>NW_022630995.1:65372240-65972240 GCF_010015895.1 Lontra canadensis | reverse complement strand
GCTGGATCTCAGGACCCAGATCCTGACCTGAGCTGAAGGCAGACGCCCAACGACCTGAGTCACCCAGGCGCCTCGTTTTTCTTTTTGCTCTGTGGTTACTTTTCTGCCTTCCTGAGTTCTCACCCATCCGTGTTTATTACTCTGTTGTGCTCTGATATCTGCTGGAAATCTCTCATTGTACTAGATTTTGAAATGTTAGTGGCTCAGTTTTAAGTGTTATCCAATTTTCATTATTTCTGTTTTCAACCATGAATTGCTTAGAAGTATTTGTAAATACACAAACAGATCTTTGGGGTTACTTTTAATCATTGACTTTTAATTTAATGCTGTTGGATGTCATGATCTCTATTATAATGATTCCTTTCCAGTTAGTTATACATGGTTATACATGGTTAAGTTTTTCTGAATTTCCATGTGTCCTTAAAAATGTGTTCCCAGGATTTAGAGGACTCTTGTGTTCCCTCATTAGTTCAACCCCTTGTTAATTGTGCTCTTAATTCCTTCTGTGTTTTTACTAGTTTTTCAGTGTGCTTAATGTGTCTGTTTCTGAGTAAGCAGTTAAGCTCTCCTACTCTGCATGTATATTTGTCCTTTTTTCCTTATAAATATTTTCATTTTTACTCTACATTTTAAAGCTGTGGTGGTGAATACATGTTAAAATGACTCAGTCTTGGTGTATTGTTCCTTTATTGTAGTGAAGCCTTGTGTGGTTTCTCCAGAAGGACTGTTTTGTTCACTGTTTGTGGGGCTCTGTGAGCTCCCTCCTTCTCTTCCCCTCCTTTCATGTACTATTATTTTTGGTCTCTTGGTGTTGGTGTGTTTTACGTGGTTTTATGCACTTGGCAGAAAGGTTGACTTAATTGGTCACTTTTGAGAGTCTGTTTCCCAGTGGTGAAATGACTCTGTCACAGCAATTAGGGCTGACCTGTTGGGGTCACCACGCAGGCATCACCCTTAGCTCAGATCTCCTCTTCTGCCACTCCCAGCCCTGCCCTTCTCTGTGGAGTCGACACCCTCCTGATGTTCTTTCCGAGCCATGCTCCTAAACACTCTTGTCTAGTTTCCTGATGTTTGGAACTTCATAAAAATACTGTACAGTGTGCATTATTTTGTGCCTGATTTATTTTGTTCAACATTATATTTGAGATTCATGAATGTTTTAGTTTTTTTCATTTTCATCACTATATACACTCTGCCTCTTTGAATATACTACATTTTGGTTGCTTCCAAATTTCACTGTTATGAATGATGCTCTCGGAACACATGTTCACACATTCTGTTGTATGTACATGTGGGAAAGGAATCATTGAGTCATAGAGAACTTATATAATTAACTGATTACAAGTGAAGATCAATAGCATATTTTTAAATGAAAACTATTTTTCAAAAACAATAATTTCATGAGTAGGGTAGCATTGTTTTATAAATCTTAGTGTTTGGGTGATAGAAGACAGCTAGAGTCTAGCTGTCTCTCGTATCTGCTTCTGTGTTCAGCTGTTGTTATAGATTATTTTGATTGAAGTATATGAAGCAAGTAGTATGATAGCTTTTTCAGATATTTGTGGATATTCTTTTTTTGATACTGCTCCAAACCATGACAAGTAATGGTTTCTTAATGGTTAGTTGCAATATAGAGTATGAAACAGTATCAATGAATTTTTCCTGTGTGGTTAAAATACTTTGTCTTTCTTGCATTCTGAATGAATATCTCTTACACATTGATGATTTTGTAACAGCATGCATTTTTAAAATAATGGTTTACTGAGTTAGGCAGATCTTCCTGATACTGATAACCTTTCATTATACAGTATAAAAAAATTATATTTGTGGGGTGAATTGGTGACTCAGTTGGTTAAGCTTCTGACTCTTCGTTTCAGCTCAGGTCATGAACTCAGGGTCTTGGGATCGAGCCCCAGGTCAGGCTCTGTGCTCAGTGAGGAGTCTATTTGGGCTTCTCCCTCTCTCTCTTCCTCTGCCCCTCCCCCTGCTCGTGTTTGCTCTCTTTCTCTCTCTAAAATAAATAAATAAAATCTTTATTTATTTGTCAGAGAGGGCACAAGCAGGGGGAGCAGCAGGCAGAGGGAAAAGCATACTCCCTGCTGAGCAGGGAGGCCGATGTGGTACTTGATCCCAGGACCCTGGGACCATGACCTGAGCTGAAGGCAGATACTTAACTGGCTGAACCACCCAGGCGTCCCAATAAATAAAATCTTAAAAGAAATGTATTTCTGTTATCACCACTAGTCTCAACAGAAAAGTCTTAAAATGGAGAGGCTTTGGAGCCCACAGTGATGGATTCATGTTTTCCATCCAACCTTCTGATTTTTGCCTGAAAGCTCGGATTTTGATTGGCCACAGGTATTGTCAACTGTTTTCCTTGAAGTGCCAGGTTCATTTTATTCATTTTTGAGAAAATGTCCACTATCCAAGTCTGAACACCCATGGTTTGGTCTGTCAGGCATTCCAGATGTGTCGTGGTGGCAGTCGCCCCTTCCACTCACGGCGCACACTGCTTTTACTGAGAACATTGTTGGAATCTTCATGCATGCTCCCTTCTTCATCACATAGAATATTTAAAAGGTGTGTGCTTGAGGGTTCAGATTTAATACAATTAATAATTTAATGCATCCAGGACATTATTTAGTGGAACTTGGCTTTTTTAAACTAAGTGTGTGGAAGTGAAGGATGGTGGTTACTAGCACACTTCATTGTGCAACTTTCATTCTTGCGCAGATGCGGGTGGCTAACCCCGCCATTGCTTTTGCACCATCACTGCAAATTTCAGCACGGGAAAAGGCAAATATCTAGATATTAATGTGAAAATAATTTTGGCTAATGGACTTGCTGAAAGGTGTCTGGGACTGTCATGGGACCATAGACCATGCTTGGAGAACCACTGTCCTTTGGAATAGAGTGGCCCTCCATCTGTGATTCCCCCTTCCAGCGTCTCAGTTCTGTCATTGGCGTGTCCCAGAAACAGGTGATCCTCCTCCTGACATGTGGACACAAGGTCAGCAGTAGCCTGATGTGAGATGATAAAGTGCCCATTTAGGAGATGAAGGAGGTTGAGTGACATGGGTGTTGTGATCTCACATCATTGCAAGAAGGGGACAGTAAGACAGTTTGAGAGATAGACCGCATTCATACAACTTTTATTACAGTGTATTGTGATACTTGTTCTAGTTTATTATTATATATGAATATTATTATAACTATTGTTAATCTAATGCTGTGTCTGATTTGTAGATTAAACATAGATTATCATAGGTATAGGAAAAAACATGGTATAGATAGGGTATAGTATATTCATGGATTTAGGCATCCACTGGGTCATGTAACATATCCCTTGCTGATAAAGGGGGATGACTGTATTTGTCTTTTTCCTACAGATGTATGGAACTTCTTTATGTGCGCTGAACATGACCCCTCTGCTGCTTTTTTTTTGCTTCCCTTTTCACTGTTTATAGTGTCTTTTGATGAAAACAAATTCATTTTGTTAAGAGATTTATTTGAGAGAGAGCAAGTGAGCAGGCAGGGAGGGCAGGGAAGGAGGTAAAGAGTCTCAGAGAGGCCCCACACTGAGCGTGGAGCCCAGCATGGGGCTCAATCTCATGACCCCAAGATCACGAGCTTACCCCAAAGCAAGAATTGGACACTTAACTGACTGCACCATCCAGGAGCCCTGAACACAAATTCATGTTTAATCTAGTCAGATTTCTCACATTTTTCCTCAGTAGTTGCCACTTTTTTTAGTTCTGTTTATTAATAGTTTTTCCTATCACGACGTCATAAACATATTTTTCTTCTTAGTACTGCCCAAAGAAATATGTGAATGACAAATGAAAGCCATATGCGAATAATTTTTAATATTTTAGTAGCCACGTATCAAAAACTAAAATAAAAGAGGTGATATGACCATCTGTTTTTTCCCTCAGTGTATCCAAACTATCATTTCAACCTGTACTCAGTATAAAAAATGTTAATGTCATTTTGTTTCGTGCTAAATACTCAGAGTCCTTTGTATGTTTTTACATGTACAGTATGCATTGCTTAGGATGCTTGCATCTCACAGCTCAGTAGCCTCAGATGACACAGTAAACAGCACAGGCCTCTACTTCTGTTGTTGGGCCTTTCATGTTTAGACCTGCACCCCTCCTTGAATTGGAATTATTTTTATATGGTGTGAGGTAAAGGTCAAATTAAATTTATTTCCGTGTGGAAGTTCCCTAGCAGCGTTTATTGAAATGACTGTTGCTCCCTCCTCCTCCTTGCCCCCACTTTTCAATACCACCTTTGTTATAAATGAAGTTTCTGTATATGTGTGGATGTATTTCTGGGTTCTGGGTTCTGTTCCACGGCTTTGTTTGTCCTTGTGCCAACAGCATGTTGTCTTAATTACTGTGGTTTTGTAATAAATCTCATTTTTAGAGAAAAAGTGCTGTTACTTTGTACTCTTCAAACATATCTTAGTTATTCTTCGTTCTTCACATTTCTGTAAAACTGAAAATTATCTTGTCAATCATTTATTTATTTATTTAAATATTTAATTTATTTATTTATTTGACAGGGATCACAGAGAGGAGGAAACAGGCTCCCTGTTGAGCAGAGAGCCTGGTATGGGGCTGGATCCCAGGATCCTGGGATCATGACCTGAGCAGAAGGCAGAGACTTATTTAACACACTGAGCCACCCAGGCGTCCCATCTTGTCAATGTATACACACACACAAAGACACAGAATCCCAAAATAGAAAAATAACCTTGTTGGGGTTTGACTGGGATTACATGGAGTCTGCAAATCAATAGGAGGGGAATTAACTTCTTTCTAATACTCCTTATAATCTAATAATCCTGGGCTACCTGGGAGGCTCGGTCGGTTGAGTGTCTGACTCTTGGTTTTGACTGAGGTCATAATCTCATGGGTCTTGGAATCGAGCCCCACATTTGGCTCCGGGCCCAACAGGGAGTCTGCTTGGAGGTTCTCTCTCTCTCTCTCTCTCAAATACATAAATCTTTTTTTTTTTTTTTTTTAAGATTTTATTTATTTATTTGACAGAGAGAGATCACAGTAGACAGAGGCAGGCAGAGAGAGAGAGAGAGAGGGAAGCAGGCTCCCTGCTGAGCAGAGAGCCCCATGCGGGACTCGATCCCAGAACCCTGAGATCATGACCTGAGCCGAAGGCAGCTTCTTAACCCGCTGAGCCACCCAGGCACCCCAATACATAAATCTTTTTAAACAAAAATCTAATAATCCCCATTGAGTATGGAATCTTTTTCTATTTATATGTGTTTTATATTGTTTCAGTATCATTACACTGCCCTTTTAAAAAGGGTGGAGGTTGACAGGGTGATGTGGTCATTTAAGCATCTGACTCTTGGTTCTGGCTCAGGTCATGACCTTGGGGCCCCACGTTGGTCTCTGCACTCAGTGCAGAGTCTGCTTGAGATTTTTTTTTTCTTCCTCTGCCCCTTCCCCCTCTCTCTCAAATAAATAAATACATAAGTCTTAAAAAAAAAAAGATTGTCCCATAGGTATTGGACTTTTATCTGTTCTATTTTAAATGATATCTTCTCCATTCTTCCTCTTCTAACTTTATCAGTACAGATGTATTGACTTACCTTTTTATGTTTTATTTTAATTTATTTTTTAAGATTTATTTATTTATGAGTGAGAGAATGCGTGTATGTGCGTGTGGCAGGGCAAGGGCAGAGGGAGAGAGAGGGGAAGAGAACCTCAAGCAGACTCTGCATCGGGCACAGAACCCGACATGGGGTTCTGTATCACGACCTGAGCCAAAAACCCAAGAGCTGCTTAACCAACTGCATCACCCAGGCATCCCAACTTCTCTAAGTTGTTAATTAAAAGGACATTGCAAGACCCCTATATTATGAGTCAAACAGGTCTTGATTTTTTTAATTGATGTGGAATCCCAATTTTTTTTTTTTTTAAGAGTTGCAATTTCAAGTTACAGTCAGTTTGCCTCAGATGTTGTTTGTATTGTTGGGGGGACCTGCAACACTCACTGAACGACTCCACACACATGACTTTTACTCACCTTCTCAACCTTGGTCACAGGCACAACCCTGAAGACCGAAGGCAGAGTGAGAAGTACAAGCTGAAGGAGGCGGTTCTAGAGGATATCCGACATTTGAGACAGAGATGAGTGAAAAGCAGATACCAGAGAAATAGAAGGAAAAACAAGAAAGTGTGATAAGTAGAGCAAAGTGATGGTAGTCATTTAAAGGATGGTGTGGTTGGTAGTTGTTGGGCCTGGGATTGGATTTTTTTGCCCTACTTGAAGATGATAAGCTACCTTGTTACTATTTCATGGGTGCTGGCTGGGGACATGAGATTCCTGGGTCAGAGACAGAGGACTTTACTGCTCACAGCACAGCGGCTCGCATGAGCATGTCTGCTCCCCTTGCTCCCTCTCCCTGCCCAAATTCCATGTCTGTGAAGTGGAGAGGTCTACATCCTTGCCGCGGGTGCAGGGACTTTGTCTTGGAGCTCAGGAGCACTGGGTGTAAGGATCTGCCACTTTTCGTAGTGTGTAGGAGGCAAGCCTGCACTTTGTCTCAAGGTTATCTGTGGCGCGAAGCCAGAGAAACAGCCCCCTGGGGTGGGGGTGGGGGGATATAGGCAGAGCCCTACAGCCTTGGCATATCCATCAAGACTGGGAGTTGGTCTGAGAGACCCAAGGAGAGCTGTCTCGGGCTGTCCTCTGAACAAATATTTTATAAAGTTAACCAAGAAAGGATAGGAAGTATTGGATATGGCAACAAAGAGATTGTATCTGACCTTTGCCAGATTCATGTTAGTGGAAGTGTGGGAGCAGAAGCCAGACTGAGCTCCGTGAAGAGTAGATTACTGGTGAGGAAGCTGAGAAAGTCAACTCAAGGTGTTGATTTTCGAGGTGCTTGACTGTGAAGGCAGGGAAGACAGATCAGAAGGGGGAAGCTGGAGGGAGGAGCTGGGCACATTTAACTATGGAAGGAAAGAGCTGCTGGTTGGGGAGAGGTATTCCCCCCACTTAAATTTCATTTTTTATTATGTAATATTTGAGAGAGCTGTATATGCATACATATATAATAAGCATGAAGACAGTAAAATGACCACCAGCAGGGGTCACACCCAGGCCATTCCTGATACTAGGGTGCATGTCTGTGTCCCCCCATCTTTCCTCCTCCTCTTTCTGAGTGGCCACTGTCCTTGAATTTTATATTTATCATTCCCTTATTTTAAAATACCTTTAAAAATCTTATCTCATCTGTGTGTATCTCTAAATAATTGTTTGATTTTGTTTCTGATCTTTATGAAAGTGGTATATGTTTATGTTGTCTTAAGTGTCTTTGTTTATGAGATCCTTTTACTGTTTGGTTAGCTGCACTTACTCATTTTCATGAATTCATCCATGATTTACTTACAGTTCAGTATGTTACTATATATGATTTATTCATCAGTAATTTTGTTAGAAGATACAGAGTTTTCCATTTTTTTTTTTACAGTGATCAGTGTTTTTTAAAAATACTATCAGGACATCTGTATACCTTTCTCCAGGTACTCATTTGTAAGAGTTTTGTTTGTTAAGAGTGTGTGTTGGTCAGGATTCTCTAGAGGAGCAGAACCAGTGAGGGGTCAGGAAGAGGTAGACAGATGGATAGAGAAAGAAAGGAAGGAAGGAGATTTATTACAGGGATTGGCTCGTGTGGTCCTGGAGGCTGAGAAGCCCCACAGTGTGCCACCTGCAAGCTGGAGACCCAGGAAAACTGGTGTTGTCCTTCACTCTGAGTCCAGAGGCCCAAGAACCGGGAGCGCTGACCTCTGCGGCAGGAAGTGGGTATCTCCACAGAAGCAGGGAGCATGAATCTGTCCTTCCTTTTTTGTTCTTTCAGACCCTCTCTGGAGTGGACGACACATCCACCCTCATTGGTGAGGGGATTGTCTTCGTTCAGTCTAAGCATTCAAATGCTCATCTCTTCCAGAGACACCCTCACAAAACACCCAGAAATAGTGTTTTACCCACCGTCTGTTATCTCTTAGCCCAGTCAAGTTGACATATAAAATTAATTAACAGAGTGCTTATCTATGAAATAGAATTGCTGGGTTGTAAGTAATTCAAATGCTTACATTTGTAAAATACAGCAGTTTCCCCAGTGACTGTTCCCGTTTCTGTTCCCACCAGTAGTGTTTGAGTTCCCTTTGCCCATATTCTTGCCCACACTTAACACTGGGCAGGCAGTTTGAACTTGCTTGGGAGTGGGAAGGCGTAAGGTTGAGAAGTGGTGGTGCCCATGAGGTTCCACTCGGACGGGGGAGCTGGGGTCTCTCGAGAAGACTCATCCTGAGATCGGAGTCTCAGGCAAGGCTGTGTAGGTGTCAAGTAAGGTGGGGTGGGGAGTGTGGAAGTTGAGAAAATTGCTGCCAGGAATCATCTTTATAAAATTTTTTTTTGAGAGAAAGTGAATCTCACAAGACTGGGAAGGAACTGGGGAGGGGCTAAGGTTTCAGATGGTCTCCTTGAAAAATGAGAACAGTGAGCTGTCAGGGTGGCAGGTTTGGGGCTAGCCTGAGGTCCCTGTTGAAGATGGACACATTGCTGTGCTGGGGCCCTGACCTGCCCGTCACCCAGCACCTTCCCCTCTGCAGAGTCCCTGTGTCCTCGGCATTGGACAAGGGGAGCAAGGATGGGCTGGTTGAGAAGGAGCAGGGATGCTGCACAGGCTCAGCAGAAGCCAGGCCTCCGGGTCCCGGCTTGGCTCACCCCTCCCACAAGCAGGCGTCGTCCCTTCAACCTGACACGTGCATGCACCTGCCCCAGCCCAGGCGTCTGTCCGGGCTCCTGGCTCCGCCAGCTCAGGGTGTCTTCACAGGCTGGGCACAGAATAGGCACCCACGGGTGGTGTTTGAATGAAGGGATGAGTCTACCTTTAATTTATATCCGAAGATAATGTTTTGGGACCTCAAAATATTTGCAAGTACTGATCCTGCCCAGTAGACTTTACAGCTTGGGAGGCTGTGGGTGTATTTTCTTTCTTTCTTTTTTTTTTTTTTTTAAAGATTATTTATTTATTTATTTATTTGTCAGAGACAGAGGGAGAGAGAGTGAGCAAGCACAGGCAGACAGAGAGGCAGGCAGAGGTAGAGGGAGAAGCATGCTCCCTGCCGAGCAAGGAGCCCGATGTGGGACTCGATCCCAGGACGCTGGGATCATGACCTGAGCCGAAGGCAGCCGCTTAACCAACTGAGCCACCCAGGCGTCCCTGTGGGTGTATTTTCAAGGAATTCTGTGAATTCCCTGAAGGTTAAAACAATTTTTGTTTGTATTCTGATAATGGGGGAGGGCATGCTCACATCACTGAAGGGCCTGCTGTGTACTGGAGGGGTTTAGCTCCTGTCTTCTCTGACCTGGTAAGCCTGGGTACAGTGCATGTCAAGGCTACTGAGGAAGGAACAGAGGTTGTCTTAATACTTAGGTTCTTTGCTGAGGCCAAGCAAAGACACCAAGGTATGGCCTGCTCTGTACAGGCAGACAGGTGGGATGGCCGAGATGATTTGTAGAGAGACGTACATGAATACAGGCCTGACTCAAAGGAGCCTTCTGCTTAGTAGTCAGAACCAAGGCCCATGTTGAATTTAGGAATTTGATTTCAGTTATTCATTTGGCTCTTTACAATAATGTTAATTGGAGTAATGGTTTTTAGGTTTATAAAACTTTAAGTTGTAGACAAGCTTAGATTTTTAGAATTATACAAAGGCTTAGAAGTATAAGGTCTATTGTATTTTATACTTGTATATATTTAAGTAGTGAATTGGTGTGTGGGCATGGGACATGATACTTGGGAGAATTACTGTTTTCTGTGAAGGGGTCTGTGGAGCACTCAGACATCCTGCCACAAGGAAGATGACTGGGCAAATTAGTGTTCTGTTTTTCTGTTTTCAAGGTTGATCATTTTAAAGGCTTTCTTTTGATTCTGGACATGAGCGATTATGTCTTGGTTCTCATGTCATTGAAATAGAAGTCTTCCATTTTACACCGAGGAACTGCCTTCTCCTAACAGTTATGTGCCCTCAGGTCTTATCAAGGCAGATAGTGTCAATTTAAACCAGTCATTTAAGAGTTTGCTAATAGTTGTTTGTATCTTGAACGTTTGCCCTGTTGGGTCTTGGTTCCTAATACAAACATAAAAAATTCCTTTATAATGAGCATCATGAAAGTGGTTGCTGATAACATTTTTCACTGCTGCTCAGAACTCTAAGACTGGAAAGACAGAACTTGAATCAGCCTCTTGGAAAGAAAACCTAATGGTGGTCTTTGGCTTTTCTTGCTTAATATAATGCTTTTGAGATTCATCTGTGTTGTTGCACGTGTCTGTTTGGTTCATTCGTTTTTTATCTCAGAGTAGTATTCCTTTGTATGGAGGAAGCACAATTTGTTATCCATTCACCAAAAGGGGGACATTTGGCTGTTAACATTAAAGCTACTAGTAACATTTCAGGAGCACCTGAGTGGTTCAGTCTGTTAAACATCTGACTCTTGGTTTCAGCTCAGGTCTTGATCTCAGGGTCATGAGTTTAAGCCTTGCTTAGAGCTCCTGGATGGGTGTGGAGCCTACTTTAAAACAACAACAACAACAACAACAAAACAGTAACGCTACTAATAACATTTGAGTACAAGCTTTCTGTGAACATAGTTAATCTGTCTTTGATAAATACCGAGGAGTAGAATTGCTAGGTCATGGGGTGAGTGCATGATTAACATTTTAAGGAACTGTCTTGGAATTTTTCAAAGTGCTTATACTATTTTCCATCTATGTATGAGAGTTCCTGTTAATCTGCGTCCTTACCAAGGCTGGATATATTGACAGTCCTTAACTGTAGCTGTTCTAGCGACTTGTAGTGCTGTCTCATGGTTTTGATGGGCATTTTCTAAATGACTTGCTGAACATCTTTTCATGTGCTTATTTTCCATCTGTATCACTTTGGGGACATGGCTATTCAGATCTTTTGTCTATTTTTTTTTTTAAAGATTTTATTTATTTATTTGATAGATCACAAGCAGGCAGAGAGGCAGGCAGAGAGAGAGGAGGAAGCAGGCTCCCTGCTGAGCAGAGAGCCCGATGCGGGGCTCGATCCCAGGACTCCGAGATCATGACCTGAGCCGAAGGCAGCGGCTTAACCCACTGAGCCACCCAGGCGCCCCAGATCTTTTGTCTATTTTTAAATAGGTTGTTTGTCTTACTGTTACTGAATTTTGAGAGATCTCTGTAGTATATTCTGGGTACAAACCTTTCATCAGATAATGTTTTTCAGATGTTTTCTCCTGGTGTGTGGCTTGCCTTCTCATTACAGAACACTATTCTTTGAAGAGCAAAATTGTTTTAAAGTTTTTTTTTTTTTTTTTTAGGATTTTACTTATTTATTTGACAGACAGAAATCACAAGTAGAGCAGCAGGCAGAGAGAGAGGGAGAAGCAGGCTCCCTGCTGAGCAGAGAGCCCGATGTGGGGCTCGATCCCAGGACCCTGGCATCAGGACCTGAGTGGAAGGCAGAGGCTTTAACCCACTGAGCCACCCAGGCGCCCCTGAAGAGCAAAATTGTTAAATTTGATCAAGTCCAGTTTATCAATTTTAAATGATTTGGGCTTCTTGTGTTCTGTGTAAGTAATCTTGGCTACTCAAGGTTATAAGATTTTTTGCTGTGTTTTTTTCTAGATGTCTTATGTTTTGAGCTTATACATTTGCTCTGTGATCCATTTTGAGTGAAGTTTTATATCTTTTATAAAGTAAGGATAAAGTTCATCCTTTTTGCATGTGACTATCCACTTGTTGCAGAACTCTTTGCTGAAAATACTATTTTTCCTTGTTAAATTATTTTGGCATCTTTGTAAAAGAATCTTTTTCTTTCTATTTTTTTTTTTTAATGTGTGGGTCTATTTTGGATTCTGTCTTGCACTTTACGTACATACTCATCCTTTTGCTAGTACCCTACAGTCTTGATTCCTGAAGCTTTTTATAGTAAGTCATGAAACAAGGTAGAAGTTCTTCAGTTTTGTTCTTTTTTCAACAGTGCTTTGGCTATTCTAGTTCCTCTGCATTCCCATATAAGGGTTAGCATCGTCTTCTAGTTTCTGCAGAAAAGTCTGCTCAGATTTTAACGGATGTTGTATTGAGTCTGTTTACCAATTTGGGGAGAAATGGTTTCATCATGTTCTTCTTTTTCTTCTTCTATTTTTTTTTTTTAAAGATTGATTAATTTGAGAGAGAGAGCAAGAATGCAAGCCATCATGAGCAAGGTGAGGGACAAGAGGCAGAGGGAGATAAGCGACTCCCCGCTGAGCAGGGAGCTTGGTGCAGGGTTCAGTTGTAGGACCCCAAGATTATGACTTAAACAGAAATCAAGAGTCAGCTGCTCAGCAGACTGAGCCACTCAGACCGCCAAAAAAATGACATCTTGATAATACTGAGTCTTTCAGTCTATTAATGTAGTATGATTCTTCATTGATTTGGGTCTTTTAATTTTTTTTTTTTCTTTTCCAAGATTTTTATTTATTTATTTGACAGAGAGAAAGATCACAGGTAGGCAGAGAGGCAGGCAGAGAGGGAAGCAGGCTCCCCGCCGAGCAGAGAGCCCGATGTGTGGCTCAATCCTAGGACCCCGAGATGATGACCTGAGCTGAAGGTAGAGGCTTAACCCAGTGAGCCACCAGGTGCCCCAGGTCTTTTAAATTTCTTCTTAAAATAGTTTTGTAGTCTTTAACGTAGGCTTTGTACATAGTATGTTGAAAAATTTCCAAGGTATTTCATATTTTCTTGATTTTTAAATGGTACTTCGAAGAAAATACAATATCTAATTGTTTATTGCTAATATAGAGAGATACAGGTTTTTTTTTTTTTATTTACTTTGTATCCTATGAAAGCTCATTTATTTATTCTATTGGTTTTTTGGTAGATTCCTCAAGATTTTCTACATAGATGATCACATCATCTACAAATAATATATTTTTTCCTTTCCAATCTGTATCTTTTTTTTTTCCCCCTTACTGTATTGGCTAGGCCCTCCAGTATGATATTGAGTAGAAGTGATATGAGCAGACATCCTTCCCTGTTTCCAGTCTTATGGGGAAAGCATTTGGTCTTTCACTATTAAGTATGATGTTAGCTGAAGGATTTTGTGTATCAGGTGGGAAAAGTCTACTTTTGGTTTTAGTTTGCTGGAGGTTATCATGAATGGATATTTAATCTTGTCAGATTCATTTTCTGCATCTATTGAAATGACAGAGTTTCTCTTTTTTAGTTTGTTAACAATATTAATTATGGTGATGTATTCCTGTGATAATCCACACTTGATCATGATGTATTATCCTTTCCATAGGTTGCTATGTTGGGTTTGCTGGTATTTTGTTAAGGACTATTGCATCTGTATTCACAAAGGATAATAGTCTGTAAGTTTCTTGTCTCACAGTATCTTTGTGTGGTTTTGGTATAAGGGTAATTAATACCTTGTAGAATGAACTAGGAAGTATTCTCTCTTCTGTAGTTTTCTGGAAAAGTTTGTGTGGAGTTGATTTCTACCATTTCTTAAATATTTGGTAAAATTCACCAGTGAAGCTATCTTGACCTGGAGTTGCCTTGTTAGGATGATTTTGAACTACAAGTTCAATTTATTTGATAAAAGCTCTTCCAGTGTGTTTTACAAATTTTTGTCTCTAAAGAAATTTGTGTAGTCATTTTACAGTGTATGCAAGTCATGTCATTATGCTGCATTCCTGCATACAGTTACACAGTACTGTAAGTTACAGCTCAGCAAAACTGGGAAAAAAGAAATTGCCCATTTTATATCAAATGTATTGGCGTGAAGTTGCTCAGAATATTCTCCTACCTGTGTTGTTTTTTTTTTTTTTTAAAGATTTTATTTATTTATTTGACAGAGAGAGAGAGATCACAAGTAGGCAGAGAGTCAGGCAGAGAGAGAGGGGGAAGCAGGCTCGCTGCTGAGCAGAGAGGCCAATGCGGGGCTCGATCCCAGGACACTGAGATCATGACCTGAGCCAAAGGCAGCGGCTTAATCCACTGAGCCACCCAGGCGCCCCTCTCCTACCTGTGTTTTTGATTTCCATGGGATCTGTGGTGATTTGCCCCTGCCACTTAATTCCTGACACTAGTTGTTTGAGTTTTGTCTGTTTTTTCCCTGATAGCCTGGCTTCAGGTTTATAATTTTTATTAAGCTAAGAACCACAATTTGGTTGAACAGATTTTCCATTTTTCTGTTTCATTAATTTCATTAATTTCTGACCTGAGCTGAAGGCAGAGGCTTTAACCCACTGAGCCACCCAGACGCCCCTAGAATTGTGTTTTTTTAATTTCCAGATACTTTGGTGTGTTTTTCAGATATCTTTTTGTTTTCTTTTTCTTCCTTTCTCTTTTTATTTATTTGAGAGGGAGAGAGAGAGCATGAGCAGAGGGAAGAGGGAGAAGCAGGCTCCCCACTGAGCAGGGAGCCTGACATGGGGCCAGATCCCAGGATCATGGGATCATGACCTGAGCCAAAGGCAGATTTAACTGGATGAGCCACCCTGGTACCCCACAGATATGTTTTTCTGATTGAAGTATGATTGACACAATAGCATTATATAAGTTTAGTATAACATAAAGATTAAATATTTGTGTATATTACAAAATAATCCACAGTAGGTTTATAGTTAACATCTGTCACACCATAGTTACCCAAAAAAGGTTTTTTCCCTTGTGGTGATGACTTTTAAGATCTATTCTTAGTAACTTTCAAATTTGAAATACAGTATTCATCAAAGTCACCATGCTATACATTATATTTTCATGACTTATTTATTTTATAACTAGAAGTTTGTACCTTTTGACTCCCCCCTTGTTATTATTAGCTTAATTCTGTTGTAGGCAGAGAACATACTTAATATATGATCTAATTCTTAGAAATGTGCTGATCTGTTTTATGGCCAGTTTTGACTATTGTTCTATGTGCCTCGGAAGGAATTTGTATTCTGTTATTAGGAAGAGTGTACTATTAGATACTTCAGATTAGTTGATGGGGTTGTTCACATCTTCTACGTCCTTCCTGATGTTTTTGTAACTAGGTCAGTTACTGAAAGGACTGCTGAAATTCCAAACATAACTGCGGGTTTGTGTATTTCTCTTTTTAATTCCTCCTTCATGTATTTTGAGTTCTGTTATTGGAGTCCTTACTTATTTACCACTGCTCTTGCTTCTTGTTAAATCAGTCATGTTACCATTATTATTATTTATTTTATTTTTACCGTCATCATCTCCTTCATTGCCGCTAGCATTCCTTGTTCTGAAGCCAACTTAGTCTTAATACTCATAGAGCTACCCAGCCTTTTTACGTTAGTATTTGCATGCAGTATGTCTCCCAACCTTTTTTTTAACCTACCTATGTCTTTATAATCCACCTTAGAAAGCATGGTGCCTCTTGCTTCTTAATCCAACTTGACTATCTCTTCTGACAGTTGGAAAATTTAAGTATTTCCATTTAATGTAATTATTGATATGTGTAGATGAAATCTACCATCTTGCTTTTTTTTTCCTTCCTTTTTTTGCCCATCTGTTGTTTGCTACTTTCGTTTTTTTTCCTTTGGATTAATTGAACTTTTTATTTTTCTTTCTTTCTGTTGGATTAATTGAATATTTTCTCTTTCAGTCTGTCTGTCTTTCCTCCCTCTCTTCCTCCCTCCCTCCATCAGCATGGAGCCCAACACAGGGCTTGAACTCATGACCCTGAGATGAGGACCTGAGCTGAGATCAAGAGTCAGTTAATTACTGAGCCACCCAGGCACCCCTTGAATATTTCTTATGATTCTGTTTTACCTCTTCTTGACTTACTACCTGTATCGCTTTGTTTCATTATTTTTAGTGATTCTAGAATTCATAATACAGATCTTCCAACTTTTCAACTTCTACTTTCAGAGAATATTATATACTTGGTATGTAGTATAAGGAGCCTTAAAATATTTACTCTGAGTTCCACCAGCTGTGTAGTCATCTGTTATCTTCTTAAAAGACTTTTAAAATGAGAAGAACCCTTGCCCCTTCCCCATTATTGGGTTGGTGCTCTTTCCTCCTGCGCGTAGCTTCGATCATCTGTGCCTGTTCTTCGGCCTCAAGGGCTGCCTTGAACATTTTTCTAGTGTAGGGGAGCTTCTGTTTGTCTGAAGTTTTTCTTTTGCTTTCATTTTAAAAAGTCATTTTTATTTAAGGCGCCTGGGTGGCTCCGTGGGTTAACGCCTTTGGCTTCGGCTCAGGTCATGATATCCGGGTCCTGGGATCAAGCTCCACATTGGGCTCTCTGTTCAGCAGGGAGCCTGCTTCCCTTTCTCTCTCTGCCTGCCTCTCTGCCTATTTGTGATCCCTCTGTCAAATAAATAAATCTTTTTAAAAAAAGTCATTTTTGTTCAAAATTTTAGATTGTTGGTCATTTCTTTGCTGGCTTCCCTAGTTTCTGGTGGAAGCGTGTTGTCATCCTTGCCTTTGCTTCTCTGTACAGAAGGGATGTTTTCCTCTGCCTGCTTCTCAGATCTGTACTTTATCATTGCTTTTCAGCCTTTTACTGATGTGCTTGGTATGGTTCGCTTTGTGTTTATTGCGCTTTGGTTCAGATGAGTTTTTAAGACATGCCAGTTTACAGTCACATCGAATATGGAAAATTTTCAATTTCTTTATATAACCTTTTTTTCTGGGACACCATTACCTGCATGTTAGACATCTCGACTTTTGTTTTAGAAATGTTTTTTTTTTTCAGTCTTGTTTTTTGCTGTGCTTCATTTTGGATTTTTTATTGCTTCAGATTTATTGATACTCTACTGTAAGATACATTTTTCCTCTTTAGAAGTTCCATTTGGTAATTTTTTACATTTACACTTTCCTCCTCACGTTTATGTTTTCTTCTGCTTTCTGACATGTAAGAGTTTGTAATCACCAGTTTCAGATTCTTGTCCATTGGTTGCATCATTTTTGTTGTTTTGGGGTCTGTTTCTGTTGATTTGTTTCCCTCATGGTTATGTGTTCTGTTTTCCTTCTTGTTTTTGTCATTGGATGCTGGACTTTGCGTACTTCACATTGTTGAGTGCTGGATTTTGTTGTATTCTTTTCAGCTATGTTGGACTTGGACAACACATAATAACTGAAGCTAAATTTGTATGAGATGAGTACCAGAAGGTGAGACACTTAAGGATTTACTGTATAGTCACCATGCGCTGTTTTAAAAGGCCTCATTTCATCCCTTGTCACCAGGAAGTGTTACTTTCCAGGTTCTTGGCTGCTGTTCTGAGTCTGTCCTGTGTGTCAGTCAGCGTCGTTGGTGCTAGTGCGCAGTGGCGAACAGGACACAAAGGTCCCATGCTTGGGGTCTGGTCTTCTAGTGATGAAGACAGGTAAAAAACAAAACAACAAAAACGAGAAAACAAGGGAAACACCAGGATTTCAAATAGCAGTTTGTGATACAAGAGATTAACGGGGTGATTAAGCTCAGGAGATGGGCACCCACACCAGTAATTTGAACGGGTCACTTTTGCATCGAGAACCAACTGTTAACTAGAAACAGGAGATCAGCTGCACAGATCTGCGAAGGAAATGCTGAAGAGTCCGGCTGTGCTGCGTCTAGGGAGCAGCCAATCTCAGGTAGAGGCGGTTTAGGGACACGATTCCAAGCAGGACACCCTTGGGAGAGGCTCTCTGGGTAGCAGAGCAGTTGCTGAGAAGCCACAGGCCGATTTGACAAGCTGTCATAGGGGTGCGCAGCCAATGTTCCTCTCAAGCCTCTGGGTGCTGGGGACCCGGAAGCTTCCAAGGTGGCCCTCCTGCGCCCCCTGCTGGCAAGGCCCCACACAGCGCTGGGGCCCCTCTGACCCCCAGCAGTGCAGGGAAGGGTGGGTTTGGAGCAGGGACAGGGGAAACCTGATGCTTGGTTTACCCGCCTCCGCAGGAAGGTGTGACTGGTAGGATTCTGTCCCTCAGGCCATTCACACATTTAGTGGGTTAGCGCTCTAGGCAAAGACTCAACTGCAGTGAAAGAAAAGCACAGATGTGTTCTGGGAAACCGTGAAGATGGGTAAGAAATTTAGAGTCTGTTTCTGAGTGGTGTGGAAGGTTCTGTGCAGGGGAATGACAGGGTCTCTCTTACTTTAACCACCACTCTGGCTGCTGCTTGCGGGAGGGCTGTGAATGTGGGTGGCAGCGGTGCTGTCGGAGAGCCGCCCCACCTTCACCTGGCAGGCAGAGGTGACAGTAGCTTGGACCGTTGGGAGCAGGGAAGGGAGAATCAGATTGTGCATCTGCTGAGGAATGGAGTCCCATGGGTAGCCTTGCTGTTAGATGAAGGGAATGGAGGGGAGAGGAAACCTCCTTCGTGCAGTGCAATAACCTGCTGCTCTTGGGGGATAGTCTGGTTCTACCAGCATTGCGCTCAGACCTGTCAAGCCTTTCTAGTCACCATGGGTATTAGAATCATCTCATTTTTGGGTACTCTAGTCTAATCTACAAAAAACCTGAGTGTCTCCCCTCCCTTAGAGCATCTCCTCTTGGGGTCAACAAGGGCATATTGTGGGGGTGGAGGGCAGTGGTGCCTGTCCTGCTTCCTTGGCCTTCCCTGCTCTGCCTGGGTGGAGAAGGTGCTCTGGGCAGGAGGGGTTGGGGGGAGTCTCCATACTTTATAGGCTGTCTGTGGTTCTCCTTGGTGACCAGGGCCCAGGGTTCTAACAGGTGTTCCACTGGTGAGTGGCTCTTGATTGTAAGAAGCCCCCCTTCTTTAAAAAAGATTTTATTTATTTATTTGACAGAGAGCTAGGGAGGGAACACAAGCAGGGGGAGCAGCAGAAGGAGGAGGAGAAGCAGGCTTCCCCCCAACAGGGAGCCTGATGCGGGGCTCAATCCCAGGACCCTGGGATCATGACCTGAGCTGAAGGCAGACACTTAACTGAGTGAGCCACCCGGGCGCCCCCATAAGAGGCCCTTCTTTAGGGTTTCCTAGACTTCGGTCCAGACTTCTCACTGTCTGCCACATACTCTGTGTGACACAGCCCCCCAACCCTTGCTCTGCCCCCGGTATAATTCTGGGACCCACTCACCTAGCAGGAACCTTTTCTGGTGGGTTTTTTGATGACACAAGCCCCTACTCTCGGAGCAGGGACCCGGCCTACCATGTGATGGAGGCAGGCCCACTACTGCTCCCTCACATGTCTGTGTGCCCAAACTCCCAAGGGGCACACAACAGGCCCGGTTTGCCACTGGTGGTGCCCCAAGTGTCTGACCACCCTGAGGAAGCACCCACCAGCTGCCACAGCCTCCCAGGGCTTGTCTTCTCTCTCCAGGTGTGTGCGCTCCCTTCATAGGCCCTTTTCCATGGCTTCCTTCTCCTTAGGCTGATGGGGTGAAGGCTGTGGGGCCTTCACCCCACAGCCCTTTCTTCACTGCAGGGATCATCTGCTCTAGGACTGGAGCGCATGTGTCCATAATGTAATAGAATCCCTCTCAGATCCTGTCCCTGAGGGACGAGGGACCACCTGGGGGGGTGGGGGGAGGGAGAGGGTTGTAGTTATTTTCCCTGTAATGGCTACTAATAGAACCTTCTAGGGGCTCTTGGGTTCCAGGCACGAGGGTTGGAGCCTACTTCATCCTGCCATCTTTGCCTAGAATGTTCTCTTTCTCCAGCCTCCTGTCCCTTAGTGCAGGCAGCAAGCTGTGGGGTTCCATGGGACCAGGACGAGAGGCCTCTGCTCCCCATCTCCCCCTGCTCCCCAGCTTCCCGCTGGGCTTGTAGGCTGCTGGCTTTGCACTAAGCACCAGCCCTGACAGTGCAGGGCAGTGCATCCGCTGATGAGGACGCTGAGAGTGGAGCTGCTCTTTCCTAAAGCATGAAAGAAACTTACTGTCTTCCTGAGATTATGGTAGAACTCTCCAAAGGTAGTAAATAATTGGTTGCAAACAAAATTCTTAGGTGTCAGAAAGTTACCCAGATGATGTCCTTAGAGATCTTGTCAGCGTCTGAATTTAAATCTGTTTCTAAAAGGCATTTTTCTAACACGTTAATAACAAATTTCTACCGTGAACATTTGAACATAGTCTGTTCTGTTCTCTTTTCAAAGCAGGGCCAAGACTTTCTTCTTCACTCCCCTCTTGGCGGGTCCCAGCCGGAGGCAGGCGGCGGGAGGCTAGCCCTTGGTGCGCAGACGCTGCCCTCGGCGGGGCTGGGCGCTGCCCCCTCAGACTCCTCGTGTGCCTGTGAGGCCTGCAGCGAGCGCAGGTACCAGTGTGGGCCCGTGGGACAGTCGGGAGCAGGGCCTGCCCGACCCCCGCTGCAGCTGGAGCAGGAAAGGGGCCGTTCCCATAAAGACGGCAGGCACTTGATCGATTCCTAAGGACTGAGACAGGAGCCTGGGTGTCAGTGGGAGAACTAGCAGGATGAGGCTCTTCTGAGTCCCTGCCTGTGAGGGCTGACAGGAGCAGGCTAGCACTTAGAGAGGGAGGGAGGCAGAGCCAAGTCATTATAGTCTCAGGCTGGCCTGGGTAGGGGGAGAGCTGCCCCTTCCCTGGGATGTTGCTGCAGTATAGAGGAGGAGAGGCCAGGGCCTAGGGGCTCTGAACCTGCTCTGTGCTCGGCTCAGGCCCGAAGCCAGTGCAGCCAAGTGGGGAGCAGGGGCTTTGTGGGGAGAGAGAGCTGCATGATGGGCCCCTTGAGATGGAGGGGAGCATCAGTGTTCTCGACGTGGGACGCCAGGTGTGTTCATTCCTGTTGTGCGAGGAGGGGCTGTGGTCTCCTGGGGAGGAGGGTTTGGGGAACCAGACAGCTGCAGGCACCTGAAGCCTGGGCTGGTCACCAGGCCTCCCTGTGGCCACAGCAAGTGGGAGGCTGTTCCAGGAGCAGAGTAAAGTAGAGGATGCTGTTGGGAGTCCATGCCCCATCCCCTTAGGCCATCTGGAGGGCAAGGGTGACCCAGACTGACTGTTAACCCTGACCTCCTTGCTCTTGTGCCATCTCACAGAGAGATTTCAGCAGAGACGGACCGTGAACCCCAGCAGCTGCAGAACTACTGGTCAGAAGTGCGCTACACGGTCCGCTGCATTTACCGCCAGGCGGGGACCCCGCTGGCCGACGACCAAGACCAGAGCCTCGTGCCCGACAAGGAGGGGGTGAAGGAGCTCGTGGATAGGTACACGTTGCCCCTGTGTCGTGTCCCTCCCTCACCTGCTGCCCAGGAAGCCTACCCTCTGCTCCGGCTGGGCTCTGCTCTCTGGACCCCGTAAGCTTGGCTGCACCCGCTTACTGCCGGTACCCTGCCGGCCGGCAGACAGACTGCCGGAAGCAAGCCCTCTGGGCAGAGATTCACGTTCATTCTGATGAAATGCTCACTGCCTATATAATAAACAAATGAATCGACACGTTTCTGTCCTTTCTTAGTGTTGAGACTGACTGCAGCACTGCTTTCGGAGTCCTGACTGTGCGAGGGATGGGACTGAGCACAGTCTCAAGCCCTCTTGCATTTAATCAGCCCCAGGAGGACAGGCAGGTGCCCGCTGTGGTGAGAAGACATTTCCTGAGGCCAGGCAGCTTGAGAACGCGCCGGTGTGGGAATGGAGCGCGCGCTGTGGCCGGCCCGTCCAAGTGGGTGTCCCGTGAAGGGCCTGTGACTCCACGTGTGCTCTTCAGCGGACACCATGTGCCCGGTGACAGACAGACTGTTACTCTGCCTTATAGTCTGTAGGGTCTTTTTTCTCTTCTTTGAAATGTTCCAGGTAAAAGGGATCAATTTGAGCAAGGCAGTTCATGGATCGTTTCTCCTCTTGCTTTGTGTTTCCCACATTTTGAAGGGGGCTCTGCAGACTCTTACTCGCTGTGCAGCACAGGTTATCCTGGAGCGAGGAGCAGTGCATGGCTGTGGATTCTGTGAACTTGTGGAGGAACGTGGCCAGTTTGTTCAGGGCTCAACGCCTTGCACTACAGGAGATGGATCTGGGTGGTTGTGCCGCTTCTAGGAGTTAGGTTTCCTAGTGAGTATGAGGGAAAAACATAGGGCCTGCCATTCAGACACATGACATCCTAGACTACCAGTGCTTAGGAAGCAGCCGAAGTCAAAGGAGAGGCGGCCAGAGGAAGATACTTGGCAAGTGCTAGTAGCGGCGGGAGAGGTTATGGCAGAGAGTGTAAAGCCGATAATGGGAATTGCTGAGGTTTGGGAAACGGCATTGCCCTGATAGTGAAATACACTGTTAAGAATGTGGATATGTCACAGCCCCAGCTGGAAGTGTGTCTGTATCAGATCTGCTTTACTTGCCCTTGTGTCCTAAGAGCACGGCTGCTTTTGTGGTTTACATGGAGATACTCATCAGGAGAGGGGTGTTCGTGAATCCCACTTCTGGGAGTCTGTACAGCTGGTGGTCATAATCCTTTCCTCCTCTCTGTGGCCCTTGGTGTCCTACATGGTCCTGCTCTGTGCTGCCCTCACACCGCTCTTCACTACATCCCAGCTGTGCTGGTTCCCGTCCTTCCTCTGCTGGCCACACTCACTCCTGCCACAGGGCCCTTGCATTTACTCTTCTTTCTGTCTGCCATGTTCTTCCTTTTTCAGGATTTTTTTTTTTCTCCTTTCCGGTGTTCACATCACTTTTCAGAGTCACTTTCTCAAAGAGGCTACCCTGTGTAAGACCCCAGGCGCCTCTCTGCCATCACTCTTTTTCCCCTTGCCGTCTTTTTCATTATTTCCTACCATTACCAGAATCCCATCACCTGTATGCATGTGCCATCAGCGTCGTGAGGGCAGAGTTTATTTCCTCAGCTTCTTCAGTGCTGCAGCCGTGCCACTGTATAGTAACCTTCAGCACACATACACTGGTGTTTGTTGGCTGTGCATGTGGATGAGCCGCCTCAGTGACTTCGGCATAGTCTCCTGGTCATACGGCTTTTAAAAAAATCTACTTGTGGGAGGACCGCATGGCCATTTTGTTGTATTTCTAAGGTACTGAAATGGACAAAGAAATAAAGTGAAATGGATGTTTAATTCACCTCACTAAGAGGCGTCCAGTCTGCTGTAAGTTTGGTTGTCCCTCTGTCATTTGAGCCTTCTGGGGCATTCCTTTAACAGATGACATATATTCTACTTTGTAGGACAGTTGTACTGGTAATTAAAATTGTGGTTGCTACGCTAAACTAGTATGTCTTTCTTTCTTTCTTTTTTTTTTTTTTTTAAGATTTTATTTATTTATTTGACAGACAGAGATCACAAGTAGACAGAGAGGCAGGCAGAGAGAGAGAGGGAAGCAGGCTCCCCGCCGAGCAGAGAGCCTGATGCGGGGCTCGATCCCAGGACCCTGAGATCATGACCTGAGCTGAAGGCAGCGGCTTAACCCACTGAGCCACCCAGGCGCCCCTAAACTAGTATGTCTTTCTGAAGTGTGCTGACCCCAGTGGGAATCCCATCAGTTTTTATTATTTCTCTAGCCACATTCTGTGCAAGGCTTCCTGTGCTCCATTGTCAGGTTTTACTTGCCTCTTGTCTTTATAACTTAGGTGGTGCACTAATTTAAAACTGGAATAGAGGGCGAATTACATTCTTCTCTTTTTGACCAAATATGGTGCCCAGAAGGTAAAAGGATCCGTTGTGTAAAATCCAGGCTTGATACATTTTACAACTTGTGTCTGATACAGTGCTGGCCTCAAGGGCTCCCTCCTGGTGGCAGCTCACAGACAGATACTGTTGTCAGCCCAGCCATCCTGGGCTTCCATCTGCAGACCCCTCAGAACTGTGCATTTGGGAGGAGCGGCTGCTTTAGTAGGTTATCTCCAAAATAGGAAAGAAATTCATAAAAATGTTAACTGCTACTGTGGCTCGGTAGAAAGGCACTTATTAATTTTTCCCTTCTCTTCAGTTTAGGGGATTTATTTTATACATTTTCATTGTTTGTGTGTGTGTGTGTGTGTGTGTTTGTGATAGCTTAAAAAGAGACATTGTTTCTATAGTTTCCTCTGATTATAAAAATAATGTAAGCCCATTTGCATTATATACTGAATTCCTGGAAAAAAGGACAGAACAGTCTGCTCTAGAGTCCCACAAGCCAGGTGTCACCTCTGCTTGGGTGGTTGCTTTTGCCCAGCATGTGGGCGTGGACAATGAGGTGTCTTAGGGCTCCTGAGAGGAGGCGCCACTATGTGCGCTCTGCCACCTGCTGGTTGTGTGAGCTCCCTGCCTTCCACCCAGGCGGGCTGCACTGTTCAGCTGAGTGATGAACTTGGTGATTAACTGGGTTGGTACGTGGGAGACACAGTGCTAGTGCAGAGTAAGTTCTGAGTAAATGCTGGGATTTTGGGGCTCTTAGCTGATGACTTTGTGGCTCTCGACGCTGTCTGTGCCAGGGCTCCTTTGTGGTGAGTGAGGTGAAGGCACCTCCCATGGGATATTGAGAAGATGGTGGGTGTAGCCATGGCCGGGTGGGCGCTGATCGCAGCTCAGCTCACTGATCGCAGTTTTGTGGAGGCCCGTGTGTGGGCGGGTCACGGGTGAGCGGTGACTCTCTCTTCTCTGTGCAGGCTCTGCGAGAGGGACCCCTACCAGCTGTACCAGCGGCTGGAACAACAAGCCAGAGAGTATGTACTGGAGATGAAGGTCCGACTGCTCCGGCAGCTATCGGCGGCATCCAAGGTGAAGGCGCCGTCCGCCCTGCAGGGCCCTCCACAGGCTCACCAGTTCATCTCTCTCCTCCTCGAGGAGTATGGTGCCCTCTGCCAGGCAGCACGCACGATCAGCACCTTCCTGGGCACGCTGGTAAGAGCGAAGGCTGCCTTCCTCTGGTTCTGTGGGGAAGAACTTGAGAAGACCACTGTGCTCGGGTGAGATCGTGGGGAAGCTTGTGTGTTGACCTCGTGTGCCATCACCAGCCCCTCCTTTGTGGTGCTCAGGCACCAAGGAGAGAACCTGATTCCTCTCCCCTCTCTCTTCTCTCTGGACTGTGCTGTGAGAGAAAGGTGTTGCGTGGATTATTGTTTGGGTAACATATCATGGAAATAGTTTGGAGACCTTGAGGCCTAGGGAGCGAGAGATGGGGATGATGTGAGGTGAGGACCAGTGTGTGCATTAGGAGGGAGAAGAAAGACAAATGGTTTCTGTCTTAAGCTGTTATCTCTGTTGTCAGTGTGACACGCAGGGCATGACTCCTGTGGAGAGCACTTGCTTCCGGTCCTATGGGTTTCAGTTGTCGATTCCACAGTCCAGCCCTGGGTTAGGGATGGGTTCCCAGAGTCCGATAAGAACCCACCCTCATGCCCACCCCTGTCCCTGCCCAGTGGCCCTCATGAAGGAGACAAGCAGGGGTGTCTTACGGGTCTCTGACCACCTCACGAGGTAACCTAGCACACATGGGTGGAAGGAGGCATGTGGTAGAACCTCAGCTCCTAGAAACCAGCCAGGCTGGGCATCAGAAGCTTCAGTCTGCCCTGTCAGCGGTTCAGCCGCCGGTACAGGGAGGCTGTGCTGCCTGAGAAACTGGTCATTCAGGCCTTCCGGACTGTTAGAGAAATACCGATTTGCCGAGAGTCTGGATTTGTTTGCCATTACCTCAATTTAGTTATTAAATGATACTTGACTAGTTTTGGGTACTTCCTTCCTGGTAAAACTACATTTTGAAACAAATATAGCACCAGTAGTTTCTAAGATTTTAAATGCAATGGTCTTTGTGATTCTAAAATTGATAGACCTTCTTGCCAGGAAAATTTTCAGACATACAGTTTTGCAGGTAAATTCAGGGGGGTTGGGCTTCATGGGCCTCCTTGGGCATCCCTGCAGTAGACCGTGCCGTGCCATGAATCTTGACAACCTGGAGGAAAGCACGCAATGTGAGGAAAGGAGCCTGAGTCAGGAGGGACGGCTGTCTCTGCATCGTGAGAATCTGCAATGGCATGCTGGTACCTGGAGCAGGGCCCAGCAGGCCTCTGGTGCCTCACTCCCAAATGTCCCATCGCACGCAGCTCTCCCTCTTCTGCCTCGACTTACTGAAAGTGCCTGTTCTTCAGAAGTTCACATCCAGTGCCACCTCCTCTAGGACCGCACCCTCGGACCTTCCTGAGTCCGCCGGGAGAGGAGTCCGCCAAGGTGAAGAGCGTCTCCCAGCTGCCCGAACCTTGTGCCAAGCAGTGCAAAGCACAGCTCTGCCCCAGGTGGCGCTTCCGCCCAGGGCCCCCCCCCCCCCCCGGCCCCGCCCCACCTCAGGCAGTCAGCGAGGAGCGTGGTTTTTGAAACAAACAGAAATTGATTTCAGCCCTGCTTGTTGGAGCAAATTCCTAACAATTTGCATAGGAATACTTTCTTGTGGTTTGGAAAAAACTCGTAAATACTAAGAACAAAATATGGTTGTTTGCTCAGTGATTAATGTCACTTTCATTATACATAGAGGTACTCACTTTTGTTTCCAGTGGTACAGCAGACGTGACACCCTGAAATCCTTCCTTCATGGGAAATAACGGAATTACTGGATCACATAAACTGAAACTAGATAAAAAGCTTTTATAGCACATTGCTGAGGTGGCAGGAAAGGCAAGAAGACTTAGGGGCGAAAAACAAACTAAAAGCTGGAATCCTGAGAAATTTGTTTGCCCCAAAGCCAGCATTCACTCCAGGAACTTCTAAACCTGGGAGATGGGAGATACAGCCTCGGTCCCACCCTGGGTGGCATCGACACACAGTGCTGGGCCCACAGATGTCTACCTCCTTGTGTGAGAGTGAAGGAGAGGCCCTGGAGGGATGGCAAGGGCATGTGCCTGTTGTGATCTTGGGGAGGGCTGAGGCGAAGTACAGCCTCCCAGAAATTTTGTCATTATAAGCCAGCTGCCACCTACGTTTGTGGTTTCAACAAGTGCTGTCGGTGGGGTGTGAAAACTCCCGATGCGGGGCTCAGTCCCAGGATCCTGTGATCATGCCCTGAGCCAAAGGCAGATGTTTCATCGACTGAGCCACCCAGGTGTCCCAAAAAAGAATTATTTTCCAAAACATACTTAGTAAGAAGAGGGGCTTCCTTTACATTTTTGCAGATCTCCTTAGTTTTTGGCTCAATAGAGGACATGTTGATTCTCGTAGCTGCTTCTGCATTCACACTGTTATCATAGGTTGCTTTGGCTGAAGTTATTGAAGAAAATTCTGCCTCACGGAGATCCATATTTGGCAAAGGGAGGAATATCTTAATAGCCTTTCCAGCCATTCATCAGGAGTACACTTGAGTCCGAGGGCTTCTTTTTTTTTTTTTTTTTTTAAGATTTTATTTATTTATTTGACAGAGAGATCCCTAGTAGGCAGAGAGCAGGCAGAGAGAGGGGGAAAGCAGGCTCCCTGCTGAGCAGAGAGCCCGATGTGGGGCTCCATCCCAGGACCCTGAGACCATGACCTGAGCTGAAGGCAGAGGCTTAACCCACTGCGCCACCCAGGTGCCCTGCCTGAGGGCTTCTTAATGGTTAGGTGTGGTGTAGGGTCTCTGAGCATGTCTCTTACATCAGAACCAGTGCTGGAGCCGGTGCTCAGAATGGGTCTGCCCACACGTGGTTTTCCAACATCATACTTTGGTCATTGGAAATACACGGGCTCACCGAGTAGTTTGTTAAAAATGACCTTTGTAGCTATCACCACTGATCCTCATCAGAACGGAGAAGCTTCAAGGCCACAGTGACAGATTCAAGTTTTCTAAAATGCAGATTGTTGCTTGAAAGCTCAGATTTTATGATTGGCCACAAATTGTTTTTCTTAAAGCAGCACATTGGTGGTTTTTCTTAAAGCAGCACATTGGTTGGCTGCACAAACCCTGCCGGCTAATTCTCTGCCTTCTCAACCGGCTTCTCTGGAAACAACATCCCCTGTTTTTCTGATTCTGCAGAACCCAGGGAGGGACATTTAGACATAGGAGGGTATTTTTAAAAACATTATTTTCGTGGGAAATGCACTTGTGGGTATATTCTACACTGCCCTGGGGATCAAACAAGATGATAGCTTCATGTTTTAAAATATTATTTTAAATATTAAAATAGAAGGAGCCTGCACATAGGTTGTGCTTCCCACCTTCTGGGAAATGCTGTGCCAGGGCTGTAGTAATCATGAAATCTGAATTTCCATCCTTAAGAAGATCCTGGTAGTTCTCGAGGTCTGTTACACAGCTTGATTCTGAATACCTCCTCGTTCTCCTTCCAGACCCCCAAAAACCTTTTTGCAGTTGAGTGTAAGAAGGAAAACTAGTTTGGGTGGAAAAGCCTGAGCTTGAGTCACTGGCGAGCTTGTTCTCTGTGCCTCTAGCTCAGGTGGTGCTGAGTCTTGGCTGCGCTCCTGCACAGGGCACCCCCGCTCCCCCGCAGCCCACAGACTCCTTCCCCCCAGCCCCAGGCCCTTCGCTCAGCCTCTGTAGGCTGTCTCTGGCCTGTGAATGGGGCCTGGCAGCACACAGTCCAGGGTTGTTGAGGGCGCTACTGAGATGACCCTCGTGAGCACTGAGAACCATGCGTGGCCTGCAGGAAACACTGTTGCTAGCACACGTTGTTTTCCCAAGTTGACTCTAGGCTGGGAAATGAGTTTGGGTCCTGCTTTTTCTTTTGCTTGCCTCATTTGGATGTATGATTAACAGATTTCATGAAAAATGCCAAACATCTTCCTAAGTCAGCCTTCACCCAGGTACCTATAGTAACATGACCCCCAAAAGCCAGAGCTGTGTCCTACCCCCGCAAGTAGGCAGGCAGGCAGACAAGGACCACGCATGCAGCTGTGAAGGTTTATGGGGGAAGCCCAGCAAGCACTCAGCTCCCCTGAGCGCCCTCCCCAGAACCTCCCTCAGCTGGCCAGGGGCCTGGTCTGGCTGCTGCCTTAGCTCCTGCATGTTCGTTATTGTAGAGACAAACCGTAAATCGGATCACTGCCTACTTCTCTGTCCCCTGGTGACTCCTAGAGAGCAGGGGCCTGCTGGCTTCATCTTTGTGTCCCTGCACCTGGCCCAGTGCCTGCACAGAGTGGTCTCTGCTGACGTCTGTGACATGTAGTGTGGTCGACATGTCATCTGTGGCCACGTCCTTGGTACCTTCTTTGGCAAGGTTCTCATTCCAGAGATGGGCGGAGTTTATCAGCTCCCCGGCTGGCTGTCCTGTACAGAGTAGTGGCACTGCAGGGTGCGGAAGTGCACACCTGGGGCAGTGGGAGCAAGCTCTGGAAACACAGGCAGAACGGAGGGTTTGAGGGTCTGTGCAGGTGTCCGGGTTCCTTGCAGGGCCCTGTCTGTCTGCAGGCCGTGAGCAGGGGTTGGCAGGTGGCAGAGCTGGCATCCGTTTGTGCTGGAGTGGTGCCGCCAGTGTGCCCTGAGCTCTGTCTCGCTGGCTGTGCCCAGGAACAGGAAATGCTCGCTTTGCCTCGTTCTCTCAGCCCCCATGCCAGCCAGTTACTGGGCAAACAGTGGGGTCTTCGTGTGTAGACTGTTTACTAACGCCTGCAGGTGTGATCATGTGAATTCACTGGGGCGAAGCTGTAGAAGGCGTCACCATGAGTAACCCATTTCATGGAGTATTGCTACATCATGTTAAGCAGTTCCTCCAGTTGTCAGTGGGTTAGGGAAGGAACATGTGTGAAGGATGTGCAATGACTGAAACACACGGAGCCCTACAGCATCGCGTAGCTTATGGGTGGACACTTGGAGTCCCACATGCATATGCTTGTAGCGAGATCTATGCTCAAGAAAGGCACCCTCTCTGTCCTGGTCACCTTGTGTTGAGGGCAGATGGACGTTTCTTTTGGTATCACTCACTCTGATGGCCAGGACGCTCCCAAATGTTTAAAAGCTATTTAAAGTAACTGCTGAGTTTGCCTTTGTGTATTAGGGAGAGGAAACACCTGACCTTCCACGGCTTAGCACTAGTGGAGAAGTTATTTGCGGCCACCAGAATGGCAGATTTCTCAAGATAGGCAAGAAAATGATTGCCCTTTGACATCAGAGGATTTGTGTGCATTTAAATTGTTTGAAGAGTAGGTCTTTCAGTGCATTTTGGAAGCACAGTGTAAGGAATGACCGTCAAATACGTGCATTTGCTTCTCTCTCTCCGTCACATATTTGTGTGCATCTTACCCCCTTTCTCTGTGTGAGGGACTTAGAAGGGAGGAGACTGGGGTCGTGTGTGCATGTGTGCCTCCGGGTTCTCCATATGCTGCGGGATGTTCTGGGCCTGCAAAGAGGGCTGGAGGGGGCGGATCCTTCTGGGGAGTTTTAGTCTTCATCAATTCAGTATATCTTCCATTTATTTATTTATCTTTTTAACTAGGAAAATGAACACTTGAAAAAGTTCCAGGTGACATGGGAACTGCATAATAAGCATCTGTTTGAAAATCTGGTCTTTTCGGAGCCACTTCTTCAGAGCAACTTGCCAGCACTGGTGTCACAGATCAGGTATCTGGTCTTTGTCTGCATATGTCTCTGTGGTGTGACAGCACGGTCCTTCTCCCTGTGTTTAGTGGGTGTGTGTTGGAACACCATCACGGTGTGGACGTTCTTGCTCAGGGAACAGTACCACTTGGGCGGAAACTCAAAATCCCAGGAGTACTAAATTAAACTTTTAAAATAACAGACTCAGTAGTAATGCCACTGAGATTTAACATCCCAATTTCCTTATGAATAAGGAAAAGCCGTGGTAAACGTAGAGTTTTACTTTGAAGAGACTCAGGCTTGGCCAGACGGCTGTGGCACTTGGGTGTGCAGGGGAGACGGGGAAGGGGTGTCAGAGGAGGGGGACGGCTCTAGAAAGGGCCTGACGGTGCCACAGGGCTCCTGGGCATGGAGGCCAGGGATGTGTGTGTCTCTAGCATTCCTTCTGTGCCTTTGTTCGCGGCGTGGCCACATCTCAGTGGCGCGGGGTATCCCAGGGCTTCCGCACGTGCGCCAGGACGAGTGGTCCCAAGCACGGTACTCGGCGTCTGCCCTGCTGGCAGCTGGAGGCCATGTGGTGGGAGGGCGTTGGCCCCGCGTGAGTCCACTGGGATGAAGCTCCTTGGATCTGTGGTCGCTGCTGAGTCAGGCGCCCGCTTCCACAGTTCTGCCACGTTGCTGCTTCTGTTCCCATGGACTTACCACGTAGAGTCAGGGTCCTGTGCCAGAGATGCTTCCTAACAGCACACACCATGCTCATCTTTGTTTAAGTGTCTGAGCTGATGTTTGTTTGGACCAGATTCACAAAGAAGGGAAATTATTTCTAAGTAAATAAATTATTATTGTAGTTTACTTCTAGACTAGTCACTTTGTTTTCTTTTGAAACCCCTGTATCAACCTAGTCTTCCTGAATCTTATCTGAGGGGTCATGACTCTTCCCACTTCACACCCTCCCCTCTGGAGAAGCAGTAGCCCTGAAAGTGGTTGGATACAGGTGATGGGGGCAGAAAGACCAAAACACAGTGTTGTGTGGCTGTGGCCAGTGCTCTGTCTGGCCCCGGACCCTCCCGGCACCCCTTCCCCACAGCCCATTCCCTGCCCACCCTTTCCTCTATGTCTAGTCTGAAAGCATCTGGCATGTTCCGTGGCAGGGCATGGAGACTTGAGTGTCCCAGCTTTCACCTCCACCAAAGAAAGGGTCAGGAAAGTATTCTAGGTCATGAGTTTGAAATGCAGAGCATGGTTTTGTCCCCAGTTACATCCACCAAAGGCACTTTTTATTGGCGGGGGGAACAACCAACCAAAAACGTGCATCTTGGGAAGGTGGGGGTTCTTACAGCAAGATTCTAGGGCCTTGTGTTTTCTTTTGCTGGTGAGCCAGTTAGTTTGATGGGCCTGTCATCAACTTGGGGTGAGTGACGGGGAGCTGAAATGTATCCTGAAACTCCATTCTTGGCTGTGCCTTGGTTCCAGATTGATTTCTTTCTTTCATTCTCTCTCCCTCCCTTTCTAGATTATTTGAGAGGGAGCGTGAGGGGGAGGGGCAGAGGGAGAGAGTCCTCAGCTCTCTGCACTGAGTGTGGAGCCTGACGAAGGGCTTGATCTTACACCCCTGAGATCCTGACCCGAGCTGAAATCAGGAGTCCAACACTCAACCAACTGAGCTGCCCAGGTGCCTCTAGTTCTGGGTTTCTTAATCACTCAGTGCAAATGATGGTCAGACTCCAGAAGATTGGCAGTGTTTTGATCTTGAATGTTAATTCTGGGGTCAGGCTGAAGGAGGGCTCTTGGGGACAGGTGAGGGAGCGAGGGACATAGAGACAGGGACAGAGCTGGGGAGGAGGCAAGCAGAGCATTCCCAGCGGCAGCTGGTGATGCCAGAAGGGACAGTTCCCTTAGGTTCCCTGGCAGATTCCCTTGTCAGACCCAGCGGTAATTCAGGTCTGAGCTTCTAGTGTGCAGATCCTACAGAACAACTTGTAGAAGGTTTGGGAGAAGTTATATACTAGTACCAGCCTCTAAAGTAAGGATTGAATCTGTGGCACATAGACTCTCTAGTTGGGAGTATTTTCATATTGACTCCTGGTCTCTGACCCTGTGCTTGTTTGACTTTATTAAGGTAAAGTATAGATAGAAAAGATGACACTGAGCAGATGTGCAGCTGCGAGCTTGACCGTGGCCCCAGGAAGTCAGTTCCTCCTGCGTGCGGCCTCCAAGCACGGACTCCTCTGCCAGAGTGGCCACGGGACCTCCCACCACGGCACTGCCTGCAACGGCAGTCCCACTCCTTCCTTGTTTATTCTCCTGTTACTCAAGTGTGCCATTCCAAGGCTTGCCTGCTTTTTCTTTTGATGTATCTTTTGTGTTTTTTTTTTTAATACAAATAATCTACATGAGGTGGACCTCATGTGAAGAAACTGACTTAGTTTAGGGAAATTATTTCTCCTTTTTTAAACACCTTTGCTGAGATAAAATTTACATACCGTTACAGTTCACTCATTTAAAGTCTACAAATCGATGGCTGATGGTATATTACATTACTAATTTTTGAAAATTGTGATAAAATATATATAACATGAAACTTGCCATTTTAACTACATTTAACTGTACAATTCAGTGGGATTAATTACATTCACAGTGTTGAGCAGCTGTCACCAGGGTCTGTTTCCAGACCTTTCCTCATCACCCCAGAGACTGTCACCATGAAGCAGTGACTCCCACCCTTTCTTTTCCCCACGTGTCTTGTAATTCTTTAACCTGCAGGCCCCCACCCCACCCCTTTTTCCCTTACAGTTTATCTCTTTGGGAACTTGAACTGTCAGCCCTGCAGCGAGGCCCAGGGTCCAGGCCCCTTGGCGTGTGTGCTCAGGGAGCACCTCATAGGCTTTCTGTCTGTGGGGCCTGAGAACTGGTGGTGGGGTCCAGAAACTTCGTCAGACTAGTGTCTGTTCCCGTGGCAAGACCAGGAGCCTCACTGTCTGCTTGTTTGTTGTTGTGGGTGTTATTAGCGATTGCCCAGTTGGTTTTTATTTTAAATATATGATATTGTTAGGGAGATGTTGAATTAGGCTTGTGCATAAACTTGCAAAACTGACTTTTTCTCATTCTCCTTGTGTTGTACGTTCACACTATTTGTGGTAGACGTTACCATGAGCATCTGTCCATGGCGTTAGCCTGTGTTTACAGAGTGAATATTTAGACAGTAACCTGTTTGCTGAACCACTTGTGTTGTGCGACCATGAGGACATTCCTTGTTTTCTCTCTGGATTCCAGCCCAGCTCGGCTTGAATGTAAGCCCTGTGCCTACACATTGTGCTCTGATCACCCCATCAAAGATGTCCCAGGACCCCTGGCTGCTTTGCTCTCCATTGGCTCAAAATGGAACCTGTATCACGGTAGAGGAGAGCAGTTCTCACTTCTAGTAGGAGGGAAGAGGAGTGTGTGCCGGGCAGATGCCGGTCCCCTTAACATCCCCGTGTTCCAAGTGGTATGCGAGGGACAGGGTGGCATTCTGTAGAAGGCAGGCTTTGTGTGAAGCAGGAAAATCCGTCTGTAATAGCAAGGTAGTGGAAGCAGGAATGGGGAGAAAGCAGCTGCTCCGTGGGTTGCTGCCCAGCAAGACAGCAGGCTGTGTTCTCAGGTCCAAGGGCCACCCGGTGGCTGTGCAGAGCCCGGAGCAGCCTCCGAGTCACTAGATGCCACGTTTTGGGGAGTTTTTTATCCTCGGGGGCAGAAACAGCCTTAGAAGGACAGCCTTGGTGTTTGAGGGAGCCTCAGTCACTGTGGATCAGTGTCAGTTCCTTTCCTGTCTCTGGCCTCCCCTAAACACCTGTTCGGTTAGGCCTGGCTGCTGCTGCCTGCTCCTTCCTTGGCATAAACTTCACAGTTGGACACTGTGTGTGCAGATAACTTCAGCGGCAGTGAGTTCATTTGTAGGTTCTCCCTTTTACAAAATAGTCACAAGTGGGATCCACCCACACGCAGAGATGGGAAAGGAGAGGGAGCTGTTTGTGCCCATTGAAAGGGTCCTAAATTTAAAATTACTGTATTGTTTGTATTTATTATAAAATTATTAGATTGTGATGCAATGAAACTCTGAAAATACAGAAAATCATGAAGATAAATAGATGCTATATACAATTCGATACTGCTTCTAGATTTTTTTTTTATGTCCGCCCCTACACACATCTCTAAATGTGATGCCATCATCATATCTTTACTTAACATGGGCATAGTTTATTTCAAAGCACATGTGCAAGTAAAGTGTATATGAATGAAGAGATGTAATAAGCTTCATAAGAGGCACTGGTTCTCTGGAATTCCTTCGTTTAGATGTGCCGGAAAGTATCTTATTGGTACCCACTGTGTAGCTCCCAATGTTTTCCTGTCAACTCTGATGATCTTTGCGCACGTAGCCTTGTTTCCCTTGAGCGACTATAAATGTTGTCTCGATTTTGAAACTTCTTATCAGGATGTCTTTATTACAGTTGTTTTGGTATTTAGGTATTCAGAAAATGAGCAGTTTCTGATGGCATGTAATCTGCTCACCCCCTTGTCCCTGCCACCCTGCTTGGCTTCCCTGCTCTTCCCAGGCCACCTCCTGCCCCATATTCTCTTTCCTGGAAGTCTAGGTGTTTTCCTCATTGTTTACTGTTTGTATGTCTTGTTTTCAGTTCATTTTCTCATTTGCTGTCTTACCAGCATTTTTAAAGTAATATAGAATAAGTAAAACTATAAAACATGTTTCTTTGATTGGATCAAATCTTCTGTTTTACATAAATTGGAAAACCAAGTCTGAGTCTTGTATTTCCATTAAATGTTGTGTTTTCTCTGGGTCAGTGTATTTCATTGGGGAAAAATAGGTTACAACTCCACGTTTAATAAACTGAACTGCTAGGGCCTATTTATTTATTTATTTATTTCCATAGAGAGGGAGTTGGGGGAGGGGCAGAGGGAGAGAGAGCATCTCTAGCAGACTTCCAGCTGAGCGTAGATTCCAGTGTGGGGTGTGATCTCATGACCCCAAGATCAGGACCTGAGTTGAAACCAAGAGTCAGACACTTAACTGGCTGAGCCACCCAGGTGCCCCAAGGCCTTAGTCTTGTAAAACACTATTCTTCACCACTGACTTTTTCCCTTTGGACCTCTTCTTGGAGCTTCTTTATGCCGGATTCTGGCCTGGGGCGCCTTGCGTATGTATTTGCTAATCCCTCACAGCAGTCTTGTGTGGTGTGTGGTGGTGTCCCACTTGTCACATTGGGAGAGGAGGTGACAGAGAGAAGCAGACCTCTGATCTCTGGCCCAGAGCCTTTGGGCTCCTTTCTTTTGCTGAAATACCTCTCTCCCTAGGCTGGGAACCACGACACATGACACGTGCAACGAGGACACATACAGCACCTTACTGCAGCGGTACCAGCGCTCTGAGGAGGAGTTGCGCAGGGTGGCCGAGGAGTGGCTGGAATGCCAGCAGAGGATTGATGCTTACGTCGACGAGCAGGTGAGTGTGTGCCGCCAGGACCTGCCATGGGTAGCACGTGTGCCAGGGTAACAGGGGAGGTACAGGTGGAAGGAGTCACCACTGACTTTCCAGAGGGAACCATGGTGGCCTTCACCCTGCTACACCTGGGGGTGGCGGCAGCTGTTTGTTGGGTCAGCACTGACTATGCACACCCAGTGTCACCTGCATAGGCTGCCACCTGGCGCAGCTGCCACCTACAAGAGCCTCTGGGGCCTTGGGGAGCTGCTGAGCCATGTAATTTCCAGAGCCGTTCACATAACGCTCTGCTACTCAGAGCCCCATCTCTGACTCTGACTATGCAGACAGAGCATAGTTGGTTGTGCTTGGCAGGTGGCTGACAGGGATGAAGGGAGACCCAAGAAGGCAGGGTGCTCTTCTTGAAGGTGGGGCGTGAAGGCATCCGGAGCCTCTTGGGGACACAGCAGGACTCCCAGAGGGCCTCGAAGCAGGCGCCTTTCTGAAACCATGGGAGGGTGGGGTTGTGGTGGAGGCATTTAGAACAGCCCTGTGCAAGGTAATAGGATCTAGAGAGTAACAAGGGAGCACTGACAGAGCTCTGTACTATACTTTTCTTCTTTTAAGATTTCTTTGTTTATTTTAGAAGAGAGCACAGGGATGGGCACAGAGGGAGAGAGAATCTCAAGCAGACTCTGCATTGAGTGCGGAGCCTCACATGGGGCTCGATCCGAGGACTCTGAGATCATGACTTGAGCTGATGCCAGGAGGTGGACATTTAATTGATGGCATCACACAGGCACCCTCTGTGTTACAGTTTTGGGACTCTGGGGTAGGACCAGGGCTGTCTGCATCCTGCCTGCTGCAGACCCCATGGGCTCTTTCTCATTTCACTTTGTAGGTAGGAAGGATACAAATGCAGTTATAGTTTCAGAAATCTGTTCTTCATTTCTCCAGCTTTGAACTGGGACTAAACCCATAAATACCCCATGACAACTCTTAGAAGAAAGGAAAGACTGAGACTTTGCCAAGATTGAGAAAACCTTTGGGAATAGTAATTTCTTGATGTATTTGTACCTGAAATTAAATGTCTGTTTAGGAATATAATACACAGTGTTATCACTGCTATTCTGATGAAAATGGGGTATGACTCGTAGTCTCACAAAACAAACTGAGGGTTGCTGCGGGGAGGGGGGTTGGGAGGGGGGGGTGGGCTTATGGACATTGGGGAGGGTATGTGCTGGGGTGAGTGCTGTGAAGTGTGTAAACCTGGCGATTCACAGACCTGTACCCCTGGGGATAAAAATATATTATACATTTATAAAAAATAAAAATAAATAAATTAAAAAAAAAGTAACAGTATACTTGTTTTCTCTAGAAAGGAAAACACAGTCTTATTTTTATTTATTTATTTATTTATTTTTAAAGATTTTATTTATCTAACAGAGAGAGAGAGATCACAAGTCAGCAGAGAGGCAGTCAGACGAGACGGGGAAGCAGGCTTCCCGCTGAGCAGAGAGCACGATTCGGTGCTTGATCCCAGGACCCTGAGATCATGACCTGAGCTGAAGGCAGAGGCTTAACCCACTGAGCCACCCAGGTGCCCCCAGTCTTATTTTTTAAAAGTAAGGGTGAAATTAAATTTATTTCATTAAAAGTACATGTATGTACTTTTACAGCTCTAAATGCTTACAATAAAAAGCAGGAAAGTTCTTAGATCAGTAACCTAACTTGGTAGCTTAAGGATGTAGGGAAAAAAGACAAACTAAACCCAAAGCTAACAGAAGGAAAGAAGAAATAAAGATTAGAGCAGATCAACAAACTGGGGAATAGAAGAAAATCAGTGAAACCAAAAGTTGGTTCTTTAAGATCATGAAAGCTGACAAAACTTTAGCTATGTGGGCTAAGAAAAAAGGAGAGACTCTGATTACTAAAGTCAGAAATGAATTGGGAACATTATCACTGATTCTACAGAAATAAAAGGGATTGTCAGAGAGTGCTGTGAACCGTTATACAGCAACAAATAGGATAACTTAGATAAGTGGACAAATTCCTGGAAACACAGAACCTACCAAGACTGCATCACAGGGACGCAGAAAGTCTGAGTAGACCTGCGACTGATAAGGAAACTGAACCAGTAATCAGAAATCCCCAACAGGGGTGCCTGGGTGGCTTAGTTGGTTAAGCATCTGACTTCAGTTCAGGTCCTGGGATCGAGCCCCATATCAGGCTCTCTGCTCTGCAGGTAGCGTGCTTCTCCCTCTTCCTCTGCCTCCTGCTCCCCTTTCTTGTGTTCTCTCTCCCTCCCCCTCAAATAAATAAAATCTTAAAACAAAACAAAAACTCCCAACAGAGCAAAGCCCAGGACCAGACGGCTTCACAGGTGAATTCTACCAAACCTTTAAAGAATTAACACCAGTCCTTCCCCAACTTGTCCCAAAAATTGAAGGGGAGAGAAGCTTCCCAACTCATTCTGTGAGGCCAGCCTTACCCTGATAACAGAGACAATGTAAGAAAAGAAAATTATAGACCAACATCTATGATAAAGACTGATGAAAAAATCCGCAACAGAATACTAGTGAACAGAATTCAGCAGCATATTAAAAGGACTATGTACACAATGACCAACTGGAATTTATTACTGGCATGCGGGTATGGGTCCATACATGAAAACCGATCAATGTAATATGCAACATCAACACAATGGAGGGAGTATAAAAAATAGGATCATCTTAATTGATCCCCTAAAATCATTTGACAGTATTTAGCTTTCATGATAAAAACACTCAACAAACTAGGAACAGACGGGATCTGCCTCCACATGAGAAGAGCCATCGATGAAAACCCAGAGGAAGCATCACACCCAGCAGTGAAAGACTGGAAGCATTTTCTCTATGAGGAACAAGGCAAGGTTGCTGCTTTCACCACTTCCATTCCACATGGTGCTGGAAGTTTTGGTTAGAGCAATTAGGCAATAAAAATCAAAGACCTCCATATTGGGACAGAAGAAGTAAAATTATTTCTGCAGGTGATACGACCTTATGTATAGAAAATCCTAAAGACTGTAAAAAAAAAAAATGAATGCTGTTAGAATAAATGAATTCAGAGCACCAGGAACAAAATAATGCACAAAAAATGGTATCTCTGTATGTTAACAAAAAATCTGCAAAGGAAGTTACAAAAACAATCCCATTGACAACAGTATCAAGAGTAAAATACTGGGATGCCTGAGTGGCTCAGTTGGTTGGGTGGCTGCCTTCGGCTCAGGTCGTGATCCTGGTGTCCTGGGATCCAGTCCCGCATCCGGCTCCTTGCTTGGTGGGGAGCCTGCTTCTCCCTCCGCCTCTGCCTGCCACTCTGTCTGTCTGTGCTCACTCTCTCTGACAAATAAAAGAGTAAAATACTTACAAGGTGATTTACTCAAGGAGGTAGAAGACTTGCACAATGAAAACTATTAAATGTTTCTGAAAGAAATTGAAGAAGAGGGACGCCTGGGTGGCTTAGTCGGTGAAGCGTCTGCCTTTGGCTCAGGTCATGATCCCAGCCCTGCATCGGGCTTCCTGCTCAGTGGGGTCTGCTTCTCCCTTTGCCCCTCCCTGCGCTCATGCTTGAGCTCACTGTCCGTCTGCCTCGCCCGCTCGCTCTCTCTCTGAAATAAATAAATCTTTTTAAAAATTTTAAAAAAGAAAGACATAAAAGGAACCACATCCCATGTTCATTGGAAGACTTAATGATATTAAAATGTCCGTGTTAGCTAAAGTGGTCTACAGACTCAGCAATACCTGTCAAAATCCTAGAGTCATTTTTGTAGAAACAGAAAAAAACCCATCTTAAAATTCATATGCAATCTCAGAGGACCCAGAATAGCCAGAACAATCTTGGAAAAGAATAATAAATCTGGAGGACTCATACTTACTGATTTTGAAACTGACTACATAGCTACAGTAATCAAAACAGTGTGGTGTTGACGTAAGATAGACCCTCACCTGTGTGGTCACATGATGTTCAGTAAGGGTCCCAAGACCACTCAAATGGGAAAGGCCAGTCTTTGCAACAGACAGTGCTGGGAAACTGCACATCCCATGCCAAAGATGGACATTGGAGCCTTACCTCACACCACATGCAGAAATTAACTCAGGATGGAAAAGGACCTAAATGGAAGACCTAAAAATATGAAAGAACCTTAAAGGCATTATTCTAAGTGAACTAAACCAGATACAAAAGAACATCTGTTGTAGAACTCCAGTTATATGAGGTACCTACAGTAGTCAGACTCCTAGGGACAGAAAGTGTAACTCATGGGGACCAGAGACTAGGGGAGGGGAGAACGGGTTTTTTCGTGGGGACAGAGTTTCAGGTGGGAAAGATGAGAAAGTTCTGGGGAGGGATGGTGGGGATGTTTGCACAAGGATGTGAACGTATGTAATACCACTGAACTGTACACTTAAAAATGGTTAAGATGGTGGGGCATCTGTGTGGCTCAATTGGTTAAGCATCTGCCTTCAGCTCAGGTCATGATCACAGATTACTGGGATCAAGTCCCATGTTAGGCTCTCTGCTCAGCAGAGAGTCGGCTTCTCCCTCTCCCTCTGCCTCTCTACCCCCAAGCTTGTTTTCTCTCTCTCTCAAATGAATGAATAAAATTATTTTATTTTATTTTTTATTATTTTTTAAGATTTTATTAATTTATTTGACAGAGATCACAAGTAGGCAGAGAGGCAGGCAGAGAGAGAGGGGGAAGCAGGCTCCCTGCTGAGCAGAGAGCCCAATGTGGGGTTCAGTCCCCGGACTCAGGGATCATGACCTGAGCTGAAGGCAGAGGCTTAACCCACTGAGCCACCCAGGCGCCCCTAAAATCTTTTTAAAAAATGGTTTAGATGGGGCGCCTGGGTGGCTCAGTGGGTTAGAGCCTCTGCCTTCAGCTCAGGTCATGATCCCGGAGTCCTGGGATTGAGCCCCACAGCGGGCTCTCTGCTCATCAGGGAGCCTGCTTCTCCCCTCTCTCTCTGCCTGCCTCTCTGCCTACTTGTGATCTCCGTCTGACTTCTGATCTCTGTCTGTGAAATAAATAAATAAAATCTTAAAAAAAAATGGTTAAGATGATCAATTTTATGTTATGTGTATTTTGCTACAATAAGACAAACAAAAAAAGGGTCTTGTTTATCGTTTCTTTCTCCCACAAAGAAAACAAACAAACAAACTGTCCTCCTTACTAAAGCAAGCAGAAAGTGTATTATTTTCACTTACCTATCAAGAAACCGTGATGCCATTAATACAAATTAAGGAGCAATTTTAGTAGCATCCAGAGGGCACCAGTCATTCTGAAATCCTTGGAATGGACATCAGTGGCTTCTAATCAAGTAGTAGCTTAGAAATTATTAGTAATTCCAAGGTTTCAAAACGTCTGTAAATGATTGAGTATTCATAAATAAGTATGGATGAGGGACATGGATGACAGTTTTGAAATCACTTGTTTTTGCTTGCTTTTTAAAATGTGTCCTTGATAAATAAAATAAAATAAAATAAAATAAAAAATCTTTACAAAAAAAGGGGGCTCCTGGGTGGCTCAGTGGGTTAAGCCTCTGCCTTCGGCTCAGGTCATGATTTCAGGGTCCTGGGATCAAGCCCCGAATCAGGCTCTCTGCTCGGCGGGGAGCCTGCTTCCCCCTCTCTCTCTGCCTGCCTCTCTGCCTACTTGTGATCTCTCTCTCTCTGTCAAATAAATAAATAAGATTAAAAAAAAAATCTTTGTAAAATGTGTCCTTGGAGGGGCGCCTGAGTGGCTCAGTCAATTAAGCAGCTGCCTTCAGCTGAGGTCATGGTCCCAGGGTCCTGGGATCGAGTCCTGCATTGGACTCCCTGCTCAGTGTCTTGTGTCTTGTCCACTTCTCCCTCTACCTGCAGCTCTTCCTGCTTCTGCGCTGTCTCACTGAGACAAATGAATAAATAAAATCTTTAAAAAATAATGATAAAAAATAAAATGTATCCTCAAGGTGCCTGGGTGGCTTAGTCACTTGTCTGCTTTCATGGGTCATGGTCCCGGGGTCCTGGGATCCCTACCCATGATTGGGCTTCCTGCTCCCTGGGGAGTCAGCCTCTGCCCTTCCCCCAGCTCTTGCTCTCTCTTCCACTCTTTCTCTCATAAATGTGTCCTTTATTTGTTGTTTGACACATATATAAGCCTGCAGGAACCCAAATGTTTGGAAGAATTAATTCCAGGATGTGAGGAGGAGGTCAAAGAGGAGGTTTCTATTGATGTTGTTAACTATCAAACAGCTCTGGACTGAGTTCCGTACTAAAAGAAATGACTACTTTTCCTAATATCTATCTCATTGAAAATCTTTTTTTATTTTAAGATTTTATTTTAAGTAGGCATCATGCCCAGCATAGAGCCCAGCTCAGGGCTTGAACTCAAGAGCCCAAGAGCAGGAGCTGAGCTGAGATCAAGGGCTGGATGCTCAGCTGATGGAGCCTCCCAGGCACAGCATCCCCACCCCAGAATCATTTTTTACAAGACCAGTGCTCTAACCCCTGAGCTATAGGGCCACCAAAATCATTTTTTAAGCGTGCAACTGTAATCGCTGCTTGTAAGAGGAAAATGTTTTTCCTGAAAGCTGTGGACATACATGACGTAAAGGGAGAGCTGGCCTCAGTGATGAGTCTTCCATCCAGGAAGATGGTGCACGTTTCTGTGTTGCGGTTGTGTGTTCTGTTCTGTCTGATGGTTTCATAGTTTATTCCCTTCCTGTCAAGTTTACCCCTGGGGCTTCTGGGGTCAGAGCCGTCCAGCTGTTGGCATTCCACCCAGCACCCTGAGTCCACGTCTCCTACAAGTAGCCTTGTCTTAGCTTCTGGCGTTTGCACTGTTGGTTTGGTTTCAGTTAGAGCCCTTGGCTTGTCACAAGGGTGTAGCGGGCGGCTCCGTCTGCTGCTCTGGCTTCACGGGGACGAGTGTGCATGCTTCCCGTGAAGTCACATGCCTCCCGTGAGTATTGGGGAGTTTTTAGCAAATTAAGGAAGTTCCTTTCTTCTTGCTTACTTAAGTTACAATTTTTGTAAAAAACAGGAATAGATATTGAATTCGGTTATATGGTTTTCTTCTGTGTGTTTCTCTCTATCAAGTAAGACATTAGGTTTCCTAATTTTGAGACATGCTTGCATTCCTGGGATTAAAGCCTACTAGATTATGATATATATTCTATTAATTCATTATTAGATTTAAGTTGCTAATACTTTATTTAGGATTTTGGGGTTTGTATTCTGAGGCATCATTGAGTGTTTGTCTTTGAGGCCTTGTCTGTTTTGTATGAAGGTTATGCTAGTCTCATAGAATGCATTTAGAAATTTTCCATGTTTGCTTTAATTTTCAGGAATAGTTTAAGTTTTCTTTTCCATAAAGGGATTGATAGAATCCACCCTAAAACCTAGGGCATGATCTTTCTTTGCAAGGAGAAGGAATGAGGACTATGGGTCTTGTACCATCTTTTCAGTTCATGTTAAACTTTGTCATCTGTTTTGGGTTTCCTCCCTCTTGAGTGGGTTCCACAATTGATGTTTGCCTAGAAGATTGTCCACATTGTGGAGACAAGGGATGATGAGTTTGTGCTCAGAGGGGAGTGATGAAAGTCAGGGGAGTGGTGGCTGTGGGAGAGCTGCTGTGCTCCCTGGCCTGCCTTCCTGGCCCACTTTGCTGAGAGAGCATCTTCTTTGCCAGAAGGAAATGCCATGCCCTCGGCCAGGAGGGTAGCAAAGGGCAGGGGCCTCGGAGCCATGGAGATGTCCACAGAAGCCAGAGTCTGGGCTGTTTGGTTCCATCTCAAGAGCTATCTAATGTTGACTCAGCCTTTCAAACATGTTGGGCAGGCTCAGCAGAATAGCCCATGAACCCCTGGCTCACAGCGTTTCTGTGCAGGTGAAAGTCTACATTGCACAGATCCTTCCCTCTGTGGGTTAAAGGAAACCTCTGCCCGTATGTGTCCTGCCTCATGCCCACTTTGTCGGCAGGGCCTTTTCTTCCCTGGGTCTGCCCAGGAGGGGAATCTGGAGAACCAGTGTTTGGGGATTTATTGAACACATTTGCTTCATCTTCCCATTAATTTCTGCTTTTACTTTACTTTCTTCCTGCTTTATTGGTTTCTCATGTTGTTTCCTTTGGCTTCTTGTGTGGAACACACACGTTTCAGTCTTTTCCTCTGTTTTGTTCTCTCATAAACGCATTGAAGTCTATACATGTTCATCTATGTGTTGGATACATCTTCTGTAATTGATTTGCAGGGCTTTCATTGTCAATGATTTCCATGGACTGTAATTTCAACTTTGATTTCTTCTCTCCTAGTTTAAACTACATAATTTTTTTTTCAAATGCATGAATTTTTTTTAAATTATTCTTTTTTTGGAGGGTTTATTGGTAGTATTTTCTTGCCTGTGGGATTAAATATTGTCCCCCTCTCTTTTTTCTTTTTTTTTTTTTGTTCTAATAATTTAGAAGATACATATCTCATATTTCTGTTGTTAGGAATTATTCTTAAGTTTTCAGTAATTACAAGAACACATGTAGATAAACATCAAGACTTAATTGTTTCGTAGCCTCTCCCACCTCAGTAAAACTATACCTTGAACCCATCCTTAATTCCCTATTCCTCTCAAAGTGGTTTCTTTTTTAATTGTGGTAAAATACACGTAACAGAAAACATACCATTTTAACCATTGCTCAGAGTCCAGTTCAGTGGCAGCAAGTCCGTTCCCACGGTAGCGTGCCCGCCCTCCCCCCTTCCTGATTCCTCCTTGTCCTCCAGTCCCTGGCTCCCCATTCCCCATATACCTGCTGTCTCTGTGCCTCTGACTCTGCTAGGGGCCCCGTGGGCATGAAGTCATGCACAGTCTGCAGCTCAGGCTGCTTAGGCTCTCCACGCGCACTCCCTCACACGTCTTCACGCTTTATCTCTGGCACAGGCCAGTAGAGGCTGAATGCTCACTTACTGCAAGAACAGCTTCAGCTCTGGGACCTTCAGTTCTTTTTTCAGTGTGCGCTCCTCCATGTTTCCCATGCGAACAGAACCCGTGAAGGAGTTGGGGCGCTGGGGCCACAAGTCTGTTGTGCCTTCCTCATCTGCAGGGGGAGTGACTCGGGCACCGTTTTTGAGGTCTCCCCTTGTAGAAGCCTGGCTGGCTCTTGCTGGCGCTAAGGTTTTGTTGTTTGCATCTCCTTCCTAGATGACAATGAAAACCAAACAGCGCATGCTGACGGAGGACTGGGAGCTTTTCAAACAGAGGCGATTCATTGAGGAGCAGGTGAGGCTTGGGGGGGTGGGGGGGCTGTGCGCCTGCGCAGGGAAAAATACCATTCCAAGGCCGCACTGTGGGTCTGCTCCTAACTAGTCTCCCTTATCCATTTCCTTCTCTTCTGTATTTCTCAAGGAAAATCGCATTTATCGAGTGACCACACTAGCCCACAGCCACCCAAGTCCCTGGTGTCTGGTCTTGGAGGCAGCTGGTGCCGTCAAGTCACAGAGCTGGAAGCCAGCCTGCTACCCTCAGGCCCGATTCACAGGCCTCCCCACATGGGCCTGGGCCGAGCTTTCAGTGTAGCTGCTGACAACAGAGCTCGCTCCCTCCTTCCCTATAGACTTCCCTACCCCTCTGCACCTCCCTGTGGCTGGCTGGGAGCCTTGCCCCATATCCTCAGGGCACTCGACTTTGGAAACTTGACTCCCTTGATTCTTCTTCACAAGCTGGCATCTTTGTCTCTCCCTTCCTCAGGCATTGGTGTCCCTTCCCCCATTTTGGTGTCCTTGCCCCTGTGGTCTCCACCCACACTGGGCTTACTCACCGGCTCCCACCCCCCAACCCTTCCTGTGTGGTGTCTAGCCTATCAGATGGCCCTTCTAGCACCACCCATCCCATTGCCAGAGCTGGTCTGTAGGTTTCTTCTCTGCAATCCAGATGCTTGTCTTGTCGACTGGTCGGTAGCTCCTGGATCTGCACCCTTCACGTGCCAGTCCTTGTTCCTGCAGTGGGTGTTCTCCCCAGCTGGCCATCCTCCCACCTGCCTGCTTCTGTCATGTGTCACAAATGCATTTTAACTCGTGGGCCATCTAATGCTGCAGCTTTTCATGTGCGGGCCTGTGTGCCTCCAGGCTATTCTGTTGGGCACCCCCCCCCAACCTCTGTCCCATCCCCCAAGACTCCCTCCTGCTCAGCCCAGGGTCAGCCAGGCCTTCCAGAGGTGTTTCAGTGATGCCTGGCTCGGTGCTCTGCTCCTGACGTGGATGTCCTCTTTGCCTCGGACAGCATTACCAACAGTGCTTCCTCTGGGCCCTATGTGGGCCCGGCGCCCTGCTGCTTTTCTGCCAGGGCACCTCCCACATCATGGTTTCCTCTTCCAGGGTCTAAGCCCCTGGGGGGCTGCGGTTTAGCTCTGCGCTCCTGGTCCCTAGTGAGAACCGAGCACACAGCTGATTCCAGGTAAAGGCTGGGTGTCTGCTGGTGAGGCACCAGCCAGGGCTTCCTGCTCCCTGGCCTTTGTGAGGCTCAGGCCGGTGGCTGCCATGCATTTCAGGTCTGCCCCTTCCCGGCCCTGTCCCACTCTAGGAAACTGTGGTCACTGGCTTCTGAATGAGCATGGCACCCAGTACCATGATTACAGAGAAGCTGGACCACCTGACTGGGAGCATGTCTTGCAAAGTTAACCTCTCATTTGGTGGTTTCCTCTAGCTAACCAACAAGAAGGCAGTCACTGGCGAGAACAACTTCACGGATGCCATGAGGCACATGCTGTCGTCCCGGCTCAGCATGCCCGACTGCCCCAACTGTAACTACAGGAGAAGGTGAGCCTGCGAAATTGTGTGGGCGTGGCGGGCCTGCGGGAGCCACAGCCTTGGCCCGGACGCCGAGCCCGACAGAGCTCTGTCTGAGCTCTCTCGGATCTCTGGGTAACTGTCCTTCGTTCCCACTCAGATGTGCTTGTGATGACTGCAGCCTCTCACACATCCTCACTTGTGGTGTCATGGACCCCCCCCGTCACTGGCGACATCCACAGTCACCAGCTGCCCCTCCAAGTGGATTCCGCTCCTGACTATCTCTCTGAGATGCGTCCACCTAGCGTGTCCTCAGCAAGCTCAGGGTCAGGCTCCAGCTCTCCCATTACAATTCAGCAACATCCCAGACTCATCCTCACAGACAGTGGCTCTGCACCAACTTTGTAAGTTGTGACTTTATAATAAGATTTCAGAAATTTACGTAACCCAATGATGAGAAATACAGATAGTAATGTCTACAGAAGTATGGATATCATTATAGTGCTTTTTCAAGAAAAAGGATCCTTCATTTTTTAAGCAACTTTTAAAACATGAAATCAGTAAACCCAAACTTTGACACTATTTCATTACATGAAAAAAAAATACGGTAAATTTATAAATGCCAGTAAAGAAAAAACCATGTTGGTATGCAGGGAAGTGTCTCTTCAGTTCTGGCTTCATGTTTCCCATTTCGTTTGAGGGTGATCAGCCTGAAGTTCATTCCGCCTCATTGTCCGTTCAGCATTCATGCTTATTCCATGTCTTGCTAAAAACTCAGAAGATCACTTTAGCAAGCGATTGAAAGGTTCTGTTTTCCGTGTTCCCACATTATCTAGAAGTACATTTTGTATGAGCGAGGGGGCTGTGCGGTCGTCGCCAGTTCACACTGTAGGTGAGTGGCCTCACGTTTTTTCAGAGTTGTGACCCTGTCATTTGTCGAGGCTTTCCTTTCGAACTTCTGGACAGGTTGCACATGGATGTGTGTCTTTATTTTATTTAGGTAAACTTAGGTTTGCATTTTGTTTATCATAGAGCGTGCGGGTGTCAGGAGCCCTGTGGAGGCGATGGCCGCCAGTGTGGTTCCCCATGGGAGGAGGGATTGTGGCCCTGACCTCAGGCTACTCAGCGTCTCTCAGATTGCTCACCACCTCCATCTGGATTTCTCCTGACGACTCCGAGGCTTTCCTTCAGAGTCTTGCAGTCCTCAGTATGGATCTGGTCTCAAAACAAAATAATTCTGAAGGGATTGGCCTGAATGCCATGACTCCTTTGAGTTCGAGCTGCTTTCTAGACCTGGATACCCTGTGCTCTCTCTGGGGCCTATGAGGGAGGATCGAGGGTTTCCCAGCTAGCTGTTTGGCAACCTCTAACTAAAACAGACTGAAATTAAACATATATGATGTTTAAATAAATTAAAAAAAATTTATGTTGGAAAAGCCCATCCCTGCCACCTTGTCACACTGATGTCAGGTGTGGGCTTCTGCGCTGTGTTGCGCAGTAGAGGAAGTGCGCTGGGGTACCTTTGTCTGTGGGCCAGGACTGCCTGCGGCTGTGCTGGACCTCTGGTCCTTCAGCAGCTAGGATTAATGTCTTCCAAACATGAACTGTGAGGACTTGAAAGCCTCCGTTGTTGCCTTTGGTTTGTGTCATCTCTTTCTTGGTGTCAGCACTAAGTTGGTTGGAGAGAATCGTGTGCCTGGAGTCTCTGTGCCGCAGGGCTGTTTGGTTCTCGGGGGCCCTAGGGGAGCTGCAGCCTGCCTTCATTACACTGAGCAAATGACTCAATCACCTCATGTCATCTGTGACTCGTGGTGGTGGTGATGTTTCGGGAGTGGGTATGAGTGTTGGCCAAGGCCACACATTCCATCACCTCAGGTGCCGCGGGCCTCAGGAGACCTGAGCAGCCTTTACCTGGTGGGTACTATGGTGAGCTCCAGGTTATGGCATATTGTGTTCCCTCTTTTTCCAAAAATGGGAAGGATATCTGAGTTGAGCAATTCTGGACACTCTACTAAATCCGAAAGATCACCAGTTTGTAGGATTTTTCCTTCTGGAAATTATCGTATGCAGAGCTGAAGACGGACTGAGAGGCATGTTTATGGTCACGGTGGGCTGACCACGAATGGTCCATGCCCTGCACAGTCTGCCCTGATGTGGAGACTGTGTGCCCGCCCTTGTCACACCAGAAAAGCCTATGTTTGAAGTGTCCTTCATTAGCTACAGCCTTGAAATTTGCCTACTAGTTTTTTTTTTTTTTTAAGTAAATCTTCCATTTGCCCATTGTTTAGATGTCTTGTTAAAGCTGATATTTAATTCAGATCATGAGTGACTTGTCTAGAGCAGGCCTTGTAGTAAAAAACTTTTAGTATTTTGTCACCTAAGTGCCTGTAAAGTTTTGTTCAACTGGCTACGTCTGAAACTTTGGTGGTTCTTTGTACCCCCTTTAATTTTAATAAAAAATTAATTGTGTCTGCTTGGAAATGGCAGCGAACAGTTGTACACTGAGGCACTTCAAGCCCAGTGGAAATGCAGTAATAATTAATCCGATTAAATTTTGGCAGTTTCCCAGATATTTTTCTTCTTTTGGTGTTTTGTTTTCCATTCTTCTGTGTAGCACAGATGGTAATCTTTCAGGCATTTTTCCCCCGGTGTTCAGGTTACCAGGAGATGTTACCAAGTGTGCGTGGTGCTCAGTGTAATATTCCCGCAAACCAGAACAGCCTGTAAAGGCAGCGTCGGGCTCCGTGGGCGGTATACTCCCTGTCCCCTGGTGAGCAGCTTCGTGGTGACCGTCTCTGCCTGTCTCAGTTGTAGTGACGATGAAGACGTTGCACCGTTGTCAGCTAAATTTGCTGATATTTATCCACTGAGTAACTACGATGATACCGAGGTGGTGGCCAGTATGAATGGAATCCACAGCGAGCTGAACGGTGGCGGGGAAAACATGGCCCTGAAAGATGAGGTACGAACACCACTTCTTCACAGTGACAAGAGATGGCATCAAGTGGTGATCTGGTGTCTTGTTTGTTTTAGTTCTTCCACTTTGAAAAGTATAAATTACGAAGTTTGTTTTTGAAGTCCCCTCAGGTAAGCAGTACCAGCAGCAGCTCTTCAGAGGCCGACGACGAGGAGGCAGACGGCGAGAGCAGCGGGGAGCCGCCGGGAGCCCCAGAGCAAGATGGAGCTCTAGGCAGTGGGAGTCCCAGGAATGAGGAGAGGAAAGCGGACAGTCCACCCCCGTCTTACCCTACTCAGCAGGTACGATTTCATTTTTCCAAACTTTATGTTTCGCTGAGGGTGTCTGTCTTTGTGTATATTTTCTCTAAACATGAGCATTATTGAATGCAAAATTGTGTTACCTTGAATAGCTTCTATAAGATTAGAACTGGAGAGGATTGAGGCCCACTGATAAAATTCACAAACATGGTCCCTCACCCTGTTTTCATCTTGTTCCTCTTGCTTGAATCCACTCGACGGTCTCGATTTTGCAGCATCCCAGAGTCACTCCAGACAGTTAGCTGTCATAGAGGGGCTTTTTTTGTATGTAAAGAAGCAAAGGGAGGGTTTTTTAAATAAATAAAATAATGGAATGTTAAAATTTCAGAAAAAAGTTGATTTTGTAAGGGAGGTTTTTTTCTGATGGAGGTCTGTTTTTCTGTTTCCAAAAGGTGAGTGTACCTCTGGCAATGACTGTTTTCTCTTAGAGACTCCTAATTTTATGAATAGATGCTCACATAGTTCTTTTTCTTTCTTTCTTTTTTTTTTTTTTAAGTTTTTATTTATTTGTTTGAGAGAGTGAGAGTACGCACTTGAGCAGTGGGTAGGGACAGAGGGAGAGGGACAAGCTGACTCCTCTATGAACAGGGAGCCCAATGCAGGACTTGATCCCAGGGCCCTGGAACCATAACCTGAGTCAAAGGCAGATGCTTAACTACTGGGCCACCCAGGCACCCCGCTCACATAGTTCTTAAATGAAAGGAAGAACAAATGATGGTCGGGTTGCTTGGCTAAATTATTTTCCTTAATAGTCAGTATAGGTCCATAGTTGAAACAAGAAAGGCGATACAAAAAGGTGTTTCATTAAGAAGTCTGGCCCTAGTGTTGTTCACCCTCTGCCCTGCCCAGCACCTGCCCATCCCCAGTTCTAGTCCCAGTAGGTAACCAGTCTTATTATTGTGTCCTTCCAGTGTTTGTTTATGCAAATGCTAATATTTATTCTTTCCCTTTACTGTGACAAGGCTTATACTAATGCACACTCAGCCCCCCTTGCTTTTCCTCTCAGCATTATATCCTGACTGATTCTGTGTGGAGCACACTTCCTCGTCCTTGTCTGTTGCCCTCTCTGTGTGCCAGCAGGTGGACATACCAGAATTCTCTTTCTCTTTTTAGTCCCTGCTGGTGGGCACTTGTGTTTGCTTCCCTTTGTTTTCCCTTTATGCTATTCGGTGAGCGACCTTATACATCTGACCTTCCTACATCAGTAGGTCTGTTCCTAGGAGTGGTCACCAGTGGTGGCTTCTCTGGGTCTAGAGTGTGATGGTCTCCCCTGCTCCCTAGGAGAGGATGATGTCGTAGTCTTGGGGTTTGGCCAGTCTGGTGAGAAATGGCAGCCCCTTGAGATTTCGGTCTTCCTTGCATTTCCCATTCCATCTTACTGTTGAGATGGCAGACTTCTTTTTATGCTATTATATGTCCTTTATTAGTATGTGATTTGCAGAGATTTTCTCTGGGTCTGTGGCATGTCTATTAGTTGTGTTTTTGTGGTGTTGGTTTTTTTAAAGATTTTATTTATTTACCTATTTGAGAGAGAAAAAGTACACATGTGCATGCACACAGTGGGTGTCAGAGAGAGAAGGAGAGAGAATCCCAAGCTGACTCCTTGCTTAGCACACAGAATCACCTGAGGGGCTTGATCTCTCAACCCAAAGATCCCGACCTGAGCCGGGTGCAATGCTTAACCGACTGTGCCACCTGGGCGCCCCTGTCTGTTAGGTTTTATGGTATTTTTTGAAAAGCAGAAGTTTTTAATTTTGGTGAATTCCAATTCCTCGATTTTTCCTTTTACAAATCATGCTTTTGATGTCATATCCAAGAAAGCTCTGTTTCGTTCTACAAGATTTCTAACTTGAGCTCTCATTTAAGGTGTGGTTCATTTGACTCAGTTTTCCTCACAGTATGAGGCAAGGGGCTACGTTCAGCTTTTTGCTACGTCGGCATCCAGTTGCCCAGCAGCATTTGTTGACAGAGCCTGTCTTTTCCTGCTGAGTTGCATTAGCCGTTTGTTGAACATTGAGGGGCTCTAAATACATGCGTTTGCTGTCTGCACTCTGCGTTCTCTGCTCCTTGGACCTCTGGGTCCTTTCCCACGGTGTGTGTGACCTGCTCGGTAGTAAGTTTGGACAGCAGGTAGGGTCTGCCCCCCATGTTAGTGGGCCTTATTGAAACTATAGGCTGTTCAGAGTCCTTCATGTTTCCGTGTAAGTTTTAGAATGAGCTTATTCTACAAAAAAAACTGCCTGAATTTTGATAGAGATTGTACTGACTTCTTGAATACTTGATAGAATTCACAGCAGACTCCTCTGGGCCTGCTCTGTTCTTCGTGAGGTGATGCAGATCACTTGGAGGAAAATCCAGTCTTAATGGCATTGCATCTGTCAGCCTAGGAATGTGCTGTTCTCTTTCCATTTACTTAAATCATCTTTAATGATTTCTTCCAGCAGTTAAAAAAATTTCTAGTCAGTGGGTCTTGAATGTATTTCTTTTATTTATTTATTTAAAAAAAATTTTTTTTTTTTAAATTATTTGACAGACAGAGATCACAAGTAGGCAGAGAGGCAGGCAGAGAGAGAGGAGGAAGCAGGCTCTCCGCTGAGCAGAGAGCCCGATGCGGGGCTCGATCCCAGGACCCTGGGATCATGACCCGAGCCGAAGGCAGTGGCTTTAACCCACTGAGCCACCCAGGCGCCCCTTGAATGTATTTCTTAAATTCATTCTTAAGTATTAGATGTTTTTGATTTTGTGAAAGTGATATATTTCAATTTTCAATTTATTGTTGGTAATATATAGAAATACAGTTGATTTTCAGATATTTGTCTTATATTCTGCAGCTTTAATTCGTTTATTCTTTGGTTTCTCTCTCTCTCTCTCTCTTTTGGTTAGATTCCTTTGGATTTTCTACATGCAAGGTCATGTTGTTTGTGAATAAAGACAATTTTACTTTTTCCTTCTCAGTCTGGAAACACAGCGTCTTCCTCTAGCTTACTGAGCTGGCCAGAATGTCCAGCACGGTGCGGCAGAGAAACGGTACAAGCACACAACTCTGCCTTGCTCCCAGTCCCGGGGAGAGCCGCCCAGTCTGTGACTAGGATGATCCCAGCTGCGCATCTGTCGAAGACAACCTTACCAGGTTGAGGAAATAAATCCTGTCCGCTCCTCATTTCCTAAGAGTTTTATTATGAACATATATTGGGTTCTCCAGATGCTCTTTCTGGATCTATTGAAATGTTCTTGTGGTTTCATCCTTCATTCTTTTACTGTGGTGTGTTGCATCAAGTGATTCTTGAATTTTTTTTTTTTTTTTTTTCTTTTTTAAGTAGACCATGTCCAATGTGGAGCCCCACATGGGGCTTGAACTCAAGATCCTGAGATCAAGAGTTGGGTGCAACCGACTGAACCACCCAGGCGCCCCTGAATTTTGAATGTTAAACCAACCTTGTGTTCCTGGAATAAATCCCATTTGGTCATGGTGTATAAACTTTTTTTCTTTTGGTATGTTGCTGGATTGGTTGCTAATCTTTTGTTAGGATTTTTGTCTCAGTCTGGCTTTGCTATCAGGGTAATATTGGCCTCCTAGAATGAGTTGGGAAGTGTTTATTCTGCCTATATTTTCTGAAGAAATTTGTCTAAAGTTGAGATTTCTTAAATAGTAGATAGAATTTACCAGTGAAATCCCATGGGCCTAGTCTTGTGGGAAGATTTAGAATGACTAATTCAAATTTTCTTTACTTGTTATAGGTTTAGTCAGATTTTCTATTTCTTCTTAATTTAAAATTTTTATGTCTTTCTAGGAATTCGTCCATTTCACCTGCACTGTCTCCTTTGATGGCATCAGGTGGTTTATTATATTCCTTTATGATTCTTTTAGTTCTCAGGGTATGGAGTGATGTTAATTCATTAGTTGGGTAATTTTGTCTGCTTTTTTTTAAACCTTCAGTCTGGCTAAAGAATTACCAATTTCTGTAAAAAAAAAAATGGGGGGTTTTATTAATTTTCTGTTTTTCTCTTTATTTCATTGATTTCTGTTCTAATCTCCATTATTTCTTTCCATTGACTTCGGGTTTAGTTTGTTTTTCCCTGTCTAGCTTGTTGACTCTTAAGTTTAGGTTATGGATTTTAGGACTTCCGAATATAGTGAGACCTGTTTTATGGCCCGACATCTAGTCTGTCCTACATAATGTTCTATGTATACTTGAAAATAATTTGTGTTCTGCTCTCGTTAGATGGGGTGTCCTATGAATAAAAGTTTGGTCAAATTGATAGCGTTATTCCAATTCTCTGAATCTTTCCTGATTTTCTGCATGGTTCTAAAAATTCCTGAGAGACATACTGACGTATTCATATCACTGCCAGAGTGTCTATTCCCTTTTCAGATGAGCCAAATTCATGCATTTGGGACAGTGTTGTTGGCGGTGCATGTGTGTGATTGTTACCCCTTCTTGATACATGTCGACTCTTTAGTCATTATGAGATGCTTCTCCGCTAGGTTCTCTCATCTGAGAGAGCATTTCATCCCACCAGCAGAGTCACTCCGGCAGCCGTAGGGTTACTGTATGCATGGTATCTATTTTTTCAAACTTTGAATTTCAGCTTCTTTGTATGTTTGAGTTTAAGATTTGTGTTTGAATCCTTTAGTTGGGTTTTGTATTTGTACTTTGTCCATCAATCTCTGCCTTTTGTCTGGAGGGCATTGATGTCAGTCATGATGGCTGTGCCACGTGCAGCTGCCAGTTTGTTTCCATAGGTTTCGTGTTTTTTGTTCCTTTGTTCCCCCTTTACTCCCTTTTTTGTATTAAAATGTTTAGTGTACTGTTTAAATCTGCTGTTGATTCTTTGGTTTTTTTAAGGGCTGTTGGGAATGGGAAGAGCCCCAGGCGGAAAGGCCAGGTTCCTGCTGCTCTTTTTTTTTTTTTTTTTTTTTTTTTTAGATTTTATTTATTTATTTGACAGACAGAGACCACAAGGAGGCAGAGAGCCAGGCAGAGAGAGAGGAGGAAGCTGGCTCCCTGCTGAGCAGAGAGCCTGATGTGGGGCTCGATCCCAGGACCCTGAGATCATGACCTGAGCCGAAGGCAGAGGCTTTAACCCACTGAGCCACCCAGGCGCCCCCAGGCTCCTGCTGCTCTTATGTTCTAGCAGATTGGCATGAATAAATGCTTCTGGATTTGCTGTTTCCCTTTGGTTGATTTTCAGATCCTCAAATGATTGCTTTGACAATCGCATTCAGTTTTACCCTTGTTTTGAGGGAGAAGAGCTACCGACTGCTTCATGTCACCCTCGCTGAGTCCCATCTCTGGTGCCTCGTCTGGCAGCATCTCGGTGGAACCACTCCTGAGCCGAGGGAGCCCCGCCCACGCCAGTGCTCTGTCCTCCTGGGCTCCAGTTCTTCTCTCCCTCTCCCCTAAGCCACCCTTGCCGGTCCCCTGTCCCTGCACAGACAGGCCCAGGCGCAGATGGGTGTGACTGCTACCTGAGCTGACACCCGGCCAGGGCATGAGGTGTTCGTCTCTTCTCTCCACAGGTCCCCTTCATCCCAGGCTCTTGGGGTCCCTTCTGTACTCTACAAGGAGGGCTTTGGACAACTCGAGGTGTCACGGGAGCACTGCTCAGCAGAATGTGGCTGACATTAGTTTAATTCACACCAGTCCTTTTTTTTCTTTCCCTTTAGGTTGAACTTTTTACTTTTTTTTTCTTTTTTTTCTTTCCTTTTAGGCTGAACAAGCTGCAAACGCTTGTGAATGTCATGTTTGTAAGCAAGAAGCTTCCGGACTGACGGCATCAGCGATGACCGCAGGAGCCCTTCCCCCAGGCCATCAATTCCTAAGCCCCGAGAAGCCCACACACCCTGCCCTGCATCTGTACCCCCACATCCATGGACATGTGCCTCTGCACGCCGTCCCGCACCTGCCCCGCCCTCTCATCCACCCCACCTTGTATACGGCGCCCCCCTTCGCACACAGTAAGGTAAGTTAGGGCAAAGAGGGCCGGGAAGTTCACCTGTAACTAAGATTGTACAAGAAGTACATATTGTAACAAACAAAAATCCGTAAATTGGCAATGTCTAGGACCAAGTCTGCTCTTGGTAGGAAGGTCCTCAAATGTCTCCTTTTACCATAATCTCTTAGGCTCTCAGAATTTTGAACATTCACAGTTGTAAAAAACAATCACAAAAGTTGTGGTGTACTCCTTCAGAATTACCTAGAATGTAAAGTTTTCCAAATGATATTGGTGTAACGGGTTGTACTTGGGGGAACTGCATACACGGCTCTGCTCACCCAGTTAATTTCTTTGCTTATGGCCTCCTAGGGCCTGGCTCTTTTTTTTTTTTTTTTTTTTTTAAGATTTTTATTTATTTATTTGACAGAGGGAGAGAGATCACAAGTAGGTAGAGACGCAGGCAGAGGGGGAGGGAAGTGGGCTTCTTGCTGAGCAGAGAGCCCAATGTGGGGCTCGATCCCAGGGCCCTAAGATCATGACCTGAGCCAAACGCAGAGGCTCAGCCCACTGAGCCACCCAGGCGCCCCAAGGGCCTGGCTTTTTGTTGTAATGTTGCACAGATAAGATACAGTGAGTACAGCCTGGGTCCTCTGACACTAGCTGGGCTCTTCAATTTCTGAAATTACTAAAGGAGGAATCCTAAGCGTAGTGCGAGAGAAGGTCGCAGCGCCGTGCAGGCTGTTGGGAGGCGACTGGAGGCACAAAGGAAAGGGCCTCCCAGACCAGCTGTGCTCAAAGGCTATTCTGAGAAGGAGTGAGCATGTAGAAAAGGTTTGCTCTTTACGTAGTTCTTCTCAGAGAACCCCATGCTTCTATTTTCGTAGCTTAGATTTTACAGTGAAATTTTTAGTTTTCCCCAAACTCTACAGATACATTATTTAAAACAGTGATTCTCAGCTGGGAGAAGGGAGGGGTTGGATGGGATGGAAGGGGCTTTTTTAGGCTACATGAACATTTTCTTTCCCCACGGGGCATCTGCTGTGAAGTAGGGGGTGTGTAGCCTATCAGTGGGCTTTGCTGTTTGTTGGCTGGGAAGGGGCACCTAACCACTGATTTAGAATAGAATAAAGTCAGTCTGTCACATTCTATTGCAATAAGTACTTGGTAACTGCCACATTGATGCGATGCTTGAATTTTGTTAGATTGAATGTCGCTCAGTTTGGACATTTAATGATGGCTTTATTAGTAGAGTGGTTTGAAGGAGGATTTTCCGGTGTGTATGCAAAGCCAGGCTGTCTCCATGGTCTGCCTTGTCTCTAGCCTCTTTCCCTCTGGGTGAGTGTATGGTTGGGAGGCTGTCCATTCTGTTCTTACCTGAATACAGCTGCCCTCTAGCTCCTAGGAGCCGCCTCCAGGAGAGAGTAGAGAATGTTCTGTTTAATGTTTTTCTGTTGAAGAATCAGTTCCTAAACATCTTCAAGTAAAGTAGTGAAATTGATTATTCCAAAAGGCTGTTGGGATGTTCAGTTAAAAACTGATTTTTTCCCGCTGACTTTTGGCTTTTTCTCAGGGCATTATTGGTAGTCCATAAAAGGGTATAAGAGAAGAAAAATATTTTGGGGGAGTATCATCTGTATATAAAATGTATTTAATACCTTGTGAACTTCAATCCAGTAGATAGTTGGGGAGGATTCATGAGTAGGAAGTGCAGAGGATGCGCTAGTAAGCTTTTATTTCCGTCACTTTGCTACTGATGTCAGGACTAATCACAGATGCTTTTATTTTATTTTATTCACGATTTTATTTATTTGTATTTGCAAAAGCGAGCGAGAGAGACCGCCAGCACGAGCAGTGGGGGAGGAGCAGAGGGAGAAGCAGAACCCCCCTGAGCAGGGAGCCTGATGTGGGACTCAGTCCCAGGACCCCAGTATCATGACCTGAGCCAAAGGCAGACACTTAAGGACTGAGCCACCCAGGCACCCCCACTGATGTTTTTAAGATTCATTAGCTGGATGCCATGTCTATTTAGAAAAATGAGATGCATTTGGCAAAATACTTCCCTTGAATCTGATATAAAAATGTTTGCCTAGACAAGCTTGCACTGTCACATGAGTCTTATTTGAGTTAGTTTGACTTAGTTGCATACTGTGAGTCCATGGTGTGTTCACAGCCCCATAGGAGTTGGTAGAAGCCCCTTCTAGAGATGCACACATGTCTTCAGTTACGTCAGAGCAGGCTTATCAGTGGAATCCCCTACATGTGGGAGGCAGAGATGCAAGCTGAATGGTGGAGGGCAGCTGTGAGTGTGAAGCTCAGCTGCTTCCATGTTTGTGTTCTTTAGGCCTTCAGGGATTTTTGCTCTGGTGAGGTGGCATTTGTCGCCGTTAGGACTTTATGTTATTGTAGTTGTAATTCTTTTAATTCATACTCTGGCTATTGTGGGTAAATACTTAGTACTTAAAATGCTTGGGATGAGTAGTATAGAAAAAATACATTTTTTTAAGATTTTATTTATTTGACAGAGAGAGACATGGTGAGATAGGGAACACAAGAAGGGGGAGTGGAAGAGGGAGAAGCAGGTTCCCTGCTGAGCAGAGAGCCTGACGTGGGGCTCCATCCCAGGACCCCAGGATCAGACGCCTAACAACTGACCCACCCAAGCACCCTGAAAAATTTGTTTTTGAACTTAGAGAATAACTTGAGGACCGTTTTTGTTTTCAAATGTCTTTGTACCAGTGATACATTTAATTTATATGTTGAGATACAAGTTATTTGAAAGTTAAAAAGTAGTTACAGGAGAAAGATCCAGTAGTGAAATTCTAGATAAAAATTAAAACTGTATGGCAAAAAACTTTATTTGCAAATATTTGGGGATTTCCCAGCTATCTTTTTAGTACTGATTTCTGCTTTAATTCCACTGTGGTCTGGGAACAGGCATTGTGTGACTTTTGTTTTTTTGAATGTGCTCAGGAATGTTTTGGGGCCAGAGCTGGTGTGTCTTGGTCAGCACTCCAGGTGAGCTGGAGAAACGTGCATACTCTGCTGTCGCTACATGAGGCAGGCTGTTCTCAGACGTCACTTACTGCTAAGTCTGAGATGTCCTTCCTGACCTGCTGCTGAATCTGCCTGCTCGGGGCACAGTGCTGTCAGCGTCTCCGGCTTCCACAGCAGACTCTCCCCCTCCTGCAGTCCTGTCTGTTTTTGTCGCACTGAATATGGCACTGTGTTGTTCGGTGCTTACATATTTAGGGTTGTTACGTGTTTCTGGGGAGTTGACCCTTTTATCATTACGGAATGCCTTTCTTTATCCCCGATAATCTTTCTACTCTGAAGTCTGACTTGTCTGAAGTTAATACAGGTGCTCTGGCTTTTTGTGAGCGCCAGCACCATATTTCTTTCTCCATCTCTTTCCTTTTAACTCACAGGGGTCTTTATGCTCCCAGTAGGTTTCTTGTCGACACCTCTAGGTGGGGTTTGTTTTTTTAATATACTCTGATAATCTGTGTTTTCATCTGTATATTTAGACTAGACACATTTAAAGTAATTTTGGATGTGTTTGGGTTAATAATAATCATCGTTCTGTTTTCTGTTCATTACCAGAGACTTCCTTTTTCTGTCTTCTCTACTTTTAATTAAGCATTTTTGGATTCTGTTTTATCTTCTGTCTTTAGCATATTGGTTATGCTTTAAAAAAACGTTTTTTAGCAGTTGCATTAGAATATGCATTTTAACTAATCTGAGTCCCCTTCAGGTAACACTGTTCTGCTTCGTGTTAGTGTAGGTACCTTTTCCCAGAGAGTTCCTGATCCCTCCCTCCTGTCGCCTGTGACATTGCTGCTGCTGTTCTCACGGATCTGTTCATCGGTGGCCCAGTACGTTATTACTGCTAATACTACACACAGAGTTACCTTTCAGATCAATTGGTAGGCAGGAATAAGTTCATTTCACTGGCATTTACTCCTTCCCCATTGCCCATCCTTTTTTCGTGTAGATCCAGGTTTCTGACAGCTTACATTTTCCCACTGCCTAAAGAAAATATCCTCACCTTTCTTGCAGGGCAGGTCTGCTGGTGATGAGTTCCCTCAGTGTTTAGTGTGCGTGTGTGTCTGAGCTCTTTCCCTTCACCTTTGAAGGGTAATTTCACTGGATGCAGAATTCTAGGTTGGTGGGGTTTTTTTCTTTCAACACTATAAAAAAATTTCACTCTGCTCTTCTCTTGCTTGCCTGGTTTCTGACCAGATGTCCTCTGTGATTCTCCTCCTTGTTCTAGAGGCACAGGGTACCCCACCCTACCCCCTTCCACCTCTTCCCCAAGGCTGCTTTCAAGGGTTGCGTTTTTTTGGGTTTTGTTTTTTGTTTTGTCTTTGATTTCTTGCCCCTTTTTAAATGAAATGCCTAAGTGTAGATTTGGGAGGGTTTTTTTTTTTGTTTTGTTTTGTTTTGTTTTTTTTCTATTTGGTGTTCTCTGTGCCTCCTAGATCTGTAGTTTGGTGTCATTAATTTTGGAGTGTTCTTAGCCAATATTCCTTCAAATACTTCTTTCTTTTCTCTTTCTTCTTCTGGTATTCCATTTTCCTGTTACTATCTTTTGAAATTAGATGTTTTATCTATTTTGTGTCCGTGGTGGTAGTTTTCTAGTTTTGGTGGGTGTTTTTGTTTTTGTTTGTTTGTTTGTTTGTTTTTAAAGATTTTATTATATTTATTTGACAGACAGAGATCACAAGTAGGCAGAGAAGCAGGCAGAGAGAGAGAGGAGGAAGCAGGCTCCCTGCCAAGCAGAGACCCTGATGCGGGGCTCGATCCCAGTACCCTGAGATCATGACCTGAGCTGAAGGCAGAGGATTAACCCACGGAGCCACCCAGGCGCCCCTGTTTTTGTTTTTTTAATTCTTGTTTCTCTTTGCTTTTCAGTTTAAGGAGTTTCTGTTGACCTATCTAGATGTTCACTGATTCTTTCCTTGGCTGTGCCCTATCCACTGATGATCTGTTCATCAAAAGCACTCTTTGTTTCTTTTTCAGTGTTTTTATCTCTAGTTTTCTTTATTCATTTTTAGAGAGTCCCTCTCACTGCTCACATTACCTATGTGTTTCTGCACATTGTGTGCTAGTTTTTAAAGATTTTATGTATGCACTATAGCGTGAGTGAGCAGAGGAGGGACAGAGGGAGATGGAGAAAGAATCCCAGGCAGCCTCGCTGCTGAGCACGGAGCCCAGTGTGGCGCCCAGTCCCTCAACCTCAGGATCATGACCTGAGCCGAAACCAGGAGTCAACCAGCTGAGCTGCTCAGGTGCCCCCATTGTGTGCTTTTTCAGCTGGAGGCCTCATGATCTTCATCATTTTGAATCCATGTCTGATGATGCTGAGCCCTTTTATCTTCATGCCCCTCGTCTGTTGTGATGCTGTCTGCTTGCAGCCAGCCCACCTGCCCTGCTCTGTGTCCCACACCTGTCTTCTCACCCCTCACCCCTTGGTCTGTCCAGAGAGCCCTTTTGCATCAGCCTTCCACTTAAGTGACTCTGATATGTCTCACCTACTACTTAAGTCTGACTTTTTAATTCCTGCTGTGATTCTTACCTATAAGCTTAATTTATTTTTAATGTATATTAGCAACTTTTTGTGTTCTCTTGTTCCTTGATCACATTTTCTTTCTTTAAGCATTTTACACATAGTTCTCTTTTTGAATGAAATCTTGAGGATCTGAATCTGGTTTTTTTTTGGTTGCTCCTGTGGGTGCGTGTCCTTGGATGTACAGTGATTTTTCATGAGGTATGTTTTGTTCAGCTTACCCTGTGAGAACCACAAGGCCCCAGGTAGGGGCTGAGGTACCAGTGTAGTGCTTCCCCACCTGTGACCTCAAGCTCTCCTGCCTCCTATGGGACCATGAGTCTGCCCCCCATCACTGTGACGATGGTGTGTGCTTCTTCATGGCAGTCCTCCCTTCCCTACACCTCCACCTGGCCGTTTTTCCTCACCATTTTCTGATCAGTTCTGTGAAAGATTTCCCTAGATTTCTCTAGGGTTCAGCACCTTGTTACAAAGGTGTAGAGTGTTGTGTTCCCCTTCCTGGACAGAGCCCAAGCAGAGGGGGACCACACAGCCTCAGAGGGAAGAGCCCACGTGAGTTCTTAGGCCACGCTCCCATCCCCACCCCCCGTTCCCTCTCATTCACAGGGCACGTTCCCAGCCACTGACCTACATGGCCCAGGAGCAGAGGGCCACAACTGCGGGGCCAGGTTTGGAAACCCAAGTATTCCAGCTCCAAGTCTGTGTTGTTTCCATCTAGAAACTGAGTTCTGAAGCAGTCATCGTGTAGAAAATGTCCTAGTAATGAAGGTAGAGGGATGTCTTGAACACTCCACTGGGAGAATGGGGAGTAGTTGAAAATGGTCACCACATTGTCGCCCTCAGTGAATTCAGGGTGAGTGGAGCTGCAGACTGGCTCCTTTGTGGCTCTGGGCTCTGAGGGAGGGACAGACGCGCAACCATTGCAGAAGTGATGAAGTCAGATGTGGGGCAGGTCTAAGTTCAGGCTGGAATTGGAGGGGGAAAAACAGGGGTGGGAAACAGGGACAGAGACAGACGGTGGTCGGGGCCCCACTATGATCTCAGATCTGTATTTTGTTTTGGAGGCAGTCTCAGTTCTGCTGGCTTGAGAAATAGCACGACCAAAACAAACGTGGTGCTCTTGCCTCTTTACCGTCTCTGGCAATAATCCTGAAGAACTTTGGAAAAAGCAGAAAGAGTCATGCGTCCAGCTTCCTGGTCAGTGGGATGTGCCTGTCGGCCACCCCCCCACACACACATGCCCTGACTCGGTCCTTTGCCCCCTCAGCTTGCTGTGTTTGGCAACCATGTTCCAGGAATCTGGGAAGGTTTGGTGGTGTGCGGTGGAGCCTGGCTCTCCCAGCTCCCGTGTAGACTCCCAAGGTGTTCAGAAGGCATCTGTCAGTGTGTTTGTCCGAGCTCTGCGTTAAAGCAGAAATTGTACTTTTCTGTGAATGACTTATGTCTTAAAGCAGAGAACCATTCAAAACTTCTCTTTCTTGAACCGTGTGGATTTGTGCAGAGTAAAATAAATCTATTCTCATTGAATAGCATTGTCCACATGTTGAGAGACTGATTCTGTGCCTAAATCATTTGTGAAGTCTGGCCCACAGGTGGTCTCGTTGACAGAGGCCTGTGTTTATCAAAAGGAAGCCCACGTCTGTTGAGTTGAGGAGCCATCTTGTGGGGAAGCGTTCACATAAACGTGGCTTGTTACAGACCCCTTGCTCACTTGGTCTCTGCAGCTGGACCTCCCGTTCTGAGTAAACGGGCTTCTGAAGAAGTGGGCGAAGTGGATTTAACTTTCCATTTTCAGTATTAGAGCTTCCTAGCTGTGTTCCCTCATCTATCTGAGCTCAGTCTGTTCTCCCTTTATTGAACATTCAGTGAGTGCCAGGTCCTGTGCTACATGCCAGCAAAACACACACCAGAGGAACTTGGTCCCTCTCCCTAGGGTTCGTGCAGTCTCGTCATGTCAGCACCTCAGACCACCGAGCTGTGCCACTGCCAGGAGGGAAGTCACACTGAAGGGGGAGGGGGGCGCCCAGGGCCTGGCGGGTGGCTTCGCAGAGGAGGGGATGCTGGGCTGCGGGTCGAGAGCTGAGCACAAGCGGGTGGTGGGTCAGGCCCTTAGCCCGGCTCCCTGGAGGGAAGGCAGTTGGCTGGCAGCCAGGAGCGGGGAGGGCGTCAGGAAGCCGTGAGGCACTTTGGAGCCTGCCTTTGGCTCTGCTCTGTGAGGCCCTTGAAGCCCCCTCTGCTTCTGCCTGGGGAGCTGGCTGTCCCTGCCCGGCAGCAGGAGTCTGCAACCCTGAGAAACCACCCTCTGCTTTGTTGTCACTTCCCCTCGGTTCCTTCCTGGTGAAGCAGCTCTTTGTTCATCACTCCTTTGTGGAAACTGGTATCTGTGGAAATACCGTGTTCTTGGTTTCCTCACTCTTTGCCCCAGGGCTCCCCTGCCGGAAGCACTAGATTAGACCTCTCTTTCTTCCTACTTCACAGCCCACATGGCCACGCCATTCTCACCCTCTGCCACCCTGATCCTGTTGAGAAAAGTGTGCCGAACTGCCAGAGCGGAGGGACCCCCGCTTCACTCTGCACCCAGGACGGGCGGAGCGGGGGTGCTCTGTGACTTGGGACCAGTCTTAACAAAGTGGTGACAGTGTCCCTTAGCCCTCACTGTGCTGCACACTTGAACCTGTTGTCCAATTTAATTCTTACCACAACACCTGGAGGTAGGTATTTACAAATTACAGATGAGAAAACTAAAGCGCAAAAAAAATTGAGTAATTTGCCTGAGGTCACACAGCTAGTAAAAGGGGGAGCTGGCATCCCAACCCGTCAGACTGTGCGTCCCAAAGGCTGAAAACAGAACTAGTGTTCATGTCCAGCTTTGTCATTGGCCACACCTCCCAGGGACTGGAGTCTCGGGCTCTTGCTCCCACAGCCCCAGTGATTGTCCTGATGGCCCCGAAACCCCTCGTCTCCACTGCCACCACCTCCTCATCTCTCAGGCCTTGACTGTGACTGCTTCCTGTGCTGGCCTCTCCCCCGCCAGGCAGAGGCCAGGTGGCAATGGCTCTGATTTGGGTTCTGCAGCCTGTCTGGCCGTGGTACAGTTGTCCGTGGGGCTGTGCCCTTCCTTCCTGACCTCTGCCCTAGCCAGCTGCTTGGGTTCTGCTCTTGGGAATCCTCCTGAAACCCTCCCACTCGACTTCGCAGCACTTAGTGCCCAGTTCTGTGTCCCCAAGGATGAGATTCCCAGGCATTGTTCCCGGTGCCAGACCTGTAGCTTCTTGGGGTGGGGCCTGTTGCGGTGGATGCTGGGCTGGGGCGAGCCTCGTGCCCGTGTCAGCAAGGTGCTGGGCCACAGAACCAGAGAGTCGCTTGAGAGAAGGCAGGTACTAAACCAGCAGGCGACCAGTATGTCATGAATTCTAACTGTGGTAAGTGCTGAGAGGAGAAAACTGTAGATTCTAGGTGTGTTGTACGGGAAGCCCACCTTGGTCTTAGGTGCTGGATGCGAGGACAGGAGGCAGTGATGACTTCCTTGAGGCAGGGACATTTAGGTGAGGCCTGTAGGATGAATATGAGTCAGCAAGGTTGTGGGCTGAGGTTAAGATGTTAACCTTAGATTTAACCTTAAACTGAATTCAGCACAAGGAAAGTTCAGGGTCAAGAAGGAACTTGGGTTTGAGGACCAAGGGAAGGCCTGTGTGTCCAGGAGCTTGAAGGAACAGGAAGGACAGGGATAGGCCAGGCCATGTGAGAGACTTTAAATTCCATTTTAAGAACAGTAGGAAGACCTTGGTGCACCCTAAGGGAGTGACTCACTCTTACCTTCACCAAAGCGCACTCTGGCTGCTGTGAGGGAAAGGACTGGGAGGAGGCTGGGAGTGAGCTGTGGGGGCTTTCGGCTCAGGTAGTAAAGGCTGGAGCTGAGGGGTGTGGGCTGAGAGGAGGAAGGGCCCAAGGATGGCCAGGGGTGTGCAGGGAGCAGCCAGCAGCCACTTGGTGAACGTGTGGTCCCAGCCACCCTTCCTCGGTGCCTTCAGACAGCAGTCTGCCCCAGCAAGGCCCCTAAAAATCCGTAGTTCCTTAGACTGCATGGCACGTGGCCCAGGTGTGAGATATAGTTGAAGAGCTTTACCACTGTCAGTGATTCCAAAGTTGGCTTTTGAGCAGTGATCCTTACAATGTCCGCTGAGACTCAGCCCTGGGAGCCACTCGCACGCAGCCTGTGCCGAGGGAGGGATTCCGTAAGCTGCTGAGTCGTCTCGAGTCTGGTCAGTTCCTTGAAGCATCAGTGGCTGGGAAGATGTACTCCTGGTTCACATGTGAGCAATGGCATGCGGTGTGCCCGCCGGGCAGGTCCACGATCTGCGAGACGCCGCCCACAGTGAGCGCGGCCCTCCAGGGGTGTCCGTCGTGGGATCTGTCTGTGGTTTAACTACATAAATAGGCAGAACGTGCATTTTGATATGTGATCAGAGCCTTTTTTTTTGTAGGGTTTACCGCCAGCCCCTGTTCCGAATCCCGCAAACAAGCATCAGGTATTCAACGCTTCTCTTCAAGACCATATTTATCCGAGCTGTTTTGGGAACACTCCAGAGTGGAACAGTTCTAAGTTTATAAGTCTTTGGGGATCAGAAGTGATGAATGATAAGAACTGGAATCCTGGCACTTTCTTGCCAGATACAATTTCTGGTAAGGAACTTGTTAAAACCTCCTTAAAGGTTTAAAATGACCTGAGCTGGGCGGATTGCTGTGTCTGTTACTGCGGTCCCCCAGTAGATGCCTCAGGCTAGTTGGGTCCCCCACCTCAGCTGCTCCTGGAAGGCCCCTCGGCCTCATCCCCCTGCCCCAGCCATCCACGTCCGCCGCCGGCCAAGTCCCGCTGCCTGGACAGGGCAGAGCAAGCTCTGGCACCCTGTGGCTGCTTCCAGTACGGCGGGCTCTCTGGGGCCCTGAGCACGACAGATCTCTCCGTGCCCCAGCACGGCTGAGCCTCTTGTCTCCAGGCCTTGGCGTTGTGCCTGTGGTGCTAGCAGGCGCTTTGCAGCCGTGCCACCACCCACCTCAGTGCTGTGACTTAGGTTGCTTTCCTGGTTCTGTACTGACCTTACAAGGGGTCTGTTCTCTCAAGCTCCTTCCTCACAGCCCTCGGCTGCCCAAGTACAGCTGTCATTTCAGGCGCAGGGAAAGGTGCGCCTAAAGAGGGGCTGGTTGCACAATTATCTGTGTCTTCACAAGGTTAGAGCCCACGGTGGCCCCACACCCAGACCCTGCATGTGCTCATAAAAGCTAACTACACTTGATATCTCTGCGTGGAAGGGGTTTTTAGCTGTGTGACCTTGTGCAAGTTGTTTAGCCTCTCTGAGCCTCAGGTTCTCTATCTTTAGGATGGGACTAATAGTACCAGGCTCACCAAGTAGCTTTAAGACAATAAGTAAAATAACTTTGGGAAGGCACCTAGCATGGGATTGGTACATAGTAGGTGCTCCGTGCCTTTTTTTTTTTTTTTTTTACCCTGGAGAGAAACTGATTGACTAGCACCCTCCCAGTGAAGTCCCAGCTTCGGTTACAGCCCGAGTGTTAGTTCAGTCAACAGATGTCCCTTAGGTTTTAGCGACGTATTTCTAGAGGCCTTACTTGTCTCATTCTTCTCTGAAGGGAGTGACATACTAGGACCAGCACTCTCAGAAACAAGACCCGAAGCCCTTCCACCCCCATCTAGTGGTGAAACGCCTGCAGTTTCTGAGAGCAAGGAGAAAAAAAATGCTGCGAAAAAGAAATGCTTGTACAATTTCCAAGATGCTTTCATGGAAGTGAACAAAGTCGTGATGGCCACATCGTCAGCCACGTCCTCTGTGTCCTGCACGGCCACCACAGTGCAGTCCAGCAACAGCCAGTTCAAAGTGTCGTCCAAAAGGCCTCCTTCCATAGGTAAGGCCCACCAGCTCACAGGGACCCTCAGGGCAGCTCAGCATGTCCACTGCTTCCTCAGCATCTCTGTGATTGCCGTGTCCCTGGTGTGGCCAGAGGCCTGGTGTAAACGATGCCAGAGAATGCTCGCATGCAGACAGCACATCCTCTGGGAGTTGGACCCGAGTTTCACTGCCCCACAAACTTCCTCTGAGGATTTGCCACGCTGGCTTGCCTTTCTTTTCAGTACCTGCTGCTTTGTGAGAGGAAGAGGTCACGGCTGTCGGGTCACATGGAGGAATTCTTAGTCTCCTGAAAACAGAAGCCTGGTGGAGAGGGAGCCGGTGGGGCTGCTGGCCGGCCTGGGGTGCAGCCCCTCCTGCCACTGTGTCTGTGGTGTGTGGGAGACATGGCTGCCTGCACTGGGATGAGCACAGGGAGCAGGGTTCTGGAAGCAGAGGTTGGGGGCCCACAGAAACTGGCTCTAAGGGCGCTTGCTAGCCACAGTCAGGACAGCTGGAGCATTGGAAAGAGTAATGGGATGGACAATAGCACACATGGTCAGGAATCCCCCAGGTGTTCAGAAAGGAGGGGGTTAGGGAAGCTGCTCCCTGATACAACAGACAGAGAAAGGCCCCCATGCAGCCAGCAGGGTGACTGTCAGCCCAGGTGATCATCCCCAGTGGTCATTAAGAACAGTGGCTGTCCGTGTGGGGAACACTGTGTCCTCCCTGTGTGCGAGCAGCATCGTGGACGTGGCTGCTCCATCGTGAAACGACCCTGTGAGGGCCTCTTGTGTGGTCACGGGGGAAGGAGCCAGTGCAGCCTTGTCAGGAGTTGTGCCCCTAAGATATTTTGGTCAACTCAGATGTAACAGCATGAGCCCAGACTGGGGGCAACTGTCCTCAGTGGAGAAGATGTCTGTGATGCTGCAGGAGAAACGCTTAGAAGAGGCCAGGTTGGAGAAGAGCTACTAATGGCCGTGTAGGGAAGACGGGAGAGGGATGGGGTCGCACTTGGGGTGGCAACGTCACGTGGATGGCACAGGCCTGGGCTCTGGTCACACCAGGCAGCTTCGTGCCCGGGGCTCGCACTGAGGTATAGAGGGTGGGTGCAGCCCCTGCGGCATGTGTGGGAGGGATACACACCATGGGGTGTCTGGCAGTGGGGGGTGCAGGTGAGGGGCACAGGCGGGGTTCCTGGCCCCCTTCCTCAGAGTTCATGCAGCTCTGAGCATCTTCACACTAAGCAGTCGCGAATGCTCTAGTGAAGACAGACGGACTCCGGTCTGCCGTCCTCAGCGACCCTCCGCATTCCCGCCCGCAGGTGAGGTGTTCCACGGCGTCAGCAAGGAGGACCCCCGACACGCGGTGCCGGCCGCCCCGAGGAACAGCCCCACGGGCCTGGCGCCACTTCCCGCGCTTGGCCCAGCCTCCTCGCCGCACCTGGCCGGACTCGCAGCCCCCGCCTTCCCCAGCAGTGCTGCTGCGTCCCCAGGTTTCGTGGAGCCACGCAAGAGCTTTTGTCCGGCCCCAGGAGCCCCCCCGCCCCCCACGACCGACGGCCCCCTCAGCGCCCCTCCCAGCGTGTGCAGGTGAGCTGGTGCCTGCCTACCGCTCTCCCCCACTGGGCGGCTGGTGTGGGTGGGGGAGGGGGGCGCAGCCAGTAACTGGCCTGTGTGTGGCTTTGCAGCGACCCTGACTGCGAGGGCCACCGCTGTGAGAATGGCGTGTACGACCCACAGCAGGACGACGGGGATGAGAGTGCGGACGAGGACAGCTGCTCCGAGCACAGCTCCAGCACCTCCACCTCCACCAACCAGAAGGAGGGCAAGTACTGTGACTGCTGCTACTGTGAGTTCTTCGGGCACGGCGGGGTAAGTGCCCCGGGGACCGCGGGTGGGCACCGGGCACCGGCAGGCCCCGTCGGCACTGAGCTCTGAAGCCGGCGCCTCCTGCTCGGGTGCCCTTGTCCTCCAGAAACAGTAGCAGATGTTCCCCCCAAGATCTCCCTGTAAGGGTTTCGTGACTGCATGTGTTCATTTCTTTGGGAGCAGGGAACCTCCTGACCAGCCAACCGGGGAGTTGTTAGGTGCAGATCGTGGCAGGCCATGCAGTGGGGCGCTCGCTGTGTAGGGTATGCTGGGGGACTACTCTAATGGCCTATTCCTCCGAGTCATGGCAGCCATGGTGCCCCGGGCCGGGGGGCAGGCAGGGGCCGAGGGGGTGTTGGGAGGAAAAGCAGGGGCTGGTCGTTGCTCTTTCTCTACCTTTGTTCCGTCTGCATTTGCTAAACGTGCACACACGTGTTCAGTGTCAGGAAGAAGTATTGGCAGCGGGGTTGAGGGCCGTTTTCTTTTTCCCTTTTGGCATTGAACAAGACACCCACAAAGGGACGGAAAGATTCTACGAACACGTTTATTGACACGAAAAGATAATCACACTGTATTATGTAAGAGGTAGATTAATTGGTATGTGTGATTTTTTTTTCTTTTCTGGTTTAAAAATGTCTATTTGTGTACGTGCTTTACCATAGTTTTCATGAACGTGTAAAGGTTGAGGGGTCGGTGCCAGAACTAACCTTCCGGTCACTCTGGGACAGGTTTTCCTTGCTGCTGCTACTTGTTTACCTTCCTTATTTTTCACCGTGAACGTGTATTACCAGCGTAATGAGAAAAACTTTCATTTTTAAAGATAATGTTCTGAAATTTGCAATATTCAGCCTCATTAAAACTTGAAGCTTCATTCAGACACGCTCTCCTTTAACTGCCTTAGCCTCCGGCCGCGCCGACAAGTAGAAACTACGCAGAGATGAGGGAGAAGCTTCGTTTGCGGCTGACCAAGAGGAAGGAAGAGCAGCCTAAAAAGGCAGACCAGCTCTCGGACAGAGAGAGTGTGGTTGACCATCGAAGGGTGGAGGACCTACTGCAGTTCATCAACAGCTCGGAGACCAAGCCTGTGAGCAGCACTCGAGCCGCCAAGCGAGCCAGACACAAGCAGAGGAAGGTAAACTGCGTGCCCGCGTGGGCTGTGGCGGGCCTCGGGGCCGCAGGGCCACGCTGCTGCCACAAGGGCCCCTGACCATCTCTATCTCTGCAGCCTGAGCCAGAGCTGGGCAGAAGCCCCAGGATGTGTTTTCAGGACACAGCTTCCACTTTTGTGTCATGGATTTATTGATGGATCTCAAACAAGCCTTTGGGTCCCTGTGCCCCACGTGGGTGGCCACAGCAGACCCTTGGCCTCTCTCCCAGGGAGGTTGAGGATGGGGCCCCTGGCATTGAGGGAATAGAAGGGGGCCACGGTGGGCTTTTGGAGACTGTGGGCAAAGAAGTTACTTTGACACGAGGCTTGGATAGACCCTTTGCCACAGCAGCATTCTTAGGACATAGTCTGGGTGCTCCCCATCCCCCACTCCTTGTCCCCACTGGTAGAGGAGAGTCAGGCAAAGCCATCCCAGAAGAGGGCAGGCACGTGGAGTTGGTGTCAAGGGTCAAAGAGTAAGATGGACAGCCCTGGCAGACAGCCCTGGGCACCTCCCCACAGGGTGTGGATTGCATGGAAGCAGGCATCTACCAAGACTAGACAAGTTGGCTCAGCGGTGGACGTGGCATGCAGAGGCGGTCCGCTAGCAAGTGAGACACGGTGCTCTTCACTTCCTGTTCCGGCTCCAAGCGAGGGGACCAATAGCGTCAGCTCTTTGGGATGCCTCAGCGGCCCGGGTCTGCGTGGTACTGCGGCCGTCCTGGTTTCAGCTTCCTAAGGACCCAGGCCGCAGCAGGCAGATCCGGGCTGTGCATAGAGGGGAACCTGCAAGGGTGACAGGGCCTCTGCTGGCAGGATGGGTGACTGGAGAAGAGGCGAAACCCCTGCGAGGCCCAGCAGACATGGAACAAGAGTACACTCCCAGAGAGCACTAGGGACGGTGCCTCCACTTTCAGCTGCTTGTGATGTGGAGACCGTTGTGACTGTATCACCCGCTAGGAGCCCTGCTTGTACCTCATGGTCCTAATCAAGGTCCAGTTCGTGGGCTTTGAGGAGATGGGGGTTGGCCCTGCCCCACTAGAGCGGGGCAGTGAGACCTGTTCTCCACTTGGGTGTTAGGTCAGGGCCCCCTCACCCTGTGTGCTCGGTGCCCTACACCCCATCTCCACGGAGTGTCTGGGTGACAGGCTGGTTGTTGAAAGGAAGGCTTCACATACCTGCTTGTGGGTTCCCTACAGCTCCTGTTCTGGGGTGGGCTTGCTCCGACCTGTGCTGGGGGAGACACTCTGCTCACCAGACGCTGGATATGGGGGCACTCTGGGAGTGGCCTCCAAGGCTTCACTTTGAACACATGAAACAAGGATTTTAAATAAGGTTTACTTGAACTGTCGAGTTAAATTTTTAAAACATCTGCCATTAAATTTTTAACATAGTTTTATATTTAAGTTCTTCAAAGTTACATTTGTCTTTGTCAAATATTGCATACTGGAATGTTGTAAAAAATAACTAAAACCTGGGAGGACTTTTATTTTTTTGAATTCCTTTTTTTTTTTTTTTTTGGAAGGACTTTTAAATATAAAATATATTTGCCAAAGTCTTTTACTGGAGGAGCTCAGGGATGCAGAGTCATGCACTCTTCACAGCCTTCATTTGTATTCTGAGCAAAAGGAATGGTCTCCTTGGAGGCCTCTGGAATAGGAGTCACTGGTGAAGTCCAGTTTTCACTTGATTGAAAATGAACTTCATGCCAAGCTGGAGGGCGGAAGTAGCCAGTGTCTTTTGGCCGTGTGACATGGAAACGTGTTAGGGTGCCGCTTGCTCTGTCACACTGGTGGACATATGTTGGGAGTTTCGATGCTCTGCTAGGCTGGAAAAAAGGAATTCAAGTTTTCAGTACACATTCTGTACCCGCCCCATTGACATATACTTGAGGCCCAGCCTGGCCTGGAGAGGCAGCGCGCCAGCCACTGGTTAACTGGTTAGTCCTGTTCTCCAGCTGCTGCACAACAACGGGATTCTGATGTAGCAGATGCTTTGACCTTGCTTTATTTTATTAATTTATTTTTCTAGCAGGCTCCACACCCATTGTAGAGCCTGGTGCAGGGCTTGAACTCACGACTGTGAGATTGAGACCTGAACCGAGATCAAGAGTCAGATGCTGAACTGGCTGAGCCACCTGGCACCCCTGACTTTGTTTTAAAGAACTGCCACTAGGGCAAAAGCTCTAAGGGAGATCTTGTTAACCAGCACCCCCCACCCCAGCTACAACCAATAAAGTAACAAGTGTACACTTTAGTAGAAAGATTAAATCTGATCATTCTGGAGAGTAAAATGATTTGGGTTAGGTATGTTTTAAGCTATTTGGATTATTATAAGCTCTTTCAGGGTTTGTGTTCTTACTATATGATTTGTTTTTAAGGGTTTTTTGTTGTTGTTGTTGTTTTTAATGCCTTAACGTAAGAAAACTCAACTGTTGTCTTAAGTTGCCTCTTCTTTTCCCACGGCAGCTGGAGGAGAAGGCTCGCTTGGAAGCAGAGGCCCGGGCCCGGGGGCACCTCCACCTCCGTGAAGAGCAGAGGCAGCAGGAGGAGGAGGAGGAATTTCAGCGGCTTCAGGAGCTTCAGAAGCTGAGGGCCGTGAAAAAGAAGAAGAAGGAGAGGCCAAGTAAAGACTGTCCCAAGTTGGACATGCTTGCTAGAAACTTCCAGGCAGCAGCAGAGTCTGTATCTAACTCTGAAAACATGCACAATGGCTCACTAGAGCAAACGGAAGAACCAGAAACCTCATCTCACTCTCCTGCCAGACATGGGGACCACACGGAGCCCAGGCCAGGGCCGGGGGCTGACGGGGATGCTGCCAGCCCCGTGGACTCCAGGGACTCCAGGCTCCTCCTACCAAAGGAGGTCAGTGCGAAGCAACAGGAGCCGCTGTCTTTTCTCCTTGACATGGTGCATCAGCACAAAGAAGGGAGCAGCAAGCAGAAGCTCAAGCAGACCAGCAAGGCCAGCAGCGAGCCGGCGAGGAAGCCAGCCGAGCCTCCCAGAGTCTCCGAGGGCCATCCCAGACCCCGGCCCCAGACTGAGTCGAAGGCAAAAGTGCTTGACCTCACTTCCCTGGCGGAGCAGAAAAGGGAGGAGAGAAAAGTGAACAGTAACAACAATAACAAAAAGCAGCTGAACCACGTCAAGGAAGAACGGTTGAATCCGGCCCCCCCAGAGCCCGCCTCCCCCAGTGAACACCCTCAGGACAGCAAGCTGGTGCCTGCGGACTCTCCGCAGCCCAAGGGCAAGGGCAAGAAAAACAGGAAGAAGAAAGGAGACAGAGTCAGCAGTTCAATCGGTAAATAGGGAGCCGGGGGAGTGTGGCCGGCCCCCCTGTCGCCGGGTGCTGCCTTGCCTCTCGTGGCTTTGGGCTTCTTGTGGCTTTGCCACAGCAGGGAGACACATGTGGCCGTTGTTGTTCTGTGTTGCTCTTTTGGAATAATTATAGACGTAGAAAGAATCCCCCAAATCACTGTTACCACATCTGCTTTCTCTTTCTCCCTTTTTTATTGTTTTTCTGAACGAAAGGAGAGTAATTTCAGACATGAAGTCCCTTTGCCCTTGAAACAAAGATAGTCTCTTACAAAACCACAGATACAGTTATCAGAATTAAGAAATTAATGTATACCGTATACTGTAGCATGATCTAATTATAGACCTTCCTGCTGTTTCTCCAGTTCCTGACATGGGATTCAGTCCAGGTCATCTGTCAGATCTCCTTAATTTCCTTGAATGAATTGGTTCTTCAGTTTCTTGTGACCTTGACATTTCTAAAGAGTCAGTCTCTATTTTTTAGAATAATTTATTTGGAATAATTTCAGGTTGTTTTTTTTTTTTTTAAATAAATCAGTCCCTGAGCATTAGGCCAACATTTTTTTTTTAAGATTTTATTTATTTATTTGACAGAGATCACAAGTAGGCAGAGAGGCAGGCAGCGAGAGAAAGAGAAGGAAGCAGGCTCCTTGCTGAGCAGAGAGCCCATTGTGGGGCTCGATGCCAGGACCCTGGGATCATGACCTGAGCCGAAGGCAGAGGCTTAAACCCAGAGCCACCCAGGTGCCTCTCAGTTTGGTTTTATGTGCCATTTCTTCATGGTCAGATTCAGATTGTGTGTTTTGGGTGGGAATGCCGTGGAGTTGCAGGGTCCTTGCTGGTTTCTGCCATGGGGGGCACGGAGTTTCCTTGCTGTGGGGCCAGAGCTTCCCCTCTGCTCACGGAAGGGGAAGTGTCTGATGGGGATGTGGGTCTCCTGCTGCTGGGAACATCCGCTGGCGAGTCTTGCCCAGAGTGGTTGGTTGTTCCTGAGTTGTTTGCCACGTAGTGGTGTTTCTAACATTATTATTCCTTGCACATCTATTTGGTGCTCTTTGGGAGGCACTTTGCTTCCCCTGTGCCCCACGTATGGTTTTCATTTGTTTAGTTATTTATATCATGGTGGATTCATGGAGACTTACTTTGTGCTATAGATTATATTCTTTACTGACACTATGTGTTTTGGTCCTCTGGCTGTCCTAGATGTAGTCAGTGGGTGCCCCCTCAAAGGCCCCCGGACCCCACTATTCTTGGAGCACTTGCGTACTTCCCTGCACTGGGAGGTGTTCTGGGCTTATTCTGTACTTTCCCTGTCCCAGCACTGAATCTGCCATTTTCCAGGGAGCCCTGGTTCTTTCCAGAGGAGAGTGGCATTTAGAAACTTGGTGTTGCTACCAGACCCTTCCCTTTGACACACCCAGGAGTCCGGGCATGGGGCAGGGCGGGTGCACGCAGCCTACACTAGCATCTGATGTCATTTCTATAGTGAAAACCACGAGTTCACACGGTTGGCTCCAGCGGCACTCCCCATCACCTCTCCGCCTGCCTCCTCTCACCGGGGCTGTGCTTTATTTACTAAAGCAGGTTCAGAATTGCTCACCCTCCCCGCTGTGAAAAACAGTGGGCTTGCTTAGTGACGTCTTCACGGTTCTTCTTCACGGTTCTTTTGTCTCCAGGCTGAGGGTACAAGCAGGAGCAGTGGTCTGGGGAGGGAAGCAGCAGCCCCAGGGTGGGGAGCAGTGGGCAGGGGCAGGGAGCAGCGGGCCAGGACTCCAGCACATTGAGGTGCAGCCTCAACTCTAGGCCTTTGTTTCTGTTTGCCTTTCCTCTGGGTTGGTTTCCCCCGCCCCCAGCCTGGTTTTCCCTTTTCTTCCTCACTTCCACCCACTCTCTGTAGGTAACTACTCAGTTTCTTTCTTTTACACAAAAGGTAGCATGCTAGAGCTTTTGCCCTTTGCTTGCCCCTCCCACCAACCGAACATGTTCCGGAAAGCACAGTGCGTGGGGAGCACAGAGCTTCCTCGGCCGTCTGGGTTTCCGGGGTTTGTGATTACCAGCCAGGCTGCCCTGGGAGCTATTTGGTGGGGAACTCCCAGCAAAGCGGAGTGCCGAGTCAGAAGGCGAAGGCCTGGCACAGACAGTCTTATCAGGCTGGTGACTTGAGCCAAGACAGATGACATCACTCCGCAATGTAGCTTTCATTTGCATTTTTCTCTAATTACAGTAAGGTCATATTTTAAAGGACTGTTGTCTCTTTTTTGTGAGTTTTCTGTTGATATTTTTTCTTATTTTTGAATTAGGTTTTTGGTCTCTTTCCTTGCATTTTTAAGAGTCTTTCATATATTAGGAATATTAATTGGCCTTTTACCTGCATCACAGACTGCAGATACATACTTCTTTGGACCGTGTCTACGATGCTTTCCAGCCATGCAGAGGTTTTCTTTCTCAGTTTTATATAGTCATTTCGTTGATCTTTCATTGCCTCTGGATGGTAAACAGTGGTTGGAAAGCATTACTCTAACCCTGAAGTAGGAGAGGAATGTGCCTGTGTCTTCCAGCATTTGTGGGGTTCTGCCTTTCTCATTTAGCCTCAGTGCATTGAGAGAGTTTTCTTGGTTATTGTGTGAGCCATGGGTCCAGGATTATCTCTTCTTAAATGGTTAGCCCGCTGACCCAGTACCAGTTACTAAAAATTCATCTTGCCCCATGGTTCAGAGTGCCTCCTTTGTGCTACACTCAGTTTCCCTGTGACCTTGCATCTACTGACTTTCTGTCGTTTCCTCCTTGCTTCCCTATGTGCCGCCGCTGCACTGAGCTGGTTACTCTGGGGCCCCGTGCACTTCAGGGAGGCCTCTCCTCCCTACTCTTCTCCACTGTGGTCCCAGCTGTTCATGCATGTCTGTGCTTCCATACAAACTCGAGTGCCCTCATGCCATACAGAACCCTTCGTTGGTGTCTCTGAGAAAAGAGAGAAATGGAAATTGGTCTATTTGGTATTTCTGTTTCTAATAAGGTTAATTTTAATAAACTATATTTCCATAGTAAATTATTCTTTTAGTTAGATTTTCCAGTTTATTTACATACATGTCTGAAACTATATAATATTTAAAAACATATTTTTCAATGGCTGTTTTCTCTTTTTTAACATTTTTAATATAAATTCTATTAATTAACCTATAATGTATTACTGGTTTCAGCGGTGCAAGCCTGTGATTCATCAGTTTTATATAATACCCAGTGTTCATTACATCACATGGTCTCCTTAACATCCATCACCTAGTTACCCATCCCTCCACCTCCTCCCCCCTCCTCTCCAGCAACCCTCAGTTCGTTTCCTATGACTGAGAGTCTGTTATGGTTTGTCTCCCTCCCTTGTTTCATCTTATTTTTTTCTCTCTTCTATGATCCTGTTTTGTTTTTTAAGTTCCACAGATTTTTGAAATCATATGATAATCGTCTTTGTCTGATTGACTTACTTTGCTTAGCATAATAACCTCTAGTTCCTTCTACATCATTGCAAATGGCCAGATTTTGGTTTTTTGATGGCTGTGTAATATTCCATTGTATATGTATACCACATCTTCTTTATCCATTCATTCTTTATCATTCTTTATCCATGACATTCAGATGTCAATGGATATCTGTTGTGGACTTTGCTGCTATAAACATTGGAGTGCATGTGCCCCTTTGGTCACTACATTTGTATCTTTGGGGTAAATACCCAGTAGTGCAATTGCTGGGTCATAGGGCTGTTCTGTTTTTAACTTATTAAGGAACCTCCATATTTTCCAGAGTGGCTGCACCAACTTGCATTCCCACCAACAGTGCACGAGGGTTCCCCTTTCTCCACATCCTCACCAAGACCTGTTGTTTCCTGACTTGTTAATTTTAGCCGTTCTGACTGGTATGAGGTAATATGCCATTGTGATTTTGATTTGTATTTACCTGATGCTGAGTGATGTTGAGCATTTTTTCTTATGTCTGTTAGCCATTTGTCTGTCTTCTTTGGAAAAATATCTGTTCATGTCTTCTGCCGGTTTTTGATTGGATTATTCTTTGGGCATTGAGTTTGATAAGTTCTTTATAGATTTTGGATACTAGCCCTATATCCGATATGTCATTACGAATATCTTCTCCCATTCTGTTGGTTGTCTTTTGGTTTTGTCCGCTGTTTCCTTTGCTGTGAAAAAGCTTTTTGTCTTGATGAAGTTCCAGTAGTTTATTTTTGCCTTTGTTTCCCTTGCCTTTGGAGACATGTCTAGCAAGAAGTTGCTGCGGCTGAGGTCGAAGAGGTTGCTGCCTGTGTTCTCCTCTACGATTTTGGTGGATTCCTGTCTCACATTTAGTTCTTTAATTCCATTTTAAGTCTGTTTTTGTGTGTGGTGTAAGGAAATGGTCCAGTTTCATTCTTCTGCATGTGGCTGTCCAATTTTCCCAACACCATTTGTTGAAGAGCCTGTTTTATTTCCATTAGCTATTCTTTCCTGCTTTGTCAAAGATTTGTTAACCATAGAGTTGAGGGTCTCTTTCTGGGCTCTCTATTCTGTTTCATTGATCTGTGTGTCTGTTTTTGTGCCAGTACCATACTGTCTGGATGATCACAGCTTTGTAATAGAGCTTGAAGTCCAGATTTGTGAGGCCCCCAGCTTTGGTTTTCTTTCTCAACATTGCTTTGGCTATTTGAGGTCTTTTCAGGTTCCACACTAATTTTAGGATTATTTGCTCCAGCTCTGTGAAAAAGTTAATGGTATTTTGATAGGGATTGCATTGAATGTGTAGCTTGCTCTGGGTAGCATAGACATTTTAACAGTATTTGTTCTTCCAATCCATGAGCATGGAACATTTTTCCATTTCTTTGGGTCTCCCTCAGTTTCTTTCATGAGTGTTCTATAGTTTTCTGAATACAGATCTTCTGCCTCTTGGGTTAGGTTTATCTTAGGTATCTTTGCAGCCACCTTCCCACTCTGATACCTGGGAGCTCTGCTACACTCAGGCAGGTATCCCCAGTCTTTCTGTGACCCTGTGGGTCCTGAGACCACAGTGTCCCCACGAGGGCTCTACTCCTCACTTAAACCTCTGGAGCGATGTCCCTCCGTGAAGCAGACTTCTAAAAGTTCTGATTTTATGCTCTGCAGCTCTCTCACTGCCAGGAGCCGGCTTGATGGAGATTCCCTCCCCCATGGTCTGTCCTCCCATATATTGCCCCGGATTCACTTCTCCGCACCTCCTACCATCCAGAAAGTGATTGCTTTCCTGTTCATAGAGTTGCTGCTATTCTTATCTTCGATCTCTGGTTGAGTTTGCAGGTGTTCAGAATGATTTGGTAGCTATCTAGCTGAATTCCTGAGGCCAGACAAAACTAAGGTTTCCTACTCCTACTTCCTACTGCCATTCTAGCCTGCCTCCCAGTGAGGCTGTTTTCATTACCGTTCTGTGTTTTATGTATTTGTGTTCTGTTCCCATTCTCTTTCTTTCAGCTAGTTAATAGTTTGTCTTTTATTTTGGGGCTGTCTGACTGGATCAGTGGGTGGGACATAAGACTCTTGATCTCGGGGTCACGAGTTCAAGCCCCACATTGGACATGGAGCCCACTTCAAAAAAAAAAAAAAAAGAAAAAAACAGTTCGTCTGTTTTATTCATATTTAAAAAAAAAACAAAAAACAGGCTCGTTATTCATTAACCAGGTTTACTGTTGTTCTTTCTAATATCTCATCAATTCCTACCGTTATCTTTATTTACTTCCTGTTCTTGCTTTCACTTTGTTGTTTATTTTCTAATTTTTTAAAAAGATTTTATTTATTTATTTGACAGAGAGAGACACAGTGAGAGAGAGAACACAAACGGAGGGAGTGGGAGAGGGAGAAGCAGGATTCCCGCCGAGCCTGATGCGGGGCTCATTCCCAGGACCCTGGGATCATGACCTGAGCCGAAGGCAGCCGCTTAACGGCTGAGCCACCCAGGCGCCCCTCTAATTTTTTGATTTGGGAATTTAGTTCATTTGTTTTCATTCCATCATTTTTATTGATGAAAGTATTTAGCATTTCAAATTTTCCTTTGATCATTCCTTTAAATATACCTCAGTCTGATGATGTTTCCATTGGCGTATTGTTTTTTTGTTTTGTTTTGTTTTGTTTTGTTTTAAGAAGGTCAGGAATTTCTTTGTTTTTATCCCCCCTTTGTCCGGTAGTTGAATAGTGCCTTTTAGGTGGGAGAGTCTTTCTTTCTTTCTTTCTTTCTTTTTTTTTTTAAGATTTTTTTATTTGAGAGAGAGGAAAGGAGGGGGGTGGGGGGTGGCAGAAGGAGAGGGAGAAGCAGACTCCCTGCCGAGCAGGGAGCCTAATACTGGGCTTGATCCCAGAACCCCGCGATCATAGCATGAGCCACTCAGCCTCCCCTGGGAGAGCCTTTCTTAAGTTAATAATTTCTAAGTTTTCTGTATTGTAATCAGAGAATATTGTTCATAATATTTCTGCTTTGTGGAATGTACTGATATTTTCCTTGTGACCAGCTTTTCTGACTGCTTTGTATACCCTTGAGATAAATGTGTATTTTTTCTGTTATCATGGGGAAAATTGAATGTATATAGCCGCATGATGTATTGATGAATAATATTTAGGGTTAGGTCTTCTGTTTCCTTCCTGGTTTTTTGTCCTCTTGACCTGTCTTCTGTTATTCATTATTTAATGAGTTTCTAGGTTTTCTTGTCTCTCTTGCAGTTTTGCTTTATAAAGGTGATGTTTGTATTTGGTGCCCATTCCTAACTGTAATACCTTCTTAGTGAATTGTGGGGTTTAATGCTAAGAAATGTCCTTTTGTTGTGTTTTTGTGCTTTTGCCTTGAATTCTACTTTGTCTAAGATGGTGATCGCCGACCCTTCTCTCCGTGTCTCCATTCGCCTGGCGGGGCACTTCTGCTCTCATCGCTGTGTCCCTCAGTGTTAGCTCATTCTCTGATTTCAGACAGCACAAATCTTCAGTCCTGCTTTGTGAGCCACAAATGGAAAATCTTATCTGTATAAGCCCATTTGCATTTATTACTGCTGTGTGTGGTCTTCTCAGCTCCAGTGACATTTTATAATTACTCTGTGTATTTTATATTTGTTTCTTTTTCTGTATGATGTGTTTTCTTAGCTTTTATTTTTGAAAATCATTGGTGTTTCGGAAACTTGGCAGTCTTGCCTAAGTGCATTCCTCCACACTTGTACCTTTGGTGCTCCATCCTTGGTTTCTTTGCTTACCTTCCACAGTGGGCTTCAAGGCAGATTCTCTGACACCTACTTTCTGCCTGGACAACAGTCCATGAGCTCCTTCCATCCTTCTCACTTCCCCCTTTTACAGTCTTCTCCCCATTTCCCAGCTGGATTATTTCTGCTCTGTCAGACACAGGGTATTCATGGGTCTCCAGCTGATGACATCCCGTGCTTGTGTTGGTCCTCCTGTGAAGTGTTCCCTGTCCTCTTCACCCTTGGGCACATGTCCTCAAGTCAGGGTCAGGGGTACAGAATTCTCTGAGCTCTGCAAAGCAAAATGTTTCCTATAGTCTTAATGATACACAGAAAGCCTAGCCTGGCTGGGTGTGAATCCTTGGGTCACACTTTCTACTCTGATTAACATAGCTTTGCTGTTGTGAGAAATGTCTTCCTGGTACTGAATCTGGTTATGGTTCTGTCACTTTTTTTTCTTATACCAAGATGTTCAGTATTGATTATTTTTACCAGAAGAAAGGAAGATTAAAAATTGCTTTGTAAGGCAGCTTTTTCAGCAGATATACCTGATTTGTTTCCTTTTGTGGTTGTTCCTCTTCCAGAACTAGTAATGGAAGACTGTTGATCAGAGACTTGCTTTCCTAGACTTCACTTTCATTATATCTCTAACCACCCCTGCCCCACGTCACCCTTCTTCATGGACCAGCGCTTCTTTGAACCAGGCCTCAGTGAGTCTGGTCGGCAGCCAGGCAAGGTCTGCACGTGAACACCTAGACAGAGGCCCAGTCGGAAAAGTCTTGGTGGCTGAGGAAGAATGGTTGGGCTGTGGAAGCAGGCAGCTGTGACTCGATGTGTTGTATAGGATGACTCTGCGCTGCCTGGCTTGGGCAGGGTGGGAACTGGGCCCAAGGAGCCCAGCTGGGAGGCTGGTGAAGGCCAGCACTGTTGTGGCAGCAGTGGGTAGAGATAGGAGGTCCCAGACTGTTCACAGAGAACTTGCCTGGCCTGTAGAAGGCGTGATGACATGAGAGTAAGACAGGGCCGGAGGGACCCCGTCAGAAATGGAGCAGGCTCACAGCGGATGGCAAGGGACACACTTTTGCCCTTACCAGGGGGCAGATGCCTGACGGCACCCGCAGAACTAGCTTCAGGGCCCTGCAACTCAGGAAAGCAGTCTGGGGCAGTGGTAAAGGTTTGCGGGTGTCGGCATCCCCGTGGAGGGAGGAAAGCTGGGCACAGGGAGCTCTGGGTGCCGGCAGAGGTGTGGTGGGGGAGGGGCTGTGGTCATACGAGCCCCTGTAGGGAAGCTCTTCCCAGACATTTCTGTGAGCTCGCAGATGGGATGGCCCTCTGCCTGATGGTCTAAGTCAGCAAAAATGACAGCTGCTGTTACACAGCTGAACCATGTCTTACGCTCCTGTGGCGGTGCCCCAGTGAAGGGAAAAAAGTATGTCTGTTTTCTAAAGATGACAAAAAATTATCCCATGCTAAAGTCTGCAGGGAAGTGGAGACTCTCTACGTTCCTTTGATGATGAGGCCAGGTGTTGATGATGGGGCCAGGTGTTGTTGATGATGGGGTCAGGTGTTATTGATGATGGGGACAGGTGTTGTGTCTGCACCGCCAGCCTGCCTAGCAGCCTAGCTGTGCATTGGTGTAGCCTCTGGCACCCGAGGGCCAGCAAGTGCCCAGCGTCCCACAGGTCCCACCCTGCCCAGCAGACAGGGTGGGCAGAGAAGAAGCAAGAAGTTGAAGCCCTCAAATTTGCTGAGATCCTAGGAGTTGGAGTAATCCTGAATCCTTAGTCTCCCTGCATCTGGCCTGTTTCGGAGAGGGTGATTTAACTGAAAAGTGAAATACAACCTTGCTTTTTATTGGAACAGCCTGAAAAGTGTTTGATGATGTCTGTGGGATGTTGCATGTAGAAACTAAATGCCTGGGAGAGCCATCTTCCTATAGAGGTTGATGTTAGTCATGTCCTGTTGCTGCAAGGGGCACTTGCAAGGGATATCGTTTGCTTCCCCATGAGGCTGACTTCTGGGGTTCTCTTCGCTAGCATGCCCCACTCCTTCCCACCCTCTAATAGGGACGTAGGACAGACTCTGGGCCTTGCAAGCATGATGGATTTCTAGGAATCTTCTCAAGGGTTCTCCCATCATAGAAACGTGTCAAGTAAATGTGTCAAGTAAAGGCCAGTCCCTTTGGGCATCCGGGTGCCAGGTCTCTTCTAGTGGGACCTGGAGCCACAGTTGTGCTCAGCAGACTTGTGAGTTCCATATTTTGAAGTTGAACCTGGATGTTCACAAGCAGGTGAGAGATATCTGCCCTTCCTTGGCTATTTGTAAAGTCTCATTTTTGAGAAAATTTTCAGTTTGTGAAATTGTTAAAATTAAGTAAAGCCAGGTGATCTGTTCTTTTGTAATCTGACTTGCCTCTTTTCTTTCATTTTACAGATGATGTCTTTCTGCCTAAAGATATCGACCTAGACAGTGTGGATATGGATGAGACAGAGAGGGAAGTGGAATATTTCAAAAGGTAAGTGTTAAGCCTTTCTGTCTGAAATAATGAGGCTTTCACGGCTACCAGACATGACCCTCCTGACCCTCCCATAGCATTGCCGGCTGTCCTGGACACAGGTTCTGTCAGCTAGCTGAGTGGCCTGTCACACACGTCCCCTCACAGCGCTAGCACACACAGGGGCCTCCTCACTCGCCCTCACACCTGGTCCCTACCCCTGTGTGTGAAGACTGGTTGAGGACCGTGGCTCCAGACCAGCAGCATCACTGGGGCACACAGGCCCCTGCCCAGACCTGCGGAGTCACTCTGGGGAGGGGCCCAACAGCTGTGTTCTCACGAGTGGCCCCAGCCATCCACATGTCTAACATTGGAACACACTGTTATGGCACACTTTTAAGGAGAAAGGTAACATTTCAGAGATTTGCTCAGTTTTCCTGATAAGCAGATTTCATTAGTACTGTGTTCAATAGTATTTTATCTACTTTGTGAATTATGGCAAGCAAATTTCATTTTAAAGTTGTTCCTTCTTTAACCTGTTTGTTTCAGATAATACAAACATACACACACCAAAGAAGCAGTTAGTTTGCAGTGCAGAAAGCCATTAACTCCTATCTGAAATATATAGGGTTGTGTGGGCAGCTCATTTGATTAAGCATCTGATTACTGATCTCCGCTCAGGCCTCAATCTCAAGGTCAGGAGTTCAAACCCTGCATTGGGCTCCATGCCTCACGTGGAGCCTATTTAGAAAAAATAAAAGATAAAAATAAATGAAATATTATAGAATTCTAGATGATTCTGGGAGTTATATTTATTTTATAATGTGTGTGTGTGTGTGTGTGTATCTCCACAGGCAGAGTAAAGTATTTGCTAAAGTTGGATGTTTATTTTAATAAAAACTTTTAACATAGGACTAGATAGGCATATCCTTAACATAATAAAAGGTATCCATAAAATACTATAAATGCCGTAGTTACAGTGAAAAATTAACAGCTGTCCCTTGAGATTAAAAAAGAAGGGGCGCCTGGGTGGCTCAGTGGGTTAAAGCCTCTGCCTTCGGCTCAGGTCATGATCCCAGGGTTCTGGGATTGAGCCCTGCATCCGGCTCTCTGCTCTGCGGAGAGCGTGCTTCCTCCTCTTTCTCTGCCTGCCTCTCTGTCTACTTGTGACCTCTGTCAAATAAATAAATAAATAAATCTTTAAAAAAGAAAAGAGATAAGGATGCCCATTGTTACAACTTCTGTTTGTGAAGGTGTAAGAAGAAACAAAAGGGACAAGAATCCGAAGGAAGAAATGGAACTGTCATTCTCAGGTGACAGAAGTATGTACAAAGTCTGAAAGAATCTGTAGGCAGATCACTTGAGTTACTAAGACAATTTGCCCTGAAACTGGATTCTGGGGAGCATTTCGTGGATAAATGCGGAACTTTGGAGAGATGTTTTCCCAAGCTAGACCTATAGACCATATCCTTTAAAATCATGCATGACCTGGGACGCCTGGGTGGCTCAATTGGTTAAGCGGCTGCCTTCGGCTCAGGTCATGATCCCGGCGTCCTGGGATCAAGTCCCACATCAGGCTCCCTGCTCAGCAGGGAGCCTGCTTCTCCCTCTGCCTCTGCCTGCCATTCTGTCTGCCTGTGCTCACTCTCTCTGACAAATAAATACATAAAATCTTAAAAAAAAAAAAATCATGCATGACCTTGTCAACAAAGATTAGCAAACACTTAAGACCTGGGGAAAGAAACATTTAGAAATGAAAAATGTAATGATTAAAATCAAGATGTTAATAGATTTGTGATAAACAGAGTAGACACTGCTAAAGAGGGAATTAGTGAACTGGAAGATCAGTCTGAAAGATATACACAGAATGCACCCACATATAAGGACATTAGAAAAGAGGAAAGAGGCTCAGACACATGAAGGAGAGACTGAGTCTGACAGACGGTTGACTGGAGCTGCCCGAGGAGAAGGTGGAGGCTACAGGAGAGCTATATTTGAAGAGATACAGCACCTGGGGATTGTGCGGAGCTAATGAGAAATCCAGATCTACAAATGCAAAAGCTGTACAACATACACCAGTGGGATAAACAAATGAAAATCATTCCTCAACATAGCAGATGTGAAACCAGAAGACCATGGAGTGAGATTTACAGCTTTGAGAGAAAGTTCTCAGTCTTTAACTATGTATCCCACAAACCTATTCTTTTCCATAGTAAAGAAAAATTGTAGGAACTTGCTCCAAAGAGATCTGTGTTTAAAAATATATATATATATCTTCAAGAGAAGAAGATACTCATCTCAGAAAGACAGTGTGATTTGCAGGAAGGAGAGAGAAACCGCCTGATAAATGTTGTTAAATAAAACATTTTCTTTGTAACCACAGAGTAATAATGTCTAATTGACATGTCTGAAAGAACCACAGTACTGAACAGCAATAGTATATGAGCTAGATTTAAAAAAAAAAAAAAAAATTCCTTTTTTTGTTGAGGTATTTAACAGTTAAGTATTTAATATTCAGACTTGAAGCTAAATGGGTGATACACTTTTACAAGTAAGCATTAAAAGAATAGAAATAGGATGTGTAAATTGCTAATCTGTAGAAGGAAAAAAATCAAAACTCAAAAAAGTAAACATAAATAAATATAGTAAAGTTTAAGAACACGGGAGACACAAGTTCAGTTTTATCAGCAACTGTGATAGACAAAATGTTTCTCAGATTGTGTTGACGATTTTAAACACACACACACATGCTTACACACATGCACATGTGCACACACATACCATTTATAAGAACATACCTAAAACACAGTGAATAGAAAGGTAGAAGTAAAGAGGAAAAGGAAGCTGTTGTATAATTATGTTATTATCAAAGAGAATATGGATTAATAAAAGGGACTGATAAAGGTTGCTGTATAGTGCTAAAAGATTCAATGTGTAAGGAAGACATAGAAATTTTAAACTAGGTGCTTAATGAAATAGCCTCAGAATACAAATAGGAACTAGTTTGGGCTGCATAGAGAATCCGATCCACCGTCCCTTTTGGACGTCATCCCCATGGATGTGGAAGATGAGTACGGAGGAGAGTGCATCCAGGAAACAGGGCATCTGTGTTCTGGGCACACGGGGAACACTCACAGAAGTGGAGTGGGTACTGGGCCACAGAAAGCAAGGGTCAGAAGTTTAAGGGAATGAATATGTGTAATTGTATGCCCTGACCGCATCACATTTAAGTTGGCAGTTTACCAAAGTAAATTTTTAAGTCCCTAAGTATTTGGATATCTGAAAGTATATATGTTTAACTCATGGGTTCAATAAGAAACCACTGTAGACATTTTAAAATACCTGGAACTAAAAGAGAAGGAAAACACTGACTATGAAAACTGTGGGCTGTGGACAGTTTGCTTTTGAGCGCTCCTTCAATGAAGCGTTAAGGCTGCCGAGTGAGTTTTTAAAAACCTGAAAATAAATGAGTTAAGGATTTTGTTTGAGAAATTAGGGAAAGAACAACCAAATAAGCCCAAAGAGCATAAAAGAGGATAATACATAAAACGTGAAACAGAAAACAAATACAGAGGAGATCAACAAAGCCAAACTTTGACTCTTTGAAAATATTAACTAGATAAATAAACCTTTGAGAGACTGATCAAGATAAAATAGGGAGAAACGACACAATACAGTAATTAGATGAAAAAGAACCAGGATGTTGATAATTATCAAAGTTGGACCATGGCTGCACCCATGTCACCACACTCTGCTTTTGTGTGTGTCTGACATCTTCCATAATGAGAAGTTTTTTTTTTTAAATTCTGTGACTATATAAGTGAAAGGGAAGACATAGCTACAGGTGCTGTAGTGATTCAGCTATACGAGAACACTGGGAACAACTTCACAATGAATTTTTAAAACTTAAATACAAAATCAACGCAGTAACAAAATAGCCTGAATGATCCAGTAACCATCAAAGAAATCAGAATAGTAGTTACAGATAACCCCAGTGCATTCTGACATTTGTGCAGAGAATTCTCCCAGAACTTTAAAGAGCTGATCCGAGGCGCCTGAGTGGCTCAGTCGGTTAAGCCTCTGCCTTCGGCTTGGGTCATGATCCCAGGGTCCTAGGATCAAGCCCCACATCAGGCTCCTTGCTCAGTGGGGAGCTTGCTTCTCCCTCTCCCCCTCCCCCTCCTTGGGTTCCCTCCTTTGTTGTCTCTCTGTCAAATAAATAAAATCTTTTAAAAAGAGAGATGGAGATGATCCAGCCTTATACTGATTCTACCAGAAAATTGAAAGGAGGAGACAACACAAGACTCCCCACTTCATTTTATGAGAGAAGGAAGATTTTGATACCAAAATCTGCTAAAAGCAATACAGAAAACATGAAAAATCACAGATCTGTTTTGGTCATGAGTATTAATTGGATGTGAAAAAATTTCACATTCCAAATCCAACAGTATTTTTAAAAGTAATATTTGACCAAACTGGTGTACCCGAGAAATGAATGCAAGGAATATTTACTATTAGGAAATCCACAAATGGCTATTTGCTAAATTGATAATTAAAGAAGAACCATATGATCATTTCCATAGGTTCAGGAAAAACATCTGATAAAATATTAGCATTCCATTAATTTAAGAAAAAAAGAAAAAGGTAAACTAGTAGTAGAAGAAAATATCCTTAACCTGAAAAGGAGATTTACCAAAAGAGAGAAAAGAAATGCTACATGAAACATTTTCTCAAATGGGAAGCATGGAAGCGTGTACAAAACAGAGATGCTCTCTGTTTCCATCTCTGTTCAGCCTTAAATCATGGTTCCTAGGCAGCATAATAAGAGAAGAAAAGAAATGAAAAGGCTTAAAGAATGGAAAGCAGGAGATAAAATTCCATTTTACTTAACAGTTGATCTAACTGACTACAAAGAGAATTACAAAAAAATTAGCAAGAGAAAGAGTTTAGTAAAGGGACGGGCTATAGGATCAGTGTACAGAAGTTATGTTTCTCCATACCATCCATAATTTGAAAATGTATTTTAAATAAAGACGGTATTTGTAACAGCTCCAGAATCTCTGCAGTTTCCATGAATAAATCCTAATAGAAGTTGCCCACGATCTGTGCGTAGAAAGAGATGAAGCATGAGGGAAGAATTTGGAAGACCTGAGATAGATCCTGTATTCATTTATAGGAAGAGTGAGTATCGTTAAGCTATCTCACTTCCCAAAATTTATCTGTAGATTTTAAAGCCCAAGAAGGATTTTGTAAAACTGAGTGTTTTTAAAACACATTCGTGTAGGGTGGACATGTGATACAGTCACACGTGGAATGCTGCTCAGCCGCGGAGAGGAACGGGCTAGAACAGTCTGCAGTGTGGATCCTACAAACTCGGGAGTGGACAGAGGCACAGCACGCGAATATACATGATACCCTGTTTATAGAAAGCTCAGTTTAGACACAACCAAATGATTTTAGACACAACCAGTTTTTACATTTTTTTAAATTGTTGTATTTAAAATCAGTTATTAACATACTAGCCTTACTAGCATATTATTAGTATTATATAATATAGCTTAGTTAGTATTATAGTGTATATTATATATTGTATTATGTAGTATATAGTATATATTATTATATAATAATATGACATTATTAACATATTATTAGTCTCAGAGGTGGAGGTCAGTGATGCATCAGTTACATATCACACCCAGTACTCCTTACATCACGCGCCCTCCTTGCTGCCCGTAAGGACACCATCCCCCTCCACCCACTCCTTCCCCTCCAGCAGCCCTCAGTCTGTTTCCTAGAGTTCAGAGTCTCTTACGATTTGTCTCTCTGATTTTCTCTTATTTTTCTTCTCTCCCCCTTTGATCCTCTGTTTTGTTTCTTCAGTTCCACATATGAGTGAGATAATATGATAATTGTCTTTCCCTGACTTATTTCATTCAGCATAATCCCCTCCAGTTCCATCCATGTCGATGTAAATGGTAAGATTTCATCCTTTCTGTTGGCTGAGTAATATTCCATTGTATAGATGAACCAGATCTTCTTTATCCATTTGTCTGTTGTGGACATCCAGGCTCTTTCCATTGAAGTACATTTTTTAATGTACACCATTCAGTCCAGCAGCTCCATTCCTGACTCTCTGCCCAAGAGAAGCCAGAGCATGTATTCACACAAAGATTTGTACATGAATGTTTCCAGAAGTTTCACTCGTTATAGCCAAAAACTGGGGACAACCCAGGTCTGCACAGCAGATGAGCAGAGAAACTGTGCTCTGTCCGTCCAGTGAACACCACTCACCGGGGAAAAGCTTACTCCTGATGACACGTGGAGATGGAGCCCAGAGGCAGGTGCTCAGGCCAAGAAGGCAGACAGCAGGTGCATACTGCGAAGTTGCATGTACCTGAGATGCCAGGAAATGCAAATTCATCCCAGTGACGGCAGATCACTGTTCACCTAGGGCTGGGGCAGCGAGGAGATTACAGCAAAGAGACTTCCTGGAAGTTTTCTGTGTCTTGATTGGAGGGATAGTTACCCGGATTTATTTATCAGCACTATGAGCTCTATAGTAACTGCAGTTTATTGTACATAAATTATACCTCAGTGACATATATTTTCAGGGATACTATACCATACATAGGTGTTAAGACTATAAAGAAAAGCAAGGAAATGATCCTAAAAAGCCAGAATGGTGATTACTTTTGGGTTTTGGGGTGGGGACTGCCCGGAGGCGCTGTCCCAGGCTTGCTGCTAGTGCTCCAGTGTTTGCCTTCTCAGTTTCTTTCAGCGTGCATGTCTGGTTTCTCTCCTGCATGTGTGTGATGTTCACACAAAAAACAAACAAACTGGGCGCCTGGGTGGCTCAGTGGGTTAAGCATCTGCCTTCTGCTCAGGTCATGGGTCCTGGGATCCAGCCCCACTTCGGGCTCTCTGCTCAGCAGGGAGCCTGCTTCCCTCTCTCTGCCTGCCTCTCTGCCTACTTTTGAGCTCTCTCTCATCAAATAAATAAAATCTTTGAAATATATATATATATATATATATATACATATATATATATATTTAAAACAAAACAAAAGAACAAACGAAGTTAGGTTTGATCTGATCCTTCTAGAAGTATAGGAAGAACAGAGCTACTTTTCTTGTCCATTGCAAAGACTTAGTCACAGAAACAGACTACACAGTGCTGAGCTTTGGTTTTTGACAAAAGACAGATCGGCAGTAGAAATGAAGGTGTGTTCATAAATGCAGCTGTGAAAGTTTATGTAAGAAAAACTTTTCAGTTGGATCCTCACGTCATCCTACTCAAAGGTCAGCTCTAGGTGGGAAGACTCTAAATGTCACAAGCAAACCTTTTTATTTGGGATATAGGTGAGTATCTGTTTGACCTCAGAGTAGGGACAGATTTCTTAAAAACGCCAACCATAAAATAAAAAAGATTGATAAATTAAATGACATTAAAATCAACAGTTCTTTAAAGAAAGTGAGGAGATGGTGTGTGCAGCACCTCACGGAGGGTTAGTACCAGAACAGATACACATGACAGAACAGGAAAAGACCGATGCGTGGACAGATGGGCTGTCACAGAAACCCACGACCAGGGACTTATGGAGAGACCTCCCGCCTGACGGGCTAGGCGCGCAGGGGCAGTGGCTCCCCCACTCCTCGGGGGCACAGAGTGGCTCCAACGACCATGGAGAAGTTTGGCAGAATCGGGTCAACTCGAAGCTGTCCGTTTCACGAGCCCCGCGGTTGTCTGTCTATTCTGTGGGGGGAGCTCTTACAGCCTTGGAAACGGGCACACGGCGGCCTCCTGGGGGAATTGCACAAAAGCAGGAAGAAAAAGATACAGGATGACTCTGTTCCTGTAAGTGCAGAAATCAGCGCACACAGACCATGGGTGAGGGGCTGCGAGGTTGTGGGCAATTGTCACAGACACCAGGGTGCGGGCTGCATCGTGGGAGAGGACGGCATGGTGCTATGGGGTCGGCAGGGTCGGGCTTCCTGACCTGGGTTAGGGGTGTGCTGATCGAGGCTTTTGTGGTCCCAGTCACCTGGGTACACATGTTCTGGACATGTAACACGGTCCCTGGCAGACCACATGGAGGCCCGATGGGCAGGAAGTGTCAGATCCTCGGGTGTGGGGGGGTAGGCAGAGCTGGGGGCCTGGGGGACTGGCTCCAGCTGGCTCAGAGACACTCATGGACGTTCTTGCCACCACGCTTGGAGAGGCGGGATGCATGTAGCCTCATGGGGACCAGTGGGAGTGCCCGCCAGAGCAGGGGGACACGGTCCAGGCAGGTTGGTTGTAAGGTTGTAAAGGTGAACAACGAATGTTGTAAAAGTGATGCCACTAGGACTCGGAGTTCGACCAGCTGTGGCCAGGGAAAGAGAAGTTGAATTCTGGGAGGTGGCACACTGCTCCGGGGCAGGGCAGGGACAGACACACGGCTCTATCCACCTGGACACAGACTGCCTAGCAGGCAGCACAAGGAGTTGTGGTTGAGTGATTTAAATGAACACACTTGGGCTACGCTGTGTGACCGCAGTAACCATTTTCAGGTTTAATTCAAGTTTCTGCTACTCAGATGAGAGCTGGACAGGTGAGAACTTCAGAAACTGCATAGTTAAGGTTTTTGAAAGGAAGTGTTCCTCATTTCATTATTGCCTGGGAAGCAGGTGGCAGAACGTGGTGTTTTTCAGATGCTGTTGGGTGTGCAGGGGTGACCCAGAGTTGGGCCCCAGGGCAGTAGGCCTGCCTCTGCTGCCACCCTGAGTGCAGGGAGTGGGGGGTCGGTGGCAGCGCTGTGACCAAGTCTCACCATGTGAAGTCCTGTGTCCTCTTGCACTCGGGTGTGCATTCGTGGATCAGCGAGGGCGGCTGGGATCTCCATGGCTTAACACGTGGAGAAGGGCAGGGTGGTGGCCATTGGTACATTTTCAGATGGGCTCATCAGAAACATCCCTTGGGCAGCTTCCCTGGAGGACAAGTTCAAAAAGAAGGACACAGGACACCAGAGGACATTGAGGGCACTCACCTGTGCCCTGAAGAAGGGGATCCCTGTCCTCCTGAGGGCCTTTCCCCATTCTGAAGGGTGGCCAGATGTGGAGGGGTCCTTGACGGCGGGTCTGGCATGCTGAGCGCCCTTCCCCCACTCTCCCATCCTGGGAGGACGCTGGACTTTGCTGACACAGCTCAGCTGTGGGCTGTTTCCTTCCGTGACCGTTTGGCTCTTTGTCTTCACAGATTCTGTTTGGATTCCGCTAGACAGACCCGACAAAGACTATCCATCAACTGGTCGAATTTTAGCTTGAAAAAAGCCACTTTTGCTGCCCACTGAATGAGGACCGCCTGGAGAGGGACGCGCGGAAGGTGGGCCAGGCCCCGGAGCTGCTGTGCTTGCCCAGGGCTGTGCCGGGTGGGCCACCGCACCTGATGCCCCCAGACCGAGAACTCGCCGCTCGGCCTGTGTTAGTGGCTCGTGTGTGTGTATCTGTGAGTGAGGCGTGAGCACAGCGCCGGCCGTCGGATTGCAACAGTAGCTCCTGCCGGCTTCCCACCGCGCGGCCCAGGAGCCGGGGCCGTGGCCAGAGACGCGTTTCATCATCCACGTGGCTCGTTGCCTCTGCATCTCGCCCTGTCCTGTCATCTGTCCCTGCCAGGGCACTGCCGTCACTCAGCTCTCGTGTGCCCTGCGTCCCACCCGAAGCGGGCTGGGCGGGCAGGCGCTCTTCCGTTCTCCTCCACAATCTACTGTTTAAGAGTGTACACGTTGCGCTGTTTGTGTCTGACCCCCCTGACTTGTAGCCAGCTTGTGTAAGATCCCTTGCAGAATGAGAAAGTTCAAAAACAAAACCCCACCCAGTACTCACACCATCAAGTCTGTTAGAGAGTGTACGACTGTATTAACACGGAGGCCTGCCTGGCTACTTTTTTAACATATTGTTAAGTAATATTAAAATCATGTCTTTCTTTTTGAAAGATGGAATACATTAGTACAGCAGAAGACCTCGTCTGGCTGCTTTCTGCTGGGGGCGGTGGGGGGTGTGGTGCATGGGGGGCAGGGTGCGGGGAGAGTGGGGGGCAGTGCCCCCCAAGGGGAAGCTGGCCCACCAACCCTGGAGCATCTCCCGGGTCACCCGTGGCAGTAGTTTAGGGGTCCTGGCTCCTGCCCAGTATCCTTCATGCCTCTGTACCCTCCGGGGCCTTCCGCGTGCCAGGCAGCACCAGGCCCCAGGGCAGAGGCCAGCCCGGTGCCCAGAGAGTTTGGTGAGAACAGTACTGACACCCAACAGCAGTGGCGTGGAGTCACCGCACCCTAACCTATGGGGCTGGGGAGGCAGAGCCGGGGGGCCCAAGGGTCAGCAGCCTGAGACCACATAGAGCCTTACGGGCAGGTGCCCATCCAGCTCCGGGGGAGGGGGGCGGCGTGATCTCTAACGAGACTGAAAAGTCACGGGCGTTCAACTGGGTGTGAACAAGGAATGACGGGCGGTATGGAGGGCGAAGGGGGGACGGCTGCCTGGTTCCTCTGCGGTCTCTGCAGGCAGGCGGCTTGCAGGAGTCTCTGCAGGAGCCGCTCCCACCCACTTCCCAGGGCCCGGCCAAGCCCTGCCTCTTGGGAAACCTGCTTGTGTGCAGCTGCAGGGATGTGGCGTGTCCCCAAGTGAAGGGGGAGCGATGAGGGCCCTGCGTCTGTGTGGAGACAGGAAGAGAGGAAATGGCCTCTGGAAATACTCTGCCGGTTTTGTCTGCAGCATTTCTGGACAGACGAGATGCAGGTAGGAGAGAGGGGGGCAAGAGGGACTCCAAGGCTTTGGTCTGAGCCCCAGGCTGCACGGGGCTGCCTGCCCTGGGGCAGGGGTCAAGTCTGACGTGCCCATCTGACCCCCCAGGTGAGACGTCCGGCGTTGGGATTGCCGTTCATGGACGGAAGGCCACTGCAGAACAAGTGCAGACAGGTCAGGAGTCCAGGTGCCAGAAGCAGTGACTAGGGTGGGAGGAGGAGGGCAGCCTAGAGGACACAGACGGGGAAAGACTGGCCACCACAGGGCTGCTGTGGTCAAGGTGAGGTCCAAGGTCTGACCCCGGGGCTCCTACACTTTGGGGACTTTGACCACAACCCAGTGGGAGCTGGTTTGCAGGAAAACAAGGGTGGGAATGGCAGGTCCTGGGCATAGGAGATAGGCAAGAGGCTGGCTGGTTTGTTTTGCTTTTTTCTAACTAGGTGGGAAGAACAAGCATATCCCTTTGCTCGTGGAATGAGCCTGCAAAGCGAGGAATGGGCTGGGCAGTGACCACAGCAGGAGCCGTGTCCTCAAAAGTCCCTGATGCCTCCAGGAGTCCCAAGCCCAGGCCTGGGCCTCCATGGCTCCCGGTGAGGGCAAGGGAGAGCCAGGGCTGGCTGGGCCAGAGCAGCAAAGACTGGGAAGGGTCTGGGGGTGGGGGGAGCCTGCTCTCTGGGGAAGCTGCCCACCCAGGCCCTTCAAGACCTTGTCCCTGCCCCAGCCTCTTCTCCCCATGGATAGTCCCACCTCTGGGCCTCCACTTCCATCTGGGGGAAATGTTGGCTGCTGAGGAACTGCAGGGTCTCCCCTGTGACATGAGCAGGACCTTGTCAGGGCCATGAGTGGTGAGGGGAACCCCAGGGTGCCCACTCCTGAGGCCCCACCTGCCACCTTCCACACGCTTGCTCCCCTCTCACACAGGTGAGCCACCTATGGCTTGTTCTAGGTCTGTACACTTCTGCTCCTGCTGGTTCCTTTGGCTCTTTCCCCAACGGGGGAGCGGCGGGGGGGGTGCGTCACTTTACCATCCCAGTTCTCAGAGGATGGATCTGGGGCCTGGGAGGCCCAGGAGAGTCTGGGGGTAGGGGAGATGGAGGGCCGAGGCTGGCAGGGCTTCCCAGGTTCAGCCCCTCCCATGTCCCCAGAGGCAGGCCCAGGCCTGGAGGCTTGTCATCATGGGTCCTCATGCCCAGACACTGCATTTACAGATGGGGAAGCCAAGGTCCAAGGTGCATCTGCGGGACATCCAGCTCCAGTGCTCCTGTCTTCACAGGGCCTAGACCTGGGAGTCGATCCCTGGGGGAGCCTCGCATAGACCACGCTGGACTAGCACCTCCTTTACACGGCAACGGTAATCATGAGATGAAATAAATTAACAATGGCCAGGAAAATGCCCTTTTATTGAACTTTGTTTACATACTCATGCCATTAAACCAAAATAATATCAAAAGGAGTATTATGGTACCAGAAAGGATGAACGCTTCTTAATTTAATTAATATTAAAGGAAAAGGAAAAACTTACCTCACAGGTCCCGCTGTTTCTTGGTTTTAAACACCAGTAAAAGCCCTCAGTCACCCACAGAGTGATGGAACTGAAGTAACTTGAGTCCTGGTCCTTCATCTTCACAGTGACAGGCCTGGATCTGCTATTAAGATGTAAACGTAAGCCCCGAGGGGTGGGAGGCCCAGCATAGGGACAACTTCCATGGCTTCCAAACTGTTAGGAACCGATGCTTGAAACGAGCCGGGAGCCCACTGTGCCCAGGAGCCCTCCGGCTGGCTTTCCTGGAGGAGACCATCTGGTTACGAGGAAGAGTCCTAAACGTGTGCAAGTGGCACTCGGGAAGGAGGATGACAGCCACGGAGACCACCACACACAACTGTGAACCCGAGGAAGCTGTGTACACAGTGTGTTGGATATTGGAAGAGACGCTGCACATGGCAGTGTTTTCTGCGCGAAGGGGAGGAAACAAGGTAAGTCTCTTGGTGCCCCAGCTTCCAGCCTCGAGGCAGTTTCCAGGCCCAGCACTGGGGGGTGGGGGCAGAGCCCTGCAGACCTGATGAGTAGAGCCAGCACAGTTTGGCATTTGGGGAGGCCAGGCGCCTACAGTCTGCCGATGCTGCAGGTGTGGCATAAACTCCCGGGAACCCAACGGGAAATCACCAGAAAACAGAAAGGCTTAAATAGTGTTTCTACCAGCCATGGCAGAAAACCATGTAACACACAGTGCAGACCTCGGGGTAGAGGCCTCAGAAAGCTGTGACCTCAGCAGTGGGGTGAAATCAGCCCTCAAGCAAAATCAAAAGCAAGCCCCAAAAGGATCAAACTGATCCTGAGTATCTTAACTGCCTGCTGGAACAAAGTCCGACATTCTTTAAGGAGCACAAAACCAGCCCACACTGTACGAAATTCACAATGGTGGAATCCAGGTAGAAATTACCAGACCATGCCAAAAGGAAGGAAAATAGAAACCATAATCAAGAGAAATACTAAGCAGACCACAAAATGACAGTTGCTGAATCTGCAGACAGGGACTGTAAAATGGATATTGTAAAACATCTTAAAAATACACTCCAGATGTAAAAGAAATCACAAACAAGATGAAGAAATGAAAAATCCAAAAAAGACCTAAATGAAGTTCTAAAGAAAAAATACAACATCTGAAATGAAAAAATACCCTGGATAGAATTAACAGCAGATCCAAAACCCCTTAGAAAACTCCCATGAACTCGATGGCACAAGAAAAGAAACTACCAGAAAGAAGCACTGAGAAGAAAAGAGAATGGAAAATGGTAGCCTGTAGGACAGTATTGAGCATTCCAGCATACACGTATCATGATGATATGGTGATCTCATCATATGTATCATACATATAGGATATCATACATATATCTACATGTGGTATATCATGTGATATACATATAGGATACATATATGACACCATACATATATGGTACATGTGATGAGATCACCATATCATCGTGATAACGTGTGTATGTTGGAATGCTCAATACTTAATATATGATATACATACAATACCGTATGTATCATATACATCTGTATCACACATACAACATACAGAATTTAAAATGAGCTTGTCACAAGCTTGCTGGGATTATGGACGAGGCTGTGCTGGGTCTGTAGGCCAGTTTGGGACGAAGCAACATCTTGATACAACAGAGTTCCTAGTCTGCAGACGTGATTTCTCTTCATTTATGTGTTCTCGGAATTTCAACAGTATTGTGTAGCCTTTATTGTAGAGATTTTGCATGCTTCTGATGAATTTTTTCTAAGCATTTTAGGTTTTTGACATTATCATAAATGGGGTTATGCTTTAGTTTCCTGGGGCTCCCATAACAAAATGCTATAAACTGGGTGTCTTCTAACAACAGAAATTTGTTCTTGGGGCGCCTGGGTGGCTCAGTCATTAACCGTCTGCTTTCAGCTCGGGTCATGATCCCCGAGTCCTGGGATCGAGCACCGCATCAGGCTCCCTGCTCCTCGGGCAGCCTGCTTCTCCCTCTCCCAGTACCCTCTCTTATGTTCTGTCTCTGTCAATTAAACAAATCTTAAAGAAAAAAGTTTATTCTCAAAAGTCCTGGAGGATATAACCCAAAATCCCTGGGGGGATATATACTGCAAAACACAGGTATCCACAGGATTGGTTCCTTTTAGAGGTTGTAAAGAACCATCAGTTCTATGCCCCCCTCCTGGCTTCTCCTGGCAATCCTTGGTTTGTAGAGATGTCCCTCCAAGTCTCTCTCCGTTTTCATACGGTCTCCTCCCTATATCTCTGTGTTTGTGTCTTGTCTTTTTTTTTTTTTTTAAGATTTTAAGTAATCACACCAACATGGGGCTTGAACTCACAACCCCGAGATCAAGAGCTAGCTGCGTGCCCCACCAGCTGAGCCAGCACCTCTATCTCTCCTCTTCTAAGGATGCGAGTCACTGGGTTTGGGGCCCACCCTCATCCAAGCACATCATCATCTCATAGGACATCTGCAAAGACCCGATATCCAAGTAAGGTCATATTCACAGGTTCTGGGGGTTGGGACTTAACATCTTTTTAGTCACCTTACGTTTTGGGGAAACAGGTTTTAAATTCCCTGCAAATATATGGCAGTATGATAGGTTTTTCATACATTGAACTTTTTATCTTGAGATTGTCAAACTCAATTCTAAACTTCAAGATCAGCTAGGACTTTTTACATCTATAATCATGTCATCTACAAATAAGGACCGTTTCTTCTAATTTTTCTGTTCTTTATTCCTTTTATTAATTTACTGCACTGGGTAGACCCTCTGGTACAATGTAGGATTGCAGCCGTAAGAGCGCACACCCTTGCCTCAATGGAAACCTGAGCAGGGACAGATGGCACTTGGTATCCGTCATCAGACAGAACGGTAGCCGTAGGGTCTTGGACATACGTCTTTTATCAGATTGAGGAAATGCCTTCTATTCCTGGTTTGCTGAGTGTTTTTATCATGAGTGGGCATTAAATTTTGTCATACGCTTTTTCAGCTTCTATTGAGATGATCATGTTTTTTTCTGTTACTCTGGTGAATTACAATCAGTGTTGGGGTTTTTATCAAGATTTTAATTATTTGGGGTGCCTGGGTGGCTCAGTTGGTTAAGCGGCTGCCTTCGGCTCAGGTCATGATCCTGGTGTCCTGGGATCAAGTCCCACGTCCAGGTCCTTGCTCAGTGGGGAGCCTGCTTCTCCCTCTCCCTCTCCCTCTGCCTGCCACTCCCCCTGCCTCTGCATGCATTCTCTCCCTCTGACAAATGAATAAATAAAATCTTTTAAAAAATAAAGATTTTATTTATTTATTTGACAGAGCACAAGCAGGGTGAGGGGCAGAGGGAGAAGCAGACTCCCCGCTGAGCAGAGAGCCCAATTTGGGCTCAATCCTAGGACCCTGGGATTATGACCTGAGCCGAAGGCAGGCACTTAACTGACTGAGCCAGCCCGGCGCCCTAGTGCTTTCTTTTTTTTTTTTTTTAAATAATCAATCTTGTATCTCTGATTAGAATTCTACTTGCTTGTGACTTACTATCCTTTTTATATCTAATTCAATTTAATTTTTTTAAGATTTTATTTATGTGACAGATCACAAGTAGGCAGAGAGGCAGGCAGAGAGAGGAGGAAGCAGGCTCCCTGCTGAGCAGAGAGCCTGATGCGGAGCTCGATCCCAGGACCCTGAGACCATGACCTGAGCCGAAGGCAGAGGCTTTAACCCACTGAGCCACCCAGGTGCCCCAAGATTTTATTTTTAAGTTCAAACACAACCCCAAGTTCAAGAGTTGTATGCTCTAACGACTGAGCCAGCCAGGCGCCCATCTAGTATTTTCTCTTGCATATTGCACTTGTGGTTGTACAGTGCAAGGTCCGAGGTTCTGCCTGCCTCTAAGGAAAGTTGGTTTTTAGTCCAGTAGGCACGTGATTTGTTGGTTGATTACCTGGGAGTCGTATGCCTTCCTAGAGCAAGGACTATTTGCATTTTGTCCTGGGATGTCAACTTATTCCTGAGGCATGGCCCTTCTGGGGTTTCAAAGGAAAACCCAAAGTGTTACCAAGCCCTTCTAACCTCGAGGGACCCATGATTTAAAGCTGTCACCCTGCAATATTAAGCCACTGGGATGTCTGTTTAGCTGTTTTCCATCTGCTGTTCTCACCCCAGAATCCTTGGGGTCTTACTCAAAGCACACACAATTTGGGGTCAGCCAAGGATTTGAGGGTTCCCCCTTTTGTGGCTCCCTTCTCTCTGGGATGTCCCCATCCTCTCTTTCCAGTGTTCAGATGTCCACAGACTCTTCCAGTTCTGACAAGCTTTTCTGCTATAGCCTACCCACCCCATGCCACAGACGCCGGATCCCCTCTAGCTGGGCTCCAGCAGACGGGTGCGCAGGGAGTCCCAGAGGAGGTGACATCTGAACTCTGACATGAGGAGAACTTATTAACCACACGGAAGGGTGAGTTCCAGGAAGAAATACAGACTGTGCAATTAAAAACACGGGTTCAAATCCCAGCTTTGTCACTCAGCCACTGTGTGACCTTGGGCAAGTGAATTAATCCCTCTGTGCCTCATTTTCCTTGTCTGTGTTGACATCCTGGAATTGCTACAAGGGTTAAATGAATGAACCCTGGCAAACGCTTATTAGCACAGCACGTCGGTCTCCCCTCCCGCCTTCTCATTTCTGTCCCTGCTCCACTGACAAGCCCTACACAGCCATACCTTCCCCTTGCTGTCGCACCTGCTTCCTCTCCTTATTTCCAGCCCTTTACTTCACACCCTGGGGTGGGGCTGAACTAGCCCAGAGGCAAAGCTGGTCTGGCCCCAGGTCCCGTGGGCCCTGACAGGCATGCCTGCCTGGATTCCGGCCAGTCCATCTCGGTCCCTTGGCAGGTGGCAAACACGAGAGTGTTTCTCCTCACCAGCTGGTCTAAAGTCCCACCTGGCTGGGAATACTGCCATCCCCGCGCCCCAGACCCCAGGATGCACTCGAAGAGCAGTCACCTGAGCAAGTACGTTTATTATGAAAGTAAGTGCATATGAAATGTCCCCTGATTTGCAGATCCGGGGCAAAAGCGACTGCAGTACAAGTGAGCAGATGCACGGCTCTGCGGTGGCAGACACCGGCCCCCAGGTGCAAGATCTGCCGCAATGCTTGCTTCTGCAAACCTCCTGGTCCTTATTCAACACAACAAGGCAGGCCGCCTTTCACCCTGGGGCCCACATGTGCGATCCCCGCAGGCAGCCCACTCTTGCCAGCAGCTGCAGTGCCCCGGGTGTGGGTGGGCGGCGCGGGATGGTGGCATTGGCTGGCTCCCTGCTTCTGGCTGCTCCCGGCTCAATCTGGCAGCTGGGGGGCCATTCTCCCTCCCGGAGATGTCCCCAGTCTGTTCCATCACCCAAGGAAGACCAAGATGGATCAGAAGCCCCTCAGCCCATTCTGGTCCCCAGATCTCGAGGGCTCTCCCCACTCCCGGCATTGGGCTCACTGGCAGCACTCGGCCACGTGCCTGAAGAGCTCCTCGCCTTGCTCATCACCAAAGCTCCGCAGGCAGTGAGGGCACTGAAGGTCCCCCTGTCCTCTCCGGGCCGCCCCTGGGCACCGGCCTTCAGCAGGGGAGTCTAGCCCCTGAGATCCAGTCCCAGCCCTCCGTCCACTGGGCACCACAAGCTCCAGAGCATCGGCCTCTAAGTACTTGGAGGTTCTGTTTCCCATGTGAGTCCGGCAGGAGCCTGGCTCTCGACGCTCCTGGAAAAGAGGCAAGGGTCCATGTACATGAGTTGCCCTAGAGTCCCCCAAATCACGTGCTGGGCTCTCGCACTTGAGGTGTTTCTTCTATCCCTGCGAGGGACTTGCACCCCTCCCCACTTCCTGAAGTGGCCCAGAGCCCACACTTGTCGCTGCTCTGACCAGAACCAGAGCCCACACGCCCACACCCCGGCGTGTGCTCCCAGGGATGGGACCTGGAGCTGGTTCTGGTCACTCCTCTTAACCCTGAGTCGCTGATCGGCTACTGACCTTTCCACACCATTAATGATCTTTCCACCCAAGAGCACGTGCTTCCTCAAGAAAACCCGCAGGCCAAGGCAGATGGTTGGGAAGAAATGCCCAGCCGAGCCAGACAACACCCTGTTCCCACCCAGCGCACATGGCAGGATTCTCAACCACAGCCTGTAGTCCCAGCGCCCGAGGAGAAGCAGGAACCCCCGCAGGACACTGAGGAGGCTGCAGGGGCTGCTGCAGACTCGGACACAGCTCGGCCACGGTCCCCACCCACTTTACCCACAAGTCGGAACAGCTGCCTCTGTCAAGGCCCACTGCTACGGACTGCGTCCACGAGTGTGAGAAAGGGGGTCCCCATGACTCCCATACCCTGCCCGCAGTGGGGAACACATGAGCCATCAACGAACCCCAGTGGCCATGCCACAGGCCAGAAGGGGCAGCTCCAAGGTCCGCCCAGTATGTTGAGCCCCAGAGGGGCTACTACTGCCCAGTCTGTGTCCAGACGGAAGTTCTCTGAGGGGCCCAGGGTTCACTCCGGGGCCAGAGGTGTTGTGGGTACTCGCTGAGGGGCTAAAGAAAATAAGCTTTCCTAGGGCGTCTGCAGGGCAGCGAGGGGGCCAGAGCGGGCCAGAGCAGAGAGGGGAAGAGGCAGGTGGGTGCCGGGGGTCCCGCAGTGAGAGACTTTGTCAATTCTGAGGCCTCCCAGACCTCCCTGGGTAGGGTGGTGGGCCCAGTGGCCCACAAGGCCCATCTCTCCGCACAGAGGCCATGAGTTGGGGGACACCAGTGGGCACCTGGGGCCTCGGTACCCAGGTCTGCGGAATGGGGTAACCAAGGTCCCCATCTCACAGCAAGGAGGGGACGTATATGAAGGAAGGCCTGGTAGGGAGCTCGGAGCCCAGGACATGCCCCACAGCCAGCCACCTCCGCTGTCACAACACCATGACAGAGGGCTTCCGCCATTGTGCCCCAGGCACCAGGCAAGGCAGCTCTGACCCCAGTGGGGCAAAAGGGGCTTGAACCGTGACAAACGTCTTGGACCGACGCTTGAAATTCATGAGAAGGAAAACAAGAGAAACGCCAAGCCTAAACGAGGAGAAAAGCGCTTGGGCCCTACCTGTGTCCAGGATGCCTGCTGCCGCAAGGAGGCCACCTCCTCCTCGAGCTCCTGAATCCTGCCCTGGGCCCGCTCTCGGTCTGCACGTTCTGAGGTGAAATCATCCTTGTAAGCGAGGATCTGAAAGGAGGCGAGACACTGGGCTGTCCGGTGCCGAGGCGCGTCCACTCGGGAAGGAGAAGGTTCCCGTGGACGGACCACCCCCACCACTGGGCCCCAGGCACCCCGATCAGACACCTGCTGCTCCAGCATCTGCACCCGTTCCAGCGCCGCATCACGCGCCCCCCGCACGGCCACCAGCTCCCGCCTCACGTCGGCGCAGGCACGGATCTTCTCCTCCAGCTGCCTGTTGAGCCTAGAAATCTCCTTCCTCATCAGCTCAGGGCAAGAGGGCCTGGCTGGCTCGGGGGGCGCCCGCAGCCCCTGCATCTGTGCATGGAGCCCCCGCACATACTCATCCCTGCTGGCGTCGTAGCGCTGCCACTTGGCATTGAGGTCTTCCACCTGAGGGGACACGGCCGAGGCCGGGAAGCTCTCTGTGAGCAATAATGAGCTGCTGAGTTCTTCCCCGTAAATGCACATTGCCTCGCTTGCTCTGTCCCAAGGGGACACTGAGACCACCAGACACGCAAGGTGCGGAGAGGACATCCACGAGCCACGGTCTTCCACAGAAATGGACTGGGTGCCATTCTCCTGCCTTAAAAGCCGTGCTTGACAGAAACTCCTGCACCTCCTTTCTCGACCCACGAGTTAACCCGGGGGACAGCAGAACACAGGCCGGGTCTCTGCACTCTTAGGCAAAATGTGTAGGTCTCAGACTGTGTGTGTCAGCCCAAGTGGCCCAAGGGGGACACGAGCCCTGAGCACCATTGAGAGGGTAGGACCCTCTCCTACAGTTGAATGAAAGGGGACAGATACTCACATGAGTCACCTTCTGTCGTAATAGTCGATTTTCTTCCCGTAACTTCTCAATAACGGCCTGGACAGAGGCAGCCATGTCTGTACACTCTGGCTGCAGAAGGAAGGGACGGGGAAGATGCCGTGTTGCTGAACATGACACACGCAGCAAGAAGGGAGGAAGCTAGACCTGCAGACTGAGGCCCCAGATGGTCGCCACATCTGGCAACACGTCCCCTGGCAGCTGTGCATTCAGGAGAGAAGCAAAGCAGAGAGTCGAAAGGTTGGGGGGGAATGCAATTTGCTCTGGCCCCGCCCAGGCCCGCCATGAAGAGCAGTTTCCACGCCCCTGCCGTGGACTCGCACACAGTCGCACGGTCTCCCACAGCCTCAGATCCTCCATCATCACAGGAGTCAGGAGGGTAGGCAGCTTAGCCCCGTGGTGCAGCAGGGAAGGCTCTGGCCCTGGGCTGCCTGGCGCAGGCCTGACCAGGAAGCCAGCTCCCCTCGTCCAAGCCCATGACAGCGTCGTGTCTGCAGAGTCACAGTTGGCCCCGGTGGTTCCATATGCAGCAGTCGGACCCACACCATGCTCACACCTAAAAGCCACATCCCAAACCAACCCTAACAGTGGTGAGCAGACCTAAGCGGAAAGTCTCATGAGAAGTCCCATCTGAATCTGAGAAATTCAGTGCATTTAACAGAATGGGGGGCTGTATGTTGGTGACTCGTTTCTGAGAATTCCCCTTGAATGATAAAGGAAGTGTGTGTCCTCACCGAGCAGGACCCGGGAAGCCCCAGGTGACTCAGCTGCGTCCCAGGCTGAAAAAGATGCTGGGGCCTCACCGACCCCACAGCAGCCCCAGGCCACCCCTCCTGCGTAGCTACTTCCAAGTTCCCACAAGGAAATGACACAGTGACTCAAAGTCAGATGAGCGTGCCCACTCATCCTATGGCTTTTGAGATACACAGATGTTCTTTCTGAGGTTCTCTTTTCATGGAATCCCGCCCCCCACCAATGGCAACGGGTGGTTCTCAGATCAAGCTTCTTCCCACACGGGCTCTCAGTGAAGATGCTGCAAAGGACCTGTTCCCCTGGAACATCGCAGAGTGTGTTTCCAACACGAATGCGGTGGCAGCTCCAGAGAGCCACCTGGGGAGGACCCGGCTCCGTGAGGACCCTGCCCGGCACGTCTCCGGCCGGCTATGCGGGAGGCCCCAGGCAAGGCCGGCACCCACTGCCCTTATGGCAGGCTGGGGCATGGACTGGGCAGTTTGCCATCTGCCCAATGTGCAAGGACTCGAGCTTGCTCAGAGCAGGCCTGCAGCCCCAGCTCTGCCCTCTGCTCCTCAGCCGAGTGAGGCTGAAGAGGCCAAAGTGCTCAGGGCCATCCCGGGAGGCAGGTGCTGGTAAAACAGGCCGCCCTCACTTCCTATCACATTTTGCATGTTCCCTCCTTCTAGAAGAAACCTCTGGGTGGCTGGGCTTTGCCACAACAGCTGGGTCTCAGGCTGAGAAGAGCAGTGGGCTCTGGGCGCCCCAATCCCCCTGACAGCTGCAGGATGGTACAGCCCCAACACAGCGTCTCCCGCCCCAGTGAGGCCTTCTCCGCCCTCTACACACAGGCATGGGCTTACCTCGGGGCTCTTGTCCCCCACGTCCCCCTGAGCATGCTGTCGTTCATCCAGACACTTAGCCAGATGCTGGCACATGTGGGCGGTGGCGGCCAGAGTCCTCCGCAGCTGATGGGTCTCCTCAGCCAAGGAGCGGCACAGGATGTCGCTGGCAGCCCGGGCACGTTCCTTCTCTGCCACGCTCCTCCGCAGCTGGGCCACCTCCTTCTCCCGCTCGTGCTCTGGCTGGCTCATCAGCTGCTGCGCTGCCTTCTCTTTCTCTTCTAGTTGCTCTGAAAGTCTCTCAATTTCCTAAGTGGAAGATTTCAAAGCACAGTTTATTTGAGTGAAAGAAACAAGGCCAGAAACAGATGTTCATAAAACAAGAGAAGCAGCAGCACGGATCCGCCATCGCTGACTGACCGGGTTGCTCGGAGGTCAGCTTCGGAACTATAATTAACTGGGGTTCTCAGCTTCTGATGTTCTTTCTGAAAGTTCATGTAAAATTCAGCTTTCACGAGCAAGTTCACAATTTTAGACAGTACATCACCAAATTACTAAATTTGGTAGCTCCAAAGGCTTCTTCATGGAAAGGCTAGAAACTGCAGTGGCCAGTCCCCAAAGTACGCTTGTGTCCTAACCCCCAGTGCTTGGAATAGGACTTTATTGAGAAGCAGGGTCCTTGCAGATGTAACCAGTTAAGAGGGAGCCATTCTGTGTTAGAACAGGCCCTGATCCGGTGACTGTGTGCTTAGGAGAAGGAAGTACGGACACAGACACAAGCCTGAGTCAGGATGGGGCTGAGGGCAAAGAGATGCAGCACGGGCCGCGAAAGCCCCCAGAAGCTGTAAGAGGTGGAGGGAGACCCTCCCCCAGAGCCTCAGAGGGAGTGTTGCCCCGCCGACACTTTCAGCTCAGGCTCTGGCCTCTAGAAGTGCAGAAGATGACAGATTACACCGCTTCCATTCTAGCCCCGTTTATACCTGTTACGGCAGGTATAGGAAACGAATACACCCAACCCCAATCACTTCATTTAAAAAAAAAAAAAAAAAAAGAAGAAGTCCTTAAAATTACAGTCTGTTTGATGTCTGGCCTTAATTTTGTGCTTTTCCGTTTCAAAGAAGCCTGCAGCGCCTGCAGTGAGAGCAGGTGGGCAGAGTGAGCGAGTGGGGCCTGCAGGTGCAAAACCAGCAAGGCTGGGCTTCGGCAGGAGGGCGTGCAGGGAAGGGAGCTGGCCTCCCTGCCAAGTCCCAAGCAGCTTGTGCCCCCCGACCCCACCCACAGCTGTGAGGAGGGACAGACTCCAGGACCCCCAGCAGAAGGCGATGCCAGGCCATGTTACTTAAGAACCCCTATTTGCTTTAAGCAAAAACAGTGCACGTGGTTGTCACAAATTCAAACATACAGAAGGAAATTCTGTGAAAACTGAAATCCCTCTGTTCCCACTGACCCTTTCACCTCAAGCACCACTTTCCAGAGGTATTTCCTCTTCACCATTTGGGCACATATCTTTCCAGAATGTGTCTAAGCATCTACAGCAGCAGTCTTCATGCACAGATGGGGCCAACAACAGCGTGTCCTTCACCTTGCTCCTACTACCTCGTTCCAAAGCAGCACAGACATGCCTCGTTCCTTCCAACCGCAGCCTGGAACCCCAGAGAAGATTCCAGGTTTGTGGAGCACACCTCCAGCTGATGGAGTGCGCGTACCCCCACAGAGACATGCCCAGAAGTCACACAGCTGGACCATTTCAGGACTGGTGGGGGCGCCTGGGCGGTTCAGTCAGATAAATGTCTGCCTTTGACTCAGGTCGTGATCCTAGGGTCCTGGCATCAAGTCCCGCATTGAGCTCCCTGCTCAGTGGGGAGCCTTGTTCTCCCTCTGCCTGCTGTGACCCCTGCTTGTGTGTGTGTGTTTGCCCCCCCCCTTCTCTCTCTCTCTGTCAAATAAATAAATAAAGTCTTAAAAAAAAAAAAAAGAAAGAAAGAAAGAACCTAGCTCACGTGGAGGTTTGCTGGGGAACGTTACCCTACGGAGCTGGGAATACGAAAGTGTGAAGAATTCTGTAGTCTTGTGGATCAGCCTTAAAAATATGAGGCATAGCCCCCTGGTCCTCCATCTCTCTGTTAGTGTGCTCAGACTGCCCTAATAACAGAAGATTACTCTCACAGTTCTGGAAGCCAGAAGTCCAAACCCAGGCATCACTAGGGCCATGCTTCTTCCACAGCAAAAAGGAAGAATCTTTGTCTCTTCCAGCTTCTAGTGGTTGCCAGTAATCCTGCGCTTGTACACACCACTCCAATCTCTGCTTCTGTCTTCACATGGCCTTCTGATAAGGACACCAATCATCAATTCAACCCTAATCCACATGACATCATTCAAATTCATCACATCTTGCAAAGACTCAATTTCCAAAAAAGGTCCCATTCACAGGTTCCAGACGGAAATGAATTGGAGGTGGAGGGGACACTGTTCAACCCAGTACAGTCCCCCTTCTCTCTCCTTCCTGAGCATCGTAGCCCAGTGCAGGGCTGCATGGGACCAGCCCCTATGGGACTGCAAGAGAATGAGAACAAACAGGAATTTTAAGGCCAGTTAACTGAGCCTTTACACAAGAAGCAAACACTTCAGAGGGACCCTGGGACGCAGCAATGAGAGAGCAGCCTGCTCCCTGCCCTCCAGAAGAGCGCAGTGGAGAGCAAGGCGAACAGACAAGGACAAAACCTAACACAGCTTCGAGGATTCTGGGAAGCTGGGGGAGCAGGAAGCACCAGGAATCTATCTCCCCACCTGAAAAACAGCTGCAATGGCAAAGTCCATCTAATGTCATTATTTTGGAAAGCTGGGATCTACTGAAGCATTCCAACTTCCAGGGGAGGACTTGGCCCTTCAACTGAGGTTAATTTCAACCAATTTCAGCTCTTAGCGCATCTCCCACACCCAGCCACCTGCATGTGTCTCTGCAGCAACCAGCACACATCTTGCAGAAGCCAGGGCGGGCAAAAAAGACCCTGTCCTCCAAACACTAGAAATCTGTGCTCTCATCATTGAGTGCTGCTTCCTGTCACAAGGGTGACAGAAGAGAGAGCCACTTTGCTTCCCCAAGGTTGCAAAGACCCTCTCCTCTAGCTGAAGTGACTTGGACATTTAAAGGGAGGGAGCCATTTTCCCTCCTTACATTTTTCTCTTTTCCCCCCTTTGGGAACCAGACACTAAAGACAAGGATATCAGGCCTGGTTACTTACATATATACATATGTACATAAAAATGCACACACAAAATAAAGACAAGGACATTCAGAAGCAACTACATATAAAGAGAAATTTAGGAAGTGCCCACATTTGACCAGAAAAAGGTGCAGGCTCAGAAGAGACCTGAGCAAACCCTGAGTTACCCCTCAGGCTGATCCCTGGCACAGAGACGGCCTACAACAATCAAAGGAAAAAACATAAAATCTTGAAGGGGAAGAATCTGATTTCCAGACATAAAACACTATTAGATCCAAATGTCCAGTTCTTAACAAAAAAAAACACAAGGCACACAAAGACACAGGAAAATATGGCCTATTCAAAGGAAAAAAATTTAATCAACAATTATCCCTTTAAAAGACCTGATGGCAGATCTTCTATACAAAGACTTTTTAAGACCACCATCTTAAAAAATACACAGAAAATGAAAAGATGTGGAAAATGTCAACAAAGCGTAATATGAACAAAATGCAAATATGAATAAAGAGTCTCTAAAAACCTAAAAAGAAACCAAAAAATTCTGAGGCTAAAAAGTACAATGACTGAGATGAAAAATCCACTAGAGATTCAAAGGAAGATTTTAACTGGCAGAAGTATCAGCAAAGTTAAAGCTAGAACAAGGAAAATCATCAAGGCTAAGGAACAGGAAAAAAAAAGACTGAAGCAAACAGAGCCCTTAGGGCATGTGGGACGCCATCAAGCGGACCAGCATACACACACTGTGGATGTCTCAGAAGGAGTGAGAGAAAGGGGTAGAAAGAACATTTGAAGAAAAAACTTCCCAAAGTTGATGAAAGACATGAATATAAACATCCAAGCAGCTCAACAAACTCGAAATAAGATGAACACAAAAAGACCAACACTAGAACACATTATAATCGGTCTTCTGAAAGCCAAAGATAAAGAATCTTGAAGGCAGCCAAGAGAGAAGCTACTCGTCACATCCCAGGGGTCCTCAATGAGATAATCATGAGATTACTCATCTGTCACTTCAAAAGCTAGAAAGCAGCGAGCCCATATATTCAAATGCTAAAAGAAAAAACTGTAAACCAAGAATCCTATATCCATCAAAATTGCACTTCCAGAGTGAGGGAGAAACTACAACATTCCCAGATTAACAAAGCTGAGGGTGTTTGTCCCCACAAGACCCACCTGGCAAAAAATGCTCAAGGGGGTTCTTTAGGGTGAAATTAAAGGACACCAGACAGTAACTCAAACCTGTATGAAGAAATAAAGATGTAAACGCATTGTCAACTACGAGAGCTATTATTATTGTAACAAGAGTTTATAATTCCATTTTTCCCTTCTACACGATTTAAAAGACTAAGATACTTTTTAAAAGTTACTAGTCTAAAAGTTAGTATTATTGTAATTTTGGTTTATAACCTCGTATTTCTTCATGTAATTTAAGAGACTAATGTATTTAAAAGATTAGTTTATGTGTTTACTAATTAGTTTATGTATTTACTAATGTATTTAAAAGATTAGTTTATGGGTCTCCTGGGTGGCTCAGCAAGTTGGGGATCTGACTCTTCGTCTTGGTTCAGGTCTTGATCTTGGGGTTGTGAGTTCAAGCCCTGCACTGAGCTCCAAACTGGGTGCTGGGCCTACTTAAATAAATAACTAATTCCAAAATTAAAAGATTGGTTTATGTTTGGGGGCACAGGATGTATAAAGATGTAATTTTGTGACATCAACAACTGAAAGGGATGAGGACAGAATTGTAAAGGAGCAGAGTTTTTTATGTTATTTAAGCTAACCTGATAAGCAACTTAGAATAGTGTAACTTTAGGATGTTAAACATAATTCCCGTTGTAAACACATACACACACTCACACACAAAAGCTGTAGAACATTGCTCACTTTGGCAGCACATATACTTAAAAAGCTGTGGAATATATACACAAAGAAATGAGAAAGTTAATACTTCACTACAAATATGAGAATAAACACAAAGACAGTGAAGCAGAAAATGAGGAACAAAAAGGCTATAAGACATCTAATTCACCCTTATCAATAATTACCCTAAGTATTAATGGAATTAATATTAATTGGCAGAATGGATAAAACAAAAGATCCAACTATAGGTTTTCTACAAGAGACTCACCTGAGATACAAAGACACAAACAGACCGAAAGTAAAAAGGATGGAAAAACATATTCCAAGTAATGACCAAAGGAGAGTAGGGGTACCTCTAATATGAGACAAAATACTTCAATGCAAAAAAGGTTACAGAAGACAAAGAACATTATACATTTTAAAAAGGTTTAATACAATAAGAAGGTTTAATACAGTAAAAAAGGGTTTAATACAGTAAGAAGAAGATAAAACAATTATAAGCATATTTGTGCACATATTAACAGACTGGCAAAATATATGAAACAAAAACTAACAACTGAAGAGAGAAATAGTTCTACACTAACGGTTAGAGACATTGATACTCCACTCGACAGTGATTAAAGAACCAGACTTAAGTAAGAAAACAGGACTTACAGTAAACCAACTAGATCTAAAAGATGTACAAAACACCCACCAGCAATGGCCACCTACAAGATCTTCTCAAGTACATTTGGGATATTTTCCAGAACAGACAGTATGTTAGACCACATTATTAAGTCTCAGGTTTTGTTTTTTATTTTAAGATTTTATTTATTTGACAGAGAGAGATAGCAAGAGAGAGCACAAGCAGAGGGAGAAACAGGCTTCCTGCTGAGCAAGGAGCCTGATGAAGACAAACACTTAACTGACTGAACCACCCAGGCAGCTCAAATCTCAGTAGATTTAAAAATACAGATTATAGATTTAAAAATACAGATTATCGGACGCCTGGGTGGCTCAGTGGGTTAAAGCCTCTGCCTTCCGCTCAGGTCATGATCTCAGGGTCCTGGGATTGAGCCCCGCATCGGGCTCTCTGCTCGGCGGGGAGCCTGCTTCCTCCTCTCTCTCTGCCTGCTTCTGCCTACTTGTGATCTCTGTCAAATAAATAAATAAAATATTTTTAAAAAATAATAATAAAATAAAATACAGGTTATCTTCAAAGTGACTTCTCCAACCATAACAGGATGAAATTAAAAATCAACAACAGGGGGCGCCGGGGTGGCTCAGTCAGTTAAGCATCTGCCTTCAGCTCGTGATACAGGGTCCTGGCATGGAGCCCCATGTCAGGCTCCCAGATCAGCAGGGAGTCTGCTTCTCCCTCTCCCTCTGCCTGTGCTGTGTGTCCCTCTCTCAAGTGAATAAATAAAGATATAATTTTTATCTTTAAAAAAAGATAAAAATTTAAAAAAAGATAAAAAATAAAGATAAAAATTTTTATCTTTAAAAAAAGATTTATTCATTTGACAGAGAGAGACACAGCGAGAGAGGGAACACAAGCAGGGGGAGAGGGAGCAGGGAGCCTGATGCAGGGCTTAATCCCAGGACCCCGGGATAATGACCCACGCCAGAGGCAGACACTTAAAACTGAGTCACCCAGGTTCCTGTGAATAAATAAAATCTTAAACAACAACAGAAGTAAATCTGGAAAATACGCAAAACTGTGGAAATTAATCAACACAATTTTAAATCAATTGATCAAAGAAGAACTCACAAGAAAATTAAGCAACACTTAGAGAAAATTTAAAAACTTATGGGATCCAGTGAGAACAATGTTAAGGGGAAAATCTATAGCTATACACACTTGCCTTTATAATTAAAGATCTCCAGTCAGCAACCTAACTTTATAGCTTAAGAAACTAAAAAAAACAAGAACAGACTAAAACCAAAGCTAGCAGAAGGGCAGAAATCATAGAAGATTAGAGCAAAGTGAAATAGAGGGGGGTTAAAAAAAAAAAATCAAAACCAATAGTTGATTTTTCTAGAAGATGAACAAAACTGACAAACCTTTAGCTAGACAGACTAAAGAAAAAAGACAAATTACTAAAATCAGAAATGAAAGTGGGGACATTACAATTCTACAGAAATAAAAAGAATTATAATACTATGAACAATTGTACACCAGCAAATTGGTAACTGAGATGAAATGAGCAAATTCCGAGAAACACAAAACCTACTAAAACTAAGTCACAGAGAAATAGAAAAACTGAATACACTTCTACCTAGTAAGGAGACTGAATCAGTAATCAAAACTCTTCCAACAAAGAAAAGCCCTGGAACTGATAGCTTCACAGGTGAACTCTAGCAAACATTTGAAGAATATTAATCCTTCATAAGCTTTTCAAACAAAACAAAACAAAACAAAAAAGAGGAGGGAACACCTCTCAACTCATCCTGTGAGGTCAGCATTACCCTGACACCAAAGCCAGACAAAGACCCTGTGAGAAAAGAAAATTACAGACTAACATCCACAATGAACACAGATGCAAAAGTCCTCAACAAAACACTAGCAAACCGAATTAAGCAGCATATTAAAAGCATTATACACCACAACCAAGTGGAATTTTTTTACTGGAATGTAAAGCTATTATAAACATAAAAAAATTGATCAATGAATGTTAACATATTGTGGTGATTATTATATTTCTTAATATATACAAGCATCAAATCATTATGTGGCATACCTGAAACTAATACAATGATATGTTAACTATATCTGAATTAAAAAAAAAAAAAACAGTTGACACTGTAATGCCAGTGTTCTGATTCGTTAACTCAAGTTGGCTTACCTATATACGTACTGAGTTCAGTATTTCCCCACTATGCATCCCTCCATCCCTTTCACAACTTGCTTCAAGAAGTAATCATCTAAGCATCAGTGTAATTAATCCAGAGAATGAACCAAAGACTCTCGACAGTTAACTACAGAGGGAAGGTCACACAGAAAAATGAAAAATGGTAGGAAGGGCAGAGTCCCAGTTGGGGACCAACGTAACCTGCAAGATTAACCACAAACGGAAGGGACCATCAGTGGGGACTATCATCAAGAACATGGAGTCTCCACCCTTAGAGAGACAGCACAACAAACAGTTCCACCTAGAAGCAGCATTTGAAAAGTGCCTGGTGTATATAGGAAGTTTCTTTACTAATCTCAGAACATGCACTGGAGGGCAGGGATTCTTAGCAGCCTTTTCCAAAAAGAAAGCTAGTGGGCACCATTTCTTTTCCCCTCCCTGCCACCCCAGATACCCAGACATCTGTGGGAACCAGCATGAACACTCACTACCCAGCTTGCCAGCACCACGCCCCTTCCCCTGCCCCACATTCTCCTGTGGATCCACCCCATCCAACCTGCCCTACTGAGGAGTCCCTCCAAGGTGCTAACGTCTCATTCAGCAAGCAGCCCTGACAGTGGCCAACACCAAGTGACTCCTACCTTGGGAGAAGGGAAGACAACCACAGACACCAGTTCCACTGCAGCCCCAATGGTAGGCTGGGCGCAGACTGATGGCCGCCCAATCCATGAACAAAAACCTCCCACACAGCAACGTGAAGAAAGAGTTCTGTAGTTCAGGGAGACTGCAGCCCTAACAAACAGATGGGGCAGGATCTGGTCTGACTGCAGCTGGTGCCCACCCATAAAAGCCTCGCAGGGGACAACAGGGAAAGCACCCTGCAGCTCAGTGCAACCACAGTTCTAGCAAACAGGCTGAGGGCAGGCATCTGGTCTGAACCAAGTAGAAGCCCAAGGCAGCCCCAGACTGGCCCCTTAACACAGAGACTAAACCCCACCCACACAGGCAAAGGGGACCACTGCAGCCAACTAGAAGGCAAGCACAGCTCAGGCACAAGAGCAGGGTACACACAACACTAACAGAAGGCAGCCCTGAAGCTCCAGGTGCTGGTGAACAGGGGACCAGGCAGGGCACTAGAGGACCTCCTCCTAAAGCCACTACTTTCAAGATCAGGAGACAAAACTGAACTTCCTAACACAGAAACAAACTTAGAGATTCAGACAAAATGAGGAGACAGGGGAGTACACCCCAAATGAAAGAACAGGACAAAATCACAGCAAGAGACCTAAGTGACATGGGGATAAGTGACACACCTGATTGAGAATTCAAAATAATGGTCATAAAGATACTCACAAGGCTGAGAAAAGAGTGGAGGACCTCAGTGAGACCTTTAACAAGAAGACAGAGAATATTAAAAAAAAAAAAAAATCAGAGATAACCCAATCACTGAAAAAATATATATACTAAAGGGAATCTACAGCAAATTAAAGGAGGCAGAAGAATGGATCGCTGAGCTGGAAGACAGAGTAATGGAATGCAACCAAGCCGAAGAGCAAAAAAGAAAACATAAAAAATGAGAATAGATTAAGGGAATTCAACAACATCAAGTATAATAACATTTGCATTATAAGGATCCCAGAAAGAGAAGAGAGGGAAAAGGGGGCTGAGAATTTGACGACTTAATAGCTAAAAACTTCCTGAATCTGGGGAAGGAAAAGAAATCTAGATTCAGAATCCACAGAGAGCCCCTGACAAAATCAACCCAAGGAGGTCTACACAAAAACAGCAAAAAGTAGTGACAGAATTTTAAAAGCAGGAAGAGAAAAGACAACAGTTACATACAAGGGAAACCCCAAAAGCCTGTCAGCTGATTTTTCAGCAGAAACTTTCCAGGCAGACAGGAGTCGCATGACCTATTCAAAGTGCTGAAAGGAAAAAACCTACAGCCAAGAATACTCTACCCAGCAAGGTTATCATTCAGAATAGGAGAGACAGAGTTTCCCAGACAAACAAAACCTAAAGGAACTCATCATCACTAAGCCAGCTTATAAAAACGTTAAAGGGAATTCTGAGAATAAAAAGTAAAGGCCATAATCAGGAGTAAGCAAATTAGGAAAGAAAAAATTTTCACAGGTACATACAAACATAAAGTAATAAGCAGATTAATCATCTGTAAAACCAGTACAGAGGAAAAAGTACAGAAGCAGCAAAATCAATGATATCTATAAAAAAAAATCAGTCAAGGGATTCACAAAATAAAAAGGATATAAATTATGATATATACATGAAACACGGGGCTGGGAGGAGTAAAAACTTAGTGCTTTCAAATGGATTCAAACTTAAGCAACCATCAGCCTACTACAGACTGTTACATGCATAACATATTATATATAAACCTAATGGTAACCACAAATCAAAAACCTATAACAGATAAGCAAAATATAAAGAGAAAGGAATCCAAGCTTATCACTAAAGAAAGCCATCAAATGATAAGGAGGCAAAAAAAAAAGGGGGGGACGCCTGAGTGGCTCAGTGGGTTAAGCCGCTGCCTTTGGCTCAGGTAATGATCTCAGGGTCCTGGGATCGAGCCCTGCATCGGGCTCTCTGCTCAGCGGGGAGCCTGCTTCCTCCTCTCTCTCTCTCTCTGCCTGCCTCTCTGCCTACTTGTGATCTCTGTGAAATAAATAAAATCTTTAAAAAAAAGAACTACAAAAACAACCATAAATCAAGTAACAAAACAGCAATAAGCATATGCCTATCAACAATTACTTTGATTGTAAATTTACTAAATGGTCCAATCAAAAAACATAGAGTGACTGAATGGATACAAAAGCAAGACACATCGATATGCTCCCTATAAGAGACCCATTTGAGACATTTAAAAAAAGACATAGATTAAAAGTGAAAGGATGGAGGGGCGCCTGGGTGGCTCAGTGGGTTGATCCTCTGCCTTCGGCTCAGGTCATGATCCCAGGGTCCTGGGATCGAGCCCCGCATCGGGCTCTCTGCTCGGCGGGAAGCCTGCTTCCTCCTCTCTCTCTGCCTGCCTACTTGTGATCTCTCTGTCAAATAAATAAATAAAATCTTAAAAAAAAAAAAAAAAGTGAAAGGATGGAAAAGTGAAGGGATCATGCAAACAGAAGCGAAAAGAAAACCGGGGTAGCAATACTTGTATCAGACAAACAGATATTAAAACAAAGACAATAACAAGAGACAAAGAGGAGTACCTGGAAGGCTCAGTTGGTCAAGCATCTACATTCAGCTCAGGCCAAAATCTCAGGGTCCTGGGGTCAAGCCCTGCATCAGGCTCCTTGCTCAGTGGGGAGTCCACTTCTCCCTCTGCCTCTACCCGCCACTCGTGCTTGCCCACACTCACGCGCTCTCAAAATCTTTTAAAAAATTTTTTTAAAATGAGAGAAAGACACTACATAATCACAAAGGGAACACTCCAACAAGATATAACAATTGTAAATATTTACAATATTTACAATATACCCAACATAGGAGCATCAAATATATAAAGCAACTATTTATAGACATAAGAGAAAACATTGATACTAATACTAGCAAGGGACTCTAACACCCAATTGATTATCCAGACAGAAAAACAACAAGGAAATAGTGCCCCCCCTTTTTAAACATTTTATTTATTTGAGAGAGAGTGCACAAGTGGGGGAAGGGAGGTCAGAGATAGAGGGAGAAGCAGACCCTCCACTAAATAGGGAGTCTGACTCTGGGCTTGATCCCAGGACCCTGAGATCATGATCTGAGCCAAAGGCAGGACCCTTAACCAACTGAGCCACCCAGCTGCCCCGAAACAGTGGCTTTGAATGACACACTGGACCAGATGGAACTAACAGTATATTCTGAACATAATATCCAAAAACAGCAGAATACACATTCTTTTTTTTCCCTTTTTTTTTTTCAAGTAGGCTCCGCAACCAACATGGGCTGGAACTCACCATCCTGAGATTAAGAGTCGCATGTTCTACTGAGTGAGACAGTCAAGCACCCCTACACATTCTTAGAACATTCTCCACAGTGGACCACATTAGACTACAAAAGAAGTCTTAAATTCAAAAAGATCAAAGTCATACCACACATCTTTTCTGACCACAACAGTATGAAACTAGAAATCAATCACACGAAAAAAAAAAAAATCTGGAAAGAACACAAATATACAGAGGCTAAATAACATACCACTAAACAATGAATGAATCCATCAAGAAATTGAAGATGGAACAAAAAAATACAGGGAGACAAGTGAAAATGAAAACACAACAGTCCAAAATCTTTGGGATGCAGCAAAAACTGTTCTAACAGAGATTACAGCAACCCAGGTCTACCTCAACAAGCAGGAGGAAAAAAAAAACTTCAAACAACCTTTCAGAAATGATAAAGATTAGAGCAGAAATAAATGAGAGACTAAAAAACAATAAAACAGGTCAATGAAACCAGGACCTGATTCTTTGAAAAGGTAAACAATATTGATAAATCTTTAGCTAGACTCCTCAAAAAGAGACAGAGAAAAAGAACTCAAATAAATAAAATAAGAAGTGAAAGGGGAAAAGACGACACCACAGAAATACAAAGGATTATAACAGAATATTATCAAAAATTGTATACCAACAAACTGGACAACCTTGAAGAAATGGATACATTCCTAGGAACATATAACTTCTCAAAGCTAAATCAAGAAGAAATACTAGGGTGCCTGGGTGGCTCAGTTGGTTAACCGTCTGCCTTCGGCTCAGGTCATGATCCCAAGGTCCTGGTACTGAGTCCTGCACTGGGCTTCCTTTTCAGTGGGGAGCCTGCTTCTCCTTCACCCTGCCACTCCCCTTCTTGTGCTCTCTCTCTCTGGGTCAAATAAAATCTTAAAAAAAAAAGATTCTCTCTCCCTCTGCCCCTCCCCTCTCACTCTTAAAAAAAAAATTAAAAATTAAAAAAAATAAAGACAAGTTAGTACCTATCCTGAAACTATTCCAAAAAAAAAAAAAAAATAGAAGAGGAAGGAAAGCTTCCAAATTCATTCTATGAGGCCAGCATTCTCCAGATAACCAAAACCAGATAAAGACTGAAAGAAAGAAAGAAAGAAAGAAAGAAGGAAACTACAGGATCTCTGGTGAACATACATGCAAAACTCTTCAACAAAATATTAGCAAACTGAATCCAACAATACATTTTTTTTTAAATCTTTTACCATGATCAAATGGGATTTACTCTAGGGATCCAACAGTGGTTTAATATTCAAAAATCAATGTGATACATCACATTAATAAGAGAACAGGTAGAATCCATATGACCACATCAACAGATGCAGAAAAAGCATCTGACAAAGTACATCATCCATTCAACAGGGGCACCTGGCCTCAGTCAGTTAAGCATCTGCCTTGGGCTCAGGTTATGATCTCAAGGTCCTGGGATCAAGCCCCGAATCGGGCTCCTTGCTCAGCAGGCATCTCCCTCTCCCTGCATGTGCCCTCTTGCTCTCTTTCTCTCACTGTCAAACAAAATCTAAAACAAAACAAAAACAAAACTGCTCAACAAAGTAGATTTAAAGAGAACATACCTCAACATAGTAAAGGCCATATATGAAAAACCCACAGCTAACATCATATTAAATGGTGATAAACTGAGATTTTCCTCTAAGATCAGTAACAAGACAAAGATGTCCACTCTGACCACTTTTACTCTTCATAGTACTGGAAGTCCTAGCAACAGTGATCAGGCAAGAAAAAAAAAAAAAAAAGGCATCCAAATTGCTAAGGAAGAAAAAAAGTGATCATTTATGTGCAAATTGTGATTCCACAATTTGAAAAGAAAGAACTGGACCTTGATCATCTTGGCATTCCCCTAGCCTCGTGCTTAAAAGAATGTGCAGTTAACACCTTTATTAAGGTAGTAAAGGTAGTCAAAATCTGCCCCCAATTTAACTTTATAGCCACTTCCTATGTTATTCTCTGCACTCTTCACTCTAATTATACTGGATTAACACTGCTCCAGAGCCTGGCACAACACTGACACTGCACACATGCTTGTGAAATGAATATACGATACTCAATATTGGGAAAAATGGAAAAACATAACCCACGGTGCCTGTGCATACACACTCCATTCCTACACAGAAGATGCTCAATAAACAAACACTTAAGTGGCAATGGTAGATGATACTTCTATCTTCTGAGTACCAAGTAAATGCAAAAGATTATGCTATGTTCTTTATATATGTTAAATCACGATCCTTAAAACATAAAAACTCATAATTACTATACATCTACTTTGTATATTTTATACAAAGGCTACAATCCCTATTTTCTCAACTAGCATATCAGCATCTTTTTTTTTTTTTAAGACTTTATTTGAGAGAGAGAGCATAAGTGGGGTGCGGGATGGGGAGGTAGTGGCAGAGGAAGCGGGAGAAGCAGAGTCCCTGGTGAGGAGGGAGCCCCATGTGGGTTGTGATCCCAGGACACCGAGATCATGACCTGAGCCAAAGGCAGATGCTTAACCAACTGAGCCACCCAGGCACCCATTATATAAACTTCATAAAGATAGGAATCTGCCTTTCTTGATTCTTTCTGCATTTCCAGGGCCTATCACAACATCTAGCATACACTAGGCATGTGACAAATATCTAATGATTAAATGAATAAATACGTAAATAGTCCTATAAGGTAGGTCTTATTTTAGTTTTACTAATAAGAAAACTAGAACATTAAATGACTTGCCCAAAGTAACATAGCTAGAAAGCATCAGAACCAGATTTAAAGTATACTGTTTTTCAATGTTTAATGTAAAACTTGCTTCCCCTTGGTGCCCAATAATGAACAAGTATTATAGCCCAGAGTACTTCTACTCTTGTGAGCTTCCCACCAGGAAACTTTAGCAAGTTTCATCTCTTAAAGACAATGAAAAGGTGAGGCTCCTGGGTGGCTCAGTCATTAAGCATCTGCCTTGGGCTCAAGTCAGGATCCTAGGGTCCTAGGATCAAGCCCCGTGTCAGGCTCTCTTTTCCACAGGAAGCCTGCTTCTTCCTCTCCCACTCCCCCTGCTTGTGTTCTCTTGCTGTGTCTCTGTCAAATAAATAAATAAAATCTTTAAAAAAAAATGAAAAGGTGATGCTCATGACAAAGGTTATCCTTGGCTTTTTAAAAGAATAAGAGGTGCAGCATATTTATCTTCTGGACAGCAGTATAGAAGGATCAGAGGCATATCTAGACAAACTGGACAATTACTGAGCAGCATCTTAGTTATGTACTGATAAGTCCTGAATTATTTGTTTGCACTTAAGTTCTACTTTCTACATGTTACAAATTGGTCATGTTCTTGACATACTATCATTTATTCTCATTTATACTACCTAAAGACAATTAGAAAATTGTTGATAAATATCTAACAATAACGGCATAAGAATTAAGCCTTTCGGGTGACAAGGAGCACAACATATGTGCTCGATGTTTATTTTCTATCTATGAGTCACCATCAACACCTTGGACTGAACAAAATGTTATTAAACTTTTCCAATCAGAACATTTTTCACTAGATTTGTTAAACACAGATTTAGGTAATACACTATCCTGCTGCAGTTAAGTTCACAAACATATTTCTTGGAAGAAAAGAGAAGAGAAAAGAAAAAAGGAAAAAGAAAGAGAAAGGAAAGAAGGAGAAAGAAAAGAAAAAGCTGATCAGTGGGGGCGCCTGGGTGGCTCAGTGGGTTAAGCCTCTGCCTTCTACTCAGGTCATGATCTCAGAGTTCTGGGATCGAGTCCCGCATCGGGCTCTCTGCTCGGCGGGGAGCCTGCTTCTTCCTCTCTCTCTCTCTGCTTGCCTCTCTGCCTACTTCTGATCTCTGTCAAATAAATAAAATTAAAAATAAAAAAAAAGAAAGCTGATCAGTGTAATACACCACACTAACAGGATGAAGGGAGAAAACCACATAATCATATCAACTGAGGCAAAAGCTACCTCCACATAATAAAAGCCATATTTGGGGCAGCTGGGTGACTCAGTTAGTTAAGCTTTTGCTTTTAGCTCAGGTGATGATCACAGGGTTCCTGGACCAAGCCCTGTGTCAGGCTCCCTGCTCAGCAAGGAGTCTGCTTCTCCCTCTCCCTCTGCCTCTCCCCCCTGGCTCATGCTGTCTCCCTCACCCCCTCCCTGTCAAATAAATAAATGAAATCTTTTTAAAAAATAAATAAAATAAAAACCATAGTTGGAAAACCCACAGCAAACATCATATGCAATGGTAAAAGGCTGAAAGCTTTGGCTCTAAGATCAGGAAAAGTCAACAGTACCCACTTTCAACACTTCTATTCAAAATAGGACTAGACATTCTAGGCAGAACAAGTAGGGGGGGGAAAGAAAAGAAAGAAAAAGATCCAAACAGGAAGTAAAATGGTATTTTGCAAATGACATAACCTTGTATGTAGAAAACTCTAGGGGCACCTGGATGGCTCAGTCCAAAGTGCCTGCCTTCAGCTCAGGTCATGATTCCAGGGTCCTGGAATCAAGCCCCATCCCTGCTCAGCAGGGCGCCTACTTCTCCCTCTTCCTCTGCCTGCTGCTCCCCCTGCTTGTGAGCATGCACTCTCTCTCTCCATCAAATTAAAATAATAATAATAATAATAGGGAGAAGCAAGATGGCAGAGGAGTAGCAGACTGAAATGATATTAGGTCCCAGAAGTTCAGCAAGATAGTTATCAAACCATTCTGAACACCTACAAACTCAATAGGAGATAGGAGAGAAGAGCAGCAATTCTAGGAACAGAAAATCGACCTTCTGGAAGGTAGGACTTGCAGAGAAGTAAATCTGAAGCGATGGGAAAACAGACCACAGGCGGAGGGGCCAGCTCCCAGCAAGCAGTGGCGGAGCACAGCACAAAATCAGAACTTTTAGAAGTCAGCTCCACTGAGGGACATCACTCTAGAGGCTAAGCGGGGCTGGAGGCCTAGTGGGGACAATGTGGTCTTAGGACCTTCAGGGTCACAGAAAGACCAGTGGTGTCTGATTGTGGCAAAGCTCCCAGGTATCAGATTGGGGAAGCCAGCTACAGAGACAGAGCTGAGGAGTGAGCTTTCAGATCGGGTTACCTTAAACCGTGATCCAAGGCACAGTTGGTCCACTGCTCTTCGAGCAGGGACCCAACAAGTAGCAGATCCAGAGAGACCCCCTCCTTCCTCCTCCAGGAGGAACAGCGCAGGAACGCGTGGCAGGAAACTGCTGGGTTTGGAAACTCCCAACGGGGGCGTGTGCCAGAGACAAAAATGCTCAGTCACAGGCCGGGTGAGCTCAGAGTGCAGTGGGAGACCAGGGAGACGGGGGTGGGGAGGGGTGGACTGACTGCTTCTCTCTGAGGGCACACTGAGGAGTGGAGCCCCAAACTCTCAGTTCCTACAGGGACACAGACTGGGAGGCTGCCATCTTCATGGCGTCCTCCAGAGCTCTATGGAAAGTGTATAGGGAACAAAAGCTTCTGGGTGCGAATCTGAGCAGATTACTAGGCCTGGCCCCTGGCAAGGGCACTGCAATTCCACCTCAGGCAAAGACATTTGAGAATCATGGCAACAGTCCCCTCCCCCAGATTAGCCAAGAACATCCAGCCAAGACCAAGTTCACCAATCAATGAGAACAGTGGAACTCCAGAGCTAGTGGAAAGCAAAGCATCATGACTTTCCCCCCATGATCCTTCCCCCCATGATCCTATTTTAAAACTTCAATTTAAAATTTTTTAAAATTTTATTTTCTTATTTTTTTTAACTTTTCCTCTTTCCTATTTTAACATTTTTTAACTAGTTTATCTTAACAATACCTTTCAAAAAAAAAAAACTCTTTAAACCTTCACTGTTATAGTCATATTTTATCCCTTCATTGTATTTAACCTTATTTTTTTGTATACATTAGGGTTTTTTTTCTTTAAAAATTTTGGGATACAATTTTTTCTTTTTTAAAAATTTTTATTTATTTATTTTGGCAGAGATCACAAGTAGGCAGAGAGGCAGGCTGAGAGAGAAGGGGAAGCAGGCTCCCCCACTGAGCAGAAAGCCCAACGTGGGGCCCGATCCCAGGACCCTGAGACCATGATCTGTGCCGAAGGCAGAGGCTTTAACCCACTGAGCCACCCAGGCACCCCTGGGATACAATTTCTTCTAACAGATCAAAATATACCCTAAAACTAGCACATGGCTTTGCTCTAGTCTCCAGTGTTAGCACATTCTCTCCTCCTTTTTCTTTTTCCAACCAACTTATCTTATCAATTCATTTTTTAGAGTTTTTTTTTTAATTTTCATCTTTACAGTCATATTCCAGCCCTTCATCATGTTTACCTTTATTTTATATATATGTTTTTCTTCCTTTAAAATTTTGTAAGGTAGTTTCTTCTAAGAGATCAGAATACACCCAAAATCAAGTAGATGGCTCCATTCTATTCACCAGTCTAATATAGATATAGATTTAGATATAGATATTTATTTTTTATTTTTTAAATTATTTCCTCCCCCTTTCTTCTCCCCCCCAGTTTTAGGTCTCTTCTGATTTGGTTACTGTACATTTTGGGGGGGGGGGTCCTCTGCCACCCTTCTAGTATTTTATTCTCTCATTCATATATTCTTATCTGGATAAAATGACGAGGGGGAAAAACTCATCACAAAAAAAGAACAAGAGGCAGTACTGATGACTAGGGACCTAATCAATACGGACGTTGGTAGTATGTCAGAACTAGAGTTCAGAATGACAATTCTCAAGGTGCTAGCTGGGCTCAAAAAAGGCATGGAAAATATTAGAGAAACCCTGTCTGGAGAAATAAAATCCCTTTCTGGAGAAATAAAAGAACTAAAATCTAAAATCTAGTTGAAATTTAAAAAGCTATTAATGAGGTGCAATAAAAAATGGAGGCTCTTACTGCTAGGATAAATAAGGCAGAAAAGAGAATTAGTGATATAGAAGACCAAATGATGGAGAATAAAGAAGCTGAGCAAAAGAAAGACGAACAACTACTGCACCATGAGGGGAGAATTCGAGAGAGATGTGATACCATAAGATGAAACAATATTAGAATAATTGGGATTCCAGAAGAGGAAGAAAGAGAGAGAGGGGCAGAAGATATATTGGAGTGAGTTATAGCAGAGAATTTCCCTAATATGGCAAAGGGAACAAGCATCAAAATCCAGGAGGCACAGAGAATCCTCCTCAAAATCAATAAAAATAGGTCCACACCCCATCATCTAGTAGTAAAACTTACAAGTCTTAGTGACAAAGAGAAAATCCTGAAAGCAGCTTGGGAAAAGAAGTCTGTAACATACAATGGTAGAAATATTAGATTGGCAGTAGACTTATCCACAGAGACCTGGCAGGCCGGAAAGAACTGGCATGATATATTCAGAGCACTAAATGAGAAAAATATGCAGCCAAGAATACTATATCCAACTAGCCTATCATTGAAAATATAAGGAGAGATAAAAAGCTTCCAGGACAAACAAAAATTAAAAGAATTTGCTAACACCAAACCAGCCCTACAAGAAATATTGAAAGGGGTCCTTTAAACAAAGAGAGAGCCTGAAAGTAGCAGATGAGAAAGGAACAGAGACAATATACAGGAACAGTCACCTTACAGGTAATACAATGGCACTAAATTCATATCTTTCAATAGTTACCCTGAATGTAAATGGGCTAAATGCCCCAATCAAAAGACACAGGGTATCAGAATGGATAAAAAACAAGAACCATCAATATGCTGTCTACAAGAAACTCATTTAAGACCCAAAGATACCTCCAGATTTAAAGTGAGGGGATGGGGGCACCTAGGTTACTCTATGGGTTAAAGCCTCTGCCTTCAGCTCAGGTCATGGTCTCAGGGTCCTGTGATCGAGTCCCACGTTGGGATCTCTGCTCAGCAGGGAACCTGCCTCCCTCTCTCTCTCTGCCTGCCTCTCTGCCTACTTGTGATCTCTGTCAAATAAATAAATAAAATCTTTTAAAAAAATTAAAAATAAAAAAAAATAAAGTGAGGGGATGGAAAACAATTTACCATGCTAATGGACATCAAAAGAAAGTTGGGGTGGCGGGCGCCTGGGTGGCTCAGTGGGTTGAGCCTCTGCCTTCGGCTCGGGTCATGGGATCGAGGCCCACATCGGGCTCTCTGCTCGGCAGGGAGCCTGCTTCCCCCTCCCTCTCTGCCTGCCTCTCTGCCTACTTGTGATCTCTCTCTGTCAAGTAAATAAATAAAATCTTAAAAAAAAAAAAAGTTGGGGTGGCAACACTTATAGCAGATAAATTAGATTTTAAGCCAAAGACTCTAATAAGAGATGAGGAAGGACTCTATACCATACTTGAAGGGTCTGTCCAACAAGAAGATCTAACAATTTTAAATATCTATGTCCCTAACATGGGAGTAGCCAATTATATAAACCAATTAATAACAAAATCAAAAAAATACATCAACAATAATACAATAATAGTAGGCCTTTAATACCCCCTCACTGAAATGGACAGATCATCCAAGCAAAATATCAACAAGAAAGTAAAGGCCTTAAATGACACACTGGAACAGATGGACATCACAGATATATTCAGAACATTCCATCCCAAAGCAACAGAATACACATTCTTCTCTAGTGCACATGGAACATTCTCCAGAATAGAACACATCCTGGGTCACAAATCAGGTCTCAACCAGTAACAAAAGATTGGGATCATTCCCTGCATATTTTCAGACCACAATGCTCTAAAGCTAGAACTCAATCACAAGAGGAAAGTTGGAAAGAACTCAAATACATGGAGACTAAAGAGCATCCTACTAAAGAATGAATGCGTCAACCAGGAAATTAAGGAAGAATTGAAAAAGTTCATGTAAACAAATAAAAATGAAAACACAACTGTTCAAAATCTGTGTGACACAGCAAAGGTGGTCCTGAGAGGAAAGTATATAGGGATACAAGCCTTTCTCAAGAAACAAGAAAACTCTCAAGCACACAACCTAACCCTAGACCTAAAAGAGCTGGAAAAAGAACAGCAAAGAAAGCCTAAACCCAGCAGGAGAAGAGAAAAAATAAAGGTCAGAGCAGAAATCAATGAAATAGAAACCAAAAGAACAGCAGAACAATCAAAGAAACTAGCAGCTGGTTCTTTCAAAGAATTAATAAGATTGATAAGCCCCTGGCCAGACTTAACAAAAAGAAACGAGAAAGGACCCAAATAAATAAAATCATGAATGTAAGAGGAGAGATCACAACCAACACCAAAGAAATACAAACAATTATAAAAACATATTATGAGCAACTATGTACCAGCAAATTTGACAATCTGGAAGAAATGGTTGCATTCCTAGAGACGTATAAACTACCAAAACTGAACCAGGAAGAAACAGAAAACCTGCATAGACCCATAACCAGTAAGGAGATTTCATGAAGCAGTCATCAAAAATCTCCCAACAAACAAGAGCCCAGGGCCAGACAGCTTCCCAGGGGAATTCTACCAAACATTTAAAGAAGAATTAATACCTATTCTCCTGAAACTGTTCCAAAAAATAGAAATGGAAGGAAATCTTCCAAACTCATTTTATGAGGCCAGCATTACCTTGATCCCAAAACTAGACAAAGACCCCATCAAAAAGAATTACAAACCAATATCCTTGATGAACACAGATGCAAAAATTCTCACCATAATACTAAGTCAATAGGATCCAACAGTACATTAAAAGGATTATTCACCATGACCAAGTGGGATTTTTTCCTGGGCTGCAAGGTTGTTTCAACATCTGCAAATCAATCCATGTGATACAATACATTAGTAAAAGAGAGAACAAGAATGATATGATACTCTCAAGAGATGCTGAAAAAGCATTTGATAAAGTACAGCATCCTTTCTTGATCAAAACTCTCCAAAGTGTAGGGATAGAGGGTACATACCTCAATATCATCAAAGCCATCTATGAAAAACCCACAGCAAATATCATTCTCAATGGGGAAAAACTGAGAGCTTTTCCCCTAAGGTTAGGAACACGGCAGGGATGTCGACTATCACCACTGCTATTCAACATAGTACTACAAGTCCTAGCCTCAGAAATCAGGTAACAAAAAGAAATAAAAGGCATCCAAGTCAGCAAAAAAGAAGTCAAACTCTTACTCTTTGCAGATGATATGATACTTTCTGTGGAAAACCCAAAAGACTCCACTCCAAAACTGCTAGAACTCAAACAGGAATTCAGTAAAGTGTCAGGATATAAAAATCAATGCACAGAAATCAGTTGCATTTCGATAAGCCAACAGCAAGACAGAAGAAAGAGAAATTAAGGAGTCAATCCCATTTACAATTGCACCCAAAACCGTAAGATATACCTAGGAATAAACCTAACCAAAAAGGCAAAGAATCTGTACCCAGAAAACTATAAAGTACTCATGAAAGAAATTGAGGAAGACACAAAGAAATGGAAAAACGTTCCATGCTCATGGTTTGGAAGAACAAATATTGTGAAAATGTCTATGCTACCTAAAAGAATCTACACATTTAATGCAATCCCTAGCAAAATACCATCAATTTTTTTTCAAAGAAATGTAACAAATAATCCTAAAATTTATATGGAACCAGAAGACCCCGAATAGCCAGAGGAATGTTGAAAAGGAAAGCCAAGATTTGTGGCATCACATTTCCAGACTTCAAGCTTTATTACAAAGCTGTCATCATCAAGAGAGTATGGTACTGGCACAAAAACAAACACATAGATCAATGGAACAGAATAGAGAGCCCAGAAATAGACCCTCAACTCTATGGTCAACAAATCTTTGACAAAACAGGAAAGAATGTCCAATGGAAAAAAGACAGGCTCTTCAACAAATGGCATTGGGAAAATTGGACAGCCACATGCAGAAGAATGAAACTGGACCATTTCCTTACACCACACACACACACAAATAGACTCAAAATGGATGGAAGACCTCAATGTGAGACAGGAATCCATCAAAATCCTTGAGGAGAACACAGGCAGCAACCTCTTTGACCTCAGCCACAGCAACTTCTTCCTAGAAACATCGCCAAAGGCAAGGAAAGCAAGGGCAAAAATGAACTATTGGGACTTCATCAAGATCAAAAGCTTTTGCACAGCAAAGGAAACAGTCAACAAAACCAAAAGACAACTGACAGAATGGGAGAAGATATTTGCAAATGACATATCAGATAAAGGGCTAGTATCCAAAATCTATAAAGAACTTATCAAACTCAACACCCAAAGAACAAATAATCCAATCAAGAAATGGGCAGAGGACATGAACAGACATTTCTGCAAAGAAGACATCCAGATGGTCAACAGACACATGAAAAAGTGCTCCACATCACTCGGCATCAGGGAAATACAAATCAAAATCACAATGAGATACCACCTCACACCAGTCAGAACGGCTAAAATTAATCAGTCAGGAAATGACAGATGTTGGAGAGGATGCAGAGAAAGGGGAACCCTTCTACTCTGTTGGTGGGAATGCAAGCTGGTGCAGCCACTCTGGAAAACAGCATGGAGGTTCCTCAAAAAGTTTAAAATAGAGCTATCCTATGACCCAGGAATCATACTACTGGGTATTTACCCTAAAGATACAAATGTAGGGATCCAAAGGGGCACATGCACCCAAATGTTTATAGCAGCAATGTCCACAATAGCCAAACTATGGAAAGAACCTAGATGTCCATCAACAGATGAATGGATAAAAAACATATGGTAAAATTTAATTATACACATACATATATACACAATGGAATACTATGCAGCCATCAAAAGAAATGAAATCTTGCCATTTGCAACAACCTGGATGGAATTAGAGGGTATTATGCTGAGCAAAATAAGTCATCAGAGAAAGACAATTATCATATAATCTGCCTGATATGAGGAATTTGAGAGGCAGGGTGAGGGTTTGGGTGGTAGGGAAGGAAAAAATGAAACAAGATGGAATTGGGAGGGAGACAAACCATAAGAGACTCTTAACCTCACAAAACAAACTAAGAGTTGCTGGGGGAAGGGGGGTTATGGAGAGGTGGTGAGTGCTGTGAAATGTGTAAGCCTGACAATTCACAGACCTGTACCCGTGGGCAAATAATACATTATATATCAATAAAATAATTAACTTAAAAAGAAATGAACATAATAATAATAATAAATATTATTAGAAAGCTAATTATTACACACACACACAGACACGCAAAAAACTTGGAATAAATGAATTCAGCAAATATCAGAAGACAAAGTCAACACACGAGAAACAGCAGTATTTCTACATACTAACAATAAAGAATCTGAATGAGAAATTATAAAAGCAATTCCATTTACAACAGCATCAAAAAAGATAAAAGACAGGAATTAATTCACTCAAGGAGGTGGAAGTCTTGTACAGTGAAAAATATAAAATGTTACTGAAAAAATTAGGACATAAGTACATGGACATACATGTTCATAAATTGGAAACTTAATATTGTTAAGATGTCAATATAATGTGAAAATTATGAAGGGAAACCTCATTAAAATGGAATCAGAGGCCAGTGCAGGCAGCCCTCATGCCCTACCACTCGTCAACTGCAAAACCAACAGGAAAAGATATATCTTGCCTTCTGGATAGGAATGTTCTTAATTTTTTTTTTAAGATTTATGTATTTATTTTAGAAAGTGAGCGAGTGCACGTGCAAGCAGGGAGAGGGTCAGAGGGAAAGAGAATCTCGAGCAGACTCCCCACAGAGCAATGAGCCCAATATGGGGCTCAATCTCCCAACCCCAAGATCATGACCTGAGCCAAAACCAACTGAGCCACCCAGGCGCCCCAGTAATGTTCTTAAATTTTTTTTAAGATTTTTTATTTTTGAAACAAGGAGAAGAGAGAGAAAGAGAGAGCACACACAACCATACAAGTTGGGGGTGGCGAGGAGCAGAGGTAGAGGGATAAGCAGGCTCCCCACTGAAGCAGGAAGCCCAACTCAGGGCTTGATCCTAGGACCTTGAGATCATGACCTGAACCAAAGGCAGATGCTTAAATGACTAAGCCACCTAGGCGCCCGTTCTTAATTTTCTCAAGAACATATCTTTTTGCTAGCTTACTTCAAGAATACAGCATATAATAAATGTAACATACAAAGTATGTGTTAATCTATTGTTTATGTTATTGGTAAGGCTTCCCATTCTCAGCAAACTATCAATAGTTAAGTTTTCTGGAGAGTCAGGAGTTATACAAGGATTTTCAAGTGCACAGGGGGACAGCACCCATAACCCCCATGTTGTTCAAGAGTTAACTGTACTTTACCACCCCAGCAGAAGGAAGAAATGTTCTCTCCTCGTCCCACAACAGCCCGGCCCATGACAGACTGTCACAACTCAGGCAGTGAAAAGTCACTACACTTCAATTCCCAGTTTACAGCAATGGACTGTCTACAAGAGCCCTCCCAGCTCCCCCTTTCCTCCAAAGAAGAGCATTCTTTGTTCTCTGGACTTGTCTATGGTTTTGCTGTAGGTTGCATGGACTGCAAATCTCTGCTATCCGGAATAAACCCACTTTTGCTGGTAAAATAAATGACGGGTTTATTTTTAAATTTAACATTACTCAAAGTGATCTACAGATTCAGTATAATCCCTATCAAAATCCAGTGGTTTTTTTTTGCAGAAATAGAAAAATTAATCCTAAAATTCATATAGAATCTCAAGAGACCCCAAATACCCAAAACAATCTTAGAAGAAAAAAAGAACAAAGCAAGACTCATGCTACCTGAATTCAAAACTGACTACAAAGCTACAGTAACCAAAACAGTATAGTACTGGCATAAAAACAGACATTTACAGAAAGGGAACAGAATAATGAGCCCAGAAGTTCATGATCCCAGGGTCCTGGGATCGAGCCCCCCATTAGACTCCCTGCTCAGTGGGAAGTCTGCTTCTTCCTCTGCCTGCCCCAGCTTCTGCTTGTGTGCTCTCTCTCTCTCTCAAATAAAATATTAAAAAAAAAAAAAAAGAAGAAGAATGATCCCAGAAATAATCCCTTGCATATATGGTCAAATGGTTGTTGATAAGGGTGCTAAGACCATTCAATGGGGAAAGGATAATTTTTTCAACAAATGCTACAGCAAAAACCGGACATTCGCATGCAGAAGAATAAAGGCGGACTCTTTATCAAACACCATATACAACAATTAACTCAAAATGGATCAAAGACTTAAATATAAGACCTAAAACTATAAAACTCTTATAGATAACATAGGCAAAAGCTTCCCAATACTGAATTTGGCAATAATTTCTTAGATATGATACCAGAACACAGGAAGCAAAAGAATTTCTCTGTAGCATGTGATTTTTTAAAAGATTTTATTTATTTATTTGACAGAGAGAAAGAGAGCACAAGCAGGGGGAGTGGGAGGGGAAGGGAGAACCAGGCTCCCCAGAGTAGGGGGAGACCAATGTGGGACTCAATCCCAGGACCCCGGGATCATGACCTGAGCCGAAGGCAGTCACTTAACCAATTGAGCCACCCAGGCGCCTAGCATGTGATGTTGTCTGGTAGCATTTCACCCACAGTAGAACTCCTCTCCACAATGGAACCAGTCCTCTCAAGCCCTGCCACCTTATCAACTAAGGTCATGCAATGTTCTAAGTCCTTGTCAGATTTCAACCATCTCCACAGCATCATCACCAGGAGCAGACTCCAGCTCAAGAAATCACCTTCCTCGCTCCTCCACAGAAGCAGGTCCTCACCCGTGCAAGTGTTATCCTGTGAGGGCAGCAGGTCTCTTGCCTCTCCAGGCTCTACTTCTGGTTCTCTGGCTGTTTCCACCACATCTGCACAGTGACTTCCTCCACTCAGTCTTGAAGCCCTCAATGTCCTCACCAGGGCCGGAGATCACTTCTTCCAAACTCCTGTTTACTACTGACACTGAGCCATGGGAACATTTTCTTAACGGCGTCTGGCATGGTGAATCCTTTCCAGAAGATTCTCAATGTATCCCACCCAGATCGAGTGGAGGAATCACCATCCATGGCATCTACCGCCTTGCGAAATGTGTCTCTTAAATGATAAGACTTCAAAGTCAGAATTACTCCTTGCTCCGTGGACTGCAGAATGGAAGCTGTGTTCACAGGCAGGGAAACGGCACTCATCTCTCCGTACATCACCAGAGCTCTTGGGTGACCAGGTACAACGTCAACGAGCAGTCATATTTCGAAAGGAACCTTTTTTCCTGAGCAGTAGGTCTCAACAGTGGGCTTGAGACATTTGGTAAACTTCGCTGTGAACAGATATACTGCCGTTCAGGCTGTGTCATTCCGTGGGTAGAGCACGGGCACAGAAGAGGTAGCACAATTCTTAAGGGTCCTAAGAATTTCCAGAATAGTAAAGGAGCACCGGCTTCAGCTGAAAGTCACCAGCTGCATTAGCCCCTAACAGGGAGCCAGCCTGTCCCTTGAACCTCTGAAGCCAGGCGCTGACCTGTCCTCCAGTGAAGACAGTCCGAGATGGCATCTTCTCCCCAGATAAGGCCGTTGCATCTACATGTGGAGAATCTGCTGTTTAGGAGTCACCTCCATGGGCAATCTGAGCTGGATCTCCGGCAGAACCTGCTGCAGCTTCTCCATCAGCACGTGCTGCTCCCCCCGCCCCTCTGTGTCTCCTTAAACCTCACGAACCCACTCTGCTAGCTGCAGCCTTTTCTTCTGCGGCTTCCTCACCTCCCTCAGCCTTCCTGGACTTGAGAGTCAGGGCCTTGCTCTGGATTAGGCTTTGGCTTAAGGGAATACTGGGGCAGGTCTGATCTCCTATCCAGACCACCCGAATTTTCTCCCTATCAGCGATGAGGCCGTTTGGCTTTCTTATCATTCATGTGGTCCCTGGAGTAGTGCTCTTAACTTCCTTCAAGAACTTTTCGTTGGCATTTGCAACATGCCTGTCTGGCACAAGAGGCCTACCTTTCCGCCTATCTTGGCTTCAGAAATCCCTTCCTCACTAAGCTTAATCATTTCTAGCTTTTCATTTCAAGTGAGTTATGTGTGACTCTTTTCACTTGAGCACTTATAGGCCATTAAAGGTCATTATTTAGCCTAACTGCCATATTGTTGCGTCTCAGGGAACAGAGAAGGGAGAGTAATGGGGGAATGGCAGGTCAGTGCAACAGTCATAAAACACACACACTGATTAAGTTTGCTGTCTTTTATGGGCACAGTTCACGGTGCCCCAAAACAAGTACAATAGTAACACCAAAGATCACTGATCACACATCACATAACGAACACATAACGAATAATGAAAAATTTTGAAATATCACAGGAATTACCAAACTATGACACAGAGACATGAAGTGAGCAAATACTATTAGAAAAATGGTGCCAGTAGACTTACTTGATGCAGAGTTGTTAAAAGCTTTCCTTCTTTCTTTTTTCTTTTAAATAATCTCTACACCCAGTGCAGGGCCCAAACCCACAACCCCGAAATCAAGAGTCACATGCTCCACCTACTGAGCTACGCAGACACCCTGTCCAAGTTCCAATTTATAAAAAACACAAGATCTGAGAAGTAAAGCAAAATGAGGTATGCCTGAAGAGTATTCCTAAAACTCAATAACAAAATAATCAATTCAAAAATGGGCAAAGAACTTGACATTTCTTCAAAGAAGATAAACACATGAAAGAATGGTTCACATCACTAATCATTGGGAAATTGCAAATCAAAACTACAATCATTTTGTATTAAATCACCACAAACCCATCAGGATGGCTGCTATTAAAACAACAACACAGAAAATAACTAATGCTGGGGAGAACATGGAGAAACTGCAACCCTGTGCGCTGCTGGGAATGTAAAATGGTGCAGCTGCTGTGGAAAAACAGTGTGGTGGTTCCTCAAAAAACTACACCAAATTACCCTATGACCTAGCAATTCCACTTCTGGCACATAACCAAAAGAACTGAAAGCAGGGTCTCAAAGATACATTTGGACTCACATATTCCTAGAGGCACTGTTATTCATTACAGCTGAAATATGAAAGCAACCCAAGTGTCTATCAACAGATGAACAGATAAGCCAAACGTGGTATATACGTACAATGGAATATCATTCAGCCTGAAAAGAAGAAAATTCTGGCACATGATACAACACGGATAAACCTGTAGGACGTTAGGCTAAGTGAAATAAGTCAGTCACAAAGGGATGATTCCACTTCTGTGAGGTCTCTAGAGTAGTCAAATCATGGAGACAGATGGAAGAATGATATCTGCCAAGGGTGGAGGTTGGGGGGCAGGAAGGTGGGGAGTTACTGCTTAATGGGTATGGTGTTTCAGTTTTACAAGATCAAAAAAGGTATGGAGATAGACGGTTAAAAACAAAACACATAGCTAACACAGCCTATAGTAAAGGGTGTATGCTGTTCTACTCGTTAGAAAGCATGGCAGAACAGGGAAAGAAAAGCCGGGAGAAGAAGCTGGTATGTCAGGACCAAGCAGGGCCTGTGAGGCTAGTACCCTGGGGGGTGATTAGATTGGATACAGCAGTTAAGGGCCACATAGTAAATTAAAACCATTATCCCAGAAAGTCTTAATTGGAGGAGCTTTGTAAAGCTACCCATATAGGCCTCGTGTTACAAGCGAGGTAAGGTCTCGAGTCTTACTGTGGTGGCAAAAAGAACCAGAATTCTCGAGACTGACCTGGCCCCAACACATGCTAGCGACAGCTCAACCACAGATGCAGAAGTTACCTGGAAGTCTCTGCACATCTGAGGACACAGCCTCAGCTCCTCTCTGGGAGCCCCCAGTCTCTACCAACCCAGCGTTGCTATTCCTAAGGGGCTGGCTGACATGACCATTGAGGAGACCAAGCTATTGATCAATTCTTCTCATTGTTTTCACTCTGCACAGTGTGAAATCTCTCCATTCCTCCACGGTTCTGTGACAGACCCAGATAGATGGAGGAGTAAGCCACAAACACATAACTGCATAAGATACTGTATTATTAAAATGTCTCTTAAATAATTAAAAATCCTACAACAAAACCTGTATGTCAGAGGTAAAGGAACATATAGATCTAGGACTATAGACTAGGACTGCTTGTCTGGCTCCTGCATCTAAAATGAGGCAGATGAGAAAATCCTTGCAATGTGATATGAAGATGTACAGACAGCAAGAACTCAAGCACGCCACTGTGTATACACCTGGTGTGTAAAGGAAAAACAGGGAGAAGGCATACCAAGAAATGAACACTAGTTATCCCCGGACTGTGGGATTATGGTGGCTGTTATTTTAATTCTTTACTCTTTCCTCTGTTTTTCAGATATTCAAAATAACTTTTATAGTAAAATAAAAGGGGGGGCAGAGGGGTGCATGTCTCTTTTTCACTCTAAAATCTGGCTGCAGGGCCAAGTCTAGAAGTGAAAATTGTCTTGTGCAGCTCCTCTCTTTGCAGACCTAGTTTCTTTCCTGGGACAATCCAGATAATAGCTATGGCCCAAACAGGGCACTAGAGTACACCCAATGCGTGCGGCACTTCAAATAGCTGTTACGGACAAGTACTATTACTCTTGCTCCTGTTCTGGGCATTCATGGTACTTCACAAAGACAGACGTAACATCGATGACAGGGACGTGGAGGAGGGAAAGTGAGACTAAAGTGTGTTATCCGACACTCACAGGCACCGCAGCACTGTCATTGCTCCCAGCACAAGAAAGCTGTTACTACTGAAAGACTCATTTACAACTGGAGCTGAAAGTCACCTCAGAACATAACCGGGGTCCACATGGCCCAGAACCCAGTATGAATACATACACACCAGGAGCCTATGCTCATGTACTACACACACACAAACACCCCAGATCCCAATGTCTACACACACAACACAGAACTGAACATGAACACGCATATACACAGACCCGTCATGTTCACACACGATCCCATCAGAACACAATACAGTCACAACACTCACGCCCAATAAGGGGGCAGACCTCTTAGAACTCACAAACCCATCAAGACTCCAGACAGGCAGATAACCCTCAGACCCAACACAGACACATCCCCCTCACAACCAACATGTACAGACATACCTTACACCTAATAACAGCACACAGACACTTTAGAAGACAAACGTGGGGGTGCCTGGGTGGCTCAGTAGGTTAAAGCCTCTGCCTTTGGCTCAGGTCATGATTCCAGGGTCCTGGGATCGAGCCCCGAATCAGGCTCTCAGCTCAGCAGAGCCTGCTTCCCTTCCTTTCTCTCTGCCTGCCTTTCTGCCTACTTGTGATCTGTCAAATAAATAAATAAAATCTTAAAAAAAAAAAAAAAAAAAAACGACAAACGTGCACACATGCCTCCAGAATCTACCATAGGCACACAAACTTTCCTTCTGAACCAACATGGGAGCTCCTCCTCAAAACCTAATCACAAAACTTCACAACCAACAATACTCACCACTCATCCTGACACAAACAGAAACAGCCTCAGAACCAACAAAGACACACAACCCTCAGACCCAACACAGGCATACAGACCACTCAGAACTCAACACAGAGCACACATCTTCAACTCAAAGCAGAAACACACCAACACACACCCCCCTTCCCAATGAACACCTACTCACAGCCCTCTATATACAACTTGGGCGCAAAAATCCCTCAGAAACCAACATGAGTGCATATATCCCCCAGACACAACACAGGCACACAGACCTCAAACCCTACATGGGCAAACACACATCTCTGAACACAAAACAGGGATACACACCCCTTAGGCCCAACACAAGAACACAAAGACCCCTCAAAACTAACAGGAACACACAACCCTCAGAACACAACACTGGCACACACCCCCCTCAGAAAGAAACATGGATATACAACCACTGGACCCAACACGGGCACAGCACAAGAATACACACCCCTTAGAACCAACAGAGACACACAATCCTCTGACCCAGATGGGCACACACGCTTCTCAGAAGCCAACACTGGCAAACACACCCCACAGACCCAGATGGGCACAGACCCCTCGATCCCACCACAGAAACACTATTCAGAACCAACACAGACACGGTCCTCTCAGACCCGACATGGGCACAAACACCCCTCAAACATGGGAGCACAACATCTGAAACCAACATGCACATACACACCTCAGACCTAAAATGGACACACACACCACCAAGAAGCCACTGAGGTGCACATGCCCCTCAGAACCCAACATAAATACAACCCTGTAGAACCTATGCAGGCACACAGTCCTCAGACTCAATGGTCACATACAACCCTCACAACCCACCGTGGGCACGCAAGAGCAGACTCCCCAGAACCTAACTCCAAGGCACACCCCTTAGAACCTAAAACAGGTACATTACCTCTCAAATCAACAAAGACACACCGCTGTAGAACCAACACAGGCACACAACCCTTAGACCTAACACAGGCACACACACTCCTCAGAACCAACAGACACACAACACTCTCACCCAGCTTGGGAACACATCCTTCCAAACCTAACACAGGCACACACACCTCAAACCCAGGATGAGAGCACACCCCTCAAAATTAACACACACATACCCCCTCAGATCCAAAACAGAGAGAGACAGCTCTCAGAAGCAAAAAGGACAGATAGTGCTTCAGTAGAACCCAACCCTCAAACCCATACGGAAGTACACCCCTAAGAACCTACACAAACACGTACCTACTCAGACCCAACACGGGAGTACACAGCCCCTCTCAGAACCTAGTAAGGGCATCATATGCCTCAAACCCAACATGACAACATACACACCTTCAGACCCACAAGGACCCACAACCCTCAACATGAGCATACACAGCCTTTGACCCAACGCAGGATACCATGCTCAGAATCTACCACACTAACACACCCTCAGAAGCAACACCAACACGAACCTTCAGACCAAAACAGGCACACACCCCCCTCAGAACCAACAGGGCCTCACAACCATTAAACTTGACACAACTTCAGATAGAAATGGACACCCAATCCTTGACACGACGTGGAGAGCACCCCTCAGAACGTAACACAGACACGCAATCCTCACAACCAACCAGAACCAACGCCCTCATCCAGAACCACCTTCACCGCCAACGGGGCACAAACTCCTCTCGGATCCAGAACCCGCACAAACCGTAGAAGCTGCGCGGACACCCGCCCCCGCGAAGCCAGCAGCAGGAGGCGCTCCCCCAGCCCGCCCGGGTCGCGAAGCCAGCAGAAGCAAAGGGGCCCTGCACGCCGCGCGACCTCGCCAGCCCCCCGCACCTCCTCCTCTGAAAAAGAGCCTCTCCTCCTCCGCCCGTTGGCCTCGCGGGTCTGCGGTTCTCTGCTGTTCCCGAGTAGGCCAGTCCGCGCTGAGGAAATTCCCGGCAGTGCTGTTTCTAAGGCGAACAGCGCCGACGCTCGCCCTCGGAACCGACAGGCGGGCACAACAGCCCACACGCGCGCAGACGCCCCCCGGACCTCGGAAGCCGCCCCCCACCGTCCTCACACACCCCCCACCGGACCCCAGCTCGCAATCCGCTCGGAGTCCGGCGCCGCGCAAACCCTCAGCCCCGGTGTGGGATCACCCGCTCCGAAACCCGCTTCGGGCCGAGCCAGCGCGTCTCTCCCTCCCCGGGGACGCACCTGGCGCAGCGCCGCTTCGTCTGCGCCGCCCTCCCGTTGCCGGAGCTGCTCCCGGAAGCGCGCCACCTGCTCCAGCAGCGCGTCCACGAGCGAGGGCGCCGCGTCCCCCTCGAGCGCGGCCAAGCGGGCGCGCAGGCGCTCAATGAGGGCGTCCCGGGCAGCCAGCTGGTCCTCCAGGCGCCTCAGCCGCTGCCCGGCCTCGTGGTACAGGCCGCAGAGCGCCGCCGCCGCGCGCGCGGCCCCCTCCTGCCCGCCGGACCCGGCGCCCTCTGTGGACATGGCCGCGGGCCTCGACCGGCGGCCGCGCTGACACCGCCAACTTCCGCGCCCGGTCTGGGCGGGCCGCGCACCTTCCCGGAACTTTTCCCGGCGCGCCCCGCCCACGGCAACCGGCGTGGCCCCTGACCCGCGGAAAGGCCTTCCCAGACCGTTCGACAACCCCGCGCTGCTCACTGCGGCCGGCCTGGCCCCGCCCCTCCGCCGTGAGCCCGGCCTCCCTCGCCCCCGCGACTCTCCTGGCCCCGCCCCCCGCCGACTGCCCGGCCCCGCCCACGGCAACTGGCCTGGCTCCGCCCCTCCGCCGTATGCCCGGCCTCCTTCACCACGACTCTCCTGGCCCCGCCCCCCGCCCGCAGGCCGGCCTCTCTCACCGCGACCCTCCCGGCCCCTGACCTGCGGAAAGGCCGCCCCAGGCCCTTGGACAGTCTGGCCTCTCCCCAGGCCCGAGTCTTGTGGCCCCGAGGTCCCGGAGTGGCCGCCTTGTTCCAGCAGCCCCGCCCCCTTCCCGCCCACCCCCTACCCTCTCCCCTGGCCCCGGCGTCGACTTCTTAGGGAGACTGCCAGGAGGAGGAGGAAAGGCTGGGAGGGAAAGGGGGAGGGAAACCCGCCCCTGATGCAGCTGATGATGGGAGGGAAAGAAGGGGTGAAGGCGACCTCAAGTGCTGGACCTGTGCGTGGGTCCACATCCTGGCGCTGCAGGCCAGGTTGGCCACACAGAGCGACAGGAACAGGGCAACGTTCCAAGGTTCCAAGACTGAGCCCAAGGCGATGTCCTACCCGCCCCCCCCCCAGCTTTAGGACAGTGACCCAGAGCAAGGCGCCCCCACCCACAACGTGCCCCTCTCTAAGGTATTCTTAGAGCAGAAAGCAGGAGGAAGCTGCCCGGTTCTACCCTCACTTCTCCATCCCTTTCCTTCCTCCAACTTCCCAGACCGACTCCCAGTGTTTTTCTGGCTGCAGGCTTTCTTTTTCACAGTCTGAGCTCCCCCCGCCCCCGACTATGACGCCCACGCACACCTGTGCTGTTTCGAAGCTTCCCTCCCTCTCCGCCGCTCCCTCCCTCTCAGCCGCTGAGTTCTTCCGCCCTGTCCCCATCTGGTTTTCCCCTTGTGTGTCCACTGCCGAGCTTGGGCTGCGCCCAGGGAAAACCCTGGCAGGCTTGTAAATCAGACCAGTGTATGAGCAAAGCCAGCGCACACTTCCTCCTCTGCGCAGGGAAGGTCAGAGCCAGTACGCTCCCTACGGTGTTGCGGGTGTTTTGGGGAGTACAAGGTGAGGTGTAAGTGCACACTCCCCGTGGCTATGGCTGTGGAAGCTACATTCTGTTTGGCTGAGGCAGGGGTGAACACAAAGGAGCGGCTCCAGCCCTGCAGCTACTAGGGCTGGATGAGTCCTCATTTTATTGCTACAGGTATAACTTAGGGCAGGTCACTCAAGTGCCCTTGACCCTGGTTCTCAGCTGTGAAATGGGCATTCAAGTCTCTCATCCAACACTCTAGGGATCACATGTATTTTGGAAATCAGAATCTTTGGATTTTATGTAGGGACGTATAATTGGGGTAGCCAGCCTCCAGGAAGAATCCCACCACCCCCTGCTCCTGGGATCCAGCTCTAGTGATTTCAGCCCCTGATACCGTGGTACCCAATAGGACATCACGGAAAGGATAGAATGTAATTTAAGGCATTGTGGCTACTGCCTTGCCCTCTCTTGAATCACCAGCTCTGGGGGAAGCCACCCGCCGTATCACCATATTGTGAGGACATCAAGAAGCCCTGAGGAGATATGTGGGTGGGGAGGGATTCATGCCAACAGCCAGAGTCAAGTCAACTTCCCCACCGAAGTCAGTGAGCTTCCTTGGAACTGCACCCTTCAGCCCAGTCAAGCCCTTAGGTGATGCAGCCCCAGCCAACATCTTACCTATGACCTCATGGGACACCCAAGTCACTACCACTCAGAGAAACTGCTTCCGAACCCCTGACCCACAGAGGCTTACGGAGTCAATGTTTATTGTGTTAAGCTGCCTACTAAGGTGTGCGTACTTGGTTACACAGAAGTAGAAAACCAACATGTAGTGTCTTGTGGTGTGCCTCCTGAGGCATGGGACGGCACCCCGAAACCAGATCCATTAATATTTCTCCAAAGACAAGAAGACTATTCAGACTGAGATAAAGATGATCAAAAGTCTTACAGCTTTCAAGTCAGATTTCTCACCAACTTTAAGAAAAATATTTTGCATTTCCAAGCTTTTGGGATCTCAGAATTCTGGATGAGGGATGGCAGATTTCCCATAACAGGTATCTTACAGGGTGTTGTGAGGATTCTTAGGTTAACACCCTTCATAGCATTGTTAACAACATGCTGGCGCCTTCAACTGAAATCCAGTCGCTGAGTCAGGCACTGGGGATTCACGGGCAAACATTGTTGGTGGAGGCAGACCCTCTTTCGGGGAGGAAGGAAGGAAAGAGGAAAGAAAGATTGTAAAGTAAGGCAACTTTGTACAGGAAAGAGAGGGGATGTGTAAGGAAATAAATAAGGAGCAGAGAAGGAGAAACAGGAGGGCAGCCAGACGGAGGGGAGTTTCAGGGACAATCCAAGGCACAGAAGGGAGTGAGCCCCCAGCAGAGGGAAATGTGCCTGGGGAGAGTTACGGAGACACACCAGTCAGAGTGGGGCCATCAGCCTCTGGCCGCAGCTGCTCCAAGAAGAACCATGAGGAGGGCCTGGGAGCCTGTCCATGGGCCAAGCACATCCACTAAACAGTGGCCGCTCAGGCTGGCTGCTCATGGGGCTTAAGCCGCCCACCACCTCACATTTGGACACACCTGCTGTCGTGTCCTCCCCTCCTCCCCAAACCCAAGCCCTTTCCTTCCCAATGTGTTTGTAAATGCAGTGTTCCTGCTGGGAGGAAGGTGAGTATCTTAGGCAGCTCTGGCTTCCCTAACAAAATGCCATGGGGGCGGGGCTTAAAAGGCAGGCTTCATTTCTCCCACTTTGGGAAGTTGTAATTCCAGGGGCCAGCCAGTCTGGTTCCTCCTGGGCTGGCACAGACCCCCCCCCCCCCCCCCCAACCCCCCACCCTCCCCACCCCCGGTCCCCATGAGTCCTCATGCTGCCTTTCCTCTGTGTACACATTTCCCTGCTGTCTCTCTCTTCTTAGAAGGATACCAAGTCTTGTTGGATCGGGGCTCCGCCCTAAGGACCTCATTTAACTTTAATCACTTCCTTAAAGGCCATGTCTCCAAATACGGTCACTTTCAGGCTGTAGGGCTTCGACACGTGAGTTTTGTGGAGAACACAATTCAGTCTATAACGGTGGGGGACTACTGAGTAGCACAAAGGTATTTTCTACTCTTTCGTAAGGTGCCCTACTCACGGAGGAGAGTTCCCTCTGCCTTTGGAAGAGGGAAGAGGTGAGAACACAGAGACGGACCAGGGACAGGGAGTGCCATAAAGAGCCTGGACTGTGAGCCCATCACAGCCCCTGGGAAGGCTGTTCGGTCCTGTCGTACCCGCAGTGGCCAGCGGAGGAAGACAGAGGACCCAGACCCTGTGGCTCCAGGTGTCTCCATGCCTTCTCAGCCGCACAGTCGCGGACATTGAGCTCACATATGGGGTACTGTTTCCACCGTGGGCTTTTCTGGGGAGCCCTTACACCTGGTGCATTGGACCAGCAGAAAGAGAGGCAGGTTGAGGAGAGAGTCCTCAGTTCTGGGGGCGAATGCACTCTTACCCTCCCTGTGGGCTAGTCACCCGCCCCTCTCCACTCTGCACCCCCTAGCCAGAAGAATGTCCTCTGCCTAATCCACGGGTCGGCCTCACGTGCCCAAAATAAAGCTCTTCGGAACCTGCCCCACAGTGGGAGAGGATCCCTCACGCCCTGCAGTTATTCAGTGTTTGGTTTTGTGCAATAACGGATTAGCTACCCACTCCTGGGAGAGCGTCTCTAAGGCCTTGGACTGTCCTGTCTGCTAACCCAGAGGGAGGCCTCGGGCCACCCCTCATACTGCGTGCTGATGTCACAGGACCGCAGGGTTCTTGTCTCACAGAACCAAAGAATGAATGTCGTGGACACGACAGCCTGAAGTGAAGCGGAATGTTATCAAGGTGAGAGCAGAAAGGAAAGGCGAGGCTCCTTGAGAGACAGGGGTCCCCAGAAAGGATTGTCACGGAGGGCTTTTAGTGGCAGTCTTTTCCAGAGAACTGACCGCAAGCGTGTGGCCTGGAGTTCCTTGTGTCGTCTTGGTTTGAGTATGGACAACCAATGACTTAATTCTTTTTTTTTTTTTAATGACTTAATTCTTTGAGGTTTGGTCATTTTCTGTGATTACACAGTAGCCGCCAAAGAAAAATACTCCCTACCTCTGACCTCCGAGGCCAGGGGGTCTGCTTCCCTACCTCTTGTTCACTCCACCTGCCAGGAATAGTCTCAGAATCCAGCCAGGGGCCCCCTCCTCTCCGTGCCTGTACCTTAGCCCTTTCCTTACTGATGATAGGATTTCTTGATGTACCAGCTTGCCTCCTGGAGGGGCTGGAGACCGGGTACTAAGGCCAGTCTCATTGACTCTCCACAATGACATCAAGGCTGGGTGAGCTTCCTGGTGGGCAGTGAGACAGAATAGGGACTGGACTCAGGTCCTCCATCCCGGACCCCCAAATCCAGCATTCTTTGACTACCTCCATGTGGCGGGTAGGGGGTGAAGCTAAACTTCCATGCCTCTCCAGTGGCCTATCTTGCAGGAACATGGAGGGAGGATGCTTACGATGAACACTGGCAAAGACAGGACCAAATCATTTTGCACCAAGATGGACCCCAGCGCTGACCTTTCACCGACTTTTCCGCTCATTATAAAAAATCACACCCAGGAGTGGATATTTAACATGCAAATTAGAAGAAACAGCATGGCCAGGAAGAAGCAGCATGACCTTGAAGCACACGGGTGCTACTAAATTCCAGCCTCTTCGTGCTCCCACAGCACCCCTTTCCCACCTGTTCCTTTAGAAACGCTTCCTGACCTCCCCTGGGAGAGCCACCCAAGGAATCTTTCCTTTGTGCTGCCTTCCTCACATTCTGGCGAAAACCCCAATAGGGGGCCTAGGGGCCTTGATCTGTTGAGCGAGTGTCCGACTCCTGATTTTGGCTCAGGTTATGATCTCAGGGCCATGAGACGAGCCCCGATTCGGGCTTTGCTCAAGATTCTTGGGGTGCCTGGATGGCTCAGTCATTAAGCGGCTGCCTTCGGCTCAGGTCATGTTCCTGGGGTCCTGGGATCCAGCCCCACATCGGGCTCCCTGCTTGGCAGGAAGCCTGCTTCTCCCTCTCCCACTCCCCCTGCTTGTGTTCCCTCTCTTGATGTCTCTCTCCCTCTGTCAAATAAATAAATAAAATCTTAAAAAGGGGGGGCACCTGGGTGTCTCAGTGGGTTAAAGCCTCTGCCTTCAGCCCAGGTCATGATCCCAGGGTCCTGGGATTGAGCCCCGCGTCGGACTCTGCTCAGCGGGGAGCCTGCTTCCCTTCCTCTCTCTCTGCCTGCCTCTCTGCCTACTTGTGATCTCTCTCTCTAATAAATAAAATCTTAAAAAAAAAAATTCTCCCTCTCTCTCTGCCACATCCCCTACCCAAACAAACAAAACAAAACAAAACAAAACAAAAACAAATAAAGCATAAACCCCAATAAAACCTTGCCTGTGCTTTTAAATTCTGCGTCCAGCCTCATTTTTACCATTGCTGGGGCCAATGTCACCGGAACGAGTAAGTGCTGTCCATAAACACCACTGGGCCGGGACCACAGGGCTGCTGCCTGGGCTCTCTGGCCCCTGTCGTATGTGCCTTCTACCTTTGCCGATTGTCGTCCATATCCTTCTCTGTACTAAATCCTAACTGTGAGTATAAAACCATGTCCAAGTTCTGTGAGTCTTCTAGGGAGTCCCTGAGCCTGAGCTCGTCTTGGGAACCCTAACAGGGCTCTTCCCAGTGAATGCATATTACCGATTGCTGCCCCCAGCCTCCTGCCGCTGCTCGCCATGCCCTTTTGCCAAGTGACTTTGGGTACTTGCACTAGGATAGGCCAAAACTATGTCCCTGCCACTCGACACTGAATCCGGCCTGTGGGTGTCAGCAGAGGTCATGCAAGAGGAGGTCACGCTTGGGCTGACCCCTCAGCCCCCGTGGGCCCGAAGAGCAAGTCCTGGGAACTTCAGATGGGAATGAGACAGTGGAACTAGGCCGAGCCCTACCCAGAGGCTGCAGCCAGAGAGGCCTGTGCCCTGTCTGTTTTCATGCACGTCTGCACCCACTCACCATAGTCCTTTTGCTGACCAGCCATCCTGAGAGCCCTTTAAAAGTACCAAGTGTTGGGTCACCTGGGTGGCTCAGTGGGTTAAAGCCTCTGCCTTTGACCCAGGTCATGATCCCAGGGTCCTGGGATTGAGCCCCGCATCAGGCTCTCTGTTCAGCCTCTCTGCCTACTTGTCATCTCTTTATTTATTTAATAAATAAAGTCTTAAAAAAAAAAAAAAGTGCTTTCCCACCTCAGGACTTTGCACCTGCTGTTCCCTCTGCCTGGAATGTTTGTTCCTGCCACTTTTTTTTTTTTTTAAGATTTTATTTTTTTATTTGACAGACAGAGATCACAAGTAGGCAGAGAGGCAGGCAGAGAGAGAGGAGGAAGCAGGCTCCCTGCTGAGCAGAGAGCCCGATGCAGGGCTCGATCCTAGGACCCTGGGATCATGACCTGAGCCCAAAGGCAGAGGCTTTAATCCACTGAGCCACCCAGGGGCCCCTGTTCCTGCCACTTTTTGCACAACTAACAGCTACCTTGCATGGGGGGACACCTGGATAGCAGGTGAGAGAACTAAACTCGGGAGCTTGGTGGCCCCCTGGAGCTGCCCCCAGCCTGTGCTGGGCAAATGCTTCTCCCCCAAGGTTGCAGATCCCCCCCTCTCGTGGACTTCTTGGTGAGCACTGGGCTCTCCGTGAAATGATATATTCTCTGAGCAACAAAGTGGCTTTCTCCAGCAGGGGGTTACAGGGTGTCCCCCTGAAAGACATGTCCAAATCCTGACTCCCAGACTGGTGAATGGGACCTTATTTGGGAAAAAAGCCTTTGCAGATGGGATCTAAGAATCTCAAATGAGGGGATCATCCTGGATTATCCAGGTGGGCCCTAAACCTGATGCAAGTAACCTTATAAAAGATAGAAGAAGGAAGGCACAGACACACACAGAAGGCCGTGTGAAGACAGAGTCACAGATCGACACACATCAAGGAGGCCAGCAGACACCAGAAGACGACCCCGCTCCGTCCACACCACCTCCTCGGGGACTATCCCCGGTGCTCACCCAGGAGACCCACCTCGTGGTATGCCATGCTCTCTTGCTTTTTCAGAACCCCTGCTGACATTCACCACATTGCTCCAACCCCAAGGGGGCTAGCCTTCCTCAACCCACGGTTCCCCGTGCACCTCGGATCTCAAGTGCCCTCTGCCAACCTCACAGGGGTGATCCTAAAAGAGGGACCTCAGGCATCAGCGCTACTGGCTTCTTCTGCTGGTTTGTCTTTTTTTATTATTTATTTGACAGAGAGAGAAAAATCACAAGCAGGCAGAAAGGCAGGCAGAGAGAGAGGGAGAAGCAAAGCTCGACACGGGGCTCGATCCCAGGACCCCAAATAATGACCTGAACCAAAGACAGAGGTTTAACCCATTGAGGCACCCAGGCGTTCCTACTGGTTTGTCTTGTACCGCTTGCCACGATGAGTGGGGCTTTGCTCATCAGACAGTGGTGGCAGACTGTGGAGTGGGCATCAGACTGTGGGATCGGGGCACATGATGGTGCCCCCAGGAGGCGGGGCTCACAGGTGGCCACTGCGGAGGTCATAGAAGAGACTGTGCTGGCTCAGCTCCTGGGTGAGAGGTCTTGAGCTCCCCACTGCCCCTCCCAGGCCCGGCGTCCATGCCTCCTTCCATCCCTCCACGGCTCCCCAAGAGGCTCCCGGAGTTCCAGCAGGGAGACTGTCACCGAGGGCAAGTACCAAGGGCAAGCATGAGGGACGGTCGGCCGAGGGCAAGAGGGGAGGTTAGAGCCCCCCACCTTTAGACACTCTTCCATGTTCCCTCCTGCTTCAGGTGCCTTCTCTGACCCCACCAGGAGCCCAGCTCCAACCCTACTCTTCCTGGCTTCTATGCTGAATGCTCAGGAAAGACAGGTGGCCTATGACGGGACACCAGAAGGGAGGAGAAGGCAAAGAACCTTGGTGGAGGGAACTGCAAGGGCACAGTCTTGGGGGTGAGTGTTAGGCCTGGCCAAGACTCTTGGAGAAAGCTGGACCTGCCAGCGTTGGGCAACAAGAGAGGGCAAGAGAGGGACTGGGACAGATGGAGACTCCGATGTGGACACTCGGTGGGCTCCAGTGGGGCCCGGGTCTTCCCCAAAGCTCTCAGCATGCCCTGTGCACACAGGGGCCACTGCTTGGTCTTCTCCCAGATGTCCTGAGCCCCGCTCGAGGGCAGTGGGACCCTCTCCTCCTCGTTCTGCCAATGCAACTAAAGTGTATGCCCCCAGGAAAGCTTGTAGCCACCACCACACTTGCTGCCAAGAGGCAGACAAGGGACAGAAAATTCTGGACCATTTAGGAGTCTAGGACCTGAGACCAAAGTCGGTGAGGTTGTGTTCAGGTGCTGTAGGGCCAGCCTGCCCCACACAGCCTAAAGCCCTGGTAGCTTGAGCTGGAGGTCACCCCTCGCTTCTGTCCTAATGACCACTGCTGTCCCATTGGCCCCCAGCTATCCACGCGGCCATCTCTGACCTGTGCCCTCTCTCCCTGTGGACGTGGGGCTGAGAGCAGTGGGGACTCAGCTTCAGGGAGAGCAGAGCCCCTGAGAGCAGAGAAGCGGCCTGCACAGGCCCCTCAGTGTAGATGCCACCCCATCCCCCAGAAGGCCCTCCTGCCGAGGGACCTGCCACACTGCCCAACGGGCTCAGCAGAGGCACTGTTAGTCCCATCTGGGGCACTGAACCTGAGCCAGTGCCTATAGCCATTTCTTGACTGATGATCAAAATGCACATCAGGCAGGATTCAAATCTCATTCCTGGTGGGCACACAGGCACTAAGGCAGCTCGCCTCCTGGCCAGAGCTCAGGGATGTCAGATGCCCAGGAAAGCACCCCCCAAGCCCCACCCCTGGGCACCGAGGACATCTGGCTTGGAACCTGGGTCGCCCCCTCCCCCACTCCCTTCTTCACAAGAGGGCGAGGGTGCCCTGGGGCCTAGGATGCCCGGGTTGTATCCTCAGCCTTGCTTGGTGGGGGGGTGGGGGCGTCCTCTAAGTGAGTATCCACAAGGGGGCAGTGTGGCCCAGTGCTTCCAGGGACCAGCAGCCCAGGGAACAGAGGCAGGACCCCAAGTATGTGTGAACCCCAGCCTCACTCTGCACTGGAGCCCTCACAACTGAACCCTGGGTGCTTGGGGGTCTCATTGTGAGCCAACTGCTGGCTGCTAGGAGCATACAGCCTGCCCCTGCTGGCCTGGAGCCCTCTGTGCGTGACTCACCACACTTATTCATACCCCAGTTCCTCGCAGAGGCAGGGACACCAGCCTGCTCTCTCACGCAGGCCCCTGTGTGCTAGGGGGAGAATTGGACTTCAGTCCTGTTGGTCCAGAGTGTGGTTACATCCAGAAGCTACCTGAAGGAGGTGTTTGTTCAGACTTTGTTAGGAAACGTGCCCTCACACATTGCTTCGTTCCTCTGATTCTCTCCCTAAGACAGCGTCCAAGTGGGTTGGGAGAGGGACCTCAGGGGCCACAGTGCTTTCAGGAAGGGTGGTTCCCAGGCATGGTGTGGGCCTTGGCTGAGCTTGCTGATCTTGACTGGTCTCTACCAGTCAAGTGATAACCCCCATCTTCCAGTTGCAGCTACCCTCCTGCCTTGGATCCCGCTTCGCCTTCCTCTGTCCATGTCCTCCCCATACAGGAGGAATCTCTTGGCCAGAAGAGCGTGTCCCTCTCCTAGACCACACTTTGAAGGCCAAAGTCCCCAGGCAAGCGACCCTGGCAGGAGTTGTCTCCAGCTATGTCTTGCTAAATGTGGGTGGTGCTGCTGGTGTGTGCGGCCCCAGCGATATGTCCACAGAGCGTGGTAGTGAGCTGCGTGGACCCCTTGATGGGGTGCAAATGGGGGAAGCTCAGCGTCTCAGGATAGGGGCCCTGGGCTACCATTTCCTCTGTGTTAACTGTTCACGCAAAGAACTCAGGGGAGCCCAAGACTCTGAACCTTGAACAAGCTTTCCAGGATGCTGCAAGTCTGTGGCCACACCAAGGGAAAGAAGACGGAGTGGGTGAGAAGCCTGACAAAGTGGGGCCTGACCAGCCAGGGCTATGGTTTCGCTGCATGATCTGGTTTTGGAGACCTTGCTCCTTTGTTAGCCGGCCGCCCCGGGTGGCCACACCAGGACAGGGAGCAGGTGGTAGCATTAAGTAAGACTCGCAGGGGCTGAAGGAGGGAGAAGTGCAGACATCTGAGGGAAGAGCCTCCCAGGCAGAGGGAGCAGCTTTGGAGAGATCCAGAGGCCCTGACTGCTGCTGTGGCTCTGAGCGGGCAGAAGGGCAGTGTCAGAAAGGCCCGCTGAGGAATGTGGCCCTGTCGGGGGAGGGAATGCAGCCCTGCGGACGCCTTGCTGTTCACCCCGCGAGGCCCACGTCAGGCTTCTGATCTCCGGAGCCATCAGGTAATGCATGTGTGCCGTCTGAGACCATGGGGTTTCATGTCACTGTCGCGGCAGCCCTAGGAAACATGCACAGAGCAGGGTGGGGTGTGAGAGAGTCACCGTGGGGCTGTGCCGTGAGGAGGGTGGCACTGCCCCGACCTGGGGTGCGGAGGGGAAAGGAACCCACCAGCCTGCTCACCGTCACCCCAGCGCCTGGCTCGGTGCTTCACGTGGGAGGCATCTGCCCACCGAGCTTTGTGGAATGAGGGAATGCTCTGGGGCTGGGTGAATATATGTGGCATGTAGGAATGACTAAGTCATTGGCCGAGGCTGAGCTTGGGACAACCCCCCCCACCTGCCCTGGTCTCAAGGGATTGCTGGGGTGGGAAGCCAGGAGAAGGCGGGGACAACCATACCCTTTGCCAGTGTCTGGAGCTCAGACATGCTCCAGGGGCCTTACAGGGTGGGGGCCTCCACGTTCGTCCTGCCCAGCCAGAGGGATAGGCAAGCCTGGCTGGGGCATCATGGGGCTGCCCCCTCCGGCTGCCCTCCTCCCAGCCAGCCTTTGAGTCCCCTCCTGCAGACCCCTCCCTGTCCACTGCATATGCGACATCCCCAAGAGCCCTCTGGAAATGTCATGTTTCTCTCTCCATGTTGCTTCATTTCCAGGGCATGTTGAGTGCCGGGACATCTTTCCAGAACTTTTGGCCCCAGAGAGAGAATTCAAGAAGGTTCTGAGCCTTCTGGAAGCAAAGGGGCCCAGATAGCCCTACTTTGGGCCAAGAAGCCGACTCTTGGGACCCTCAGTGTCCTCTTCCCAACCTGGGCAGCAGGAAGTTTCTAAGGGGGTCAGTAACACAGGGCTTTCCCAGCCAGGGTCCCAGGGTTGGGAAGAAACAAGAGCCACAGTGGGGGCACTTGAAGGCTGGGCACCTTTGGCACTTTCCAGGAGTAGGCGGGTATGGGGCGTGGACAGGCAGGGCAGGAAGCCAGTGCAGCCCTGGGGAGGGGGAGCCCTTAACAAATATCTCCTTTCAGGGAGCCTGGGTGGCTCAGTTGGTTAACCATTGACCTTCGGCTCAGGTCGTGATGCCAGGACAGAATCAAGCCCCTCATTGGGCTCTCTGCTCAGCAAGGAGTCTGCTTCTCCCTCTCCCTTTGGCCCTCCTCCCCGCTTGTGCTCTCCCTCTGTCTCAAATAAATAAATAAAATCTTTTTTTAAAAAAACACCCAAATATCTCCTCTCTGGTCTCAACGTTTGCATCTGTTCACTGGAGAGAAGGCATGCATAGTCTAACCTTCTTATTAATTAAACACATTTGTATGGAGTGCCCACAGTGTGGCCAGCATATGCTGTGGTCCTTGTTCCCAAGGAGGCCACCCTTTTCAGATGTGGGTAACGGGCTCAGAAGCTGACCATGACCTCACCTGTGAAGGTGATACCACTGGAGCCCCTAGCCCCTAGCCAGTCCCTTAGGCTGACGTGGTTGTAGTGCTCTTGGGTCTGGGATCTTCCATTACCTGTGGGCACATTTTCCTCCTCCCAGAGCCACCCTCCATCCCCCCACTTCACCTCCCTCACATGCACAGGAGACTGTCTGTATTTCATTCCCAGACAGAGCCTTCTGCTTGGCAATCAGCAAGGGTACTGGCTGGTATTTGAGGTGTCAGCTGATAACAAACCTGTTACCTGTCCACACAAGGGTCAGGTGCCAGCTCAAGTGTTATTTATGAGTTAAGATGTTCAACATGAAAGCCTAATGCTGATTGGGGTCTGATGTTGCTTTTTTATTTTTGTTTTGTTTTTTATTAAGCAGACTCCCTGCCCAGCGTGGAGCCTGAAGCAAGGCTCAAACTCACAACCCTGAGATCAAGACCTGAGCTGAGATCAAAAGACAGACACTTAACCAACTGAGCCACCCCAGTGCCCCTTGGTTTAAGTTTAACAAAGACTTTTGAAAACAGACTGCCGAGGACAGACCCAAAGAGTGAAGTTCTTAGGGTTACAAGTTGGGTCCCCACGGTATTTGCTGAAGCCTGGGAAAGCTCATGCTTTGGTGTAACGTTCCTTCAGATGGGAGGAGCCCCAGGAAAATGCAGTCCTCCCCCAATGGATGGGGAAGTTGGGTTTCAGAGGAAGGGACTAACTCTAGCCTTGGTAGCCCCAGGACAGAGGCAGGGCCCCTCATGTGTTCTGACCCCAGGGCCTCCCACTTCCCTTTAAAAGGCTCGGGGAATTCATGGCCCAGGGGCTTCTAGAAGTGTGGGTGGGGTGGAGTTAAAGTAAGCAGGGCTGGCTGGGAAAGGGCAGAAAACCGGATCTGTCCGTAGTGCCCACCCACAGGGGGGGCCTCTAGGCCTCCTCCACCAGGCCATGTGCTCCCGGCTTCTCTGCTGGAGTGGGCTAGACAAAGGGTCCCTGGACTGGGCCATTGGGCAGGAGAGGGGAGAGGGTGCAGACACAGCTGCACAATGCCACAACCCTAGACCTGTCCCTGCACCCGACCCTCTGTGCCCAGAACACAGGAAACTGGGTCTTTCCCTTCCAGGCAAAATGGTGGTGGGAGTTGGTCCAGGGCCTCTGATCAGCTAGGAGATACCAGGAGCCACTTCCTGCCAGTTGACTGCATGGCAAAGCTGACAGTCAACAATCTGGACTCCCAAGTCCCACTGTCCAGCCTGAACAGCTAGCCAGGATGACCAGATGTCTGAGGGACACCTGTGACCTGGAAGATCAAGATGAAACAGAAGAGGTCCCTTGGGGGGACACAGGTACTGTGCTGGAAGATGACTTAGAAAAACCAACATCAGTGTTCCTCAGGAAGAAACAAGCATAGTCGTGAAACAAGAACTGGGTGCTATCAAGAAGGAACATTTACTACAAAGAACTCTTGGAAATTCGGAAGAATATGGTCATGGTGATTGAAGACTCAGTGGAAGAGCTAGGAGCTAGGGTTGAGGAAATCTTGCAGAACGTAAAGCAAACAGTTGAAGAAAAGAGGAAAGTGGGAGAGAACTAGTCTAGGAGGATAAGCATCTGCCTTCGGCTCAGGTCATGTTCCTGGGGTCCTGGGATCCAGCCCTACATCGGGCTCCCTGCTCAGCAGGGAGTCTGCTTCTCCTGCTCCCTCTGCCCTTCCCCGTACTTGTGCGCTCTCTCTCTCTCTCTTTCTCTCAAATAAATAAATAAAATCTTTTAAAAAGATGAAACCTGAATTTCCAGATCAAAAGGACCTACAAACACTCCAATCCAAGCATGAGTGTGGATGAACACAGAAGCCACATCAAAGGGGAATTTGAGAGCGCCAGAGACAAGGAGATCTTCCAAGCATCTGGACAGAAATAGTAGATACAGGGCGCCTGGGTGGCTCAGTGGGTTGAGCCTCTGCCTTCGGCTCAGGTCATGATCTCAGGGTCCTGCTCAGTGGAGAGCCTGCTTCCGCCTCTCTCTCCGCCTGCCTCTCTGCCTCCTTGTGATCTCTGTCTGTCAAATAAATAAAATCTTAAAAAAAAAAAAAAGAAATAGTAGATACTGTACGAACAACAGGGTTCAGAACGGCTTCAGACTTTTCAACAGCAAAGCTTGCTGCTGGAAGACAATGGATAAAAGTTTATATTCCAGGGGTGCCTGGGTGGCTCAGTGGGTTAAAGCCTCTACCTTCGGCTCGGGTCGTGATCCCAGGGTCCTGGGATCGAGCCCCGAAATCGGGCTCTCTGCTCAGAGGGAGGCCTGCCTCCTCTCTCTCTCTCTGCCTGCCTCTCTGCCTACTTGTGATCTCTGTCAAATAAATGAATAAAATCTTTTTTTTTTAGATTTTATTCATTTATTTGACAGACAGAGATCGCAAGTAGGCAGAAAGGCAGGCAAAGAGAGAGAGGAGGAAGCAGGCTCCCTGCTGAGCGGAGAGCCCAGTGTGGGGCTCGATCCCAGGACCCTGGGATCACGCACGACCTGAGCCAAAGGCAGAGACTTTAACCCACTGAGCCATCCAGGCGCCCCTAAATAAATAAAATCTTAAAATAAAAAAAGTTATATTCCAAAGTTAAATGCTTTCTAAGCCAGAAATTAAGTCAACCAGACTATTAATCAAAAGAGAGGGTGGAAGAAAGATATTTTCTGTTAACCTTAAAAATCAAAGTTCTCTTATTGGCAAAAATGGGGTTTATTTGGGACACATGAGCTACGGCAAAACCATTGGCAAGTCCAACAAACAAAGGAAGGGAACATTTTCTGGAGAAGGAGGAGGAGAAGGACGTTGGGGAGACGCTGTTTCCAACAAAAACCCATTGGGGGATAAGGGTTTCTTATCGACTGAGTTGCAAGACAGCCAGTGTGTAGGAGGCTGTGGTGTCCATCTTTCCTTGTTGGGGCCTGTCATCGGGCATTCCAGGCCGCCGAGGACACTTCACTTCTGTTTGAGATCTGTAATTGACAGTTCCTCCTATAATTGACATAATAATATAATTGACATAACAATTCACCTTTTAGAAAGCTAAGTCCCCAAAAAGCTTCTGTCCCAGCCTCCTTTCACGGGAAGCTACTTGGAAGTGTGCCCCCATCGAACAGAGGAAGTCAGGGGACGGAAGAAGCAGGGGATCCTCAGAAGAGAAGATGAAAGAAATGTCAGCTGAGAAAACAGAGTCTATTTTGAGTGGAGAGATGCTGTGATACACTAGGACATCTTGGAGGAGAGGTGGACATTTGACAGAATTTAGAATTGAATTAGTTATGAGAAATTCACCCACGTGAGAAATGGTGACATTAGGTTTAGGGAAGCAAGAAGTAGAGCAAGAGAGGAAAAGTGATTGGGACACATCATGGGACTTGGAAAGGCACAGTGTTTATGTGCTAAGGACTGTCGACCTGAACAAAATGATGGAGTCATAATATCAGAGTCAGGAAGTGGTGATAACAGTGTTTTACTTGGGAATAAAGAAGTGAAACCAAAAGAATGAGCTAAAAGTTGCCATGGAAAATGAGGGGTGGGGGACGGCTGTGTTTTGTAGGAGGCTTGTAAAAACGACGTCACTCTCTAAATTACATGCACCTCTAACTCCGGTAATGGGTCAAAACTAAATTTAAAACACACGCTCAAATGGGCTGCATGGCCAGTCTCATTGAGCTGGTGAACTGGCGGGATGTGAACGTGGGCCTCGAGATCAGCTCATTTTCGTGCGGCCCTAGGAAGGGCCTCCTTATAGTAAGTAAATACATGAACGGGTAGCCACAAAATGCTCTTAGATATTGGGGTGCCAAGGAAGGGTTTGAGCTCAGTCAATAAGAAAATGCCATCTCATTGTTCCTGTTGGTATTTATTCATTATTGATGAGGTAAAACGTGTTTAAAGTTGTGTTAATGGTAACACACAGTTCCCATTTTTTTTTAAAGAGTTTATTTATTTATTGGACAGAGAAAGAGAGATCACAAGTAGACAGAGCAGCAGGCAAAGAGACAGGGGGAAGCAGGCTCCCCCTGAGCAGAAAGCCCCGTGTGGGGCTTTATCCCAGGACCCTGAGACCATGACGTGAGCTGAAGGCAGAGGCTTTAACCCACTCAGCCACCCAGGCGCCCCCATAGTTCCCATTTTTAACTAAAGGTAGAAACCTATAAATAAAGTGTAAAAATGCTTTTTATATTCACCCCTCTTGATGCATGCCTCTTACACGTCTTCTTTCCCAGCTAGTGGTTTTCCTTCTAATTTTATTTATGGCGTTTCTGACATTCACCTTTTGGGGGTCACTTTTATGTTGCCATATCTGCTGGTTCTTCCCTTGGTCCTCAGAAGCTGGTCATTTCGCCTTTCTGTTGTGTCTGGAGAGCCCTTCTCATATAATCACCTACATTCTCTTTGCATGTTTCTTTCTTTCTCTCTCTCTCTTTCCTCCCTTCCCCCTTTCTTCCTTCCTTCCTTCTTCCATATATTTATTTATTTATTTGTTTATTTATCTCTTTTTTCTCCCTTCCTCCCTTCCTTCCACATTTTAAGTCTTTGATCTGGGTGAAACTTATTTTGTCCTAAGATGGGAGGTAGGATCTCTTTCTATCTCTAATGGTTAGCCAGGCATTCCAACCCTATCTGTGAATGAGTTGAGATAAATGCACGTGACTTTCCCTTAATTTCTGGCAGTATGAAACCAGGAAATAAGCAGCAACCTTGTATCACTGTTCCATGAGAGCCTTGCTCAGACTCTGCAACCAGAGTTGGTTGAGGAGAAGCTCCACTTCTCGGAGCCCTGGTTTTCGCCTCAGAACATGGGGCTCCCTGCCATGTCATGGTGGCTGCAGGATGGGTTGGGGTAAGGGATATGAGAGGCGCTTGGGGCAGGCCATGGGTGCCCCCTGCCTGGGCCTGGTTCAGCCACGCCCCAGTGAGCCCCCTCCTCATGCCCCTCCTGTCTCTCCCTGTGAGATGGAAGCCTCTCGGTTCTTGGGGTCCTTGGACTTGCCACCCCTCTCACAGACAGTTCTGGGCTGGGCTCAGACTTGGGCTGCTCCCAAGTCCACTGTGGGTGGGCCATGTCCATCCTTTCCCGGTCCCACCACTGTCCAAGGCTGGGAGGAAAGGCAGGTTGGGCAGGGGGCTCAGAAGCAGCAGTGGGGACTGGCTGGGGACTGAGCCTGGGGCCGAGGGGCTCCCCCTGAGCCTGGGTGGGGATGTGAACACAGGAGGGCACCATGAGGTCAGTTCAACAGATTGGCCGGGGTTGACACATTTGGAGGGATAGTACCCAGGCCAGCATCTGGGAGCTGTAGAGCTGTCAACCCATGATGGGGGAGGGACATGAGAGTGGGAGTGGAAGACAAAGCCTGCTCTCGAAGATGGGTGAGTGGAAGGGGGAAAGGAGTAGCTCCAGGGCAGGTGGCAGCAGGCCTGGTGAGACTCTCCCAGGGCCCGTGAGAGACCCAGCTGGGCAGGAAAGAAGCCCTGGGAGCCTGGGGGAGCGACTCTCTCATTCTCCCCTGCTGAGGCCCTCCCAGCTCACCCTCATTCCTCCCATGGCTGTTGGAGGAAGGCTTCATGATCCCACCTCATCCCAGTGTCCACTGCTGGCAGGAGGGCTGGGTGTCCCCTGATCCTGGGCAGGTTGATACGTGGGGCCCACTGGGGGCTCCAGGAGGCTGTCCCATCCTGAGAGCCACAGCTTCCCCTTCCCAAGCCTCATGGGCTTCCCCTTCCAGACCCTGGGACCTTCCTGGAGGTCACATGGGCCCCCGGGGTATAGCAGCTTCCGAGTGGGGAGGCTGAAGAGGAGGATGGAGAAGGCTCCGTGTGTACAAACACCCATCTCCCCCGCAACTTGAAGGCCCCCGGAAGTGGGACCCAGAATAGAAAGGGCCCCTTTCAAGTTCCAAATTGGGCTCCGGGGGATGAGAGTAGGTCGTGGTTGGATCTAAAAATAGAAACCAGAGTGTCTGCGTGGGCCCTATGGCCTCTACCATAGGGTTGGTGTCTTAAAATAGAACTTCCTAGTGGGGCCAGTTTCACACTTATTCTATGGGGAAAATTCACCCAAACAAACCCCTTGGAAGGCAGAGACACTGGCTGGCCTGGGCTTGGCAGAGGCTGCTAGAGGCAGCCCACTCCGGGAGGGGAGGTAAACAGGCAGGGAGGGCTCACAGCCCCATGATACCCCTTTCCTTCTGCCCTCCAGGTCCCCACACAACCCCTGCTTCCAGCAAAGGAAAGAAACACCCCCGCCTCCCACCCAGGGCAAGGCAGGGTGAGGAACATGGGGGCCAGGCTGGAGGTTCAGAAATGACCTGCCTGGCCTGTCCCCCTTGCCAAGGCAACTACTGGAAATGAGTCCCCTGGAAGGGGTACCTCCAGAGCCTGGCATCCGGCACCCCCTCCCGGCATCACACCCTCTCCCTCGCCTGTTGGGCTGCGTGGCCAGGGGCTCTGCCCTGGGTGGTTCCAAATGTCTCCCCCCGAGGGAGAGGGCTAGGGGAATGGGGTGGGCACTTGTCGCCCACTGTTCCCAACTGAGAGGCAGGCTGCCAAAGCGTACTGGGGTGCAACCAGTGGCCTTGGCCCAGCCCAGGAGCAAGTCTCCCAAGATGTCCCGAGTCCCCTTTTCTCCCCAAAGCCAGCCTGGTGAGGCAGTGCTTATTATTATGACCATAGGGCCACCCCTGGGGCTGGGCTGGGTGAGGAAGATGATGCTTCCAGGGTCCTCTGTACACGGGCACCCTGGTGGCCAGTGCTCCTTACACCTGCCCCTTCCTGTTGCCCCTTGAGGCCTTTGTTCATACATCAACCACTTACTGAGCATCTACTCTGTGCCACGGAGGCACCACGGCCCTGGAGAAGCAGTGGTGAGTCAAACGAGCATGATCATGACCTTGTAAGATGACAGTCCAGAGGGGGCCAACCACAATCAATGCAAATATACCGGGGTTTAGGGGAAGAGGAAGAAAAAGATACATATATATTTTTACACATAAGGGTTCAGAGGAAGACAGGAAGGGAGTATGAAGATGGTGGGCAGCTCTAAAAAGAGAGATTAGGAGAGAACTGTCTAAGAAAGTGAGAATAAGACAGAGACCAAGGGAAGTAAGGAGGTGAGCCACACAGAAATCTGGAGGAAGAATCATCTAGGAAAGAACAGCAAGTGCAAAGGCCCTGGCGTGGGAATGTGCCTGGTGTGTTGGAGGCTCAACCCTCTCCACCCCATCCTCCCTCCCCAGCATCAGGAAGACCAGTGTGGCCCCTGGTGGTGAGGGGGGTTGGAGAGGCTGGCACTGGGGAGAGAGAAGCTCAGAGAGAGAAAAGAAGGGTTATAGTGGCAGGGCCCAGGTGAGAACTCAGGCATTTGCTCTAGGAGGTTCCAAAGTGGAGAGGTAACATGAACTACCTGGCATGGTGACTGAATCCCTCTGCTGTGACACCAGATACTGCGAGGCAAGGACAGGGACAGGAGACCAGGTGAGAGAGTGGTACGGTGAGGGTTCTAGACAGGATTCTAGGCAGACACGTAAGCACAGAGTTAGAGGACAAGAGGCAAGAAGAACAAGGCCATCGGAAATGATCTAGCTGATGGGGCCTCTCTGCCATCTGTCACCCGGGAATGTGGCCTCTGAAACCAGCCCCTACCCTGACCTGCCCTATTGTCATGCTCTGGCCAGAGGCACGGATGACAGGCTTTTCTCCACTCTGTTCCCGATCTATCCCTGGTCGGAGGTCACTCACAGTTGACACGAGGGCGTCTGCTCCTTCCTGCAACCTGCAAGAGTGGAGCTTTCTCTGTGTCACTCTGGGGTCGCCCGGGCCCAGCTGAAGGTTGGCACTTGGTCTGCAGAACCATCAGAAAGCTCATGGGTCTGGCCACGAGGCGGTGAGCCCTCATCAGGAGCTCCAGCCCAGCCGGGCCTTGCGCTGAGCCTCCTTCACAGGGAGCCCTGTTCCAAGAGCAGGGTGACCGTGTGGGGTGCTGATGGTGGCTGATCCAGCCCCTTCCATTGCACTTCTGTGGTCCGGGAGGGGCAGAATTCCAGAATCTCTGGGGTATAGGTGGAGCCCTGAGAGCCAGATTTAACGGTGGGTAGGTAGAGCCCTAGATGAGCAGCGGGGGATGGGGTGAGGGGAGGCGCTGGGCAGGCAGGGAGACTCTCTATCAGCCCTGAGGGCTGAAGGGCTGGGCTGCCAGGCTCCTTGCTTACTCCTATCCTCTGTCGAACTTCTGCCAACCCTCCAGCAGATGGCCCCCACCCTCATTTCACAGATAGAGAAACCGAGGCCCTGGGGGCTAATGGCTTTCCCTCCTCTAACCACCCTTTCCCTAACTTGGCCCCTTCCTCTCCAGTGGTTCTGTCTTCGTCCTGGTCTCTTCCTGGTGGACATGGGCCTCTCCACCATGCCTGGGTTCAGGGCCTGGTACTTGGTTTCGGGCCTCTCACACTACACCCGCTCTCCTGGGTAACTTTGCTAATCCTGAGTGTGTCTCATCAGCGGGCATGTGAGCTGTTGCTGCGAGGTCTCCCCTTTCTGGGGCCCAGGACCCGTTGCCAGGCAGCTCTGTCTGGGACAGGAGGACAGTGATCTGCCTGAGCTCTGTCCGGATAGAGCTGGGCACCCCCTTTGCCTGGCTATGTCTCCTTAAGGCCTCAGGGACTTCAGCCTCAGCATGACCTAAACCCAGGCCCTGGATGTCCCCATCCCTGCCTCTTTCAGAGCAGCCAGTCCAGCCATTTCCACCTGCTGGACTCTGGCCCCTCATGCCCAGCCCAGCATAGAAGGGCAGACCTTAGCCTCCCATCTGGGTAAGGCCCAGCCTCTGTAGGGCTGGCCTTCTGCTCTCCCTGATATGGTTTTGGAACATAGGTGATGTTTGGTGGGGTGAGATCTGGAGCCCACGACCAAGAGAGAATTCTTGAGACGTCTTTGGTGCAAAATGGCGGTTTTATTAAAGCACAAGACAGGATTCATGGGCAGAAAGAGCTGCTGTCCCCGTGTCTTGAGGAGCAATGAAGGAGTTGGGGGAAGTAAGGAAAAGGGAGGTTTCAAGAGAACTTCCATTGGCTAAAGCAGACTGATCTATAAGATACTTAAAAGATACCCAAGGCTTTGCCCTCCTGGAGTTAAGGTTGTTTTCCCCTCTAGCAAGGAATTAACATTAAGATAGATGGGAGATCCCTGGAAGACTGTCACACATGTCCCACCCAGGAGTGGGGGTGGGGGGAGGTTGCAGGGGTCAGCTTCTGCATTGTCCTCAGCCAGCCTTCTGTTCCCACATCATTCCCACCAGGTTCTTCCGGCCCCCAGCTAGATCCTGTCCTTCCTCCGCTCACAGCTTCCTAGGCTCTGGGGCCAGGATCCAGCCCCCATTCCTCACAGGGATGAACATTGCCTCCTGCTCCTCGCACCCTAAGCCATGGGCCCCTTCCCCAGAAGCCTCCACTCACCTACAAGCTTGCAGGCCTTGCCCCCTCTCCCTAGAGCATCTCCATTCTCTCTCCACAGCTCACCTTAACCTACTAGGCCCTTATGGTTCCCCCCGGTGGGGTGGGGGAGCTATTTCCTCTCTGAAAGGCCCTTCCCTTATGACACCTGCCAAGACCCCTTCCTCCACTAAGCCCTGCCCCTTAAACAGAATCATCTGGGTCTAAAACTGGACTGTAATACTCCCTTCCTTCCTCAGGTATGGGGAACCAAACTTGTTGGTTGGGACCTTCCCGGAAGGCAAAGTGAAAGGACCCTGTTTCCTGGGCCTCAGAGTGTTGCAGCCAGACCCCTGGGCCATGGGACTCCAGACCTGCTCAGAGGGCTGTGTCTCAGTTTGGAAGCAGCTGAAGGGCGACATTCCAAGGGTTCAGTTCCCAGCAAGCCCTCCTGGCCAGGAAGGGTTCATTCTGTGACCCTGTCTCGCACCTCACGATCAGAATCAGACACATGAGTCAGGGGTGGGGTCAAGGGAAGGGAAGCGCCTCTTCCCTTCCTGCAGGATCAAGATCTCGGTGCTGGGGGCTGGCAGCACCAGCTGCAGTACGGCCACCGGTATAGCGGGAGGGTCGGGCACAAGAACAGAAACGCTACTCTTTCGTTCACTCGCTTCACTAGCCTGCATTTACTGAGCACCTACTGTGTGCTGTGCATGGACGGTGTGCCCACGCCCGAAGCGACTGCCTACCTTCTCCACCCCCAGAGCGGGATGGAGAAAGAAGGGGGCTCCTTGCACCGCAAGGTCCCAAGCCCCGCCCCGCCGCGACGGCGGAGCCAGCAGATGGGAGGGTGGCCCGGAGCCTGGGGAGGCAGGGCCAGGTTGGCGGGGCAGGGCGGGGCGGAGTCAGGCGGACCGGGCGGACTCGGGCGGCCGGAGCAGCCTGGCTGCTGGCCCCGCGGGCGGGAGCTCCTGGCGGCGGAGCCGCGAGCCGCCGCGGGGACGGAGGGCTCGCGGGCCGGGAGCAGAGCCTCGCGGGTAAGGCCCGGGCGGGGTGCGATGGCGTCTTTCGGACTGGCTGGGGTCCCCGGGGCCAGCGTCCTCGGCGCCGCTGCCCGGGGAAGCGTGCGGGTTCGGGGGAGCGCTCGGTGTACCACGCAGGCCTAGGGGTGGAGGGCGGTTGCGTCCGGTCTGTCCCGCGTCCCTCTTGTCTTTCGGCCCCCACCCTCCACCCCCGCTTCCCTAAGCCCCTGGGGCTCGCGGGCTGAAAGCCTCCCACCTCCGTGCGACCCACAGGACGGGGTCTCTGAGGGCTCCGAGCGGGGAGTTTCTTCCCACCTCCTCCTGGTAATCCAAACTTTCCTTCCCTCAGCCGCTGAACAAAGGTAGGAGGACAGCTACCTGCATGTAGGAGCTGATTCACACTGAAGTGTGACTGATTGCCCCGCGGCCCTGGGGGAGTCTGTGAGTGTTATTTGGGGGAGCAGTGAGTGTCAGAGAGTCAGCGGGGAGGGCAGAGTGGATGGGAGAATTTGGGACTGGGGACAGCCTCTGGCATGTGGGCTAGGTCCCTCCCAGCAGCCCAGCTCTTTCCTGCTGCCCTGGGCCTTGCTTCCCCTGGCGAGTGGTACTGACAGTGTGTTTCCTCTGAGAGTGCTGAGGGACAGAGTCCTGCTGCCATGTGTCAGCCTGGAGCTTGCCCTCTCTGCCACCCTCTGACCACGAGTGCCTCACCTCCTCTCTGCCTTCATTTGTTCATCTGCTGAGGCTGGTGATGTCTGTGCCTGTGGCCACATGGCCACACTGAGGAAAATGTCCTCGAAGTGGCCCTGGTCCTGGCCTGGGCTCTCTGTGGGACCGTTAGGGTGCCCGAGGGCGTGACACACACGTGACCTTGCTCAGGAAGCATTGTAGCCAGTCCCTGGCACAAAGGGGGCTCCGGGGATGTTCCTTGCAGTGATGGCGATGATGATGAAACGGGTAGAACTTTTTCTCAATGGTCAGAGGTCCACGGGGACATGGCAAATCCTGGAGTGGGAGCAGGATTCCTGGTTCGTGTCCAGCTCAGCACTGACTCTGTGTGACCATGGATCAGTCCCCTGTCCTCTCTGGACCAGGGTCTCCAGAAGCAGAGGAGGGGGCTGGGATCCATCTCCTCCTGGAATCCCTTGCCACTGTGTCCTCTACCCAGGACACCCACGCAGGGGACCCCTGGGAGCCGGGGCTCCACTCCGGGTGGGCCAGGGGGCCAGGATGGTGGCTCTGGGGGGGGTAAAGACTGCCGAATTCCCCTTCCCTACCCCGACTGCCCTGTAACTTGGCTCTGGGTCCCATACTGGAGTACACCCAGGGCAGAGGGCGCAGGAGGAAGGGTGGAGAGATGGTCTAGGCCAGTCCCTGTCAGCTCTCTGAGAAGAGGAGTGATGATGGGGTCCTGGCCGTTTCAGGGAGCTCCTCAGGCCTGCAGAGTCAGGAAAGAGCCCACCAAGGAGGCTGGTCTGGGACAGACAGAAGGCAAGTGGGGATGCAAACCTGCTTTGGCCCTTCTTGCTCACATGGACAGAGGGAAGCGAGGTGCTGAGTTAGGCCTTGCTATCTGTCCGCTGATATGGATGCAGGCAGGCATGTGGCCCTACAGAGTGGGGGACTGAGGAAATAGAGAGGTGCTGTGACCCAGCTTGGTCACAGAGGGGCTGGGTCCTGCGTTTGAAGTTGTCCACCCCCACTCACCAGCTGTATGATCTTGGCTAGGACATCTCTCGCTGCTAAGTCTTGGTTTCCTTATCTGTAACCTGTGGTAGTGAGCCTCCACTCTTTGGGGGGGCTGATGAATATCCAAGGGGCTGGTGACAGCTGGGCCACCTCCGCTCGGGAGTTGGAGGGGTGCTGGCACAGAGTCCTGCGGCGAAGGGCCAGCTCCTAGTCTCCGCCCGCTAGGGTCTTGTGGCAAAGGCCTGAGTCTGTCCAGAGTGGTCAGGGTTGGGAACCGCTTGGGTGCTCCTGGCTTCTGTTCTTAAAACTCTGTGGTGAGATGTCCAGGCTCGGGGACCTAAGTCAGTTCCAGGCACAGGTGGTCCTTAAATAACCCCAGGTAGTGGGGTCTGGCTGAGCAGCCTGGCTGGGCAGCCTTGCTGGGGGAGGTGGGTTGCGGGTGTACTGGCAAAGCAGGGTTTGCAGTCAGGAGGAAGGCTGCTTTCTGAGCCATGGTGACCGCCATGGAGGCAGGGACAGACTGTGCCAGAGGCCAGCAGCGAGGAGGGTGGCAGACCAGTCTAACCAGAGTGGCCTGGTGTGCGTCGGGTAAGGCGAGGACATGGGTGGGGAAATGGGGGCAGTGGGTGAAAGGGCAGAGGGGCCAGCGAGGCAGGGGGAGGGGCTCTCAGAATGCCAAAGTCCTCCCCCAGGGTTGGTGGCCTCTGTCCAGAAGGCCTCTGGGTATCTCCAGTGGCCCTGCCCAGGCATTCACTGGCTGTAGGCCCCCTCGTCCCAGGGGTGGTGGGGAAAACATTCTGGGCTCTGTGTAGCCTCGGGAGGGCAGGCCTAGCTTTGCTGCCCCAACTCCTCCTCTTCACCCCCTGCAGGCCCACGTGTGGGAGGACAGACAGGGGGTTGCCAGACAGATGGATGGAGTTGCCTCTCAGCCTCCTTCAGGAATCATCCTTCCTGCCTGATCCTCAGATGGTGGGAGCCGCTGGCTCGGGGTCCCACTGATGGCTTTGGCCTTGGGCGCCAGGCTCCACCAGCTGCCCCTGAACTCTAGGAGCCATACAAGTGCAAGGCCAGGCCCGGCTGGCTCTCCTTGGGGAGGGCCCTCACTGTGCTTGAGGTGACAAAGGTCTCCCCCTTCCGTCTCCCCAGGCACCAGAGATTCTGAGGTTCCCACCCTGAAGCCACCTGAATGGTCAGCCCATTCTGGAACCTGCTGGTGGGACTAGTGTTTCCTTCACCCCTGGTCCAGGGGCCAGTGCAGACTGACCCTTGGTCCACGTGGGCTGGGCCTGCTGGGTTCCAGCACTCTCTGCCAGCTGGTCTCCTAGAATGATGCAAGCTTGCTTGGTCGCCGGGGGCAGTGTCCTGGGGTGGCCAGTGGGGCCTGGGGAGCTGGCATGGCACCCTTGTGGTATCCACACCCCTGTCCCCTGCAGCCACACTCCAATTCTGAGAAGTGCCCTCTGTTTCCTTGTGAATCAGATGTTTATTGTGCTCTTACCAAGCCCAGGGTGGGGATGGCCTGCTGCCAAGCAGTCCTGTTCCAGGCCACTGGGTGGGGTGTGGGTGCCAGCCTGCTGGAGCCTGCAGAGGGAGTGAGGTCCCTGACAGCCCCGGGTGGAGGTGTGTGTGCGGTGATGGTGTGAGCTCCCCCCCGGTGGGGGCCTGAGCAGCCTGGCAGGCTTCCAGGAGGAGGAGGGTGCTTCTCAGGGCTGGCAGAGATCAGGAAGCAGAGGGGAGCCTCCTTCCCTGCACAGAAGTGGCCTCTGATTATCTCTAGGCTTTAGTTCCTTCCTTGTGAAACCAGTGCTAACTGCTGGCATCCTTGGGAAAAGCACAGGAGATGCTGGCCAGGAGCCCTCCCTATGGGGCCCCATGAGGCTGTGCTCCCAGGCCCAGGGGGCCCTGTGCCAATTGGATCCTGCAGCTCCATTTTGAGGATATCCTTCCTTCGGCCTTGGCTGAAACGATGTTGTAATCCAGCATCCCTGCTCGTAGGCTTGGAGGGCCATGTGTCCTCACACGCTCAGCTGCCCTTGGGGCCCCACCTACTGCCCTGAGCTCTGGGAAGAGCCAGTTAAGCCCCTAGCCCTCACGGCTTGCTGTTCCCAGCAAAGCAGGGAAAGGTCAGAGGTCAACCTTGGGGCCCCAAACGCCAGGATGAGGCCTTGCTTTGGCCCCACACTCCACTTGGGGCTCTGGCCAGGGGCCTGGACCTTTGCCACCCTTTGCCAGCTCCTGCCTCTGGAGCAGAGTTGGACGCCTTTCAGAACGGACTGCCTCCCAGCCCTCTGCCAGGTGCTCTGGGTACCAGGCCGGGGCTCAGCATGGGCCTCTGAAGTAGACAGACCCACAGGTTGGAGGGCAAGACTCACGGGCAGACAGACGCCACAGGGAGCAGCTCAGCCCTTGGCCCACCCTGTCCTCCCCCTCTCCCCACCCCCCGCCACGCAGTCTATTCCCTGGTCAGCACGTTTAACTCTCTGCCCCCACCATGCAGCTGTGAACTCTCGAAGGACAGGGCCACGTCTGAATGCCAGGGCCCACATAGACCTGGCCCAGAGGAGGGTGAGGGTGCACGTGGTCCGTCCCAGCGGGAAGTCCTACTTCGGAATATCCAGAAACTCCCAAAGGCCTGAAACACCACAGGCAGGTGGCACCGTGCAGGGCCGGGCCCTCTTTGAACTTGGCTTGTTAAGACCTGCCCACATTTAACTGTCTGCTCAGTGTCTGAGACAGATGCACTCCGTCATTTTGGAAGGCCTCGGCCACCCAGCATGGCAGAGTTGCCGATCAGATAATCATGCTTGTTGTGCCACAGCCTTGCTGAAAGGTTCCCGTTATAATCCCGCAGCCCAGCTAGCCAGCCTGCCCCCGCCGTGGGGTCCCGATGCTCCTAGTGGCCCCAGCATGGGACAGATGGGAGACTGGGGTGGAGCGTCCTTGGGGCTCCACTGGAAATGTGGCTTGCCTTCCTAGAGGCATATGTTAGGGCCAAGATTGGAGCCAGCCTGGGCTCCTCAGACCCGCAGGCCATTGTGGGAACCTGGTCTTTGGGCCCAGGGAGCCAGTCCCCGAGGTGGGGTCCAACAGGGTTGGATGGCTGTCCATAGGAGGGCGGTGAGGAAGGACCCGGAAGCCCCGAGCAGACAGGTGTGAGGAGGACAGCCATGTGTCAGAGCGGGAGGGAGGTGTGGCAGGAAATTCAGTGCCTACCTTGCCTCCTGAAGAACATCCCTCCCTCACCCAACTCCTTCCTCTCCTTCTAGTTGGGGCCAAAAAGGGATGAGCAGTTGGTGCTGACTCCCTGGGTTTCTGGGTGGCTGGGCAGACACAGCACTGGAAGCCAGGCTCTGGCACGCAGGTCAGCGGTCAGCTAGGTGGACAGAGGGGCTGTGTCTCCTACCCCTCAGCCTAGGATGGGACATGGCTTCCTGCTGCCGTCACGGTCAGGCCTAAACCCTCCAGGAATGCAGGGTGGCCGCTTGGTGCTGGGCAGGGCGCTTGGTAGTGGCCTGGCTGGGAGGGGGCCTCAGAGCCCCCACCGGTGGTGTCAGACCACCAAGGCCTCCTGCTGAGCCGCCCAGCTCTTCTCAGAGCTGACGATGCTGGGCCCTAGAGGCACAGCTGTCGGCACCCTGCCCGAAACCCTATCCTAGGACCTTATCTGTGTCGGGGGTCCACACAGCCCTTTTCCCCTTTGCCTCCTATCTTCTCCCAAGTCCTGCTCAGGGAGGAAATGCTCCTCTGGGAGGCCTTACAGTGACACTGCTGCCTGGTGTGGGCCAGGGCTAGGGTCCCCAGTGCCGGCTCCTTGCCACACCGAGCTAAGGAGGGTCATGCCTGGCTGGGCCTTCTGGCAGGGGTCTGTCTCTGGTCTGGTGATGGGGCGCAGGGAGAGCCCCAGGCTGGGAGCAGGCCCCTGGTGCTGCCCACCGGGGCCTCAGCTCCAGGGGTCCACAATGGAGCGAGGAATGGAGTCTGCCATCTCTGAGACCTGACCCATTCAGGGGTCCTGGGCACCTGGTCTCAGAAGCTTTGCCCCCTGGAGCAGGGACTCTCTGAGACCAGTCTTCCCATTTTCCTGAGACTGACCAGAGGGTACAAAGCTGTGGTCGGTGGGAGCCGTGCCCACCGCGGGACAGGAAGCTGCTGGGGAAGGAAGAGGGTTGAGAAAGAGACGCCCCTCCTGCGCTGAGCTTCCCCACAGCTGGGCACTGTGGGGCTGCTCTTTGGGGGCTGGGTCTTGGGAAGCCCAAGCCACGGCCTCTGAGTTGAGCTGTGCACCCCTCAGAGACTTGCACGGAGCCCTCCGGGGTGCCTGGCCCTGCTGGTGGGCAACACCCATGATTGGCACGGGAGGTGCCGTGGGGGACAACCATGGTGGGGCCTCCGTGAGGTGGGAGAGCAGGAAGGGGACAGGAGGGGCCAGGCCAAGGGGATAGGAGGGGCCAGGCCGAGGGTCCCACACAGTATTGGTGTGCAGGCTCTAAAGGAGAGGCCTGGAGAAGGCAGAGGGAATGCAAAGGTCAGGCTCCGGGGCTTGGGAGGGTTGAGAGCAGGGCTTGTTTTTTTGTTGTTTTTTTTTAAAGATTTTATTTATTTATTTGTCAGAGAGAGAGAGAGCGCGCGAGAGAGCTAGCACTGGCAGACAGAGAGGCAGGCAGAGGCAGAGGGAGAAGCAGGCTCCCTGCCGAGCAAGTAGCCCGATGTGGGACTCGATCCCAGGATACTGGGATCATGACCTGAGCCGAAGGCAGTCGCTTAACCCACTGAGCCACCCAGGCAACCCAGGGCTTGGTTTCTATTTTCAAAGCTCACTGGGGTCTGGAGACCCTCCCACAGACCCCCGGCTCCCTGCAGCCATGGCTATGAGGAAGCGTGGGGGAGGGTGGTTAGACCTTCAGGAGGGCTAGGTGCGTGGTGGGGATAGGGGTCCGCTGACCCCCTGCTGAGGGACCCCTGGGGCTGCGGGTGAGGCCACCCTGGTAAGCCTCGGGTAGCCCTGGGGCCTGGGGTACTGACCACACCCCACCCCCACCCCAGTCTTCTTTGCCGGCCTTTCTGTCCCACAGTGGTGTGAGCCCATGTCTGTCTCCCTAGGGAAAGGGAGGGTGTTCCTGCAGCACTCGGCCCCCCTGCTGTACCTCCTTCCCCCTCAGTGCAGGCTGCCCCAGCGTCGTGGCAGCTTTTCTGCCAGGAGGAGGCCTTGGGTGCTGGCATGCGACAGCCTGGTTCCTGGCTCTGCTGACGAGTGGAAGCCTCCGTGCCTGAGTGCTAGAGCAGAGTGTTCGCTCTGTCCACTGCGAGGGGCCGGGCGAGGCACGCACTTGGCCTGTGGGGATCTGGTGAAGCTTTCCAAGGCTCTTGGGCAGGAGCTAGGATGCAGAGGAGGCAGGCAGCCTGGGAGAGCTCTGGCTGTGGCTCATATGGGTCTGGGTGCCTGGCTGGAGCCTTCCACGCCTCAGGAAGGACCTGGCCCTGGGCAGCAGCAGGGTGAGCACCCACCAGAGGCCCTCTTTTCTAGCCCTGCTGGCTCTGAGAACCCCCAGCCTGACTGTGGGGCATCAGGGAGTGCCTTGGGGTGATCTGAGCTGGGGCTGAAGACCCGGCAGGAGTTTGTCAGGTAGAGATAGTGAGAGGAGGTCAGGGAAGGCTGCATGAGGTGTGCAGTATGGTGGAGCACCAGCTGGGTAAGGACCTTGAACTTGACCCTGACTATAGTCACCTTTGAGAACCTGCCCTCTGCTGTGGCTGGGACACGGACTTAGAGCCAGAAGGGGGAATGGGAGGGTGGGCCTGGGGTGCAGGATCTCACAGGACAACTGGCCTTGGAAAGGGAACAATGTGGAGGACAGCAGGATGGCTGGGTGGAGATCCCTCTGTTGGAGGCCTAGATCGCACTGGGCCGGGGAGACTGGGGACGGACCCCTTTTCCCACCAACCTGGGGCCCCCGCCAGAACTTTTTCCTCCCTGGGCCTCTGAACAATGGGGCAGTGTGAGGGCGCCTGGGAACAGTCTGGTTCCCCCGTGGGCCTGTGCTGAGGGACGGACAGGAGCCAGCAGCCGTGAGTCATCTTGTCCAGGGCCCAGGCCCCGGGGTTCCCAAGGCGGAGGAGGAACATGCTGCTCTCAGTTCCTCTGCTGGGGGGTGGGGAGGTAGGGAGGGGACTGGCCTGATCCTCCTTCCCTCTTTTGCCCCTCTCTCTTTCCTCTTCCTGTGTCCTCTCTCCAGATCCCTCCCTTCTGGGCCTGTCCCTGTCTCCCTGTCTCTGTCCAGGGACCCAGGCCTGAGAGTGGCTGCAGCCTGTCTCCGCCCACGGCCCTGTCCATGGCAGCCTGGGCCAGGGGGCTAGCATGTCACCATGGTGCCCCCCTCTCTGGGCCTGTGCGCAATCCCAGGAGGTAGCCAGTGAGTGGGCAAGACCCCGCCCAGGTGGGACACCTCCCGAGGCCACTGAGTAAAATGTGACCAAAAGCAGAAGACGGTGCAGTGAGATAAAAAACTCAGTCAAAACTAATCAATAGTGTCAAAGACAAAAGTGATCTGAAAACAGCTTAAAAACATTAGCATTCAGGATATAAGGATAACAGCAAGTGGATTAAAACAGAAGATCTCACTGGGAAAGGCTGCAAAGAGCAGGAGGAGGGAAGGGACTCTCATGTGGACCCCCGGGGCTGGGTTCTGGCCTGGGGCAGGGGGAGCAAGAGGCCAGGACCCCATTGGAAAGATGGTGAACTGGGGTTCCTGGTGAGGGAGGGCTCCAGGGACCCACAGTGGTCAGACCCCCAGTCAGAGGATCCAGATTGGGGGCTACACCAGCTGCCTCTCTGGGCCCTAGTGTTCTTTGCCCTGACCGAGGAACCCTGCCCCGCTGAAGGGTAAAGGGCTGAGGAGTGCCATGGTTTCCTCCTGTGTGGCAGGAAAGATACTAACGAGATGAGTAGGGGGACAGATGGCAGAGAAGCCGAGGCCGCTGACTGCTGCAGGGTCTCAGCTGTGTCCCTGGTGGCCTAGCCCTAGATGCCTTGGCAAGTGGCTGCCATTGTGGAGGGCTGGTGCAGCTGCCTTGGCCTGGGCCGGGCACACAGCAGGGGTCTGTAGGGTGTGAGCATCATGGCTGACCTCTGGCTCCTGCGAGGAGCAGTGGGGCTGGATCTCTCTGGCCACCTCCTCTACCCCCTTCCAACCCTAGCATAAGCTTCACGGCCTCCGTATCCCCAGTGTTCCCTTGTCATCTTGCCCTGGTGCTGAGATCTGGGCTAAGCTGAGACCCAGTGCTGGGCCTAGTGCCTATGTTAGGGTCCTTGTGAGCCGTCTTCTTTGGTCCTCAGGGTGCCATTAGCGGCCAGTACATTTGGGGAATGAGGAAATGAGGCTTAAGGTGTGAAATGACTTGTACCAAGTCCCCAGTGCAGATAAATGAAGCTGGGACTGGAGCCTAGGCCTGAATGGGACCCTGGCCTGGAAGGTCTCCCTGGGGGCGCGTCTGAGACCTCATCCACACCCAGCTGAGCGGATGGCCCTGATAAACAACTCTGCAATGAGCCTGCTTTTGTTCCTTCTGTGTGAAGGTGCATGCCTCCTCCTACCTCAACCCCAGGCCCTTTGCACAAGTTGCTTCCTGTCCGTGACACCCTCCATGTGATTTCCTTGCTTGGCTCCTTCATGTGGAAGATTGCTCCCGGGACGTGCGGGCTGATGTGTCACTGTGTCTGGGTGGAATGCTTGTCACAGGAATGTGAGTCACAAGTGGCTGCCTCCCCAGCAGTTGGGAGCCCCAGATGGAGGGTGAGGCCACCTTGGACCCTGGGGTGAAGGGTGCAGTGTTTACTGGCAGGGGTACCCTGACTGTTTCCCTTTGCCCCAGTACCAGAAGAACTTGGAGGCTGGGGTAATGCTATGTAGAGGAGGGACCAGACCCTGTGACTGCCACCCAGCCCAGCCCAGTGATGGACAACAACAGCAATCCTCTGGTCCTTCCTGCTGTGTTTTTTTAGCTTTCCAGTGGGGTTCCTTCATGGCTCTGTAGGAGACCCTCTTTCTAACGGAGATACTATTCCCGGAATACCTAACTGCCTTCATTGGAACCTCTGCTAGAGTGTGGACCTGTCTGTCCACACAGCCCTAGCACGTAGTGCCTGGCCTCAGCCCTGCTTGCACTTCTTAGCCCAGCAGCTCTTGGGACAGCCCCGTTCCCCGTGGAGACTCTGAGGCCTCGGGCTCTTCTTCTTATCAGACCTCATTCTGAGGTGAGCTCCAGACCCCTTCTGCTGTGGGAACTGGCAGTGGTGAGCAGGGCTGAGGGTGGGAGCTTGTGGCTGAGTGTCTCCTGGCTGGGCTCCCCTGGGCCTTGGACGTGAGTTGAAAACAAGCAGACTTGGAGCCCTTAAGGACAGATCCCACAAGGACCTGCACCCCACATCTGTCCCAGCCCATGTCCTGCAGCCTCCTGCCCAGAGCCCCGATGCCACCTAGAGCCCCAGCTCTCTCCCAGTTGCCCTGTGGGCTGGTGCATTTTCTGCCCAGGTGGGACCCACTGTTCTTCCTGAGAGGAGGCTCTGGGGCTCCTGGTCCTCTGTCCCCTTAGGGCTAGCCTGGGCAGGAAGTGCCAGGCTGTGTGGTGTGGGTCCCATGGGCAGCACCAGCTGGGTGGCCGCAATGAGTCTGGCTTAGCCTCTACTTCCTCAAGAGAGCAGGGCAGTGTTTACCCTTGAGCAGCTTGGGGACCGAGTGGGCCGTGGAGCTGGAGCATAGGTGCTGGGTGGACATTCCAGGCCCCTGTCCTGGCCCCTTGGCTTGGTCTTCTGTAACAAGAGGGGACTACAGGAAGGAAAGCATCCCAGCCTTAATGACCCCCCCCTTGGCCTCAGCAAGTGGGGTGTCTGTCCCCACGGGATGTGCATGTGGGAGAGGTGTCCCCAGGAGGCTTGGTTCCTAAGGAGGCCAGCCTGGGGCTGGGAGCAGAGGCCAGGCCCTGTCTGGCTAGGGAGGCAGGCTAGCTTCCAGCACCAGAACCATCTTCTGGAGCCTTCTCCGCCCCACAGCAGGGCTTCTCACTTAGTGTAGAGAGTCAGTGTGTCATGACCTGAGCACCGTGGCTCGGGAAGGCCAGAGGTAGAGCAGGCTAGGTTTGGGGAAGTCTTACTCTCTGTTGGTTCCTCATCTGGCAAGAGGTTAGCTTGTGTCTGACCTCAGAGGAGATGATCTCTCTGTTTCTCTGTCTCCTGACAGAGGTGCTCTGCAGGTCTCCTGGCCGACTACATCCCCTTGACCGCTGGGAGGGCAGCGGTGGCACTAGGCAGCCTTACCTGCCTCAGCGTGGCCCAGCGGGTTCTCGGGGTGTGAGGGGGCATGGTCTGACCCCATTTCTGCCTTGTCAGGGATGGGCACCAGGTTGGGAGAAGTCCCTCTGGGAGGGGTCCAGGCCCTGTTTGATGGGCACCGAAACCCCAATACTGGGCATCTGTCATGAAGCCAGAGGCCCCCCGGCGTGCTTGAGACAAGACTAAGGGTTTAATTCAGCAGATGAGCCCTTGAACTAGGTGCCATGAAGACTCAGGGGCCCCTAGCCAGTTAGGGTGGGTTTGCAGGCGTTCATACAGAGAGATCACCCCCCCCCGCCCCCCTCCCTGCCCCACCTGCTTTGTGCCAGGCACCTCGCAGGAGATGAACACAGGGAGGGGCTGTCCTTGCCAGTTGCTGGAGAGAGAGATGAAGGGAGGAGCAGTCTCCCCTGGGCGCTGGGCAGGGGTCCCAGTGTAGCCGGAGGCCTGAGAGAGAGAGAGTGTGTATATGGGTGTGTGTGTGTGTGTGTGTGTCTGTGTGTGCTCCCACCACTACAGGAGTGCGGCTGGGAATGGGGCCGGAGGTGGGCAAGGAGTCTGGAGTGCTCAAGGATCCAGACCCGTTGGGGTGGGGTGGGGAGGTGTCACCAGCTCTGAGGAGGACGGTTGGACAGAATGCTCCCCTTTTCAGCATGACCATGCTGACGGAGTTGCCAGCAAAAGGCCAGCGACCAGAGGCCCCTGAAGTGTCCCTCCTCACCAGCCATGCCAGGTGGTCCTTGGGACAACACTGCACCAGAGCCGTCAGCCCCACTCCTCAGAGGAGGAAGCGGAGGCTCAAAGTGGGCCACAAGTTTCGGAGTCCCTAGGGACACCGGTACGGTCTCTGCCATGCTCTCCTGCCTCCCTGGGGTTGCCAGGCAGCCCAGGAGCCCCTGGCATGGGCAGGACTGAGGGCCTGTCTTGGGGGTAGCACTCCTGGGTCAAGGCTGATGAGAGGCAGGCAGCCTCTGCGGGCAGCAGGCTGGGAACTTGGCGGGAGCGGGGGTGGGGTGGGGACGGGACCCACACATCAGCGCTCTGGAGAATTTTTTCTCAAGTGATTAAAAGGTGCAAACTTGTCTGTGTTTTGATGAACTGAAGTGTGAATCCTGATCCGCCTCTGCTGGCTCTCAGTCTGAGGCACGAGTGTGGCTTTGGCCAAAGACAACGCCATTTAGCACTTCCCCCAGACCCAGCCTGCCCCTCACTATGCCCACCATGCCCTCTGCCCAGCTTGGGAATGTTGGCAGGAGGCAGACACGCCTGGCCTGGGAGAGAAGGACTCCGGGGTGCTGCGGGGTCTTCTGTGGGGACACAGCTTGGGCGCCAAGTGTCCCAGAGCAGAAACCCCAGCCCTGCCCCTAGCTTGGCCCGGAAGCCCAGCGCCCATGTGGGCAGCTGGGCACGGGGCCTCTTTCTGTCCTTCCCTTCATTTCCTTTGCCCTTGGACACACGAGTGGCTGGACTGCTTCCTGCCTCTACCTTGGGTAGCCCTGAGAAACTCCTGGGCCTTCTAGAGCCGAGCACACCACTGTCTTTCTGGGGACACTGGCAGGCTCTGATTGGTGACTTGCTCTGCGTTTCACAGTCGTTGGTCTTGAACACCAGCTGCTTGTCAGTCGGCAGTCATCTCCCCAAGAAGAGGTCCTGAGCACAGGTGGTCCTCGGCTGTAGCCTACCCTGGACATTGGTTCTCATCGAGGGTCCAGTTAGCTCTGGGTCACAGTTCTTCACTGTGGCTCTGAGGGACGGTCTAGGCATGTGCTAGTTAGACCGGGTCAGGGCGATGGCCCTGTGGGTAGACGTGACTTTGAACCTATTGGTCCATCCATCTGTTTTTTGGGCCGGCCATGGGCCAGGCACCAACCTGGCTTTGGGGATGTGGTGGGAGCCAGGCTGATGGGAAGGGCTGGGGACATCCGTGGGAGGGCATAAGGCTATGCCACTGACGTGGAGATTTCAAAGGGTGTGCTGTTCTAGGTGGTTCTGTTTTAAAAGGATGAGGGAGCATTAGTCTGCGAGTGGAAGAGATTGCACATACTGGGAATGGAGCATGAAGGTCCAAAGGCCCAGGGCAGGAAGCAGGGCTGGACCCCAAGTATTTGGACTTGGGCCAAGGAAGGGCTGGGCAGGGGTGTGGGCCAGAGGCTGAGGCAGAAGTGGGCTTAGCAAATCTTGTGGGTGGGAGCTGGAGGTGGCATCCAATCCTGTGCTTGGGAAGGGTGGGGGTGGGGTGGGGGAGTCCGGCCTGGAGGAGGGCAACCAGCTGGATGCCCAAGGCAAGGTGGGGGGGCAGGGGGTGGGACTCTCCCCAGACTGGGTCTCTCCCTGCAGGATACACCCAGGACTTGAGATGAAGTTGGTCCTGGGAAAGGACTTTTGGGGGGGAACGGTCCTGATGTGTAATAGTTTCCTAGGGCTGCACTAACAAAGTCCATACCTGGGAGCTTCAAACGACAGATGGAGCCCCAAAGTCTCAGATCCAGGTGTCACCAGGACCACTCTGTCTCCCCAGGCTCTGGAGGAAGGCCCTTCCTTCCTTGCCATTTCCATCTCCTGGTAGCTGGGGACGTCTGCGTCTGCATCTGCGGCGTCTCTGGCTTATGCCCCCCTCGCCTCAGTCTGCCCCTTGGGCTTCATATGATCTTCTCTATCTGCTCTTCTCAGAAGGACACGTGCCGTTGGATTGAGGGCACTTCTGGCTAATCCAGGATGAGATTCTTAATGAGATACACAAAGGTCCCTTTTCCAAATAAGGCCACATTCACAGTGTCTGAGGCTAAGACTTCGACACAGCTCTTTGGGGACCCCCATGTAGCCCATTACACCAGGTGACCCCAGCAGGGCCCTGCCCTCCACACCACCCACTCCCTCCACCTGGTACACCATCGTGGCTGCCTTCTCTGGAAGGCAGCTTTCAGCCCCAGGTATGGAGAGAAGGGAGAGGCCAGAAAGAGGAGTGGGTGTGTGGCTGGGGGTCCGAGGGCTGGCTCTGGGCAGACCCAGGCCCTGCAGGGGGAGCTGATATGAAGCATCTTATTTTGAGATCTTGAGGTTTTTCCCAGTATGGTCGCCAGCCACCGTTCCCTGAGCCCAGCAGGCCCTCCTTGACACCTTCAGTGCCTGAACTGCCCCGGTGGCAGGTGGGCCCCGGGGTGGGCACGGGGGCCCAGGGTGCCTATAGGAGAGCAGGGGCTAGGGTTCCCGGGGACATGGTCCCATTCCTCGCACCTCCATTGTCTGCAGTCAGCCTGGCTGGTGCCATCCTCCCGAGCGGCCATGTCCTCGTGAGCAGCGTGGGTCTGGCCCTGTCCTCCTGAACAGTCATGTCCTCGTGAGCAGTGTGGGTGCAGAGAGGACCAGCCTCGTGGCCGTGAGCACAGCGCTGAGGCCAACTCCATGCCCAGCTGCAGAGGGGCTGTGGTGTTGGGCGTTGGCCTTGCCCCTGAGCAGACTGAGGACCCCAGGAACCCAGACTGAAAGCTCTCCCTCTCTCTTCCTTTTTCAGGCTGACCCTTGGCCCCTGCCTGGCCCTGCTGGCTGGCTCCCACCCACCGTGGTAAGTCCTAAGTCTGGGGAGGTGGAGGGGTCCCCAAGACAGCACTTTGAGGGGCTTGCCCTTGGGAGGGGAGGAGCTGCAATTTAGGGAGGGCCGGGTAGAAGACAGAGCCGTCTGATGCGGGGATCCCAGCCCTGCCCCAGCCCCACTCATGTTGCTGCTTAGATGCTGGTGTGGGATCAGTTCCATGGCTGTTTCTACACCCTATAAAAGGTCATGGCGCTGCCATTAGTGGAGAACGCTCTGTTTTCAGGAATAGAGATGATAGCCTGATTTGCTGCAAGGTCAAGTGCTGCCTTAGGAGGTAGGAGGGCAGGCGGGGAAATTGAGGCCCAGGGAAGAGGTGGAGCAGCCCAGAACTCTGACCTCAGACTCCCATGGGAAACTAAGCCTGGAGAAGGGGCCAACATGGATCTGACCCCCATGGGGACACCAGCTGCTGCCTTGACCTCAGGCCTTCTCATCCATCCCTCCTTCTGTCCAGTGAGGGCCAGTACATCCTAGGGAGAGCTGGCTGGTTCCTCGTTCTTGTCCTGGCCAGTTCTCACCCCCATGCCTGTCCCCCAGCCTCCCTGGGCCTCAGCCACCTTGTTGCCCACCCTGGATGTTGCTCTGAGCCCTTGTCCTGTCTTTGACTTCCTCCCCGCAGTCCCTCCCAGCAAACTTCACCTCCTCTGTCAGACCTGCCTGCCCCCGCAGAGTCATCCCCTGATCTACCTGCTGGGCCTGCCACCGTCCCTCCACCCCATAGCCCCTAGAGGCCCCCACCCCAGTCCAGAACTGCCACCCTGCCTTGTCCTGGCTGGATCATGACCCAGGGGCTTCTCACCTGCTACTTTATCTCAGCCCTCAGCACCCATTGCCCAGACGGAGAAACAGGCTCAGAGGGGCTAAGTAGGTTGAGGCCACATGGCCGGCATAGGACAGAGGTAGCTGAGTGTCCAGTGTGTCTTGCTCTGAGGTCCTCTCTCCTCCCTGGGCAGACTGCAAAGGGGAACAAGGGGAAGAAGCCCACCTCTAAGCCTCTGTCTGTCATGGCCACCAGTGGGCATTGAGGCTGACTCAGGTGTGGGGAGGCTAGGGTGGCCGTGCCCAGCCACAAAGCCTAAGTTCCTTACCCTCCAAGAGATAGCAGGCAGTCTGTGACCCCAAACTGGGCCCTGGGGGCATGACAGCATTGGCAGGTGTCTGGATCTGTGGACAGAGTAGGAGTGGAGGCCCCCCAGCCTGGGAGCTGCCCTCCACCGGAGCCCCAGTGACAACTATGCGGGGGATGGCCAGGTGCCAACATGGTCGATCCTGCGGGGCACACCCCAGGAAACTTACTGGATGAGACAGTTAGCGACTCCCTGGGGACCCCGTGGTCTGGCCTCTCTAACCCTCAGATCCTGCTGTGGGTTTCGTCGAAGAGTGCCCCTTCCTTTGGTCTCCTGTCCTTTGTGGGATCCCAGCTCGGGAGAGGAGAGGCAGGGGATGTGGGGGCTCAGCACCAAACAGCCCGGCCTTGCCCCCCCTGCTCCCTTTCTTGGCTGTGGGTCTGGGCAGGGGAGAAAGCCTGCCTTGGTGGGGCAGTGTTGGCCTGGGACAGGCCCAAGTGGGACCTGGGGCAGGTCCTGACACTGGTGGAGCCACAGAGAGGGGTGATCACTAGAGACATGTGAGTTCAGCTCTGCACAGAGGCTGTGCCAGGCAGGAGAGTGGAATTGGCCTGTGGGAGAGGAAGGAGGGAGGGTGAAGGGAGATGCCTGCGCCTACGCTGGGAACCTAGTTCCTCAGTCCGATGTTGGTGTCAAAGGGCAGAGAGGTGGGGGGAGTGAGCTCCCTGCATGGGGTGTGAGCACCGGCTTCTTGGTGGGGGGAAGGGCTTCTGGGGCCAAGGAGACAGAGTCTGGCTGTGAAGGGGCTTTGGGGGTTTGCTGGAGAGAAGCCGAGGTGGCCATGGGAGTGTGTATGCTGGAGGACCAGCAGGGAGCTTCCTCCCAGGGCACCCTGGGACCTGGGGCACTGGGTCTCTGACCCCATGTGGGATGGGAAAAGGGTCGGCTAAACCCCAGCAGGCCAAGGTGCAGCCCTGGGTTTCAGCTGGGCCTTGGGACCTTAGAGGGTAGAAGGCAGGAAGTGCTGGCTAGCCAGTGCTGTTGGGAGGACCCGGCAACAGGAAGTGTTGCATGGGGAGGAAGCCCGGGCAGCCGCAGGCCCCAGAGGTAGCGGGTGGCTGTCAGCAGGAGGGAGCTGTGGACCCGGGCAGTGCTCAGGGACATGTCGGGGCATCAGGCCTCCCCTGCCTGGGGGAGGCAGGCTGCCAATCTGCCCTGAGTCCCATGGCCTCCTGGGGCCCTAGGACACCTGCCCCTAGCCTGTCCACGGACAGGAGCAGAGCCATGTGCCGGCAGACTGCCTTCAGGTTAGTGGGGCAGCCCACGGACTGGGGGCTTGGGAGGTGGCCCTGACCCCGTGTTTCCAGTACAGCATGGGAGGCTGAGCTCTGGACTCCAGAGCGGACAGGCTCCAAGGAGAGCCCTCAGAGCTGGGTGGGGCACAGTGGGAGCCCCACTGTGCCCCACCATGGGCTGCTCAGCCTGCAGCTGGCAAGGAGCTGGGGGCCCGGGTTGGGGTACGCCTCCCCATTGTATATGCTGGCGGGCTGGCCTAGCCTTTGGGTCCTGTGTGTGTACACACTGAGTGAGTGTGTGTGCCCGGTGGGGGGGTGGTGTGTGAGTGTGTATGTGTGCGCATATGCTTGGGGGTCTGGCTGGGAGATGAAGGGCTGGGGGGGCTCTCCTCATGAGGCCCAGTTCATGCCCCTTCCCTCCTGCATGGCTGGTCACCGGCTTCCGGCCTCTGTAGGAGATTTTTGGTTTTGATTCTCTTATGGAGAAAGATTCTGGGAAGATGAAGGCAGGGAACTGAGAGGGAAGAATGGATGGGCTATGTGTGTGGTGCTGTGAGCCCACCGGCCCCTAGGGCCTGCCGGGTGCCAGGCTGGGGGAGTGCCTGTCCCTGGCAAGCCCCCCCCCCACCTCCCAGTGTTTACTGACTGTGTAACTTTGGGTGAGTTACTCAGTCTTGCAGGCCCTCGTTGTCTTCATCAGTGGTGTGGGGGTGATGCTGACGCACACATCAGGGGGTGTTGGGATGATGACATGGGCTGATCCGTGAGAAGCACCGAGACTGGCCTACAGTGAGTGCCCGGTGCCTTTCTCCCAGCCCTGCTGTTCTAGTCTATAAAGTAGGACTAAAGCACCGGGCCTGTGGGACTTAAGGACCTGTCATGTGGGACTTGGCCCCGGCCCATGCAGGGCTGGGTGGCGGCAGTGATGTTTCTGACCTGTGCTGGGGCTGCCAGCCCAGGGCCGGGGGGGCACCCAGCAAGGGTCTCGTTAGCCTCTGGAGGCCAGGTGTATGCGTCTGCTTACGAGGGAGTGAATGAGTGTGTACCAGTGGGAGTCCATAGATATGTGTGTGAGTACATAGTGTGCTTGAGTGTGTGTGTGGATGAGTGTATGCCTAAGAACAAGTGTGCGTGAGCACGTGTCCAAGTGTGTGTATATGTGCCTCTGTGTGAGTGTGTACATGTGTGTATATGTCTGTGTGTGTGTATAGGTCTGCATAAGTGTGTGTGTGTGTGTTTGCATATGTGTCTGTTTGTATGTGTGTCTGTGTATGTGTGCGTGTACAGGTCTGCGTTTGAGTGTGTACATGTGCGTGCATGTGTGTCTGAGTGAGTACGTGTGCACGTATTGGTCTGCGTGTGAGTGTGTACATGTGCATGTGTGTCTGCGTGTGAGTGTGTGTGCGTGCGTGTGGCTGCGTGCATTCGGGGACCCCCAGCCCCACTGTGCTCTGCAGTTTGGGACCGGTCTGGTCACCACTGACAGGAACCCTGACTGTGGTCACACGAAGCGCCAGCTCCCTCACCACAGCCAGGGCTGTGTCTGCAGGTGTGAAGGAGGAGAGCCATGGGAGCTCGGCCTCCAGGTCCCCTGCTTAGCTCTCGTGCACAGGCTCACACCCGTGCACACTCATGCACACGCTGGTGTGCACACTATACCCTGCATGTGGGCCGTGTGGGTCCCACGCACAGCCCGTCTGAGCACACTGCCTGCAATTCTGACAGGGTGTGGAGCCTCAGGGCATATGCGGGCCAGTTGGGGGGTGACCACACGCTCTGGGGCTTACAGCCACATGGGGGGTGGGTGTGATCCACCAAGCGACAATTGGTGGAACTCGAGGAGGGCTGTCTCTGGGCCAGTGCAGTGTCACCCACCTGCTCGCCCCCCTCCCTGCACTTCAGGCCTCTGGGCACCCGGACTAACCTCAGCTTGAAGAGAAGGTCCCAGGTGAGCGAGGATCAGAGACCAGAGAGTGCCCGAGGTTCTGCCGTCCTTAGTACACACCCTGCGCACAAAGACCTCATGCCTTCTGGAAGGCCCCACGGAGCCCAGCAGCCACCACCGTGCCGGCCACCTTATCGCTGACCTTCGTGTCATCAGAATCCTGCCCAAGAAGGCTCCTGTGAGCTGCAGGGAACAGAGCCATTCCCAGTGGCCAGCTCACTGGGTGGCCTCGGTCCCCTCCTCCATAGAGACAGATGCCTTGAGGGGTGCTGGGCCGCTGTGAGGACAGGGCTCTCTGTGTCCACTGTAAATGAGAGGAAGCAGAGGCTCCCTGGAGGACAGGCCTGGTGGGATTTGAATCCAGGCCTGGAGCACTCTCCTGACAGGTCCCCACCAGGGGGGCTCAGCAGACACTGCCCCCTCCCCCGGAAGCACACTAAGGGGCCTCCACTGCTGTGTCTGTCCCTGCAGAAGAAGGGACTGACGCTTCCTGCTGATGAGCCCACGGGATGAGTGAGTGGACTTTGACCATCAGGGTGCTGGGCGACACCATGAGCCTAGAGGGAGGTGGCCAGGGAGACCAGGCTGGCAAGGAGTGTGGGTGTTTCTTGGGGACTCCCCTCAATTTTCCCAGGCACCAGTGGAGCTGGAGTCTTTAAGCTGGACTGAAAGTCCCCAAAAGCTGTGTGGTCACCTTAGCCAGCATGGCCCGTCATCACCCCTACCCTCAGCCACCATTTCCTTCCCTTTTCTGTTCCAGCCCGGCCTGGCACTGGGCTCTTGGTCAAGTGCCAGACCAGCTCATGCACTGCTGCAGGGCAGAGCTGGGTGGGGCGGGAGGCTTTAGGGACATCAGGATGGGTTTTCCCTCAGATGGTCTGTCCTCTGGAGAGGAGCTGAGCATATTGGCATCTGTCCCTGAAAGGAGGACATTCCTAGGGGAGGTGAAGTTGAGCACAGCCTAATTCTGTCACCACCCACCCTCCTACCCAAGGTCCAGCTGGCCGCCCAAGAGCCCTCATCCTGCCCACAGAGAGACTGCGGTCAGGCAAGAGTGAGGCTCTCACGGGCCTATACTTGCCTGGCCCCTGAGCTAAGCCAGAGTGGGGCTCTAAATTCCCATAGCTCCTCCCCTCCAATTTCTTCCAGGTGCAGTGTGAGGAGGAGTGGGTTCCATCCCTTCATACTGCAGCTGCCCCCGCCCCAACAGACACACCAGGTCTCCTTACAGATTGGGGAGGATGCAGTATGGGGGGAGAGGGCTATATTTTGGCTTTCTGTGCCTTCCCGGCAAGTGCAGTCCCTACCACCCACTAGAGTCAACATTCTGTGCCTCCTTTAGGGTTCCCTGGGTGCCCCTCTGTGCTGGGCCTGAGGTGGTGAGGATGGGGGACAGTAACAAGCTAGTGTGGTCAGTGTTACCTGGGAGGAAGGCTGTGTTAGCCCCATGGAGGGACATAGGAACCCCTAGAGGTCAGGGAAAACCACCTGAAAGAGGGGACACTTGTGCTAACCCTCATTTCATTTTTGGATTGTTCACTGCTAGTTTCGTAGAAGTATGAGTGGTTTTTGTGTATTGATCTTCCTGCTAACTTGTTTATTAGTTCTAATCACTTTTTAGTAGGTTCCCTGGTATTTTTTCTATATGTAATCATCTAAGTTGTGAGTAGTCTTACTTCTTCATTTCCAACCTGGAGACCTTTTATTTCTTTTTCTTGCCCAATTGCCTTGGCCAGCAGCTCTGGTACAAGTTGGATGGAAGCAGCAAGAGCAGAGTTTTCCTTGTCCCTGCTCTTAGGGGAAAGAGTTCAGTCTTTAACCATCGAAGATGATGTTGACTGTGGGCTTTTCATAAATACCCTTTTACCATGTTGGGGAAGTTTTCTCCTATTCCTAGTTTGTTGAGTGTTGTTCCTAGCAGGAAAGATTGTCAGATTTTGTCAAATGCTTTTTCTCTGTCCGTTGAAATAATCGCATGGTTTGTCTTTTTTTTTTTTTTCCTTTTTGGTATGATGTATTACAATCATTGAATTTTAAGTGTTAACCTTGTGTTCCTGGGATAGAGCACACTTAGCGTGGTGTAGAATCCTTTTTACAAGGTGCTGAATTCAATTTGCTAATATTTTGGTGAGCATTTTTTTAGAGGGGGAGGGAAAGAAGGAGAAGGGGCAGAGAAAGAGAGAGAACGCTAAGCAGGCTCTGTGTCCAGCGCCGAGCCTGACATGTGGCTCGGTCTCACAACCATGAGATCATGACCTGAGCTGAAATCAAGAGCCTGACACTTAACTGACTGAGCTTCCAGGAGGCCCTTGGAGAGGATTTTGGTGTCTACAATCATAAGAGTTATTGGTCTGTTGTTTTCTTGTGTTGTCTTTGATTTTGGTATCAAGGCAATGCTGGCCTTATAGAGTGAGTTCCTTCCTCTTCTGTTTTTGGAGGAGTTAACTATGAATTGGTGTTCATTTGGACCAATTTTTGGAGGCTAAGTTAGTTTAGTTGCCCCCTAAAGACACTGGAAGGCACTGCAGGCAGTGGTAACTGGGAACTGTAGCCTGGAGGTGGTGCTTGGTGGTTCTGGGTCTTGGATTCAGGAGCCATGGGGTCTGGATGGCACGGGTCCATGGGAGGTGGAGGGCAGGAGGACAGCCTGCTGGGAAAGCTCCATGGGGGCTGGATCTGGAAAGGCCAAGTGCACATGATGAAGCCCTGGAGATCTGGAACAGAGGTGATGGGAATGGCATGTGTGGGTGGGGGAGAACATGCTGAATGGAAGTGATGGGGGAGAGAATGGAAGCCGGGGAGGAAACTGAGACAAGGGGTGGTGGGTTACTGCCCAGAGGTGGTGGGGAGGAGGACAAGCAGGGGAGCTGGGAGGAGCAGGAGGAGGCAGTGGTCCTGAGTATGCTGCCAGGGGAGGGATTGGCAAGGGCACTGGGAGCAGAGGCGCACAGGTGGGACAGAGCCTCTCCCTGCAGTGGCAGGAGGCACCCAGAGCCAGCCTGAAGTGGAGGCGGGGAAACCAGGAACCAGTGCTGCGCACAGCTGCACACAGCTGCACAGCTGCACAGCTGCGTGGGAGGACAGAGCCCCTGCCCCAGCTGGCCCAGCTGACCCGCAGCCTGTATGCAGGAGGGAGATAGAAGAGGCAGAATGCTTGGGGGGCCGGCAAGGCCATCAACCTACCTTTGGCCAGCCTGGGGGTCTCCTCGGAGATTAGCCCACATCTACAGAACAGGTGGGAACTTCCAAGGACTGGACGTCTGTCTGGCTCCTGCAGGGAACCCCGGGGGGTGGAGACCGGTGGCGGCAGATGGGTGAAACAACCTCCCTGAGAGGGGGCGGGAGGACCCACAGACCCAGCCCGAGCCCCAGTGGCCGCCAGCCGAACCAGCTTCACCCCGGCCACAACCCGGGGAGGCCGGGCCGCGCTCGCCCCAGTTTACGGAAGCGCAAACGGAGGCCCAGGGAAGACGAGCCCCTCTCCCGAAGGGGCTGGCCAACCGGGGAGCCTGGCGGGCTCGGGGCCGCACTCAGACGTCCGCGTCGCGCCCGGGAGCCGCTGGGGAAACTGAGGCCCCGCGCGAGGGGAGGTAGCGGTCCGCGGTGGGGCGCGGAGCGCTGGGTCTCCACCTGCCGCGCCCGCCCCGCCCGCGAGGGGAGGAGCCGGCACCCGTGGGGCGGGGGGCGCGGGGCTGCGGCGGCGGGGCGCGCGGCATGGCGGGCGCGGGGCGCGGGCGGCCGGGCTGGGGCGGGCGGGAGGCGGGCGCGGGGGGGCCCAGGCCGGGGCAGTGTCGCTTCGCGCAGGGGCGGCGGGCCGCCGCGTGGACGCCGTGAGTACCGAGCCCGGATCGCGAGCCCCGCATCCTGGGGGAACAAAGGCGGGCGTGGGCCGGGCGGGGCGCGGGGGTTCCGTCCCGGGCAGCAGGCTCCGGGTGGCCGGGCCGAGCCTTTGTTCCGAGCCTCGGCTGTGGGCGGGGGCCGGCCCCGGGCTGGTTGGTGCGCGCGAAGCCGGAGGGGGCAGCCCGGGCCCTGGAGGAGGTGAGCCTTTGGTGGAGGATGCTGGCTCGCCAGCAGCCCAGTGGCTTTCTTTGTGCGTGTGTGTGTGTTTTGGGGAACGGGGTCTGTAGTGGCAGGAGCCCCAGGGGACAGGGCCTCTGTGTCTGACCCTGGCTGCAACACTGGTGGCTCAGTGGGACAGGGACCACACTCCCGGTCGACACTCCGAGTCCACTGGGCCCCAGGAAGGACCAGGCACCAGGGTTAGTGGGGGCAAGCACAAGAGAAATAGTGCCTCTGGGCCGGGTTGGGGGGGTAGTCTTGAATATGAGTAGGCATTCAGATGCCTCACAGAAGAGGGGACTGTGACATGATCCCAGGATCCTGGGATCGAGTCCCACATCAGGCTCCTTGTCCAGCGGGGAGCCTGTTTCTGTCTCTGCCTGGCACTCTGCCTGCTTGTGCTCGCTCTGACAAATAAATAAATAAAATCTTAAAAAGAAGAAGAAGAGGGGATAGTGAACCTGGGTCTTGAAGGATGAATAGGAGTTCTTCATGTGAGAAGGGGGAGTGGTCAGGCATGCCAGGCAGAAGCCAGGGTGGAAAAGAGCCTGGCATGTTTCAGGGAGAACGGCTAGGATGAGCAGGAGGCTGGATGGGGAGCAGGGGAAACGGAACAGGGTGGATACCAGTCAACCCACCAGAAGGTCATCGTGGCCACTGCCAACAAGCATGTGCTATATGTCAGGCTGTGTCCACTCTGTGTCCCCATTTTACAGCTCCAACAACTACGGCCTAGGGATCCCCCAGAGAGCTGAGCCAGGGTGGGAACTAGAGACTCAGGGCTACTTGCTTTCCTGCTTCCTGGTCTTAGGGCCTTAAGAAAGGGATGGACAGAAGCTGGCTAAAGGCAGGCAGGAGGGGCGCCTGGGTGGCTCAGTGTGGTTAAAGCCTCTGCCTTTGGCTCAGGTCATGATCCCAGGGTCCTAGGATCGAGCCCCACATCAGGCTCTCTGGTCAGCAGAGAGTCTGCTTCCCCTCTTTCTCTTTTTGCCTGCCTCTTTGCCTGCTTGTGATCTCTTTCAAATAAATAAATGAATAAATCTTAAAAAAAAAAAAAAAAGGCAGGCAAGAGTGGAGAGTAGGGCATTTGGGGCCATGTCCCTCATCCCTTCTCTGCTAAGGGGCAGAGATGATGGAGAGGATGCCCGAGGCCTGCCCTGGCCCCCATACCTTTTTAAAGCCATTATAGTCACCTCCCCCTGGAAGCCCCCTCCCTGGCAGGCTCCATCATAGGCTGACCTGGCACACAGACTTAGGGTGGTTATGACATTAGGCCTGACTTACCTGGGCCGATGGTTTTTTTTTTTAATTAATTTATTTACTTATTTATTTGACAGAGAGAGAGAGATCACAAGTAGGCAGAGAGGCAGGCAGAGAGAGGGGAAGCAGGCTCCCTGCCAAGCAGAGATCCTGACGAAGAGCGGAGAGCCCAATGAGGAGCAGAGAGCCCGATGCAGGGCTCGATTCCAGGAACCTGAGATCATGACCTGAGCTGAAGGCAGAGGCTTAACCCACTGAGCCACCCAGGTGCCCTGGACCAGTGGTTTCTTGAATTTATTCACTGCTATCCCCTAGCCTCCCTGTGGGGCTGTTAGTTTGGCAGGTGTGTGCTGAGTACACCAACGATAGTGAAGGAACACGCCCCGTTCTCAGTGTCTCTGGGGCTCAGGTATGTGGCCAGATAGACCAGGTGCTGACCAAGTGGACCAGGTGGCCCTTTCTTTCCCTGGGGTCCCACCTGGAAGCTGGTTCCCTACCCCCTGCTGCTTCAACCCTTTAGGCTGTCTCCAGGATCTCGGTGGTGTATCCCCCAGCCAAGCCATCTAATGTCCCCCAGTCCTGGCTGAGACATGTTTTCTTCTCCTTTTTTTGCAGCTTCATGGCGGCCGAGGAGATGCATTGGCCCGTCCCCATGAAGGCCATTGGTGCCCAGAACTTGCTAACCATGCCTGGGGGCGTGGCTAAGGCCGGCTACCTGCACAAGAAGGGTGGGACCCAACTGCAGTTGCTCAAATGTGAGTCCTCTGGGTGGCAGGGAGCATGATGGGAGGGTATGGGAATGGGCCTGAGCCCCAGCCCTGTGGCCCCACTCCCCTGTTGGACCTCTGTGGGCAAGCAACCTGTCTCTCTGAGCCTCTGCCCAGCCATGGTAGGCCCTCCATTGTTTTCCTTCCCTCCATGGTGGCCAGTACCCCCTGGGGGACCTGAGTCAGCCTCCTCGTTCCCCAGGACTGTGGGGTGACTTGGGGTGCTACTGCAAAATGGAGATAGAATGGGCATTTGGCACACGGTGCTTCATCTGTACCAGGGGCTGGGGGCCTTCTGTGGCCTGGTGTGGTACACCAGGTGTCATACAATGTGGCCTTGTACCATCCCATGGGTGTTCAGTGAGTTGGTTGGTGACCTGGTCCAGCTGCATGAGGCCAAGTCTCTGGTCCCTAGGACAGCGGGTTGGCAGAGAGTGGGGGCCCCCAGGTCTGGGAGATGCCCAGTTGTTAGGACATTGAAGGTCGAAGAGCATCAGGGCTTTGCTTGTCACTCTGACCAGGCATGAGCTCCCCATGCTATGACTTCTGGCCCTAGCTTTGTGCTTCGGTGGGCCAGCCTAGGTGGTCAGGGTCTCCCCCTGCCATCGGTGTGGCCGGGCCTGCCTTGGAGGGTGGTGCTCTGGGGCCTGTCATCCTGCCTGTGGTTTGCTTACACTGGACCTCACAGTGAGCTCCCTGCAAGGAGGCAGCAGGCTAGCCCAGCTCCCTCCCCTTCCCTTTAGTGGGGTTCCAAGGCAGGAGGACTGCCCTGAGCCACCCAGGGCCTCTGGGATAGCTGCCCTGTGGGATCTGCCCAGCAGCCCCCCCAAGGCTCACCTCTGCCCTCGCCCTGCCACCCTCAGGGCCGCTGCGCTTTGTCATCATTCACAAGCGTTGCATCTACTACTTCAAGAGTAGCACGTCTGCCTCCCCTCAGGGCGCCTTCTCTCTGAGCGGCTACAACCGGTAAGTGCCCCATAAGTTCCCGGTAAGTGCCTGCTGCCTGCCATGCCCACAGTGCCCTGGCCAGGCCTGTCCCTCCGTCCTGCCCACCCCTATGGAGGGTCCAGGCTGTCTTGAGATGGCTCCCATCCCACCCTTTGGATCCTGTCCAGCCTCTCCCACTTGCTCTCAGCCTCTCGGGGGCCTTCGCGGAGGACCTGGGGCCAGGCCCGGGGGCTTCCTGTGCTCTTCTCAGCAGAGGCTCCTGGGTCCCCATTTGGCTTCCACTCCCCTTCCCTGCTCACCCAGCGCTTCTCCTACCCTAGCCTCCTTCCAAGGTGCCAGGAACATACTTCACCCTGAGCCCTGCCTCAGGCCTCCCTGGTTTCGGGGCCTCCCAGGCTAGACCCAGCTCCTTGCTTTACATGAACGGCCCGGGGGCTGGGTCCATCCCACAAGTGCCTCTATGCGAATGGGCAGGTGGCCAGAGCCTTCTAGATAGGATGGGGAATGTTGGCAAGGAAGACCTTATTAGCCCCACTTGGGCCCACCCCTCAGCATCAGGGGCCTGCAGAACGGGTGAAGTGTGACTCCTGGGCTCTAGGTCTTAATGTCACAGCATGTGCCCGGCTCCCTGGGGCATGAGGTCGGTGCCTCCCAGCTCCCTAGGAGGGCCCAGCCCCTCCTGTCTCTGAGCACCTAAAGGTCCCAAGTCAGTTGCAGGACAGAGTGACCCAAGGTTGTGGCCACAGGCTCAGTGGGGAGGACTTGCCCAGGCGTCCAGCCCCATGCCAGGCCTCCAGGCCAGCTGGGGCACCAGTAAGGAGAGGACGAGCCTAGAGCTTGTGGCTGCCAGTGGGCATCCATGGCTCAGAGCTCTGGGGTCCCCCCCTGTTGCCCTTGCCCTCAGCCTGGTGGAGGGGCATACCTGCCCCAGGTGAGTAGCCTGGTGGGGCTCCCCCATGGTAGACTTTGTGATCTCGATATATCCTGGAGGGGGGAGCGGCCACAGTAAGTCACAGGGGGGCCTGTGTTCTCCAGGATACCCCTGCGGGGTCAGCAGGAGTGGGGGCAGGGGCTGACATGCTTGGGCCCCCAATAGGCAGGCCCGCCGGGGCAGGCAGGTAGCCTCCAAGTAGAGGGACATTGGTGGGTGGCAAAGGCGATGTGTCCTCGTTCGGCAGCCATGTGGGCTGCTGCTTCCAGGACAAGCTCCCAGACCCCAGAGCCCTGTCCACTTGGTGCCCGGTCCTCGCCTATGCGCTTCCCTCTGCCTGAAGATTTTAGAACTTTGATCTGGAGGATCCGCAAGATGGGCTGTCCAGACACAGCTGCGTCCTTGAGGGCATGATGGGTGAGGGGTGCCAGGACCGTCAGGCTGACCAGGGGGTGACCGCTGGCCCTGTGCCCTCAGGGTGATGCGGGCAGCTGAAGAGACAACGTCCAACAACGTCTTCCCCTTCAAGATTGTCCACATCAGCAAGAAGCACCGCACCTGGTTCTTCTCGGCCTCCTCTGAGGATGAGCGCAAGGTGAACCTATCTTCGGGGTCGGGGGGCTGACAGGGCCACCGTCCAGGCGCTGTGGGGATGTGGTGGGGATGCATTGCCCTCCTCAAGCCCATGGCCTGGTACCAGCACCCCATGCTCAGGAGGCATCTCGGAAAGAGCTCTGAATGGGCTACAGCAGGGCCAGAGCCCCCAGAAGGCCACGGAGGTCATCTCGCTGACCGTCATGCAGGCCAGCCTAGGGAGGGGGTGGGTGGAGCCCTGCCCCGGACCGCACGCACCCATGGTCTGCATGCACCCACCACACCCCCACTGTCCCACAGAGCTGGATGGCTTTGCTGCGCAAGGAGATTGGCCACTTTCACGAGAAGAAGGAGTTGCCCCTGGACACCAGGTGGGCCTGGGCAAGGGAGGGGGGCTTGGGGCTTGACATGTGTGCCTGCCTCCCAGTTCTGGGGGCTTGGCCCAGGCCATGTGTCCGTGTGTGTGCATATGCGTGTGTATGCGCTTGTGCCCGTGTGTGTGCATGTGTGTATATGCGCGCGTGCGCCCCTACTGGCAGTCTCTACAGGGCAGAGAGGACGTGGGGCTATCCCTGAGGCCTGGCCCTGTGTGGTCAGGCAGGGGAATGAGGGGGGCACCACAGTCTCTGGTCCCTGGGTCTGTGTTTCTCACCTGTGAGGAGCTTCTCCGACTGTTATGTTTTTTCCTTGTGTTTACCTGTGGGTCTAGCTCTGTACGTGTCCACGTGTCTGTGTGTGGTGTCTGTGCATATGTCAGTGGCTGTGTGTGTCTGTGCATCAGTCATATGTCCGAGGGCATGCGTGTACGTCCATATGTGTGAATGCAAGGGAGCTCCCCTGCCCGGTGCTCACTGTGCCCCACCCCTGCCCCCCACCTCAGTGACTCCAGCTCGGACACAGATAGCTTCTATGGTGCAGTCGAGCGGCCTGTGGACATCAGCCTATCCCCGTACCCCACAGACAACGAAGGTGAGGCCTGTCTCTGCACACCTGTCCCACCCCCTCCACACCTGGCTACCCCCGCCATGGGAGGCGTGGCTGGCTGTCTTCCCCATGCAGCCCAGGTCTGGGGTTCATGCCCCGGCTGGGGCCTCCCTGACCCTTGGCTCGCAGTGTCCTGAGGGCCCCTGGGTGCAGCTGGGCCTGGGCCACCCTGTGTCTGATGCTCCATGTGCCTTACAGATTATGAGCATGAGGATGAAGATGACTCGTACATGGAGCCTGACTCCCCTGAGCCCATGGAGCCTGAGGGTAGGTGGGCAACTTCTGAGCCTGGGAGGCTCCTGGGGCTGGAACCCGGAGCAGAGCCCCTCCCAGACTGGGAGTACTGGCCTGAGTCCTGCTCCGCGGGGCCTCAGTTTCCCTGTTGTGGCCCAGGTATCAGGAGGACTGATCTGGCTGGCTCTGCTCACCGGCTCCTCCCACGTCCAGGTAGCCTGGGGTGGAGCGGACAGCTGATTTGCAAATAAGTGAGGTGGAGGGGCCCACACGTGTGATGCTGAGCCCAGGGTGGCTCTGGGGTGGAGAGTGGGGAAGGAGGAACATTGAAGAGTGGGTGTCTCAGCTCCCTGGAGCACCTCTGGGCTAGCCTGTCACTTACCCACCTGCTCCCCCTGCCCTGACCTCCTGAAACATGTGGCCTGGCACGGGAGAGTGGTGTGTACCACGCGTCACATGTGTGTCACATACATGTGTCACAGCAAAGCATAGGGCCCGACAGGGGAGGACTGTGCCTCTGTCCTGCCGTCTGTCCCTTCCCACTATCCCTTCCACTGTCCTGGGAACTTGGGACAATCCCTCTACACCTGGCCTCCCTGTTCCTCTGCCTGCTCTCCTTCAGTGACCTTGTTCTCTGCCCTCCTCAGCCCCTGTCATTCAAGTGCAGCAGGGGCAGGTCCAGCCCCCTTTCCTGCTCCCGGTCCCCTCCCTCTGAGGCAACAACCAGGAGCTGTGGGCCATGAGCCTCGACCTCCCTCCTGGCACAGAGCCTGTGGCTCCAGCCCATGTCCATCTGCCCTGCCCCTGAACTGCAGCCATGCGTGGCTAGAGATGAGCACGTAGGGGCCTCAGTTTGTTCCCCGCTGCATGCCCACAGACCTGCCCACACACTTGCTCCGAGCCCTTCTGAGTCCCCACTCCAAGCAGGCTTTCCCCTCTCTCTCCCAAACATTTCTCACTCTGGTGACCTCCCCATTCTCAGACGCAGCACTTAGCACCTGTGAATCTAGTTGTACGTGACCCGGGGCTGTATTCCCTGTCCCTCAGCTGCCTCGCTCAGCGCTGGGTGCCTTGTGCTCCGGGTCCTCTCCCACCTCACTCAGCCCTACACCAGCCTCTTAATGCCATCCACAGGAGATGGGCCATCCAGGACTCAGGCCTAGCCCATAGCTCTGGGACAGCCAGGGTCATGGAGAACCTGTCCACTGGCCTTTCCAGCCAGTGCCCCTCCTGGAACTGCAGACCTGTGCCCCAAAGGCCCCCCCCCACACCCTCGCCTCTCCTCAAACCCCAGACCTGTGTCCCCACGGCTCCCCACACGCTCGCTTCTCCTCGAACCCCAGACCTGCACCCTGACAGCCTGCCCCACATCCTCGCCTCTCCTGGAACTCCAGACCCAGGCCTGACAGCCCACCCCACACCCTTGCTTCTCCTTGAACCACAGACCTGCGGCCCGACGGCCCAACCCATACCTTCACCTCTCTCTTGAACCCCAGACCTGCGCCCCGACGGCCTGCACCACACCCTTGCTTCTCCTCGAACCACAGACTTGTGGCCCGACAGCCCGACCCATACCCTTGTCTCAAACCCCAGACCTGTGCCCCAATGGCCTCCCATACCCTCGCCTCTCCTCGAACCCCAGACCCTCACCCCCACGGCCCCCCATACCCTCTCCTCAAACCTCAGACCTGCGCCCCGACAGCCCACCCTACACCATCACCTCTCCTCGAATCCCAGACCTGTACCCCGACAGCCCACCCCATACCCTCACCTCTCCTTGAATCCCAGACCTGTGCCCCGACGGCCTGCCCCCCACCCTTGCCTCTCCTTGAACCCCAGACCTGTGCCCTGACAGCCCACCCTACACCCTCACCTCTGCTCAAACCCCAGACCTGTGCCCCGACAGCCCGTCCCCCCACCCTTGCCTCTCCTTGAACCGCAGACCTGCACCCCAACGGCCTGCCCCGCACTCTCTGTGTTCTTACAGCCAAGCAAGTACAGCCCTCATCTTCCTCCCAAGCTGCTCCTGTCCATCCTGCTCACCTGTCTTAGTGGGAATAGCTTCCCCTCACTGAGGCGAAGTCCTCAGAGTCCCCCTTGCCTCTTCTCTCTCACCTCCACTTCTGGGAAGCTGATGGCTCCAGAAGCTCGTGGGGACCCCACATGGAGGAAGAATGAGGAAGGCCGGGGCGTGGAGGTTGGTGGTGTTGGCCCAGCCTCCAGCAGGTAGCACATGCTCACTGACTGGGTCCCTTTGCTCTGCAGACACCCTGACCCACCCACCGGCCTACCCGCCGCCTCCTGTGCCCACACCCAGGAAGCCAGCCTTCTCCGACATGCCCCGTGCTCACTCCTTTGCCTCCAAGGGCCTGAGCCCCCTGCTGCCACCCCCACCCCCTAAACGTGGCCTCCCTGACGCCAGCCCAGCTCCCGAGGACTCCAAGAGGGACCCACTGGGCCTGAGGCGGCCTGAGCCTGGCCCCAGGGGGTCCCTAGCCCCACGGAGGATGAGTGACCCCCCGCTTGGCCCCCCGCCAACCATGCCCAGCCTCCGGAAACCCCCTTGCTTCCGTGAGAGTGCCAGCCCCAGCCCAGAGCCCCGGGTCCCCAGCCATGGGCCTGGCTCTGCCTGCAGCTCTGCCGGCATGGCCGCTGCCTCCTCCAGGAACTGTGACAAACTCAAGTCCTTCCATCTGTCTCCCCGGGGGCCACCCACGCCTGAGCCTCCACCTGTGCCGGCCAACAAGCCCAAGTTCTTAAAGATGGTGGAAGAGGCCCCTGTGGGGGAGGCAGCCAGGCCCAGACTCTTTGTGCCCCCTGTGGCCCCCAGACCCCCCGCACTGAAGCTGTCCACGCCTGAGGCCACAGCCAGGCCAGTGGTCCTGCCGAGGACGGAGAAACCACCCCTCCCCCACCTGCAGTGAGTAGACTTGGTGCTGGTGCCCCTGGGACCCCCTCCCCAATGGCTGGGTTCTTGTGTGGGTGCCCTGGCCTCCTCAGCTTTGGCACAGTGCCCACGATGGGTGCCAGGCAGCCGTATCGTGAGAGCAAGATGGCTGCCTGATGGCCCCGGCCTGCTGTGGCCCTGCAGCCTCCCCTGCAACTGACCCACCCCCACCCCAGAGGAAGGTCCAGCCTCGTGGGTGGTGGGCCTGGGGCCCATTGCTGTCTGGGGAGCAGTGGGCAAGGGGATCTTTGGGGAAACAGGCCTCCCAGGGCCCGTGCAGTGTCAGGAGAGGGGGCTGAGCACCTGCTCTGGGATAGACGGTGGGGGGTGGAGGAGCTTGGGCTGGGAGCTGCTAGGAGCTGGTGGGCCTCTGCAGGCCCTCCTGAGCTGGCACTGTCCTTCCCTGCCTGGGGCTCTAGAGCCACCAGGGCTGCCTCTGTGCCCTTCCTGACTGGGAACTCGCCAGAGTGCAGAGTATGTTGGTGACTTATCCTTGAGGTCTGCTCAAAACACTGTTCTTTATTGCCGGGCACTGTTGGGGGACTGATGTGTCCCCTGCTGGCACAGTGTCACTCATACCAACAACCTGTGGTTAGCGATGTCTGGGGCCCCAAACCACGAAGGTTCTAGGAGCGACGGGGGGAGTCCTGAGTGGGCACGCTAGCCCAATACTCCCTGAAGGCTTATGACTCTGGCATCCTTCTCCCTAGGACTCTCAGCTCTGCTGCCCGAGGGAGGGTGCCCCATGATGGTTCCTGTTTCACAAGGGGTCACAGGGGTACAGACTGGGTCGGTTTGCCATGAGCTATGGCCCAGCCCTGGCCATAGCCCAGTGTGGGCTCTGTCCCTTTGTATCAGCTGTTCTTTATGGCTTGGGGAGGGGTGTGACTAGGCCAAGATCACAAAGCTGGTTAGCTACAGAGCTGGGGCCCAGCCCCCCAGCCTGGGGCCTTCTGCAGTGTCCAGGGTACTTGCCTGTGCTATGACGACAGAGGAGTTCAGGCCCCAGCACCCCTCTTGCCAGCGGCATTGGCAGTTGTGAGCCCGGAGCAGGCAATTCCCATCCCCAGGGCGGTCGGCACTGGCCTATCTCAGAGCTCTCTGGTCTGGGCCTCTGACAACCATTGGGGTGGACAGGGGTGATGGGTGGAGGGTGGAGGGCTGTGACAGTGATGTGCCCTCCTCTCCTTGCTCCCCTCCCAGGAGGTCACCCCCTGATGGGCAGAGTTTCAGGAACTTCTCCTTTGAAAAACCCCGACGGTCCTCAAAGGCCGACAGCACTGGTGGGGAGGACTCTGACGAGGACTATGAGAAGGTGGGGCCGGCGGGAGAGCCCAGCTTGCAGCAGTGGGTGGGAGGCTGGGGGAGAGCCGCCGGCCAGGGCGGCTCCTCACTGAGCATCTTGAGGGAGAAGCCGCCCAGGATGCCAGAGTTGTCTGTGGGGTGGGGGGTGCCGGAGCACCGTGCAAAGCCCCAGATCTGGGCACAGGCTGGCAGCCCGTGGTGGGGGAGGGTCACTGGCTACAGGCACCACTTAGACCCTGACCCTGACCACCACTGGTGTCTCCAGGTGCCGCTGCCCAGCTCTGTGTTTATCAACACCACGGAATCCTGCGAAGTAGAAAGGTTAGCACCCAGACCTTCTTTCTCCAAATCCTTGTTTTTCGCAGACATGTGGTCCCCTGCTTTTCTGTCCCCCTCACTTGCCTTAGTGCTGGGCAGTTGCTAGCACAGGGACATGGCTCCGAGGGCAACAGAGGCCATGGACTCAGTCCCGGGGCTGGTGGTCACCCTGGGCGTGGCCCTCACACAGCCTGTTGCTCTTGGGACCTGTGCTGCCGAAGAGCAAGAAGACAGAAAGCCACGCTGAGGACCAGGGCTGGAGGGTCCCCGTGAGTGAGGTCTGAGGACGGTTTGCCTGCTGACACAGCTGTTGTATTTTAGGCTGTTCAAAACCACAAACCCCCAGGGAGAGCCCCAGGATGGACTCTACTGCATCCGGAACTCCTCCACCAAGTCGGGAAAGGTAGGTGCCCCAAGCGTCACCCTGCTGGGCTGAGGCCCCTGGGGACACGACTATGTGGCTGCTCCTCTCTGCTCACACCCAGACGGATGGCCAGTACAGCGCTTTGTAGTGCACATGCCCCTTCCCTGGGCGGCTCTGATGGGGCATCTCGGCCAGCTCTGTTCTGGGGGTCTCGCCTGGCAGCCACTGCCCCGTCTGTTGTCAAAAACTAAACATCGTTTGCAAACTGGGGGAGATGCTGGCCAGTCCCCCCGCATAGGTAGGAGCTTGGCAGAAAGCCCTGGGTGTCCCAGACTCAGGTGGGCTGGGGATTTTCAGGCACTTTGTGGGGAGTCTGCCTGGGGCCGAGGGAATAGAAGTCGGCTGCCAGTACCTCTGCCTCTACGAGGGTGGCTTGTAGTGAGCCTCACTTTTCTGCTCCTTTTCCTTTGTTATTTATTTACTTATTTATTTAAGTGAGCTCCATGCTCAACAGCGGGGCTTGTGCACATGACTCCAAGGTCCAAGATCACGAGTTGCACGGTCTACGGATGGAGCTAGCCTCTCTCTGTTCTGTGTGTGTCAGAAATGGTCCTAGGGCGAGCCACGCACCTGGTACTGCTTCTCAAGTCTCCCCAGAGGCTGTCAGGGCAGGAGCCCTGAGGCTGGGGTCCGCTCGTTTGGACCCTGCTAGCCATGTCCCTCCCTAGGTCACCGGAAAGGCCCCGGGACCCAGCCGTGTGCTTCTGCCTGCCCTTTGGTCCCTGTGGCCCATCCCCCAGGCTGGTGCTGCTCTCCACTGACCCATCTGCTGCTGCTCTCCCTGCAGGTTCTGGTTGTGTGGGATGAGAGCTCCAACAAAGTGAGGAACTACCGCATCTTCGAGAAGGTGGGCAGGCTGGCCCCGCCCCAGGGCCCTGGCTGGAAGGGCACCCCTCCCTGGGACTTGAGTGGGACAGGGTGGTGGGGGGATGGCAGACACAGAGCCGACACAGGGCGGCTGGGAACTGGCCTGGCTATCGTCCTCACTGCTGACCACCCCCTGTCACGGGAAAGCCCCCCAGACTCTGCTTCTCTTTCCCCCGCCCAGGACTCGAAGTTCTACCTGGAGAGCGAGGTGCTGTTCGTGAGCGTGGGCGGCCTCGTGGAGCACTACCACACGCACGTGCTGCCCGGCCACCAGAGCCTGCTGCTGCAACGTCCTTACGGCTACACGAGACCCAGGTGACGCCGGTGACCCCTGCTGCTGTGCAGAGACCAGCCACGGGGGCCGTGACCCCAGGCCACGCAGATGAGACAGGCCCACTGGGGTGATGAGCCAGATGTAGCACCATGATCCTTCCCAGGGCCTCCCCAACAGATACCTTCTAGAATCTCACAGGCCAGGCTCCTCTCAGCAGGCTGGGTCCCTGGGGCTGGGCCAGGCTCTGCTCTCCAGAGGATGGGGGGCCCGGGGGTGCTCTCCTATGACATGTACCCCACCCTGCCCCAGCTCCCCAGAGCCCGGGGTCCCAGGACCAAGCCCTGCCTGGGCTTTGTGGACAAGAATTGTGGTCATCCCTCCCACTCCCCAGCTCCCCCAGCACACTAACCCGGCACTGTGCTGGGAGCTGGGCAGGACTGGGCATTTGGGGCAGGGGCAGGGGCTGGTCCCAGGACTGCCACCCCCAGGTGGCAAAGACGCAGGCTCTAGGAGGGGCCGTTGATGTACAATAAAGCACAGATGACCTTTCTCACAGTGGCCAGGGTTTCACTGGGAAGGAGGGGAGGACCAGCCTTACTGAGTACCCACATCCACATCCAAGGATCGACTCTTGAAGCTCAACTCCCAGGAAACCTACAAAGTGCTTGTCTTCAGGGCGCAGGCCAGTAAAGATCTTGCTCTGGGCACATAGCTAGGTACAGAACAGGACCCAATCTCGGGCAGTCTGGACTCAGAGCCTATAATCCGAGGTGACATGGGTCAGGTACAAGGCAGTGGGACTGCAGAGCAGAAAGGCCCTCTATCTACGGTGGGGTCATTTGCTGGATTAACAAATGGTTCCCTGGGGCACAGCCGGGCCCCAGGCCAGTGGAGTGTGCCTGTCTGGGAGCTCCAGGAAGACTTCTTAGAGGAAGAAATGGCTACAGTGGGTTGGGAAGAGTAGGTCCTATGCAGACTAAGTGTGGGTGAGGATGGTGGCCCCCAGATGCCCGAGTCCTCTGGACAATACCCAGCTCAAGTCCGGCCCTGACCGCCCCTTCCTGCCTGCCGTGGAATTCCAGGAACCGCTGTCCCTGGCACAGCCATCCAGGCTGGACTGTTGTGTTTGTGTGGAAACAGACTCCGCTTAGGGTCAGGGCTGGCCGGGACCCGGGGGTATCAGATTCTCTCTGCACCTCGTTTTGGGCAAGAATTTTACCCTGTGAGATTCAAACCCAGGACAGTGGTGTGCCCTGCAGCCAGGGATTCATCCTCTGGAGAGGGCCCTTTGTTTGTACTTCCTTCCACCTGCCCCAGGGCATGTTTGGGGGGGGGTGGGGCTGCTGGCTGGGGGAGGGGGAGGGATGAGGCCACTGTGGATGGGAGAGGTCCTGGGGGGGTATGACAGCCATCTGCTTCCAGGAACCAAGTGTCCAGCACTGTCCTGCAGATGTTTCCTCTAAATCCTGCTGGGGGGCGGGGGAGGGTCAGCATGGGCATTGTCCAGTTGGGAGCAAGGGAAGGTTTAGGCATTCCACACTAGCTTGAGGAACCAGCAATCCATTCTCCCTGTCCTGAACTAGTGCGGGGAGCCCATGGAGGCACGCCGTACCCTACTGTGGCTGCGGCTTCCCTTCCCCTTAAGTTATAAGTGGAGGTTGGGACCACGAAATGGTTTCTAGTCAGTGCCTGGGGTGAGGGGGTTCTGCTTGTGAGTGAGACACTGTGTGACACAGGGTACCCTGTCACTTCTAGCTGACTTGTGGCCAGCTCACCGGCGAAAATATATTTGAGGACTGCCGAGCTGGAAAGTGCGTGGGGTTCTGGGGCGCAGAGCCAGGTGACAGGACCTCTGGTCACTTGGACAGATGAGGCCTGTGGCTGCCCAGGGCCCACTCTGGGGCCTGAACTGGCTTTACCTCTCCTCCCAGGCCCGAGGCCTGCTCAGGACAGACTCCCACCTGTTTGGGAACTGACCCAGGACCTGGGGCCTCAGCTGTAAGGGTGTACGCCGGGGGTGGGGGTGGGGGGGGGGGGGATGGGGCCCCGAGCACGGTCTCCAGCATAACGGGGGCCTCCTGAGACCTGCCGTCAACGTTCTAGTCCTCATACAGGCTGGTTACTGCTTCCTGGGCTCCAGGTGCTGAGCTCCATGGGTCCTAGACAGTTTGCTTGGAGAAAAAACTGCCATGTGCCTATTTCACAGGCGAGAAAATGGAGGATCAGAGAGGCCTGCATTCAAGTTCCAGCTGGCTTCTTACTGCCAGGTGACCTGTTCTTTGTGGCTCTGAGCCCAGCCCCCAGCCCCTGCCCACCTCCCCATCTCCCCTCAGGGCTCTGATAGTCATGGGGAATGTATGCACAGTTTTGGGTGTGCCCTGACTGACCCCAGGGGGTCATAGCCCTGGGAGGAACACAACTGGCCTGCCTCCGTCTGCTTTGCCCTCTGGGCTGAGTCTGGGGGTAATTATAGGAAGTCTAGGACCTGTGCCAGGGACTACACTGCTTCCTCATCTTACAGTTGGAGAAACTGAGGCTCAGAGAGGCTTCATGCCTTGTCCAGCATCGTAGGGAGTTCAGAGACAGATCCCACTCCTGGGCTGAGAAAGGCCCAGACCTTTTGGGAAGCGTCTCCAAGCCCATGACCGAACATGGTTTTACTCTTCTCACAGTTGATCAGAAAGAGTGAGCTTCTTTACCTTCTGTTAATAGAGATTTTTATTGTAAACAGAGATGCTTAGAACCAGAAGAGACCTCACAAAACAAATCTGGAGGGGCTCCCTTCAGCTGAGGTCATGATCCCAGCATCCTGGGATCCAGCCCCGGTCACGCTCTCTGCTCAGCGGGGAGCCTGCTTCTCACTCTCCTACTGCCCCTTCCCTCTGCTTGTGTTTTCAGTCTCTCTCAAATAAATAAATAAATTCTCTAAAATTAAAAAAAAAAATCTTAGACAAAAACAAAAACACCTCCTGAGTTCCACATCCTGCCCCAGCTCTGGGTCACGCTGCGGGGACGCCCCCTGCTGGTCCAAGGAGGGTCTCCCTGCACCCTTGGCGGGACAGGCGCCGCTGACAGGGCATCAAGGCAGAAGAGGCCGCAGCCTGGGGCCAAGTGGCTTCCTGCCCAGTGCCCACCGGGACTGGCCTCTGGAAGGGAGGCCTGGAGGACACAAAGAACATGCAGGGAATATGGAGCAGAGCTGGCGCTCACACCAAATCCACGTGTCTCTAGAGGAGGGCAGTGAGGGGAGGAGCGCCTCTGTCTCTGGCTATGACCCAGTGCCTCCAAGCCCCCCACTAGGCAACTTGCCACATCCAGTTCTCTGTCTCTGCCTGCATGCCCTATCCCTCCCCCTGGGAAAGACTGCCTGATGGGGCGGCTTCAGGGAAGACTCCAGTCCTGGGCAGACAGTGACCCTTGAAGAAGGTTTGAAGTGTCTGTCTCCCATTCAGCTACCTTCCAGCACAGTCCCACCAGGGGGAGAGTCTTGAGACACAGAGCAGACCCCAAACACATCCACTTCCTTCAGGCCTTCCTTGGGTCCTCATGAATCCTTAGCGACTGCCTAAGAGCTGCCCCTGCGTCACCTCCATCTTCAGCTCTGGCCACACTCCAAGCTACTCAGAGCTAAACCACACTCCTTTTTCCTTTGATTTCCGGTAGAGCAAGACACACAATCAGAAAAATGAGCAAAACACAAATGGGCAGCCTAGAAAATTGCTATGAGGTGAGCATACTTATGATCCCATCAGGAGGTAACCTCTCCAGCACCCATGTACCCTCCCCATCACAGCTCCGCCCCTTCAAGTCTCACCAGCCCTGCTCTGGCTTTGGGGAGGCTCTGTCCTTGTTTCGCCATTAAGCCTTCACCACTCAGTTATATGTCCATCACGGCGGTGTCTTGTTTCTGTATTTTATGTGAGTGGAATCCTACAGATAAAAGCTTTGACATCTGGCTCCTTTGGCTCCTCATATCTTTGAGATGCGGCTGCATTGCTGGGCTTAGCTGTAGTTTGTTCAGTTCATTGCTGAAAACCGTTCCATTATATCACAGTTCACGGGTTTTATTTTATTGTAGTTGGACATTTGGTTTGTTTCCAGGTGGGGGAAGTCCAGACAATGCTGCTAGCAACAGTCTTATTCGTGTTTCCGATGCATGCCTGCACGAGTTTCTCTAGAGTATGAACCCAGGAGTCTGACCTCTGGGTTCCAGGGCATCAGGAACCTTCACTGTCTTCCAGGAATTTTATTGTTCCAGTTTACACTCCCACCAGCTATAAAAGAGAGTTCCACTTTTGGTTCCACATTTTTGCCGACATTTTTTCTCATTTTTGTCAACCTGGTGGGTGTATGGCTTTAATGCGCTTTTAGCTAATCACTAAGGAGCTTGAGCATATTTTCATGTGTTTATGAACCATTTTTCATTTGTCTCCTGTGAAGCATATATTCAAATATTTTGCACATTTTTGTATGTGTTGTTCTTTTTTCTTGTTAATTTACACTAATTCTTTACGTCGCCTTGATATTGTCAGTAATGTGTGTTGCACATATCTTCTCCAACTCTATAATTGTTATTGTGCATATGGCGAGAGGTAAGGTTTGCTTTCATTTTTCCCCCCATAGGTTTACCCACTTGTTCCTGCACTGTTTCTTTTTTTTTTTTAAGATTTTATTTATTTATTTGACAGAGAGAGAGAGATCACAAGTAGGCAGAGAGGCAGGCAAAGAGAGAGGGGGAAGCAGGCTTCCTGCTGAGCAGAGATCCCGATTTGGGGCTCGATCCCAGGACCCTGAGACCATGACCTGAGCTGAAGGCAGAGGCTTAACCCACTGAGCCACCCAGGCACCCTGCACCGTTTGTTTCTAATCTGTTCTCCAGCCCCCATCTGAATGCCACCTGTGCTATGTCCATGTATATGGAGGTCTGCTGTTGGACTCTGTCCATGATGTCTTGATACCTGCTGAATAGATCCTCACTTTATTTTTCTTCTTGGAGAACGTCTTGTCTGTTTTGTTCTTTCTCTTTCCAGATGAGTTTTTTCCCCACTTAAAAAAAAATATTTATTTTAGAGAGAGAGAGAAAACAGGGGTAGAGGGAGAGGGAATCTAACCGGGCTCCTCATGCTGCACGTGGAGCCTGATGCGGGGATCGATTTCATGACCCTGAGATCACGATGTGAGCCAAAATCAACAGTTGGACGCTTAACGGACTGAGCCCCCCCAGGCGTTCCATCCCACTTTTTTTTTTTTTTTCACATAAGTTTTAGCAATAATTGCACCTGGGATAAACCTCATTAGCCACAATACTATCTCTGCTGCACAAAGCTATTTTCACACAATTTTTAAAGTCAGTTCATCAATGTCACTAATAACTCAGTTGATCTTTGGACTGGGAATCACTATAGCTGTAAATCAGCTTGGGAAAAATTGACATCTTTACAACACTGAGTCTTCTGACTCATCAACATGGTCTACCTCCCTATTGATTTGAGGGTGCCTTCATGTTTGCCGATAGAATTTCATAACTTTGTCCATTATAGTCTTGCTCAGGTTTTCTTAGTTTCATAGGTACTTTATATTTCTTCTAATGTATAGTAAAGTGTGTATGTTTTTAATTTCTTTCTTTGTTTCTAGCATTTGGGACATACTTTTTCTTTTAACTGAAGCATTTTGTTAATTTGTATTTAATGTAATTAAATCTACCATCTTATTTTGTTTGGTATCGACCCACCTGTGTTTGTGGGTTTTTTTCCCTCCTTTCTCTCTCCTCCTCTCCTTTTGGATTGAGCAACTTTTTTTTTTTTAAGTCATTCCACATCCTTGTTCTAGTTGGAAAGTTATATAGTCTTTTTTATTTTTACCTGAGTCTAGAGTAACAAATATTTTTACCCTCCTAGACAACACATAGACTTCAGGTGACTTTAGCTCCGTTGATCTCCTTCATGACTTGATATCACCGTTGTATGTATCTAATTCTATGTTGTGGGTGCCTAGGGGGCTCAGTTGGTGAAGCATCTGCTTTCAGCTCAGGTCATGATCTCAGGGGTCCTGGGATTGAGCCCCGTGTTGGGCTCACTGCTCAGCAGAGATCCTGCTTCTTCTTCTGCTGCTCCCCTACTTGTGGTCTCTCTCTGTCAAAGAAATAAATAAAATCTTGGGCGGAAAAAAAAATTCTGTGTTGTTTTTTAACTCCTATCCTTAAAAAAGAAAAGAAAAGAAAGGAAAAGAAAGAAAATAACTCCCATCCAAGAGGGTGGGTTTTTTTTCTTTGAAAAGGAAGGTGTATTTTAATAGTATTAAAACTTCTTTTATTAAAAACTTTCAACAGGGGACGCCTTTGTGGCTCAGTCAGTTAATCTGCTGCCTTCGGCTCAGGTCATGATCCCAGGGTCCTGGGATCCAGTCCCACGTCGGGCTCCTTGTCCAGCGGGGAGCCTGCTTCTCTCTCTGCCTCTGCCTGCCACTCTGCCTGCTTGTGCTCTCTTTCTGATAAATAAATAAATAAAATCTTAAAAAAAAAAACCTAAAACTTTCGGGGCGCCTGGGTGGCTAGGTTGTTGGGCATCTGCCTTCGGCTCAGGTCGTGATCCCAGAGTCCTGGGATTGGGCCCTGCATTGGGCTCCTTGCTCAGTGGGAAGCCTGCTTATCCCTCTCCCTCTCCTGCTTCTTGCGTTCCCTCTCTCCATGTCTCTCTCTCTGTTAAATAAATAAAATAAAATCTTAAAAAAAAAAACTTTCAACAGTACTAAAACAGTTGGTTAAGCATCCAACTTTTGGTTTTGGCTCAGGTTGTGATTTTAGGGTCCTGACATCAAGCCCTGCAGTGGGCTCCCATGCTCAGCGGGGACTCTGCCTGAGAGTCTCTCTGCTCTTCTCCCCATGTCAAATAAATAAATACATCTTAAAACTTTTTTTATTATGGTAAAATATACGTAATATAAAATTTACTATTTCAGGGGCACCTGGGTGGCTCAGTGGGTTAAGCCTCTGCCTTCGGCTCGGGTCATAAACCCAGGGTCCTGGGATCAAGTCCGGCATCCTGTTCCCTGCTCAGTGGGGAGTCTGCTTCTCCTTCTCCTCTTTGCCCCTCCCCCTATCTTGCTCGCTTGCTTGCTCTCTTTCTCTCCCCCTCTCCAATAAAGGAATAAAATCTTAAAAAATCGCCTTTAAAAAGTTTTCCATTTTTAACCATTCTAAGTGCACAGTTCTGTAGCACTAAGTACATTCACATTACTGTGACTCTTTACCACCATCTATCCTGAGAACTTTTTTCTTCCTGCAAAACGGAGACTGTCTCCATTTAACAACTCTCTGTTCTCCCTCCCCTAGTCTCTGGGCGCCCACCATTCTATTTTCTGTGTCTGAATTTAACAATTCTGACCCACAGTTGGCCAGTTAGCTCAGCTGGTTAGGTACTGATAATACCACATTTAGGGGTCAGTCCCTGGACGGGCCATTACTTCGTCTGTGCTTGCTTCAGCAGCACATAGACTGAAATTGGAATGATATATGGAGATTAGCATGGCCCCAGCGCAAGGATGTACATCACTGCTTGGGGAACCTCATATAAGTGGCAATTGTATAATGACCTGTCCTTATCTCACTAGCATAGTGTCTTCATGATTCTAGTGCATTATAGTATGTGTCAAGATTTCCTTCCTTTTGGCGGGGGAAGGGGTACAGGCAGAGGGAGTGAGAATCTTTTTTTTTTTTTAAGATTTTATTTATTTATTTGACAGAGATCACAAGTAGGCAGGCAGGCAGAGAGAGAGGAGGAGAAGCAGGCCCCCGGGATCACGACCCGAGTGAAGGCAGAGGCTTTAACCCACTGAGCCATCCAGGCACCCCGGGAGTGAGGATCTTAAGCAGGCCCAACACCCAGCATAGAACCTGACATGGGGCTTGATCTCATGACCCCGAGACCATGACTTGAACCGTAATCAAGAGTCGGACACTAAACTGGTTGAGCCACCCAGATGCCCCGGATTTCCTTCCTTTTAAAGGCTGAATAATATCTCGTTGTACTGATGGGCCACATTGTTTATCCGTTCATCTGACAATAGACATATGAGTTGCTTCCACCTTTGGGTTCTTGTTAATAATGCTACAATGGACACGGATGTACAAATATCGCTTAGAATCTTTGTTTTCATTTCGTTGGAGTATATACCCCAAATGGGGTCGCTGGGTCATATGGTAATTCTCTGTTGACTTTTTTGACCAGCATACGTTTTCCACAGCGGCTGCACCATTTCACACTCTCACCAGCAATGCACGGGGCTCCAGTTTCTCCACATCCTTGCTAACACTTAGTCTTTTCTTTTTTATTATAGCAGTCCTAGTGGATATCAAGTGATATCTCATGATGACTTCAATTTGTAGTTCCCCAAAGATTAGTGATATTGAGCATCTTTTTTTTTAATTTTTAAATTTTTTTAAAAGATTTTATTTATTTATTTGACAGAGATCACAAGTAGGCAGAGAGGCAGGCAGAGAGAGAGGAGGAAGCAGGCTCCCCGCTGAGCAGAGAGCCCGATGCGGGGCTCTATCCCAGGACCCGGAGATCATGACCTGAGCCGAAGGCAGCGGCTTAACCCACTGAGCCACCCAGGCACCCCTTTTTTTAATTTTTTAAAGTGCCCTTTCTCTAGTGAGTATTACCAGAACTTTTAAGGCCTTTTTTTTTTTTTTCTTTTGACAGGGAGACAGATCACAAGTAGGCAGAGAGGCAGGCAGAGAGAGGGGGAGAAGCAGGCTCCCTGCTGAGCAAGAGAGCCCTATGCAGGGCTCCATCCCAGGACTCTGGGATCATGACCTGAGCTGAAGGCAGAGGCTTAACCCACTGAGCCACCCAGGTGCCCCTTGAACATCTTTTTTATGTGCTTATTGGCTAACCTTACATCTTTGGATAAATGTTTAACTCCTTTGTCCATTTCTTAATTGAACTGTTGCTTTTCTGTGTTGAGTTGTAGACAGTATTTTTAATATGCAATTTTTTTAGATTAGATTCTTGAGGAGCAAAACCTGAACTGGGGATCTTGTGCGAGGATCTATAGAGGGAATGTTCTCAGGATAAGCTGAATGGGGGAATCAGGATAAGGCAAATTAAAAATAAAACACAAAGGATTGAAGTGGTCTCAGCTGGGGTCTAGCTTTAGCGAATCCCACGGGTGCTCTGGAGGGAGATTTGTCCCACAGTTGGTCCTGCTTTGAGGTCAGGGCACCAGCCTTTGGACCCCTAGCTCAGCTAGTTATTGGCTATCCAAGTAAGGAGATGATCTCCTGGGCTGGGTGACACTGAAGACAGGGCTCTGGGGCCATTAGCTGCTGACATTCATGGCACCTGGGTAGGGCCCACTGCCAGCCCCAAGCCAGAGAGAAAATCTGGGCAGGGCACCAACAGTGACTCCTAAGCCCACCCCTTGAACTGCTCATATCTACTTGTTCCTCTTATTAAGTTCAGTCCATTGAGACACAAATTCTCCAGTATTCTAATGGGTCTCAGTATCTGGAGTAACTTCTGAGAAATGGGTAGAGAGATGAACTGTAGCCCCTACTGCTGTAGTTGATCCCCAGACCACAAGTGATTCTCAACATCTCCCTTTTCTACCACCCATTCTAGATTTCTTCATAGCTAACACTTTGGCTCTCCTAGATGGTTCATGCCTGAGGGTCTGAGCTCCTGGGAGCCGGCCCTTACCAGGGTGTGTGACATGCTCGCCTGTTTACAGTTACTGGGGGTGGGAGCACCAAGAGATGTCCCACTCTGCTGAGCGCCTGCTCTGATTGCTGATCACCTGAGCACCACATTCCTGCCTGACCCTATCCTGTAGCAGGTAGCTCTACATCCTACCAATAACGAGGGTCAATTATCCCTACAACTCTGGTTACCCCCTTCTGTGCCCACCAATCCACTGGCACAAGTTGTTGCACGAGATCAGGCGACAGCCATAGTTTCAACATGACTATGTCCCCTGGTAGAAGTGTCCTCTTTGGAGACCCCTAGCATCTCTAGGCTCACAGCTCTTACTGCAGCGGAACAGAAAGCACAAATTCCTCAAGTAGGTCATTGGGCATTGCACGTATCAGGGACAGAACCTCGTAAAGTGGTGACTGATGTAGCTATGTACTGCTTCACGGAGGCTGGCACTCCACCTCCTGGGGATCATCTCCAAGTTGGAGTCTCATCTGAATCTACATGTGGCCAGCCCCTCCCTCTAGCACACCAGAAACTTCTGGATGGCACATATTGGGTAGGAACAGTACATTCCTGGTCACATGTCCATTTCCATACCTCCTTTGCCATAAAGCAGTTATGTGGGATTCCATGTCAACCGATCAGACACTTGGGGAACTCTTGATAGGAGTGCTGAAGTAATTAGAGGCAGAAAGGCAAACCTTTATCCAGACACATGGCCGTCTCGGTGAACATGAATTATCACTTTTTCTAGAATAGAAGGGATCCAAGGTAATCAACTTGCCAGCAAGTAGCTGGTTGGCTCCTGCAGGGACAGGTGACAGCCTACTGCCAAATGTATTTGGCAGTGGCAGTAGCTGGATTAGCCTTGGTTACAAGGAGCCCATGCTGCTGGGCTCATACATGGCCTCCGTTCTGTTACCATGACGACTTCACTGGGGAGAGCACTGTGCCAGAATGATGGGGGCAGAGGACAGAGCCTGGCTTATGCTCATTGGCCAGTCCATTCTCTGCTTGTTTTTTTAGAGCCTCTCTGGTAGATGCTCACTGGTGAATATTAACATGCAATACAAAGGGGCGCCTGGGTGACTCAGTGGGTTGAGCCTCTGCCTTCGGCTCGGGTCATGATCTCAGGGTCCTGGGATCGAGCCCCGCATCGGGCTCTCTGCTCAGTAGGGAGTCTGTGTCCCCCCCGCCCCCGCCTGCCTCTCTGCCTACTTGTGATCTCTGTCTGTCAAATAAATAAACAAAATCTTAAGAAAAATGCAATACAAAGATCTTCACTCTTTGTACCAATTCCCAGAGGTCCATCGACATGCCTCATCTTCAGACCTATTTGTCCCCAAACTTTTGGATCGTTCCTTCCAGGTTCCCAACCAGCCCGTTAAGCCATGTGCCACTGCCCATGAGTCCAGACCACATCTCCTGCCACACGAAGTGAATGGCAAGATTTACTGCTGGAAGTTTTGCCTATGGGGGTGACTGCTTCTCACCACTTTCAGGGCAGCTGCTGAATGGGGATACAGTGAAACAGCAGACCATTTTTAGCCTATACCAACATAGTGAGCCAACCTTCCCATGAACCAAGCACAGGTTTTTTTGCTCCTCTGTCACTGTTTTTAGGGAATCCCTGACACCACTGGTGTGAGCTGATAGCCACTGCTGCTCTAGAGGTAGATGAACAAGGGTCTGGACCACCTCCCACTGCATCTACATGAATCCTTTCAATCCTGGATCTGACACTTAGATTGTGATGTATCTACCTGACCTCATGTCCTGGTATCCTGATGGGACCAAGCAATGGGCAATTCTGGCCTCAGAGTCACTTTTTTTTTTAAAGATTATTTATTTATTTATTTATTTGTAATAGTGGGCAGAGAGGCAGGCAGAGAGGGGGGTAAGCAAGCTCCCTGCTGAACATAGAGCCCGATGTAGGGCTTGATCCCAGTCTCCTGGGATTATGACCTGAGCCAAAGGCAGAGGCTTAACCCAGTGAGCCACCCAGGTGCCCCTCAGAGTCACTTTTGATGACCCATAGAAACATTCTGTTTCTACCAGAGCCCAGTAGCAAGCCAGAAGTTACTTTCTGAGTTGCTTTGATTTGTGAGTTTGTAGTTTGCACCAGATTTAAAAGGAAATTTCAGCCATTATATCTTCAAATCGTATTTGTCTTTCTTCCAAAACACCCCCTGATCCCCATTTTCAGGGACTCCAATTACAGATTTATTTGGCCTCTTGAAGTTGTTCCACAACTCACTAGTGCTCTGCTCATTCTTCTCAGGCTTGTTACTCTGTGTTTCATTTACTTTCTCCATGTCTTCCAGTTCACTTTTAAAAATAATTTTTTCTTTTTTTAAAGATTTTATTTATTTATCTGTCAGAGAGAGAGAGAGAAAGAAAGAGAGCACAAGCAGGCAGAGTGGAAGGCAGAGGCAGAGAGAGAAGCAGGCTTCCTGCTGAGCAAGATGCCAGATGGGGGACTCGATGCCAGATGGGGGACTCGATTCCAGAATTGTGGGATCTTGACCTGTGCTGAAATCAAGACCCCTTACTTAAATGACTGAGCCACCCAGGTGCCCCTTTCACTGACAGCTGCAAGCACCAAGCCTTGTTCTTGGGTGCAAGGGAAACAAAACTAACTGATGTAGAATTGTGGAGTCTTGTCCAGAAGTGCCCTGAGATCAGAGGTCACAGATATTAACCCTGGACAGTATCACTGACCTTTCTGTGGGCAAAGCCAAAGAGGTCCCTGCTGGGAAGAAGGCCCGGGTTCTACACTGCTCTTCCCCTGCTGGCTTCAGTTTTCTGTGGTATAAAGGGAACAAGAAGCTCTGCTTCTCTGTGTCCAGGGCCTTTTGGGGACTCAGATGAGCCAAGAGGAGGGTGAGGATAGGGGAAGGTGCTGGCCTGGTCTCCAGGCTAGCCTCCTGGTCACTGACAGGTGCCCTGGCCTGGACTCCTACGACTGGTTCTGCGGATGTGACCGGCGCTTGTTCATCCAGCACCGGCATGTCAGGCCCTGGGCAGTAGGCAGCCACCTTGTCTGTAGAGCCTTATCGCCAAGCACAGACCCTGCTGTCCTGACTCCACCCTGGCCACCAGCCACAAACTCTGCCTGTGCCCCCGCCCACCCGGGGCCCAAGGCCAGGTACACCGGCGCAGGGTCCAAGGGTCCGCCTGCTGGAGGAGCGCACGAGGTGGGCAGGGAGCGGCGCGGCCGCGGGCTCCGAGGGTCCCTCTGGCCTGAACGGGGCCCTTTAGGACGCTGTGCAGCCCAACCCGGGCTCCTGGCCCGCAGGGGCCTCCACGAGAGTCTGTCCAGGGACAAGCGAGCGCACGACTGGTTCTGGGAGAGCGGGCGCTGCCAGCACAGCGGCCGGCGCGAAGCTGCCGCCCAGCTGGCCAGCGAGGCCAGAACCTCCACTGCGAGCTTTCGGCCGGCGAGACCGCACCCACCTGGTCCCTGCGGTCCCAAGCGGCCGCAGGCGGAGCCTCCGCCCTTACCCTCCCCCACGCCGCGCGAGTCCCGCCCTCTCCCCCCTCGCGGTCAGCCAATCGCATGGCGCGTTGTTTGGCGGCGCGGGGCCGGCTGGGCCTATAGGGTGGCGCGTTGTTGGGCTGCGGCGCCGCAGGCCGCACCCAGCTCCCGCGGCGGGGGCAGTGCGGGGGGCTGAGGGGGCGGAGAGGCTGGGCAGGTCTGGTCTGCGGGCTGGGGAGCGCGCGGCGGACAGGGGGCGGAGCCGGAGCTGGAGCCGGAGTCCGACCCCGAGCCGGAGCCCGAGCGGTGAGCCGACGCGCAGTCCTCGGACCTTCGAACGCCCGTGCTCTGCTCGCGACTCGCCCCCTGAGGTGAGGCCCGCGCGCAGGGGCGGCCGCGGGGCCCGGGGCGCGGCGGAGCGGCCCAGGGGCTGCAGGCCGGGCCGCGGGGCCTGTGGCGGCTGCGGCGCCCGAGAGGCCGGGGGAGGCGGGCGGGGGCCGCGCCGGGCGGGGCGCGGGCGGGTCTGGAGTCGGCCGCGGGGGCTCGCAGCGGTGCTGGGAGGGGTGTCGCCGCCGGGCCGTGGCTGGGTGCGGAGGGGACGGCGCCCTGCACACCCCTGGCGGCGCGGGCTGCTCGGTGGGAGCGGCCGGGCGGCCGGCGTGGGGGCTGGGTGGTGGGCGTCGCGGGTCGGGCGTTGGCGCGGTCGGCTGCTTGCAGCGCCAGCGGCTGGCGGCTGCCTGTGGGCTCGGGAGCCAGTGCAAGCGGTGGGTTCCGGCAGCCAGGCCGACCTGCCGACTGTCCTGCGGTCGTCGGGGAACTGGACGGCCGCAGCGCTTGTCGTCTTCTCGCTCTTTTCTGTCTGGAACATCTGTTGTGGGCCAGTTGGGGGAGGTGTCAGAGGGTTCTGCCCTGGGCAATCACTTGTGTGTGTATTCTCGTAATCCACGGCCTTGGACGTTTTGTGGGTGATTTGTGTTCGCTTCCTGCGTCCCCACCTTCCGATCACTACTTCGGCTCACCGGGGGCTGCTGGTGGTGGGGTGTGTGATTTTATGCCTAAATGACCGGAAGCAACTGGTGTGATCCTCAGGACCAGAGCGCGTCCGGTGGCTGAGTGCGTTGCTGTTAAGTCGTTACGGAAAGAGCTTTGCGTACTTGCGGACGATGGGCTGAAATCCTAACGGGGGAAGAAATAGGCTTGCTGAAAGGGCGCTCTGTCTCCTTTGCAGGACGTCATTGGAGCCTCGGGGGGAGAACGAGTGGGAGTTCAGCAGCTCTGGGAGAGGGCACCTGTGGCCTAGCGGGTGACTTGGAGGGGGATTGTAAGGTTCAGTCTTCAGCTAATGCGCTGATGCGATGTAGAGATTGCATTGTAAAATCCGAACATTGTAAAATCTTGACATAGCCCTCGATTCTGACTGTGGGGAAAACTGGAAGAGTAAAGATGTTTTTTAAGGAAGTGAATGGTTTCGGCAGTCATAACTGCTTTTCAGAGTTTTGATGTGGCTTACAGCAGGACAGCTGGTATGGTTTATTTTACTGCTTGTCACTATGTTTAGATTTTAGTCACAGAGGCTTACTGAATGCCATGAATCTAAATTCTACCCAGTTTCCATGAGGTGGGATTGTTTTCTTTCTAAAGTATAATTTATACAGCTGACCATTTTTCCCTTTAAGTCTTTGACATTAACTGATACTGATAAGGTTTTGTTTGGTGTTCAACCTTGTGTTACTAATTGTACCCTAAAAGCTGTTTCTTTAGATGGTTATTGGTTTCCAGTTAGTTCTTTCAAGTAGTCCTTGTATTGTCAGAAAAGTAAACAATTTGAAATACTTTAAAAGGTAGTTTAAGGGGCATCTGGGCAGCTCAGTTGGTTAAGCATCTGCCTTCGATTCAGGTTCTGGGATCCATCCCATGGCAGCCCTGCTCAGCTGGGAACCTGCTTCTCCCTCTCCCTCTGCCTGCTTTTCCCTCTGCTTCTGTGCTGTCTCTTTCTGTCAAATGAAGAAATAAATATATTTTTTAAAGACTTTATTTATTTGACAGAGAGAGAGAGAAACAGTGAGAGAGTGAACACAAGGAGGAGCAGAGGGGAGAGGGAGAAGGAGGTTCCCCGCTAAGCAGGGAGCCCGATGTGGGGCTCTATTCCAGCACCCTGGGATCATGACCCCAGCTGAAGGCAGCTGCTTAATGACTGAGCCACCTAAGCACCCTGAAGAAATAAAATCTTAAAAGAGAAAAGAAAGATACTTTAAAAGAGATTGTAAAAAAAAATCACACATCCAACTAGCTGACCTTGTCTTAATTTTTAAGTTTAACAGTAAAAATGATATTTCTATTATGTGAAACTTAGACTACAGATTGATTTATTTTACATGTTAAATTGTTCTCAGGTACCTGTAGAGAGAATGGTGTAATAAGTCCCTGTTTACCCTCATCCAGCTTCAACAGTTGTTAACTCACAGCTGGTTTTCATCTGTATCCCCCAAACCCAGATTTCATGTCCTTTTAACTTGAATATTTCGGCATGTATATTTACATACATTTTTTATTTTTTTTATTTTTATTTATTTTTTTTTTAAAGATTTATTTATTTATTTATTTGATAGATCACAAGCAGGCAGAGAGGCAGGCAGAGAGAGAGGAGGAAGCAGGCTCCCTGCTGAGCAGAGAGCCCGATATGGGGCTCGATCCCAGGACTCCGAGATCATGACCTGAGCCGAAGGCAGCGGCTCAACCCACTGAGCCACCCAGGCGCCCCTACATACATTTTTTAAAAAGATAAACAGAAATACCGCTATCACAAAAATGAATAATTTCTCATTACCTTCAAATGTCCAACCAATGTTAACATTTTCTTGATTGTGTCACAGGTATTTTTTTTTTTTTTAATAACTGCTGAATCAGGATCCAAATGCTGTTTATGCATTGTGATTTGTTTTAATCTATAGGTCCCCCTCCATCTTTTGTCTTTCCTTGTAATTTATTTGTTGATGAAACTCCGTGATTTGTTCTGTGGAGTTACGGTCTGGGTTTTATTCTGTATGGTGCTTAAACTACACAGAAATGACTGTGCACTGGTAGATAAATCTAAAGGTGTGATCAGATTCAGAGTTAATTTATTTTTAGCAAAAAGACTTCATAGGTTGGTGGGCAGATAATGATTAGTAGTCTTTTTTTTTTTTTTTAAATTTTATTTATTTATTTGTCAGAGAGAGAGAGGGAGAGCGAGCGAGCACAGGCAGACAGAGAGGCAGGCAGAGGCAGAGGAGAAGCAGGCTCCCTGCCGAGCAAGGAGCCCGATGTGGGACTCGATCCCAGGACGCCGGGATCATGACCCGAGCCGAAGGCAGCCGCTTAACCAACTGAGCCACCCAGGCGTCCCATGATTAGTAGTCTTCTTATAAGTGACTCTTTATGCTTAATGCCTAAAGCCCTTATTTATTTAATATATAGAGAGCACACAAGCAGAGAGGGGCAGAGGGAGAAGGAGAGAGCATCTCTAGCAGTCTCCACAGTCAGTGTGAAGCCCAGTGAGGGGCTTGATCCCATGATTTGGAGATCACGACCAGAGCTGAAGTCGAGTTGGTTTAGTTACCATCTAAGTCACCCAGGTGCCTCAGAGTCATTATTTTATTAGGCTTTGGAAAGTGTTGATAGTTTAATTCTTTAACTTCATTTGTTAGATGGAATGTTTCTATAAAGAGAAATGTCTTGGGATGCTTGGGTGGCACATTTGGTTGGGATGCTCTTGGTTTCCGCTTAGGTCATGCTGTTGGTATTCTGGGATGGAGCCCTGAGTCAGGGTCTGTGCTCAGTGGGGGGTCTGCTGGAGAGTCTCTCAGTCTCCCACTGCCCCTCCCCCTGCTTTCTCTGTCTCTTTGTCTCTCTCTGAAAAAAAAAAAAGAGAGAGAAATGCCCCCTCCATAATTTGGTTATCCTGAATTTTAGCTTTTTTGGGAAAAGTAGGGTAACTGCTTAATTCCTCTCCAGTAGGTTGCTAATTCTCAAAATGAGTTGGGATCTTCTGAAAGTAGCCAGTGAGTTGTGTTATGTGTTTGTGTCACTGTGAACTCATGAATTTAAACACATTTGATATGGTTCAGTCCATTGTAGGTATTATCCTTATTGATGCTGAGATTGTCTGATCTTTGTCCAATAGGAAAAAAAAATCCTTTTTTTTTTTTCTTAAGATTTTATTTATTTATTTGACAGAGAGAGAGATCACAAGTAGGCAGAGAGACAGACAGAGAGAGGGGGAGAAGCAGGCTCCCCACTGAGCAGAGAGCCCGACACGGGACTCCATCCCAGGACTCTGGGATCACGACCTGAGCCGAAGGCAGAGGCTTAAACCACTGAACCACCCAGGCACCCAACCTCCTAAATCCTTTAAACAAGATTCTAAAAGTCTTTGATCTTTCTGGTGTGACAAACCGCACCAGGTTCATCTTGTACATTTTCTGTCCCAAGCCCTGGAACCATCTATTTCTCCAAGGGGTCTTGGTTTCTTTTAATGAAAAAACGGTATTTAGTAATGACACTCTGTGTCGTGGGGTTTTTCACTGCTACTAGGTTGATCATTGTTTCTAGGTCTTTCCAGTGCACAGATCATAGGTTACTATATGGAGTTCTACTTAACCTTCTTGATCTTACACCTGTATCTTTTTTCTTCCAAGACAGACATTTTGATTCTAATTACTCAAAATTTTTTTTTTTTTTTAAGATTTTAGTTATTTATTTGAGAGAGTAAGCACAGAGGGAGAATGAGAGGGAGAAGCAGACAGGGCACCACTGCAGGACCCTGAGATCGTGACCCGAGCTGAAGGCAGATGCTTAACTGACTGAGCTACCCAGACGCCCCTAATTACTTATTGTTTCATCCCACACTGTACACATCTCAGTTTTAGAAGAATATGAAGACCATCATCAAGTAATAAAAATTGAATTTTTTTGCATTCCCATTAAAGATATAAGGTCAGATTACTGTGTTCTATTTTTTATTTCTTTTTTTAAAGATTTCTTATTTATTTATTTATTTGGCAGAGAGAGAGAGAGCGAGAGTAAGAACACAAGCAGGGTCAGTGGGAGAAGCAGGCTCCCCACTGAGCAGGGAGCCCCATGTGGGGCCTGATCCATGACCCTGGGATCACAACCCGAGGTGAAGGCAGACACTCAACGACTGAGCCACTCAGGTGCCCCAAATTACTGTGTTTTAAAGTCACTTAGAATAGTTACTCTGGTTTTGCTACTGGGTGCATAGGTTTTGTGCCTTTTCTTCTCTTAGTATTTAGGGATTACTTTTTAAAATCTTACAATTATGTAAAATATTAAAAGTCTTTCGAAATATATGAAAGAAGGCATAGTCAAAGAAGTATTACTTCTTTCCATCCCTTCATCTTCACCTATCCCTCTTCCCTATAGATAACCTTTTTACATTTTAGTTTTATGGTTATATTTGTATTTCCTCTTTATCAGATAGATGGTAATGTATTATACACATTTTCTCACCATGCTTTGAGAAGTTTTTATAATAATTGTGTTAAAATAAATACACAGTAAAACCTGCCATCTTAACCATTTGTAAAGGTATAGCCCGTTGGTGTTCTACACCTTCACATTGTGCAGCCATCACCACAGTCCCTCCCAGGACACTCTCATCTTGTGAAACTGGATCTTTCTGCCAATCAAACACATTCTCCCCTGCCTCTAGCCCTGGTCTCTGTCCTTTCTGGCTCTAAGATTTTTTTTTTCTTTTAAAGATTTTATTTATTTATTTGACAGAGAGATCACAAGTAGTCAGAGAGGTAGAGAGAGAGGAGGAAGCAGGCTCCCTGCTGAGCAGAGAGCCCGATGTGGGGCTCAATCCCAGGACCCCGGAACCACGACCTAAGCCAAAGGCAGAGGCTCTTTTCCCGCTGAACCACCCAGGTGTCCCGGGATCTAAGATTTTAACTACTCTAGATACCTCATATAATTGGAACCATGTGGTGTTTGTCCTTTTGTGGCTAGCTCATTTGCAGAATGTCCTCAAAGTTCATCCATGTTGTAGCAGGTGTCAGAATGTTCTTCCTTTTGAAGACTTAATAATACACCATTACGTAGATATAGCACATAACTGTTGTTAGTGAATGCTAGTGTAAAAATTTTATTCACTAATGGCATTTTTTTTCCTTATCCTATGAACTGATGAGAATTTTCTGGTACATTTTAAGTTATCAGACAGGAAGAAAATACATCATGTAGGTGTGATGTCATACTCAGAAATTCTATTGAGAAGATTCCAGCCTTCTATATTACATAGTGGTTGACAGCTTCCAGTATTAAAGACTTAAGTTTTGTATTTTTTTCTTTTTTTAAATAGCTGCCATTTCAGCTCCTTAACTACAGCAGTACTGTTTTGGGTTGGTTTCAGCAGTATCATTTCTCAGATAAAATTGTCTGACTCATTGACACAGAGAGTCCGCTATTAATCAGTTTGTTAACATTGCATTTTAGTAATCTGTTTTTTCTCGCGTTACCCATTGTTCTCTTACCCGTTATCTATGTATGTGTTTACTGAACTCAAGATATTTAAGCTTTAAAGACTGAATTACTAGACCTATAGAGCCTAAGTGTGTGAACAACTGTCTGCGGTCATAGTTATTAATGCTGTTTTGCCAACATGAGTTCCGTCAGTTCTCTCCTCATAATACATCCTGAATCAGTCCTCCTGTCCCATCTTCCCTGTCACCACCTGGGACCAGCAGCCATCACGACTCCCTTGAACTGGCACAGCAGGCTCCAGCTGGTTTCCTTGTCCTTCCAACCCATTCTCTATCTTTCAGCTGGGGTGATTTACATAGAATATAAATTAGAATGTGTTCTGTCTTGCTTAAAACCCTTCAAAGACTGATAAAAGTGGTCGCCTCTAGGGACAGGGATCTGTGTGGCTAGGGTAAAAGGACGGGAGGGAGAATTACTTTTCATTGTATAAGCTTCTATATCTTTGGATATGTATTTTAGTTCATGTAGTTGGGTTATGTACTTACTCAGAATAAAATAAGTAATCTTACAAAAACCCAGTGACTTCCCATTATGGTTTTTTTTTTTTTTTAAGATTTTACTTATTTATTTGAGAGAGATCAGAAGCAGGCAGAGAGGCAGGCAAGGGCGGGGGGAAGCAGGTCCCTGCTGAGCAGAGAGCCCGATGCAGGGCTTGATCCCAGGACTCTGAGATCATGACTCGAGCCAAAGGCAGAGGCTTAACCCACTGAGCCACCCAGGCGCCCCTTCCCATTATGTTTAATGACAGAATCCAAATTTCTTATCCTGATCTCCAAGCTCACATTCTACCTTCTTCCACTTGCTCATATTTGATGCATTTACAGTGGTTTTCCTGGAACCTAGCTCTTGAGATTTCAGAGTCATGCATCTATCCCTTTGCCTAGAATGAACACTTGTATGCTGCTCTGCATGGCCAGCTCCTCTTTTAGGGCTCACTTAAATGTCCCTTAAAGAGGCTCTGTCTGCCCTCTTTCAAATAGGTTTCCCCTGTTATCTACTAACTCAGACACTTCTGCTGTCCTTTAGTTTTAATGATTTATCTGTTTATTCCCACCTCCGCCCCCCGCCCCAGTAATGATACTTCACGAAGGCAGAGAGTGTATTTGTCTACTGTTTAAGCTGGCCCTTTTGTGTTTTTGCTAGAATGAGTTCTGAAGGGGCACCTGGGTGGCTCATTCGGTTAAGCGTCTGGCTTCAGCTCAGGTGATGATCCCAGGGTCCTGAGATCAAGCCCCACATTGGGCTCTTTGCTTAGAGGAGAGCCTGCTTTTCCCTCTCCCTCTGCCTGCTATCCCCCCTGCTTGTGCTCTCTCTCTCACAATCTCTGTCTCTGTCAAACGAATAAATAAAATCTTAAAAAAAAAAAGAATGAGTTTTTTTTTTTAAGATTTTATTTATTCATTTGACAGATAGAGATCACAAGTAGGCAGAGAGGCAGGCAGAGAGAGAGGAGGAAGCAGGCTTCCCGCTGAGCAGAGAACCCAATGTGGGGCTTGATCCCAGGTTGCTGGGATCATGACCTGAGCTGAAGGCAGAGGCTTTAACCCACTGAGCCACCCAGGCGCCCCAGAATGAGTTTTGAGTTGTAGACTAGACCATGACACTTCCCTGCTTGGAGTTTTTCAGTGATTCTTCCTGGTCCATAAATCCTGAACTGGACCAGTCTTTCAAGGTTTGGCATCTTCCCATGTATATCTCCAGTTTTATCTCTTACAGCACCTTGGTTTTGCTTCCCACTGTGTTCTGAGCATGGTAAACTAGCACATAGTAGGTGCCCAGTAAATACTTGTGGAATGAATGATGGAAGGTTTGGTCTCTTTAAGTCTTTGGAAAACTAAGTCATATTCTTGGAAAAATGATAGCTAAAAGGATAAGGTCATAAAGCTTCAGGGAAGGCTACATAAAGAAGATAGAGTTTAAACTTACCCTCAAAAGAATGGGTACAGGGGTGCCTGGGTGGCTCAGTTAGTTAAGTGTCTGCCTTCAGCTCAGGTCATGATCTTGGGGTCCTGGGATTGAGCCCTGTGTGGGGTCCTGGGATCTAGGCCTGCATCAGGCCCCCTGTTCAGGGGGGAGTCTGCTTCTCCCTCATGGTCCCCTCCTCCCCGCCACTTGTGTTCTCTCTTGAATAAAAAAAAATAAAATCTTAAAAAAAAAATAAGGGTGGGTACTGTGCGTAAAGGTGGGTACTGGGATAGAGCCCCGCGTGAAGGAGAAATGGAAGTTCTTTTTTAAAAATTTTATTTATTTTTTATTTGACAGAGAGAGAGAGAGAGATCACAAGTAGGCAGAGAGGCAGGCAGAGGGGGAGGGGGAAGCAAGCTCCCTGCTGAGCAGAGCTCCCAATTTGGGGCTCGTTCCCAGGACCCTGAGATTATGACCCAAGCCAAAGGCAGAGGCTTAACCCACTGAGCCTCCCAGGTGCCCCAGTTTTTTTTCTTTTAAGATTTTATTTATTTAGGGGCGCCTGGGTGGCGCAGTGGGTCAGAGCCTCTGCCTTCGGCTCAGGTCATGCTCCCTGGGGCCTGGGATCGAACCTCTCATTGGGCTCTGCTCAGCAGGGAGCCTGCCTCCCCCACCTCCGACTCTCTGCCTGCCTCTCTGCCTACTTGTGATGTCTCTCTGTCAAATAAATACATAAAATCTTAAAAAAAAAAGATTTTGTTTATTTATTTAGAGAGAAAGAGAGAATCTCAAGCAGACTCCATGCTTATTGCAGAGCCCAATGTGGGGCTTGGGTCCAGGACCCTGAGATCATGACCTGAGCAGAAATCAAGAGTTAGACACCTAACTGAGCCACCTAGCCCCGATTATCTTCTTTTTCAGAGGAAAAAACGAAGGGAGTTGAAGTGATTTCCAGGGTCATACAGTTAGGTGGTGGAGCTGGGAATCAGACCTAGGGTGTCTGACTCCATAGATGATGCTCTTAACCTCCAGGCTGTGCTGCCTTCCTTCTGTGTAGTTTCTCAGTTCTGACACTTCAGGTACTTGGTTGTAAGTAACGCTTGGACCTGGTCTTCCCCATGAGGGCAGGAGCTGTGCCTCATTACTCTACTTCCTGAGTCTAGCACAGTGCCTGGCACAGAGCAGTTGTGTGAGTGATCTTCAAGTTACTTTGTATAGGTTTTACTTATTTGAGAGAAAGAGAGTGATGGAGAGAACATGAGAGCGGGGCTTTGGGGGAGAGGTAGAGGGAGAAGCAGACTCCTTGCTGAGCTGGGCCTGATGCAGGGCTCGATTCCAGGATCACGACCCAAGCCTTACAACCCGAGCTGAAGGCAAACCTTAACCAACTGAGCCACCCAGGCGCCTCGACTTTTTAAAAGCTTAGTTGTGAGGAATAATGTTCATGACAAATTGTTAAAGATGGTGTGCCCCATCTGTTCCCTTAAAGCAGTGGTTGGCACGCTATCTGTAAAAGGCCAGATAATAGATATTTCAGGCTTTCAGAGCTGTAGGGTCTCTGTTGCAACTTCTGAGCTCTGCTGCTGCCACAAGAAGCAGGCCCAGGTGATATGCAAATGAATGTGACTGTCCCGGTAGAGCCTTCTTCATGGACCTTAGAATTTGAATTGATTTCCAGGTCAATCACCTATTATTTATGTTTAATATTGCTATTTTTTTTGAACTGTAAATGTCACTCTTAGCTTGTGGCCCTTATAAAAACATTTGGCTTGGCAGGGATCATCATTTGGTGATTTCTGCCCAAAGAGTACATTTTATCATTAGATCGAGATAGAGCTCTGTCTCTGGAACTGAATTGTTTTATCTGCCAGTGGCCCTTTGTTCTGTTGTATAGTACTTTGGTCTTCATAAAGGAGCGAGTAGAAGAGACAGTGTTCTGAAACACTGTGTCATATTGGTTGTAGGGCAGTTGTTGGGGGCCTTGGCCATTAGAATAAATGGAAAAAGGACTGTTCTTTGTTTTCATTAAGAAATCTGCTTTACTGGGGCCTGGGTGGCTCAGTTGGTTAAGTCTCTGCCTTTGGCTTAGGTCATGATCTCAGGGTCCTGGGATAGAGCCCCACATCAGGCTCTCTGCTCAGCAGGCAGTCTCCTTCCTCCTCTCTCTGCCTGTTTCTCTGCCTACCTGTGATCTCTCTCTCTTTCTCTGTCAAATAAATAAATAAAATCTTAAAAAAAAGGAAATCCACTTTTTTTTTTTTTTAAGATTTTATTTATTTATTTGTCAGAGAGAGAGAGCAGAAGCATGGAGAGCTGCAGGCAGAACAGGTAGAGCAGACAGAGGGAGTAGCAGGCTCCCTACTGACCAAGGAGCCCAATGTGGGACTTGATCCCAGGATACTGGGATCATGACCCGAGCTGAAGGCAGGTGCTTAACCAACTGAGCCACCAGGCGTCCCCGCTTTACTTTTCTTTGAGTAGAATTCTCCACTTTCATTCTACTTCTATGCCGGAATGAACTTTGGTATGTTATGTTTTTCCTTTATTTTTTTTTATTTATTTTTTAAAGATTTTATTTATTTGACAGACAAAGATCACAAGTAGGCAGAGAGGCTGACAGAGACAGAGAGAGGAGGAAGCAGGCTCCCCGCTGAGCAGAGAGCCCCATGTGGGGCTTGATCCCGGGACCCTGGGATCATGACCTGAGCTGAAGGCAGAGGCTTTAACCCACTGAGCCACCCAGGCATCCCCGCTTTACTTTTCTTTGAGTAGAATTCTCCACTTTCATTCTACTTCTATCCCGGAATGAACTTTGGTATTTCATGTTTTTCCTTTAGCTTAATATAATTTCAGATGTGCGTTAATAGAAAGAGTTATAAGAAGTGAGAAAGACCTAGTTATGCCTAGCTGTGTGATTCTCTATTCCAGATTAACCTTGTTTGCTGAATTCTAAAACAGGAGGAGATGGCATATTTATGGGGATTAGATATAATGTAGGTGAACCTGGCCCAGAGGTTACAGTGGATTCCCTTCTGTGCCCCGCCAACAGATACCTCATGGCTTTTGGGCATAGAGATTGTAGTAAGAAAGCAGATGGACATATAGTGCATCTAATCTAACCAGATGAGATGATGGTGGAAGAAAATGAAATGTGTGCAATTCAAAGGTGCTGTTACCACAGGAGTTTGCTACACAGAAGTATGATGTAAGCCAGAAAGCTTGGAGCTCAAAACCTTTGGGCGAACTCTTAATTTTTACTTTTTCAGAAGGTGTTGCTTTACTGTCTTTTTGCTGTATCATTTCCTGCAAGAATCTGCTATCATCCTAATTTTTGTTCCTTTACGTAACCTGTCCCTTTTCTCTGGCTGCTTTGAAGACTTCTCCCTGTCACTGGTTTTGAGCAGTTTTATTTTGATGTGTCTGTGTGTGCATATTTCTTGTGCTTGTGGGATTCATTGAGCTTTTTTCTTGGATCTGTGGGTTTATGTGTTCATCACATTTGGGAAAATCTTGGGCATTATTTTTCACAGTTCTTCCTATTCCTTCTCCATGTGCTGTGCTTCGAGGGCTCCAATCCCATGCGTGTTAGACCATGAAAAGTTGCCCCACAATTCACTGATGCCCCTTTATTTGATTGTCTTTTCTGTGTAGGTTTCGTTTGGATAGTTCATACTGTATCTTCACATTCACTGATTTTTGTTCTGCAGTGTTTAATCTGCCGTTAATCTTGTTTAGTGTAATTTTTGATTTTAGATGTCCTGGCTTTCATTTTTATAAGTTCTATTTGTATCATTTTTTATACCTTCCATTTCTCTACTTAAGGTTTTGAAAATATGGAATGTTGTGTACCAACTGTTTTAATGACCTTGTCTGCTAATTTTAACTTCTCTTTCAGGGCTGGGGTTGGTTTTGATTGATTTATCTCCTCTGGGTTATATTTTCCTGCTCCTCGCTTGTTTGGTAATTTTTTATTGGATACCAGACATTGCAAATTCTATTTTACATTGTTGTGTTTTGAATAATTATTTATTCCTCTAAATACTCTTGATGTTCTGTAGCATTAGCAACAGGGCTTTAAATTTTTTCTTGGTGAAAAATTGGTGAATTGCAGTATTTTCTTTTTATATAAATTCAGTTCATAGCCTTCTTGAGAATCTAAAATCACTTAAAAAAGCCACTTCCCTGTGAATCCTATATATTGTTTGGTTTTTATTTTCCTCCATGCTTTGGGAAATTATTTTGGCAAGTGTAAGAGGGATGTCCTTTTTTGAATTCCCTATTCTTTAAAGGTTTTCAAAACCAAATCCAAGATTTGGTTAGTAACAGAGTAAATATGCTAATACCCCCTTAGTTTGGTCAGTGCTTACTGGCTATCACATGTCTCCTTAAAATAGGAATTTTGGGGCACCTGGGTGGCTCACTGGGTTAAGCCTCTGCCATCGGCTCAGGTCATGATCTCAGGGTCCTGGGATTGAGCCCCACATTGGGCTCTCTGCTCAGCAGGGAACCTACTTCCCCCTCTCTCTCTGCCTGCCTCTCTGCCTACTGATCCCTCTCACTATCAAATAAATAAAATCTTTAAAAAAAATAGTTAGGGGGGCGCCTGGGTGGCTCAGTGGGTTAAGCCGCTGCCTTCGGCTCAGGTCATGATCTCAGGGTCCTGGGATCGAGTCCCGCATCGGGCTCTCTGCTCAGCAGAGAGCCTGCTTCCCTCTCTCTCTCTGCCTGCCTCTCTGTCTACTTGTGATCTCTCTCTGTCAAATAAATAAATAAAATCTTTAAAAAAAAAAAATAGTTAGGAATCTTAACATAGTATAACATTAAACTTTAACAGAGTTGTTTAATTGTTAATGCTTATTCTGACCTACATGCAGGAAACTTGAGCTGGAGGGGATGAAGGGGGGAACAAGTTGAATTCATTTTGCTTTTGAGCTTTATTTATTCCGGAAGTACCTTTTTAAGCAATTGTTATGGTCAGTGTACATTGTTTCTCATAGCTGTTAGTTTAAAAGTGTTCAGTGTATTTTGACAAGATGTATTTTTTTTTTAATGAGTTTATGCTACATAGGAAAAAAGCATCTTAAATAGAGTAGGACTTGAGTATGTGGGACACTTACCTTTTAACAATGCCTTGAGAACCCTCTCTGCTGGGATAAAATAACAACAGTAATCTTTAAACAACAGTAATCTTTAAAAAATGTTACTTTGCAAGCATATTTTCTATCCTATAACTTTATTAACTTGCATATCAGTGTACTTACTGAGCACTGTTATATGTTGGGTATTGTTCTAGGCCCAGTGGACAGATACACATTCCCCCTCTTGGAAACTTCTAGAGAGAGAATAAATGCTATGTTAAGTAGTTGTAAGTGCTGTGAAGATGGGAGGCATGAGGAAATAGAGAATGATGGCAGCAGGATCTATTTTAGATGGAGAACTGGGTTTACGGAAGAGGAGACGTTTGATCAGAGATCAAATCTGTTTGCATCTGGGAGCAGGTGTGTTTGGGCAGTGGAAGTGGAGATCCATCTTACTGTCCATGGTTTCTTGTTGCCCGTTGATGGCAGATACTGAAGGGGCCAGGCCACACGGGCTAGGTTTCTGGAAAAGAAGCCCTTGTGGGCTGTGAGCTAGAGGAGGAGACAGAGCTGCACATGGTGGGTGCTGTTGCCCTGTGTGATGGACACTGGGCAGTGTAGTTATGAAACGGATTTTTTTTGAGCCCATCTGATAACAGCAACAGTAAAATTTTTAATATTATTATAATAGTACCAGGATTATGTAATTATTAAATTATAGCAGTGGCCACAGGTAATTTTTATTGCTCCCTGTGTGGGAAGTATTCTTTGAATTTGCTGCTGAGGAAGCTGTTGCATAACTTGCGGGAGAGTACAGTCAGAACGCTGGTTTGCACATATACCTCTTTTAAGAAATAGTTACACAGAGGAGTGCCTGACGGCTCTTGGGGTTATGAGTTCAAGGCCCATGTTGGGCATAGAGCTCATTAAAAAAGAAAAAAAAAGCCACAAGAAACAAGTTGTAGAGAATTTAGTAACTGTATGAAAAAAGTTAAAAAATAATGATCATTGATCTTACTTCCCCTTAATACATCTTGGAGAAAGCTCAGTATCAGCACCCAGAAACCTGTTTTGTTCCCCTCAGCAGTCTCAGGTGTCCCATTTTATGGGTGTACTATTATTTATTCAATTGCTCTTGTATCGATGGCTTTTTTTTTTTAAGATTTTATTTATTTATTTGACAGACAGAGATCACAAGCAGGCAGAAGCAGGCAGAGAGAGAGGGGGAAGCAGGCTCCCTGCTGAGCAGAGAGACTGACGTGGGACTCCATTCCAGGACCCTGAGATCATGACCTGAGCCGATGGCAGAGGCTGAACCCACTGAGCCATCCAGGCACTCTCTATGGGTGTTCGTTTCTAGAATTTTACTGTTAGGGACTGTTCCAGTGAGTATTCTTCCATCCCGGTCTTCAGGCACTGTGATGTATACTTGTAGGTCTGTTCTGGGAAGTGAATTGCCTGGGTGGAAGGATGTTTGCACTTTAGTTTGCATAGCTGTTTCCAAATTACCCTCTTGAGGAGTTATACCAATTTACACTCCCATCAGCTGTAAGAGTTCCTGAAATAAGGAAGTGTTTGCATGTGGAAGTTAGAGTGGTGCCTGTCTTACACAGTTATTGTAAGGTACCTGATAAGCTGTCAGTAAACGGCGGTTATTATATATTACTGTTACAATTATGAACCTTTTTCTGAACTTTATTACGAAAAATATTGTAAGTCTAAGAACTGTTTCAGGAGGTTGGGAAGGAGAAATTACACAATTGGCCTAGCAATGTGTGCCCCCCCAGATGACTGTCACGTGTGTCGGAACAAATTCACTCTGCATCAAGCCCCAGAGCCCCTGAGCCTCTGGAGGCTGATGTCGGGGAATGGAGCTGTGGGCACATGCAGGCTTGTGCTGGTCCCTGGCTGCTCACAGGGACGTTTGTTCCGCATGTGCCTTCTCATACCTGGAGTGGCAGCTTTGCTGTTTGCATGGGAAGGCCATCCCTTGAGAGCGACCTTGAAGATGTCCTGTCCTGAGCTCTTTGCTCTTCCCTTCTCTTACTTTGAAAGGCTTGATGTTGGTTTGCCTTATGAATTGACTTAGAATGACTTAAGGAGGTCTTTACCTAAAAAATAGGGGTTTTCTCATCTGCTTGCTCTTGCTTGGAATTCCTTGGCAGAGCAGACGAAGTGGCACTACAGTGGTTTTAGGTATGAAGGAGGGAGCGGGTCTTCAGCTGAAGGGGCTGGTTTAGTGCTGGTTCACTGAGGGCCATAGAGCAGTAGGTGGTAAAGGGATAAAGGCACTTTACTGCCCCAAGGCTCTGGTTTCTCCATCACAAGGTGAAGCAGTTTTAAGATACAAAGCAGAGAATGTTATGAAAGCACTTTGAAAATACAGATGCATTTATATATTTATTTGAGAGAAAGACCCCACGAGCAGGAAGAGGTACCGATGGAGGGAGAGCAGCAAAGGGAGAGGAAGAGGGAGAAGCAGGTATCTGTTGAGCAGAGTCCTATGCGCAGCTTGATCCCAGGACTCGATCCCGGGACTCTGGGATCATGACCTGAGCCAAAGGCAGATGATGAACTGACTAAGCCACCCAGGTGCCCCAAATAAATCTTAAAAAAAAAAAAAGAAAAGAAAAGAAAATGCAAATGCCAGATAACAACATCTGTCCACACAGAAACTGGCATGTGAATGTTCACGGCAGCATTCTTCTTAATAGCCTGAAAGTGGAAAGAACCCGCTGTCCATGAACTGATGAATTAGAGACGTGGTGTGTCCATGCAGTGGAGTCTTATTCGGCAACAGTAAGAATGAGGTGCTGATGCATGCTGCACGTGCTCAGAAATCTTATGCTAAGAAGGAAGCCAGGGAAAGGAGGAAGAGGGAAGAGTGGGAATGGGGAGTGCCTGCTAGTGTGCCTGGGGTTTCTTCTTGGGTGTTGAAAATGTCACAGAATTAGATCTTGACGCTGGTTGCACATCTCCATGAATAAGTGAAAAACCACTGAACTGTACACTTTAATTGGGTGAATTTTTATGGTATGTGAACATATCTCAGTATGACTGCAGACATGCTAGTGCTGCATTGGGGGCTTTAGTCTCCCTGAAGGGAGTCCATTGTCAGCTGTTGTATTAGTGCTGGGTGTTAGGAATATGGTGTGAGGATGCGAGTCCAATTTTGCCACAGAGTCTGTTGCCCTGGATCAAGTTGGTGAAATTCTCCGAACTCCTATTCTCATCCATAGAAGTAGGCCTAGTAGCAGTGAACAATCTTATCTAACCCAGAGCCTTGTGGAGCCAGTGAGACAACATTTGACCACTTGTGGCACACAGGTGTACTGTCCGTGTGCGTTTTCCCTTTCTTTCTCTTTTTCCCAGTGTATGGACTGGTGAGAAGGGGACACTAACGGGGAAAGGCTCACAAGGGCAATGGAAAGCCCTGTGTACTAGCTCCTCCCACTATTTTTTTTAATAAGTCATAAAGCTCTGTGCAGAGAGATTTGTGTCGTGTACAGCTGCACAGGTTTGCAGCTTAGCAAGAACTTTGTGATTAACCATGCTTTCTAAGATTTAAGAATATTGTAGTTAACAGCCAACCTCGCTCCCAGATGATACCATTAATCAAGCTGTTGCATAGAGCTTCAGGCAGGCAAGGAAGGGTTAGAAATGGGGCTCGAGTCTCGTGGAATGCGCTCCCTCAGGACTGTTTCAGGAGGAAGGGATGTGACATGCATCCCTCCATCTTTAGGGAACTAGAGAGCCCCACCATCCAGATAATGCTGTCTCAGTTTGTTCTGAACATGGTCTTCAGGGGCTGAAGCACAGTGTACTTTGACAGCATAAACCCCAGGAATGTCACTGACCTAGGGTGTTTGGAACATTTAGTGTGCTCTATTTACTGCCTCAGGTGTCTGACAGATGGATTGTTTTGGAAAGCAGGGGTTTTCTTCAGGGGAAGGAAGCATTTTTTTTTTCAGCTTTTACTCAAGCGATGGAACTGTGAATTTTCTTTGTCTCTGGTTTCTAAGTGATACTAGGATTTAGGAGACTTACTCATTGAACTTTTATTTATTTATTTAAAAAAAAAGATTTTATTTATTTATTTGATAGACAGGGACTACAAGTAGGTAGAGACAGGCAGAGAGAGAGGAGGAAAAAGGCTCCCCACTGAGCAGAGAGCCCGATGTGGGGCTGGATCCTAGGATCCCGGGATCATGACCTGAGCCGAAGGCAGAGGCTTTAACCCACTGAGCCACCTGGGCGCCCCCTCATTGAACTTTTAAAAAAGTCTTCAGTGTAGCAGGATTTGTACTGAACATTCAGGAATCAAAGATAACAAGAACAGAAGTCCCACTTAAAGGGCTCAGGGCTATTCAGGTCAGACAGAGTGCAGGGTGAGCCCACGAGGCTGGTGGTCCAGGCTCTCCTGTTAGGGTCTTTGGGAGGGACTCGAGGTAGATGCCTCTTAGGGCTGTTCATGTCATTGATTGAGATGTTTCACGTCACTCACCCACGGTTACTTTTTAAATTTTTAAAAATACTCATTTATTTTAGAGAGAGAGAGGGAACATGAGAAGGAGGTGCAGAGGGAGAGGGAGAATCCCAAGTAGACTCCTCACCCAACACAGACCTGGGGCTCCTTGTGAGAGCGACCTGAGCTGAAACACCTTAAACCATTGCACTACCCAGGTGCCCCAACCACAGTTACTTTTATCATCCATATCTTAGAAAAAATCAACCTAGCATTTCTGTTTTAAAGTATATTTTAGGAGTGCCTGGCTGGCTTAGTTGGAAGAGCATGCAACTCTTGATCTCAGGGTCATGAGTTCAAGCCCCATGTTGGGTGTAGAGATTACTCAAACAAATAAATAAAGTATATTTTAATTTTTTCTGGTGGATAATTTCTGTTTTTGTTGCTTCATAATGTACTAGGATGAAGTAGAATTTTCATGAAAACTGCACATTTTCATGACTACAGCTATGGAAGCCTGCCAGTACCTTTTTCATGAAACAAGTTATTAGTATGTTGTTTTGGCTTTTGAGGCCATTGACCCCAGATTTCAGTGTGCTGTGAAAAAAGCTATGACATCATCTTTATTCTTAGTAAAAATCAAGGCTGCATGTTGTTTGCTAGAGTAAATACATGAATTACAATTTGAGATTGATGCACATACTTTTTTTTTTTCCCCTGAAAGGACATACGGTTTGTGCTTCAACTCAGGTAATCAGCACATTCTTAGCTGTACCTATAATCTGACTCTCAAGAGTTGATTTAAGGATTAGAAAATAAATATGTATAAAGCGTAGTGGGGATTATGGATTGCTAAATAGTGTGAAATTTATTCTTTTTCTAACTTCGTAGAAGTTGGTCACTTTTTTTTTTAAGGTTTTTTTTTTTTTGTTTTGTTTTTAAATTTATTTGACACAGAGAGAGAGATCCTGGAGTAGGCAGAGAGGCAGACAGAGAGAGACGGGGAAGCAGGCTTCCCGCTGAGCAGAGAGCCCGATGTGGGACTCGATCCCAGGACCCTGAGATCATGACCTGAGCCGAAGGCAGAGGCTTAACCCACTGAGCCACCCAGGCACCCATTGGTCACTTTTCTTATAGTGTTTTGAGTCTCTGTTTTTCTCTAAAAGTAGCTCTTTAGTGATGCCAGTGGTTTTCAACGGATTATCTTTTCATTATGTACGTGTGTTTAAAATTTCCTTATGATTTCTTCTTCGATCTGTAAGGTATGCTTTTTTGGGCACCTGGGTGACTCAGTGAGTTGGATATCTGACTCTTGGTTTCTGCTCATGTCATGATCTTGGGGTCATGGGATGAAGCCCCATGTTGGGCTCTGTGCTGGGTGTGGAGCCTCCTTGGGATTCCCTCCCTCTCTCTCTCTAAAAAAAGAAATGTGCCTTTAAAATTTTAAATATATATACATATTTGTGTATAAATGTGTATGTATATATAATGTGTATATAAAATTTTAAATTTCTGTTATTAATATGTTTTAATTGCACTGTGACCAGAGAAATGGTTTGTATGCTACTGATTCTCTGGAATTTGTTGAGATTTTAAAAATTTCCACCCAGGGGTGCCTGGGTGGCTCAGTCAGTTAAGCATCTGCCTTTGGCTCGGGTCATGATCCCACGGTTCTGAGATAGATTCCCACGTCAGGCTCCCTGCTCCGTGGGGAGTCTGCTTCTTCCTCTGCCCCTCTCCCAACTCATTCTCTCAATCTCTCTTGCTCTCATGCTCTCTCAAATAAATAAAATCTTTTAAAAAATTTTAAAAAAATTTGGGACACCTGAGTGGCTCAATTAAGCATCTGCTCTTGGCTCAGATCATGATCCAGGGTCCTGGAATCGAGTCCTGCATTGGGCTCCCTCCTCAGTGGGAATCCTGCTTTTCCCTCTCCCTCTGCTTGTGCTCTCTCTCCATCAAATAAATAAATAAAAATCTCAAAAAAAATTTAAAAATTTCCACCCAGATATGAGGTTATTATTTATACATGTTTTTTGTATTCTAGAGAAGAGTATATATTCTTTGTTTTTAGAAAACAGGGAGTTGCAAGGTTCTTTATACTTATGAAGATGTAACTTGTTGATTGTTCTTATTTTCTATTTGCTGTTTACGAATCTTTGACTGCTTTGCCTACTAGTAATTGAGCAGTGCTTTAGTTTCTCTTTATGATAACCAATTTATCAGTTTCTGAGTTCCAGCAATTTTTGCTTCATTTGTCTTGAGACCATTTTATAAAACATATATATATTTAAAAAAAATTTTTTTTTTTAAGATTTTATTTATCCATCTGACAGACAGAGATCACAAGTAGGCAGAGAGGCAGGCAGAGAGAAGGAGGAAGCAGGCTCGGAGCAGAGAGCCCGATGTACGGCTTGATCCCAGGACCCTGGGATCATGACCTGAGCCGAAGGCAGAGGCTTTAACCCACTGAGCCACCCAGGTGCCCCTATATATATTTTTAATCTTCCTGTTGTAGTGAGCTTTTTTTTCCATTAAGTATTGGTTTTCCATCCCAAATAAAAGCTTTTATTTTCCAAGGTCTTTTTGTTTTATATTAACATAGAAACTCCACCTTTCTTTTGGTTGGTATTTGCCTGGTATACCTATTTTCATCCATTTACTTGCGTACTTTTGTATTCTGTTCTTATGTTTTATTGATATATTAATTTTTGGGGGGGATGCTGTAATCAATTGCCTCAAACTTGGTGCCATAAAACAATAAAGTATTCTCTTACAGTTCTGGAGGCCAGAAGTCCAAAATCTGTATGACTGAGCTGACATCATGGTGATGGCTCTGGAGGTTCTTAGAGGAGAATTTGCCCCTTGGCTCTTCTGCCTTCTTATAGCTGCCAGCATTGTTTGGCAGTGGCCACCTCTCTGCAGTCCCTGTGTCCCTGGTCGTACTGCTCTCTGATGAATGTGTAGTCAGATTTCCCTCTTCCTTCTTGTTGGCAATTGCATTTAGGTAATCCAGGTAGCCCAGGATAATCTCTTTACCCCAGATCTTTAATTACATTAGCAAAGTCTTTGCCATGTAAAGTAACGTTTACAGGCTCCTGGGGTTAGAACTAATATCTCTAATGACCATTATTTAGTGTACCATACTGGTTATAATTTCTGTCTTTTAACTGGCAATATATTTATTGTGATTCTGATAAATTTGTACCTTTTCTATCATTTTGCATTTTCTTTCCTTTTTTTCTTTTTAAGATTTTATTTATTTGAGAGGGAATGAGTGGTGGAGAGGGACAAAAGGAGAGGGAAACAGGTAGACTCTGTGCAGAGCAGGGAGACGGATGCAGGGCTTGATCCCAGCACCCTGAGATCATGACCTAAGCCAGAGATAGATGCTTAACTGACTGTGCCACCCAGTTGCCCCTATATTTTGTTTTCTATTTGTCTTTTTCCCCTTCATGCTTGCCTTTTTATTTATTTAATTAAAAAAATATTTATTTTTTTAAAGATTTAATTTTTCATTTGAGACCGAGAGAGCACAAGCAGGGAGATATACAGAGGGAGAGTGAGAAGCAGACTCCCTGCTGAGCTGGGAGCTGGACATGAGGCTCCATCCCAGGACCTGGAGATCATGACCTGAGCCAAAGGCAGACACTTAACTGACTGAGCCACCCAGATTCCCTTACCTTTTTATTTTTTTAAAGACTTTATTTGTTTATTAGAGAGAGCCAGAATGAGCAGGGGGAGGAGCAGAAGGAGAGGGAAAAGAAGACTCCCTGCTGATGAGTGGATCCCATGACCTTGAGATCATGACCTGAGCGGAAATCAAGAATCAGATGCTCAACCCACTGAGCCACCCAGGTGCCCCCACGCTTGCCTTTTTAAACAACTAAGTTTTCTTTTATATTCTCCCCTCTATTGGTTTGGAAATTACATACTGTTTTGTTCTATTTTAGTGGTTGCCCTTGAATTTTACCCTGCATATATGTGACAAAGTCCGCAATTAATACTGTCTTCTTCCACCAAACAAAACAAGAACATTGAAGCACTTCAATTCCAGTTAAACTCAACTATTAAGTTATTTGCTACTGTTGTTCAGTATTTTAGTCCAGCCTTTTTTTAAACTCATAAATTGGACGTCATCATCCATATACAAAATACATTTTTAGATTTTTTCCCCCCATTTAGCAGTTTCTTGACTCATAGTCCTTATGGCATTTCTAATTTTTCTTCCTAGGATCACTTTTCTTCTTTAGCAATTCCTTTTCTGCAGGTATGTAGGTGGTGCCTTTGTTTTTGTTCATCTGAAGTGACTTTATTTTGCACACATTCTCAAAAGATAGTTCTGGGGTAGAAATCCAGGTTGCCAGTTATTTCCTTTTAGCATTTTGAAGAAACTCTATTCCTCTTCTGTTATTTCTGTTACAAGTTTGCCAGTGTCTAATTGTTACGCTTTTGTAGATGCTCTTTTTTTATTCTTGCCTTTGCTATGCTATAGATTCATTACTGTGTCTACAAGATGTGTATTTCTCTTTATTTTGGTTGGTATTTGTGGATTCATGTCTTTCAGTTAGATAAAGTTGTTAGCCATTCTCTCCTTGGATATTATATTGACTCTGACTCTTCATTCTTTTTGTTGTTGTTGTGTAGTTTTTATTTCATAATCATAAACTTAACTCTACAATCCAGCTGCTTGGAGGGGAGTAAGGAAAGCATGGAACCCATAGGACTGCAGTGAGAGCACAGAGATTATAGGGTATTTCAAGCAGATGGGGGTGAAGGGCTGTTCTCCTGAGCTGCAGGATGAGTGGTCTGATAGTAAAGATAAGACAAGTCAAATTTATTACATTTGTCCACAGTCAGTAATGGTGGTCTTGCTGTTCCTGGACCCAAAGCACTCCATGGCCTCCACAATATTCCTGCTCTCTCTCACCTTGCCAAAGACTGCATGCTTCCCATCTGGCCACTTGGTCTTGGCAGTGCAGACAAAAAACTGGGAACCATTTGGGTTGGGGCCATTTGCCATGGACAAGATCCTAGGACTTGTATGTTTTGGGATGAAATTCTCATCATCAAATTTCTCCCCATAGTTGGACTGGCCACCAGTGCCATTATGGCATGTGAAGTCACCACCCTGGCACAGAAATCCTGGAATAATCCTGTGAAAGCAGGAACCTTTATAGCCACATCCTTTCTCCCCAGTGCACAGAGCACAAAAGTTCTCCACTGTGTTTGGAACTTTGTCTGCAAATAGCTCCAGAGAGATGCAGCTGAAGTGCTTGCCTTTTGGTGAGATGTCAAAGACTATGGTGGAGCTGACAGTGGCTAGTGATGCAGGGAGGCTCTCGGGCAGTGGCGTCAGCAGACTCTTCATTGTTCTTTATTATTTTGGCCTGTAACTCCAGTAAACGTGTAGTGGACTTTCTTATTCTATCTCTTTTGGCATGGTTTGTACCTCCTTGTCTCCCTGTGCTGGTCTCTGGGGAATTTTTTCAAATCTGTCTTTTAATTTACTTATTCCTCTTCATCTGTGTCAAAGCTCCTATTCATTAGTTGATTTGTAAAGTATTTTTTAAAGTTTTTAAAAAAGATTTTATTTTATTTATTTTTAAAATTTTATTTATTTATTATTTATTTGATGGAGAGAGGGCACATGCACCATGCAGGAGACAGCATGAGCAGGAGAGAGGGAGAGGCAGACTCCTCTCTGAGCAGGTAGCCCAAGGCTTGGATCTCTAGGATCATGACCCCAGCCACAGGCATATGCTTAATTGAGTGAGCCACCCAGGTGCCCCAAGGTTTTATTTTCCTTCCTTCCTTCCTTCCTTCCTTCCTTCCTTCCTTCCTTCCTTCCTTCCTTCCTTTGACAGATCACAGGCAGAGAGAGGGAAGCAGGCTCCCTGCTGAGCAGAGAGCCTGATGCGGGGCTGGATCCCAGGACTCTGGGATCATGACCTGAGCCAAAGGCAGAGGCTTTAACCACTGAGCCACCCAGGTGCCCCAAGATTTTATTTTTCATGTAATCTCTACACCCAAGGTGGGCCTTGAACTCACAACCCTGAGATCAGGAGTCACATGCTCCACCAGCTGAGCCAGTCAAGTGCCCTGTAAATAACTTTTTCAACATTTTATTTCTGTAAGTTCTGTTTGGTTTCTTTTTCAGCTCTGCTCATTTTTGATAGTCTCTGAGGCTTGTCATATTGTGGTTAATTTATTTTTTAAACATTTCAGGGGCACCTGGGTGGATCACTGGGTTGGGCCTCTGCCTTTGGCTTGGGTTGTGATCTCAGGGTCCTGGGATTGAGCCCCGCACTGGGGTCTCTGCTTGGTGAGGAGCCTGCTTCCCCCTCTCTCTCTGCCTGCCTCTCTGCCTACTATGATCTCTCCCTCTCTTTGTCAAATAAATAAATAAATAATCTAAAAAAAAATTTCATACATAGTTATTCTATGTTCTGTATTATAATCTTAGTATCTGAAGCCTTTGAGGGCCCAAGTATATGGTTTATTATTTCTGATGACTGTCACTTGTGAAGATTGCTTTTGGGTTTGTGAAATTTTTACTAAGACCTTCTGTTTGGTTGATTTTAACGTGGGGAAAAACCTGAGGATCAACGTTAAGGTTGTTTTTCCTGAAAGGATTGTATTTACTTCTACAGTGAGCGAGGGTCACTGCTCACCTGAGACCATTTCCACCCTCTTGAGAGTTCCAGCTAATTGCCTCTGTTTTTGCCTCCAGCAGTGCTCATTTTTGGTATTTGACCTCTGCTAATGTTACCTGTTGTGAGTGGTTCCCATTTGGAGTTAACTAGTTTCATTGCCATGGTTTTAGGCCTTTTTTTGTTTAGCCCTTGTATTTCTTTATTTCTTATACACAAATAACATTGGTTTTTATGGCAAATCTTATGGAGTGGTAGGGCCTCTCAAATATTTGCCTTACTTGATCTCCAAGTGGTGTTTATTTGTAATGGAAATAGTGGTCATGTGTTGGTTCAAAACTTAGGAAAAGTATATTCAGTATGAGTGATTCTAATGTGCACAGTTTGAGGGTCCATGGAGTGAGTGAGATGTGATGTTCTTGGTAGAGGAAAGAACCAGCTCTAGCTTGGCCAGCATGTGAACCTTTGATGATAAAGTCATTACTTTGCTCAGTTTCATCATCTATTTTATCATCTATAAAATAACTAGATGACCTTTTTTAAGAAAGATTTTATTTATTTATTTGACAGATCACAAGAGGGGGAAGCGGCGCGGGGGGGGAAGCAGGTTCCCTGCTGAGCAGAGAGCCCTTCGAGGGGCTCAATCCCAGGACCCTGGGATCATGACCTGAGCCTAAGGCAGAGGCTTTAACCCACTAAGCCACCCAGGTGCCCCAAGATTTGTTTATTTTTAGAGAGAGACTGTGTGCGCAAGCACAAAGCCAGAGGGACAGAGAGGGAGACTCTCAAGCAGACTCCACACTGAGCTCATACACCTGGATCTCACGACCCTGAGATCGCCACCTGAGTCAAAAAATCAAGAGCCTGACGCTTAACTGACTGTGCCACCCAGGTGCCCCCTTATTATATTAGTTTAATAAGCATTATTTAAGATCTGTGTTCAGAGCATTGTGTTGGGAATGTCAGAAGATAAGCATTGTAATCGCTCCAGACTTCAGTAAGCTTGCAGTCTAGCAGTTGTTTAAACAGGGACAATACAGGGGCACCTGGGGACTCAGTCATTTGAGGATCCTATTCTTGATTTCCTTCCGGGTTATGATCTCAGGGTTGTGGGATTGAGCCCTGTGTCGGGCTCCCTGCTCAGGGGGCAGTCTGCTTGGTATTCTCTTTCTCTCCCTCTGCCTCTCCCTGTATCCCCCCTTCCCCCTACCCCCACACACCCTCTCTCTCTCAATTAAATCTTTTTTAAAAAATGGGCAATACAGAGCAGTGATGCCATCTGTTAGAGGGACCTCTAGTAAGCAGTGCTGCTGTGTGTCTCTGTGCACATATTAAGGAGGACAGTTAATTAGTGCCATCATAGAATGTTCTGCCAGTGTCCTTTTTTTTTTTTTTTTTAAAGATTTTATTTATTTATTTATTTGACAGAGAGAGATCACAAGTAGGCAGAGAGGCAGGCAGAGAGAGAGGAAGGGAAGCAGGCTCCCTGCTGAGCAGAGTGCCCGATGCGGGACTTGATCCCAGGACCCTGAGATCATGACCTGAGCCGAAGGCAGCGGCTTAACCCACTGAGCCACCCAGGCGCCCTGCCAGTGTCCTTTTTTAAGAGATTCAGTCATCTTTAAAGGTGCTGCTTATGATAATAGTTACCATTTATTATGGTTCCTTAATTTATTGCTTACTGTGTACCAAGCACTATACAAAACACTTGACATAAGTTAACTCATTTAATCTTTAATCAAGAAAGTAGATAATGCTACCATTCTCATTTTACAGATGAAGAAACTAAAATATACATAGAGAGAGATGAAGAAGTGTGCCTAAGGATATGTAGCTAGTAAGTGATGACCTGGGACCAGAACCCAGGTGGTCTGACCCTGGGGTCTAAACTCTAATGTGACTTGAACATGTTTATTATAATCAGTTAACATTGGGAGCCTAATGGAATTTTGTTGAAGACCCAAGCCAGATTCATTCTTTCCCTCCCCCTCTCCCCTTCCTTCCCTCCCTTCCCTTCTTTTAAAGATTTTATTTATTTGTCAGAGAGACAGAGAGAGTGAGCGCATGCGTGAGAGCGAGCGTGAGCGCACAAGCAGGGGGAGCAGCAGGCAGAGGGAAAAGCAGGCTCCTGGCGGAGCTGGATGAGCTAGGAGCCCTTTGCCAGACTCAATCCCAGGATCCTGGGATGAAGACCTGAGCTGAAGGCAGACACTCAACCTAGGCATCTCCCAAGCTAGATTCTTTCTGTGCCAATCTGTATCACATGGATTTTGGAAATATAAAAAGGATAGAGTACATTAAAGTTCAAACTAAATTTGTTTAGTCAAACAGATGGTTTGGTTGGTTTATCTTTAGGCGCCTCGCCCTAAATTGTTTTCAAAACCACACCCAAGTCAGTTTCAGTAAGGCACACTCGAGTATTGGTTTAGGGATTGAGTTGAAGTGAGAAATCTCAGTTAACTAAACTACACGTGTTGATACAGGTAGAATGCAATAATTATTTTGTTGTTGTTGTTAAAATATAAAAAGGTAAAATAAGTTTTATAATGGGATATTATTTTTAATAAGTTTATAATAGGATGCTATTTTTAATTAAAATAATGTATTTTAACTTTAAGTTGGTTAAACCTAATGTTTTTGAAGTTTTTGAAGTGAAATTTTCATTTATTTATTTGATATTTTTTATTTTTTTATTTTTATTTTTATTTTTTTTTTTTGGTCAGAGAGAATGAGCACAGGCAGAGTGGCAGGCAGAGGCAGAGGGAGAAGCAGGCTTCCTGCTGAGCAAGGAGCCCGATGCGGGACTCGATCCCAGGACGCTGGGATCATGACCTGAGCCGAAGGCAGCCGATTAACCAACTGAGCCACCCAGGCGTCCCTATTTGATATTTTTTTATTTATGTGACAGAGACACAGCTCTAGAGAGGGAACACAAGCCCAGGGAGTGAGAGGAGAAGCAGCTTTTGGCCAAGTAAGGAGCCCGAAGTGGGCCTGGATCCTAGGACCCTGGGATCATGACCTGAGCCAAAGGCACACGCCCAACATCTGAGCCACCCAGGCACCCCTGAAGTGAAATTTTTGGCATGTTACTTTTATACTCCATCAGACATTAGATAATTAAAATATTTCCTATTGACAGGGTATCCACTGTGTGTCAGACATTGTACGAGATATTTTACTTTTATTATTTCTAATTGCCCCCAAATCCTTGGAACGTATGACTTGAAAGAAAACTGAGGTGCAGGTCAGACTGTGTAGTTTGTGGGGAAGCAGTGAGGTGCTGCTGGCTCAAAGCTGAACCAAGCACCAGCGGGCCTGTTGGGGAGTGAAGAACCACACCTCTGTGTCTCTGGGGAGAGGCGGTTAGTGGAGATGAGGTAACTGGAAAATGTAATTTATGAAAATTAATTCCAGATGGGTTAAGGACGAATGTTTAAAACTGTAGAGACTGTGGGGAAAAGCAAAATAGAATGTTTATCAGAGAGAATTCCTGAAAACTTTCTTGGAACATTTTATGACGCGTGCCTGAGAAGGAATGAGAACTGTCTCTTGAAGAGCAGAAGATCTCAGAGGAAAAGTTTGCAGAACTAAATATGCAAAATATTAAAATATTTGCTCACTGAAAAATAAAATTGCAGAAGGTAATAGTCTGGGGGATCAAATATGACAAAAGTTCACTAGGTATACCACTTTTTTAATTTGTAAGAATAACTACATCAGGATTTTTTTAGTAGATAGACGGACCAAGAAAGTTGGAGATGTAAATAAACACTTGAAAACCATTTGTCCTTACCTGCTAATCAGAAATGACAAAGCACCCACTTCCGATCTACCAGAGCAGGAAAATGTTAGTGATACCTTTGTTTCTTTCTCAGAGCATGTGAACCAGAAAGGAAGTGAAGCTTTAAGTTTAGTTCTAACCTATTTGGGAGTTTTACTGTGTACTTTCTTCCTAGCCACAGGCTTATCTTTTCAGCAGTTACTCTGGAGAGTATTCGCTCTTTCACTCCTTCCTTAAGCAACTGTGTTTCCAGCCCCCACCCTAGGCAAGGCCCTGCAGCTAGGATTTTCTAAAGGGGTCACATTTTCTGGGATATTTATTTTATTTGCAATGTCGCAATTATTCGAGAATGCTTTGCATTTTTATTGGTTTGTCAAAACATGCTGTAGTTTTTCAGAAGTGTTCTGAGCTGTTGTGTGGAAATAATTTTGAAGTACAGTATGTCTTGCTTTTGGGACCTGAATAGGTCCAGTTACAAGAGTTTGAAGGTAGAAGCAGGGAGACAGGACTAGCGGAAGATTAAGAGTCCTGTTTTGGGCAAGTTAGGTTTTTTTTTTTGTTTTTTTTTTTTTAAGATTTTATTTATTTGACAGAGATCACAAGTAGGCAGAGAGGCAGGCAGAGAGAGAGGAGAAAGCAGGCTCCCCGCAGAGCAGAGAGCCCGATTTGGTGCTGGATCCCAGGACCCTGGGATCATGACCTGAGCTGAAGGCAGAGGCTTTAACCCACTGGGCCACCCAGGTGCCCCTTGGGCAAGTTAGGTTTGAGTGGACCTTTGGTATCTTTGCTTCTTTACCAAAATGTAAATGAAATATTTTAATGCTTAAAGAAAATGATGATAAATTTTGTTTTATCCCTCTCTCCCAGGTCCAAGCAGATGCCAGCCTTCACTCTTGGCTTTGGCTCTAGCTGTCCCTCTGCCTGCAGGGGGTGGATGCCCATACCACCTGTGTTGTCACTTTCCCCAGGGTCTCCCTTCACCCTCCTACTTATTGATGCCACTTGCCTCCCCACCTCCTTGTGCGTCTAGTCCCCTACCCATAGCCCTTCTTGCTGCCGATGCACTGTGTGATTTACTGATTTCCCATGCTGACTGCCAGGACCTGTCACTTATGTTTGCAGGCTAAGTGCTGAGCTTTTTAGATTTTGGATTGTCTCCTTTACTGCAGTAGTGTCGTGTCTTTTGAAATGGCACTGTTTTGAAAAGTCAAAACGAATGAATGTATGTAATTTGAAACAGAATTTTCCTTTGTCTAAATTTATTTTTTGACCCTTTTTTGGTTTATGGTTATTAAGACTTTTTCATAATTTCCCCTTTAAGGTATCATCTGGAATTTTTAATTCAGAGATTATTTGGATATTAACATAGTGCTAGTGATATTGAGAAATAAATTATGTATGTGAGAAATTGTTTTTTAATGTATTTTTGAAACTAGTTGGAGTTGTGAAGAGATATAAACATTCAGTTATTTGTCATAAGCAATACAAATCCTATGGGGAAGAAGTGGTTGGGTGCTGTGGCGTGCTCGTAGGCCTGGCTGGGATCCCTAGGCCACTCCTGTTGCACCTTTCGTCTCCTGGTGGCATTTATCCCTTCTCAGTGACCACCTGATATACAAACCCCCTGCTGTTTTTTTTTTTTTTTTAATTTTATTTACTTATTTGATAAAGATCACAGTAGGCAGAGAGGCAGGCGGAGAGAGAGGGGGAAGCAGGCTCCCTGCTGAGCAGAGAGCACTATGTGGGGCTGGATCCCAGGACCCTGGGATCATGACATGAGCCGGAGACAGAGGCTTTAACCCACTGAGCCACCCAGCACCCCTCCCCCCACCTTTCTGGTCTCTTACTCTCATCATTTTCTTTTTTCTTTTATTTTTTTAATTAAAGATTTTATTTATTTATTTGACAGAGATCACAAGAGCGGCAGAGAGGCAGGCAGAGAGAGAGAAGGAGGGGGGAAGCAGGCTCCCTGCTGAGCAGAGAGCCCAATAGTGGGGCTCGATCCCGACCTGAGCCGAAGGCAGAGGCTTAACCCACTGAGCCACCCAGGTGCCCCAGTGGTGTATTTTTAATATATATATTTTAAATTTTTCTTTTTTTAATAAAATTTTTCTTTTTTAATAAAAATTACTTAAACTTTAAAAATATATATGTATGAACAATAAAGACTCTTCTGGCCATCTCTGTCTTCCCTCTGCCCAGAACCTTCTCACTTCTAAAAAGGAAGCCACCATTTTAAGTTTCTTGTATATTCTTTCATTTCTTTATGCAAATACAAATATTTTTCTTATCACTGCTCTTTTCCCCTAAGAGGCACTGTCTATATGTCATTCTTCATATTTTGCTTATATATCCTTATTTTTGTGAAAACTGAATCTTCTAAAAACTTGTGTGCTCATAATTACTTGGTGGCATAAAGGGGTTTCATCCCCTATCAGCTGGCATAATTACTTTTCAGAGAGTATACCTTTGGCAGAATTTTACTTATGCTTGTGATTTTAAATACTTCCTGACTAGCTCCAAAGAGGACAATCTGGCCCTGTTTTCAGAAGTCCCAGAGTTAATAAAGTAGCTCACAGCTCGACCTTTGCGTGTGCAGAATATCTATGTCTTAGCATGCTCAGCACTAGTGTCCTTCTCAGTCTGTTAGCCCTGGGTGACTATTATCTTCAAAGCTTCCTTTTATCATTTGTCTTCTATGGGAACCAATTACTTCAGTACTAGGAACATTTAGTCACCGACCATTAAATTCTAAAAAAGCTGTTTGTTTTCGTGGTCAGTATTTTTAATTTCCCTTACTTATAACCCTGCCAAACATCCCCACCTCCTCCCTCCCCCCAGAAAAATAAGCAGAAATCCAACTCAGACCCTTTATCAAGCTGCACTTTATGGAATGAAATTCAGGGAGAGTTTTGTTTCAGTAAAACAGCAAGTTTTGAAAGCCTCCATGACTTCAGTAAAAATATAATGAAAAATAAAAATTGTATAGTAACTGAAGGACAGGAATGGTATCATGAAGGAGCAAAAATAGAGAAAGTGGTTGGCACTGTCAGAGGATAAAGTTGACTTTTACTCTTGGTTTTGTGTGGTGGTTCAGGGCATGTGGCTTAGAACGCGTGGATCGGGAATTGCAGTGGAGACTGTCCTATGGAATGGCTGTTACTTGTTAAATTGTGAGGCACAGTATATAAAATTACTCCTCCCACATTCCTTTTTTAAAATCTGAAGTGCAGTTTCCTTTGTGGAATTTCTTCTTGAAAAGCACTTGTTTGGGACTCTTGATCTCAGGGTTGTGAGTTCAAGCCCCACACTGGGAGTAGAGATTACTTAAAAATAAAATCTTTTTTGTTTTTTTAAGATTTTATGTATTTATTTATTTGACAGACAGAGATCACAAGTAGGCAGAGAGAAAGGGAAGCAAGCTCCCTGCCAAGCAGAGAACCTGATGCGGAGCTCCATCCCAGCACCCTGGGATCATGACCTAGCCGAAGGCAGAGGCTTTAACTCATTGAGCCGACCAGGCGCTCCTTAAAAATAAAATCTTTTAAAAAAAGAGTAGCACCTGTTTGAGAGGAAACTGACTGATAGGAGCTCACGAGCCACCTGTAAGTACTGGATGTCACTATATTTCTTCTGTATGGAAGCGAATTTTGTGAAATTAGTCATGAAGAATGATTTTTGTCTTTCTTCACCATTCTTCCACTTCACAGATCTTTATTGAGGGCCTGTTAGGTGCTAAATGGTGGGGAGAGGGCTCTGAGCTTCCTGCCCTCGGCCAGTGCCCCCTTCCGACTTCTTGTGTGGCAGTTGAGGGATGAGCTTGGCCCTTGGAGCTAGTGACCTTGGGCCTACGGCCTGACTTGGCCCTTTATTTATTTTGAGACCTCAGGAACTTAAAACTGAGTCAACTTTTCACCTGCAAAGGGGGAACTGTCACAGAATTGTTAACCTGGACTAATTTGGGTACAAACATGGTGCCTTGCGGGGCCTTTGTCACACTGCTCTGAATTCCTGTATGGGGCTCTCTTCTGGTTCCCTTGCGCTGGCTAGATGTCTCCTTCTCCCCTGGATCGGGAAGCATTAGGTGTGGAGTTTGGGAGTGACAGATGTGATGATTGTAATTACAATGATGATTTCTCATTTTCTCCCCGCAGTGCTCTTGGCTACGTTGTCTCTGATTCATTAGGTTAGGGAGATATTTTTACTTTATGGATGAAGACTTCGTCCTTGTTGAAGTCATACAGCGGAAGGAGTGGGACTAATCACTGATGCTAAGCCCAGTGGTCTGTCTGCTGCGCAGTATTGACCCTGGGACTGGAGGGTCCTTTCAGCACAGGAAGACTGCTTAATGAGAAGCAATTAGGACGACAGTCTCCAAATCAGAGTTTTATTTTCAGATTTTTGTTTTTCCACTTATGGCTGTGCGTCCTTAAGTGACTGATCTCTCTATAATAGTACACCATAGAATTGATTAACCCCTAACTGTAGGGGTGCCTGGGTGGCTCAGGTCATGATCCTGGGGTCCTGGGACCGAGCCTCATTTTGGGCTCCCTGCTCCGTGAAGAGTCTGCTTCTCCCTCTGCCTCTGTCCTGTCTCCCCTTCCCACCCCAGCTTGTGCTCTCAATAAATAAATAAGAAATTTTAAAAAAGGAAGCAGCTCTGCTTAAAAGAACAACATCAGGTATATGTTGTAAACACTGAATAAACTGAGGAGGATATGGGCTAGGGACTTGTTAACGAATCATCACGTCAGGGAGAGAGGAAGAAAGAGGACCCACCCAGATCATCATTTCCTGATTAGAAGGAGTGTGAGTGTGGGTGACAAAGCTGGGAAGCATCACTTTGACTAAATTTTATTTTTTATTTTTTTCTCTCTTTCCTGATTTGACCCATGCTAGGACATGAGGTGAGGAGTGGTGTGTCAGAAACTGCTGACAGTTTCTGTCTGCATGGTTAGGGGCAGACACCGGAGCGAGGCAGCCGGAGTTCCAGTGCAGCAACTTCATGCTGGCTGCTCAGCTGCTTTGTGCCTCAGCTACCTTATCTGTGGGGAATAATGAGTTAATACAGATACAATTTACTTATGTATTTACTTAATACATAATATGTATTTACTTAATACATATACATTTACTTATTAAAAAATTTATTAGGACATACATGCACGCAAGAGGGGGGAGGGGCAGAGGGAAAGTGAGACAAGCAGACTCCCTTGGAGAGCCCCCCTCAACGCAGGACTGGATCCCAGGACCCTGAGGGCATGACCTGAGCCAATCCAAGAGTCAGATGCTCAGCTAACTGAGCCACCCAGGCGCCCCCACCATTGAGATTTAAATCACTGACCACATAGTAAGCAGTGATTATCTTAAAGGGGCCTTTTGAGCAGTTTCATCTGCGAGAGAACATCCGGAGACACAGGAATAGAAATGATCCGATCAGAGTAATTAAAGTCTTTCACTTAACTTTGAGATCCCAAGTAGGGCATAGCAGTCTTCTTTGAAGAAGATTCTGTGAAGAAGATTCTTAAACATCAGGTGGGTGTTTGTACCTCAGGGGAAGTGGAGAACGAGGCTAGTAATGTGAGCAGTGAGGGTATAACTCACTGTGGCTGTGTTTTGTTTCATGTAGGAGAGCTCCAGGGTTGGGCCCCCTCCTGCCAGTAGGTATTAGGGATTCCTCTTTCCTTGACGGGCATAGCAACCCAGTTGCTTGAAGTCCCTTGTGAATTTCTGGCTACAGTTTTCATGTCTCTTGCTTTCCCACCTGAGGCGCTGGACAGGGTGTGGACTGTGTGCAGCGCTATTCCCAGTCCTTTGCCTGAGCTTAGCCATCAGTGTCAGCTCTTCCTGTTTAAAAGCTTGTCACTCTATCCAGCAAAGACTCCACATTTTAAAAAACGTTTACCCCCAGTTTTACTGAGATATAATTGACAAAATTGTAATATATTTAAAGTGTGCAATCTGATGATTCTCACAATCAAGTTAACACGTCCATCACTTCTCATAACTACAGTTTTTGTTTTTGTTTTGTTTTGGGTGAGTCTGCCATTTATTTCATTGAGTGTGTGCTGATGATGCAGTTTAATTCTGGGTGGAAATCTCATGGAGCCCTTCCAGAGAAGTTAGGATGTCCCTTGTAGTGGGTAGCCTACTGCAGGAACACAGTGTCTCTTGAGTCCCTACTCTCCCAGGGGTCGTGTACAAAAATGAGTTAAAGGCTGAGTGTCTCTCTTCTCTGTGGGCCCACAGACTAGAGATGGAGTGAGTGTAACAGATGTCTGGTCCTGTTTGAAAATGGCTGATGAGAGGTCAGAGTAAAGTACCTCAGGGCGCGGGAGGCCAACGCCGAGCTCAGGGGCTTGGGGACGCTTCACAGAGCAGGGCAGATTTGAGTTGGATCTTGAGAACGAGCAGGCCTGAAAGGTTTGAGAGAGAGAACATTTCAGGTGGGTCATTGAAAGCTCCTTGAGTACCTTCCTGCTGGGTGCCAGGGAGCAAGTGTGAAAGCAGGGACCTTGACCGCTCGCTCACTGTGCTGGCTCTCCTGCTCTCTATACAACTCCATAGGTGTTCGGTCACCAGGGGACTGCTGCCTGCTCCGTGCCACCTGGAAGCAACCACTTAGCTCTATAAGCATCTCCTGTGAAGCCTTCCGGACAGGCCTTGGGCCCGCCCTGACAAAGTATCATAGCCTGGGGGGTGCGTACAGCAAAAATTCATTGCGTCTCAGTTCTGGAGGCCAAAAATGCAAGATCAGGGTGTCGGTAGGGTTGGTTCTTTCTGAGGCTATGACGATTAATCTGTTCCAGGCCTTTCCACCAGCTGCTGGCAGTTTTCTGGTGATGACTGGTGTTCATTGGCTTGTAGATGCATCACCTCAGCGGACCTCTGCCTTCATCTTCACATGGTGTTCCCCGTGTATTTATGTCTGTATCTGAATGTCCTCTTTTTATAAGGACACCAGCCATATTGGATGAGGGGCCCATACTGTCCCAGTATGACCTCGTTTTAACTAATTACGTTTGTCGTGATCCTGTTTCCAAATATGATGCATTTTGGGGGAACACAGTTCAACCCATAACACCCTTACTCTGCTCTTTCTGCCTCCCACCATCAGACACTTCTCCCTGCTGATGTAAGTGGGTTTCTGTCATGGCAGCACGACTGTTTGATTACATTTATTTGTCTGTCATCTATTCATTTTGCAACTTTTTATCTCCAGTGCCTTACACAGAATGGGGAAAGTAGCAGTAGTGGAGATCTGTTAAGCACCAGGAAGTAATAGAAGTCAAGGAAGGTAGTACAGAGGTCTCTTCTTTTCTTGTTTTCCTATTGACTCCAAAGGCTGTCTGGATTGGGTATCAGGTGGCCAAGGAGACCAGCAGAAACGACCACTTTTATGATTTTTGATACCTTCTGATTTATTTTCTTTACAGCAATAATTCATTATCACCTGGCAGTCATTATGGTTTCTGAGAAATATTTTTTTTTTTTAAGATTTTATTTATTTATTTGACAAACAGAACACAAGTAGGCAGAGCAGCAGGCAGAGGGAGAGGGAGAAGCAGGCTCCCCCCTGAGAAGGGAGCCCGGTGTGGGACTCAGTCCCAGGACCCTGGGATCATGACCTGAGCTGAAGGCAGCTGCTCAACCTGGGAGCCACCCAGGCACCCCCTCTGAGAAATGTTTTAAGAATATTTAGAAACCAATATGATCCTCTGGGTCTTCTAGCAGACACTTGATCCAGAGAATTTTGTTAATGGCAACTTTCTTGTTGTTTGGTTTGAGTGTCCTGACTTTAGGGATTCAGCAATAAGACAAGTGAAGGTCAGAATAGTTAGCCATTAGCAAAATGTCTGTGCTGGGAGGGAGATGCGAAGAAATAATTGAATGTGCCCACAAGCTTTAGAATGAGCTCATGGATATTTTAGAGAAACAAAAATTTGTCTAGTTTCTGATCTAAAGTTTAGTTACATGTTGGGATGGATCATCCTGGGGCTAGAATAACTTTGGTAAGAAAGAATATTCCAGGGCACACTTTGTTATTTCCAGATCAGTAAATAACATACAAGCCCCAGTGGTGTCTTGTGGGACATTAGACAAGGGATGTTGATGTTAAAATATCCTTTCATCCCATTATCAGTGGTTTCTTTGTGAAAGAGCTTGCTGAAATGCGTCCATCTGAAGTCAGGCAGAGAGCAGCTTATGTAAGGTCTTGAGGTACTTTATTCCAAGAACAGGGAAAATTATGGAGCCTTTCAGACAATACAGAATAGACAAAATTTATATGCAAACAATGAATCGTGGACCACTACATCAAAAACTAATGGTGTACTGTATGGTGACTAACATAATAAAAAAAAATAAGAGTACTGTGGTGAATCCTGCTTTATCCTTCCTCCAGCTTCAACATTATTAGTGTGTGGCCCGTCTTGTTTATTTTGTGTAACCTGTACTCTCCCTCCCCCCAGAGAAGCTGTAGGCAAATTCTAGATACTCTTTCATATACAAGTATTTCTCTATGTATCTTATATGTCTAATATAAACATAATAATATCACACCTAAAACTTTTAATAATAATTCCCTAATGCCTTCCAGGTCTGGTTGGTGTTCGAATGTCTAACTGTCTCAAATGTTATTTTTAGATTTAGATCAGGATTCAGCTAAGTTATTAGCCATCAGGCTTTTTAAAAAAAATTTTATTATTTATTTGACAGAGACAGTGAGAGAGGGAGCACAAACAGGGGGAGTGGGAGAGGGAGAAGCAGGCCTCCCACTGAGCAGGGAGCCTGACGCAGGGCTTGATCCCAGAACCCTGGGATCATGACCTGAGCCAAAGGCAGACGCTTAACAACTGAGCCACCCAGGCACCCCTAGCCATCAGGTTTTAAGCAGGGGAGTGAGTGCTGACATTAGGCGTAATTTTGAAACTCCCTGGTCTCTCTGGGAGAATGGCTTGGTGTGGGGGGTTGTTGGGGGACAAGGTAGGGAAACAAATTAGGAGGCTGTTGTGTGTCCAGGAGTGACGTGGGCACGGTCGGGTGTGGGCTCTCATGTGGACAGGCCAAGGTTGGTTGTCAGGGTTCATCCAGACTTTTGGGTTCTGTTGAGTGTATGTGTTTATTTGAAAGGATTGTTCCCGGAGATTCCTTTGATTTAGGTAGCGACATATTAAGATTAGTGAAATCTTAAAATTCTTATACAGGTAAAATGATAGCAGCTTGCTAGAATATCGAGATAGAGAAACACTGATCTGCACTTTTCTTTAATCAGTTTGTTCAGCTTTAGTATAGTTAGCCATTGTATTATCTTGTCTGTGTGATTGTAATTATAGTAGTGATAGGATTACTGAAAAGATTAGGGAATTTTATATTTTTTCACTTAAATGTTATCTTTTATGTATGTTATATAAAAAATCTTTTTTTTTTTTTTTTTTTAAAGATTTTATTTGTTTGAGAGAGAGAGAGATCACAAGTAGGCAGAGAGGCAGGCAGAGGGGGAGGAGGAAGCAGGCTTCCTGCTGAGCAGAGAGTCCGACACGAGGCTCAATCCCAGGACCCCGAGACCTTGACCCAAGCTGAAGGTAGAGGCCCAACCTACTGAGCCATCTAGGCGCCCTGCCAAAAATCTTTATAGCTTCATAATACTGCATTGAACAGATTTTAATATTGATTTTGTGACCAAATATTGGTCACAATAGTATTGACTTGTATACTGTTAGATGTTAATAGGTGGGCATTTCAGTTATTGTTTTAAGAGATTTATAGAGAGCCCGAGCAAGCGCTGGGGGAGGGGCAGAGAGGGAGAGATCAGGTCTCTAGCCGGCTCCCTACAAGAGTGTGGAGCTTGAAGCAGGGTTGTCTCTGGCCCTCTAGGTCATGACCTGAGCTGAAATCAAGACCTGGATGCCTGGCTATGCCACCCAGTTGCCCTAATACCTTTTAAATTATTTTAAAATACTCTAATGTTTTTTTTTTTTAAAATACTCTAATGAAATTTTTTTTAAATCTGCATTTTCCCATTTTTTTTCAAAAAATTGGATTAAGTAATAACTTACTTATAGAGATCTTTCTAGAAAACTTGGCTGCCTTAACATGCTCTTAAAAACTAGGTTAATGAAACCTGAAGGCATAACTGACAAAAACTAAGTACAGTTTTGTGCTTTAACAATAGAATGATGTTTTTTCTAGATCACTGGGCTCAGAATATGTGTACTTTGATTTAAGTGTATAGACTTCTTATTGAAGGAAGGAACACGTGCGTATCTAGACTGCAGTCCTCATCTGACACATTCACACAGCAGCTCCTCATAAAAAGAGCAATCTCTGCCTTATCTCACTTTTCAAAGACATCGTGTGTCAGCTCTGGGACAAGAAGAGGGTGTTCCCGGGTCCATACTCTGGTGAGAATGGCTTCAGATTGGCCTCGTTTAGTGATAGAGAAATAACAGTGCTGTGTGTTCTTCTCCTTTTCTTGTTTCTGAAACACTGAAGTAGAGTCTTTGTGTTATTGGCTCGTGATGTTCAGCTTCATTTCCATCTGATGAAGAAATGTCAGACAACCTTTGTTTTGTTCTTTGCATCATTCTTTAAGAACAAACTAGGTTAAAGTGAACAAATTAAACTGCAAATTTAGAGGATACATTTAGAGAAGAGTAAGTTTTAAAGACTACAGCCAGGTCCTTGGTTTATTTATTCTGTGTTGACTTTTAGTCACTAATTGTTTTCATACTTTCAGTCCTTAAAATAGTGTTAGTTTAAGCATACTGTTAGTTCTGTCATATCTTTAGGTTTCAGAAGAGCAATATCCAGATTGATCTGTCTTAAAAAGAAGGGGGGGGTTTCCTCCAACTGATTCTTTGACTGTTGGTACCATAAGATATTTTTTAAATGAACTCTTCTTTAAAGCCTTGCGTTCCCATTGTGGTCCAAGTTCAGTGACACCGGTATGACTTGGGAGCTCCTGAGAGATGCAGAATCTCAGGCCCTTGATTTCCTCCCTTCCCATCCCTTTGGGGCCATTGTACCCCCGCACTGCAGCTTTTGCCTGGCCCCCTGTCCTCCTCACTATTTACAGTGTGGCTTAGAGGTTAAGAACCTGCCAGGTGGCCTGCAGTTTGAATCCTAGCCCTGCTGCTTCCTAGCCGAGTGACCTGAGTTCCCTCATCCGTGAAGTGAGGAAAACACGAGTGTATCCATACACAGGGGAGCGAGAGCATGAGCACGAGTGAGAGCCAATGGACTCCCCTCCCCTCCCCACCATTGTGTCCATGCTCTGTGACAGCACAGCAAACCTGCCGGTACTTCCCAGCTTCAAGTCATTTTCTTCTTCTTTTTTTTTTTAAGATTTTTATTTATTTATTTGTCAGAGAGAGAGAGAGAGAGAACAAGTGCATAGGCAGGCAGAGGCAGAGAGAGAAGCAGGCTCCCCGCCAAGCAAGGAGCCCGATGCAGGACTCGATCCCAGAACCCTGGGATCATGACCCGAGCCGAAGGCAGTGGCCCAATTGACTAAGCCACCCAGGTGACCCAAGTAATTATCTTCTTTTTTATTTTTTTATTTTTTTAAGATTTTATTTATTTATTTGACAGAGATCACAAGTAGGCAGAGAGGCAGGCAGAGAGAGAGGAGGAAGCAGGCTCCCTGCTGAGCAGAGAGCCTGATGCAGGGCTCGATCCCAGGACCCTGAGATCATGACCCGAGCCAGAGGCAGAGGCTTTAACTCACTGAGCCACCCAGCCCCCCCACCCCCCAAGTCATTATCTTCTTATTCACATCTCATGATTCTGTGCGTCAGGGATGTGGGCAGTGTTAGCTGCTCGGTTCTTGTAGGCCACGGGATGGTTTTCAGGCTTTTTTAAAAAAAAATATTATTTATTTATTTGACAGACGGATCACAAATAGGCAGAGAGGCAGGCAGAGAGAGAGAGAGGAGGAGGAAGCAAGCTCCTCACTGAGCAGAGAGCCCGATGCAGGGCTTGATCCCAGGACTCTGGGATCATGACCTGAGCTGAAGGCAGAGGCTTTATTTAACTCACTGAGCCACCCAGGTGCCCCCAGCCTTTTTAAAAAAATTGTGATTGTAATGATTAAGTTGTAAGTGTTCTTTATATATTCTGGGTGTAGATCTCTTCAAAGATAAATGATTTTCAAATACTCCTCCCATTCTGTAGCTGTCTTTTTATTCATGTGTCCTTTGAAGCACACTTTTAAAGAAGTCCAATTTATCTCTTTTTTTCTTCCTGTTGCTTGTCCTTTTGATGTCCTATGAAACTGTGTCTGACCTGAAGTCTCATAGATTTACTCCTGTGTTTTCTTCTGAGAATTTGATAGATTTTGCTGTTCCATTTTGGCCTGTGCTCTATTTGGAATCAATATTTGTGTGTCGTGTAAGGAAGGGACACAGATTGCATTTAAATAGCTCCTTTAATCGACTCTTTAAAATCTTCCTTGTTCATCCTGTGTGGCCTGAGGAACTGTTGTCCCCTCACCATCAGAACTCTGCCTGTGGCTCCTGAGTCTTTCTCACCTTGTTTCTTCATCCTTTCCTTCTTGTTCTCACTTGATTCAAAATCGTCTCTCTGTATACTGCCAAGTGCTAGGGACTCGCCCATGTGCTAGTTCTGCTCCTTCCCGCTCTGCAGTCCACTAGCCAGTTTCTCTCCTCTCCAGCGTTCGCTGCTGTCTCTGTGCTGATGACTTCTGATCCAGGTCCCTCTTCCCTTCTCATGAGTCTGGGAGCCCAGCTTCCCCAATGGGAGCACAGTGTCCGGTTGCTTTTTGTACCTAGCACAGTGGTGAGATGTAGTAGATGCTCAGTAAACACTTAGTTGTCAACAATAGAAACGAAACTATTTCTATGCTTAGTAAAGGGTGCTCTTTAGTGATTTAGTAGTTAAAGATGAATATAATTTAGTATTTGAACATCATTTCAAAGAAAAGATTGGGATTAAAAAGAGTGTAAGTCAGTAGCCATAATAATAGACTTTTAAATTTGAGTCATTTGGGCATCTTTTAGTCACAGAATAGGGCATGTTGATGTTTTCAGTACCTGCTATTTTTCGAACTGAAAAGGTGATCTGATGAGGAGCATTTCCCGTTTGCATGAATTTAGGTGTGTGAGTAGCTTCTTTCTTATTGATCCGTTTGGAGAATCCTTTGCAAAATCACTGCTAACACATTTTCAGGAAAATATCATAAGTCAGATTTCTCCGGAAATGAACTGTGCTTCTCCTGGTAGGTCCTTTCTGTATGGGACAGGATCGTGACTTAAACTATCTTGTCAAAATTCAGTATCTAGGGTTGCCTAGGTGGCTCAGTTGGTTAGGTGTCTGCCTTCAGCTCAGGTCACGATCCCCTGAGATCAAGTCCTGCATCAGGCTCCCTGCTCAGTGGGGAGTCTGCTTCTCCTTCTCCCTCGGCTGGCTGCTCTCCTGCTTGTGCTCTCTCTCTTGTTCTGACAATAAGTAAACTCTTTTTAAAAAATTCAGTATCTAATTCTTTTTCAGTTTGACAGAGGATACAATAGCTTTGTGAGCTTGTTTTCCTGTTGTCTGCCAAAAAACAATGGCGAGGACAAAAAATGCCATTGGTCTGTAGAAGGGTGGGAGATGGCTGGTGTGTGCCTCCGAGGCCACAACGATACCTCGCACGTGATGGCTCTGACTCAGTCACTCCTGACGTTCTCACACTGAAGGCTGTGTTTGCCAGGCTGATGTGCTTGTGATGAAATGCTGTTGGACATTGATTCAAACACAAGACTTTCTTGTATGTTGATTCTGTAGGAACCGAGAAAGATTGTGCCATGAATGGGGACTCTCGTGCCGCGGTGGTGACCTCACCACCCCCGACCACTGCCCCGCACAAGGAGCGGTACTTTGACAGGGTGGATGAGAACAACCCGGAGTACTTGCGAGAGAGGAACATGGCACCGGATCTTCGCCAGGACTTCAACATGATGGAGCAGAAGAAGAGGGTGTCCATGATCCTGCAGAGTCCTGTAAGCCTTGTTGCTGCACAAGGGTCTTTTTCCTTCTCTGAGGCTTCAGCTCTTAGCTCTGTTGTGCATGCCAGAGTGCCTGCATTTCCACCCAGGAAATTCTTGCCTCGTGTGTATGTGCATGGCTGGGGAAAGAATTCCATTCAGTTCAAGTTATCAGGCAGAATAAATGAAAGATCTTCATTGTCATAAAGGAGAGGAGGTGCTGGCTTCTCCTTTTTATTCTCTCCCTTCTTCTCCAGAGAGTCTCTTTGTTTTTCGAACTGTTTAAAAATTACTGTTACCTCTAGGCCCCCTCCCCTGGTGCTGGGTACTTGGTAGGCCTCAGTAGGACCTCATCATTGATTGGTTTTTCCTCTAGTGACACCAGCACTTTAAGCCACAAGCATGCCCTCTGTGTTCTGTTCACGTCCTTACATAAAGGAGTTCTGTCTCCATCACTTCCTTGTGTTGCTGCTGCTGCCCTCGTGTGTGCTTCATTTCTTTTTCCCTTCTGATCTTGTTCCCTTAAAGCTTCGGAGTGTTATTAGGGAGATACTCATGGAATTCTTTTAATGTTTGTCTTTTACATGCTGCTCAAGGAACCTGGAGAGTTAGCAGTGAACAGGACAAATAAATGCTCTAAGAGATTTTGTTTGTTTGGTTATGATTAGTCTTCACATATTGTGGAGGTATAATTTAGAGGAATTTATGCAGATCTTAAGTGTACAGCTTGGTGAGTTTGGACATGAGTATAACACCTGTGTGAGCACCTGCTGGGTCAAGTTTCTGACCTCACACCCTCCTGGAAGAACGTGAACAAGAAACATCAAACAGACGCGCAGTGCAGGAAGCAGTGGGGTGATTGGACTGAGTGGTGGTTCGCACAGGCCTCTCTGAGGAAGGGAGCGGAAGGAGCCAGCCCTGCAGGGGTGGGGGTGTTCCAGTGTTCCAGTTGAGGGGCAGCAAGTGAAATCCCTAGCTCAGGGATGAGCTGGATGGGCTTGGAGTCGAGGCACCAGTGTGGTCTGATCACAGTAGGCGACAGGGAGGGGGCAAGTCCTGGAAGGCTATGTAGGCTCGGGTTAGGAGTTTGTTTTGCATTCAGAGTATAATAGAGTCATCAGAGGGCTGCAGGCAGGAATGGCGCTAGTTTAATATATTCTTAGAGAAAGAACACGTGCAAGCAGAGGGTTGCGGGGGAGGGGAGCGTGAGCAAGAGAATCTTAAGCCGAACTTGGGTTTAGTCTCACGACCCTGAGATCATGACCTGAGCTGAAATCAAGAGTCAGATGTTTAATTGACTGAATTACCCAGGAGCCCCTGGTGTCATTTCATTTTTGAAGGTTTGGTATAGAAGGAGTATTGTAGGGGTGCCTGGCTGGCTCGGTCTGTAGAGCATGTGACTCTTAATCTCAGGATCGTGAGTTCAAGCCCCACTTTGGGTGGGTGTGGAGCCTACTTTAAAAAAAAAGAAAAAGAAAAAATGTTGTATGGGGCAAGAGAGAAAGCCATCTTCCAAGCAGGAGGTGGCAGTAATTTTTGAGTTTTATTTTGAGGGTAGGTTCAGTAGAACTTGCTGATAGATGATGAGGAAGAGGTAGAGTTAAAAATGAATCAGAGAACATTTAGATTTTAGGCTTGAGCAGTTTCCTATGTAAAAGCCACAAGAAATGAAGGAAACATCACTGGGGGCAGAGTACAGAAAGTTGACTTATGGCACCGACTGTGTGCAGGTGCTATGCAGGCCCCCACCCCCAGGTCGTCGAGGACAGATATAGTCAGCATCAACTGTGACGATCTGAATGCAGTGTGGGACCCTGAAACAGAGAAAGGACATAAGCTAAAAGACCAGAAAGCCTGGAATTGCTTCCTAGGGATGTCCTGGTGCTGGATTCTTGGTTTTAGGAGCACAGGAGTTGAGCCACTTCATGGAGTGGGAAAGCCCACTCTGTGGGCACGGATGCTGATAGTTGCATAGATCCCGGAGGGAGCTGGAGAGTTTTCTTCAGGTTGATCCTCTGCTCTCAGGGAATCATCAGTGGGGTCACCTGCTGAGAACGGGCCCAGATAGGTGTGAGAGTGGGTGAGGGGATGAGCTGTCTTTGTGTTAGTGTGAAGGGCACACTCAGGTTAGGGTCATGAATTTATAGTGGGACGATACAGCATGATCCCCCTACTCCAGCCACTTTCAGCAGCATGAGTAGACAGAGTGAAGGGTTGAATTTAACCAGGATTGGGGTATTCCCAGGTGAAATGGTAGAGAGTGCAGGTGTGAGCAAGGGAATGATTATAATGTTAAACCAAGGCTCTAAGTGGGTGAGGGAGGTCAGGACGCAGGGAAGGTAAGGGATGGTGGACCAGTGTTAGGGTCACGATGGAGTTGAAGAAAGGGTGAGTTGGAAGCTAGGAGGGGAACCCATACTTGGGGCACAGTTACTAGGAAAGAGCACATGTAGGACATGATCATGCACATGGGAGGCCTGGGTGATTGGAGGACAGGGTCACTAGAGGAGAGGCAGGCAGTTCGCTGAGAGGTGAGGGTGTGGATGTTGAACCACCAGTATTTAGGACCAAGGAAGCACACAAGGTCACTGGCTGTGAGTGCTGGCTGGAGTAGACTCTGGGATCTGGCTGGGTGGCTCCAGGCCCTCATCGGCCTCTACTGTGCTCAGCTCCTTACCACACACGTAGGGCATCAGGGCAGCTGTGGATACTGAGGGCTTCTTACACTGTGGTTTTCTTTTTGTGTGTTATATGCTAAGCTTTAGGTTCCTTAATGGCAAGGACCATTTTTTTCTAGCTGTATATCTTCAGTGCCTAGAACAGCACCTGGGACTTAACATGTGTTGCACTGTGTACGTGGGCTGAATTGTGGTGTCGTGTACGTACATTGTACATGCGTGTTGAACTGAGCTTCCCATAGATACATCTGTGGATTTGGAAACGGTGGAAAGAGAGGGTTTGATTTTTCAGATTCAGGGCCCGTGAGCCAGGGAGCTTGTTTTATGCAACTGTTGTCCTCTGTGCCCAGCATACTCTGTGACCTTTAGTGAGGCTTCTGGATCTGTCTGTATCCCTTTATCCTGTGTCTGCATATCTGTCTAGATCGTTGCCTTTGCCATTGATACCAAAGATGGCTGAGTAACTGTGTTTTATTTATTTCTTCTTTTCAGTCAAAGCCCTGTCAGCTTTCCCCTCCTTCCTTGACTCCCACAGAATATGATCTATGACATCACTTGTCATATGGTAAATAGGGGTTCCTCTAGCCACTCTTGGTTCCTTATATTCTTTTATACCATTGTATTAAGTGTAATTCATGTATTGCTTGCTTCCTGCAAGCTACTGATAGCTATACTTGGACTGTCCCTGGGCATTATGTCTTTTCAGCTTTTCATTCAAGCAATGAAAAACTAGAAGTTGAATATGGAATCATCCAGAAACCCTTGGAGTGTTTGTAATCAGATGTGGGTGTTCGTTCAGTGAGCTCATATTTTCTTTTCCTTTCTTTTTTTTTTTTTTTTAAAGATTTTTAAAAATTTATTTGTCAGTGAGAGAGAGAGCATAAGCAGGGGGAGCAGCAAGCAGAGTGAGAAGCAGATTCCCCGCTGAGCAAGGAGCCTGACATGGGACTCGATCCCAGGACCATGACCCGAGCTGAAGGCAGGCGCTTAACTGACTGAGCCACCCAGGCATCCCAAGCTCACATTTTCATTTTAACTAGTATTTATTTGATAAGATACTTCTTTTTTTTTTTTTAAGATTTTATTTATTTATTTGACAGAGACACTGCAAGAGAGGGAACACAAGCAGGGGGAGTGGGAGAGGGAGAAGCAGGCTTCCCACTGAGCAGAGCATCTTATGTGGGGCTCGATCCCAGGGTCCTGGGATCATGACCCAAGCTGAAGGCAGGCACTTAATCCAGGCACCTCTGATAAGATATTTCTTTGTAGGATATGTGAAAAATTATTTCAACACGGTTTGGGAAAGCAAAGCTATAAATTAACCTGTATTGTTAAAGTAGTGACTTTATATTAAAGTCACCATCAACCCAATTTAATCCTTTTACCTAGTTTAGGATCTTTTTTAAAAATTTAGGATTATTTGATAAAGGATGAATGTTTTAGGATTTCTTTTTCAACTTTTAAAAAGTGATTAATAGAATCTATTTTGAGAAAAAACTAGTTTGAAGAAAATACTGAGAAGCACAAAGTAGAACATGAAAATTGCTAATAATTCTATCACTGAGATGATTATAGTAAACATTTGGATGTATTTAGTGTTCTATGTTTAGATATGTATTCACTCTTACAAAACACGGATTCTGGGGCGCCTGGGTGGCTCAGTGGGTTAATGCCTCTGCCTTCGGCTCAGGTCATGATCCTGGGGTCCTGGGATCGAGCCCTGCATCGGGCTCTCTTCTCCGTGGAGAGCCTGCTTCTCCCTGCCTTCTCCCTTCTCCCTTCTCCCTGCCTCTCTGCCTACTTATGATCTCTGTCTGTCAAATAAATAAATAAAATCTTAAAAATAAAAAAAAAACAGATTCTGTTGCTTTACAACCATTTCACAATAAAAAATATATGAAGAGCAATTTTATGTCATTTTATTTTTCTCAGCCTTTTGTGTTGACCGTGTGCATAGATGGACCGTGTCCACTGTAAGGTGGAACTGTGTGTGTAATCATATTTCTACTGTTTCATATGTCGACTGTTACCTGCTTCTCTTTTGTCAGTCCTGCTGGAACTAACATCCATATGAATTCATCTTTGAGTATATCCCCAATTATTTCTTTCAAAAAGATTATTAGTGATAGAATGTTAAGATTTTTAAGCTTTTGTATTACTTACATTACTTTCTAGAAATAATGTAGCAATTGATGCTCCAAGTAGTAATATAGGAGAATATCCATTTACTTTTCTAGCCCTGGATGAAAATAAACAAAAAGGTAGTCTGTGTGTTAGTTACCTCTGCCTTCCCAAGGCATGGAAGAGAGATAGTGTCTCACTGTTCTCATTTGCCTTTTACTAGGCTTTCTGTGAAGAGTTGGAATCAATGATACAGGAACAATTTAAGAAGGGGAAGAACCCCACAGGCCTGTTGGCGCTACAGCAGATTGCAGATTTCATGACCGCGAACGTACCGAATGTCTACCCCGCAGCTCCGCAAGGGGGGATGGCGGCCTTGAACATGAGTGAGTAGTTCCTGACTCTGCACCCATTCGGTCCTTTTGTAGGCTACATTTCCTGTTCTTATGGGAAGTTGATTGGTGTACATTGTGATACACAGAATTGAGTTTTTTGAAAATTAATGTTTTAGTTACAGTGAAAGGCTGTAAGTCTGAAAATGTCTTGAAGGTAGAGGGCTCCCTTTTTTAAAATTTATTTTTATTTTTTCTTAAAGTTTTACTTATTTATTTGAGAGAGAGTGTGTACGCACAGAGGGAGGGAGAGAGAGGGAGAAGCAGGATCTCTGCTGAGCAGGGAGCCCTATGTGGGGCTCCATTGCAGGATCCTGGGACCATGACCTGATCCGAAGGCAGACACTTAACGGCAGATGCTTAACAACTGAGCCACCGTAGGCATCCCTAGATGGCTCCCTTTTTTATGAGCCAATAGGACTGTTCTTTCTCGGGCTGATGGACTTTTTGTGTGGCTTCACAGACCCTTTGTGAACTAAAAATACTCAGAAACAGTGCTTATGGAGGAGCACATCAGTTTGCCTGAACTTATTTCAGCCAGGCCAGCATTTCTTATCTACCACTCCTTACTGCTGCTTGTAAATGGGTGAGACAGACATTCCAAAAGCAAGCCGATTGGGAAATACTGGATGGGTGACCGTGAGCAAAGAATGGTTAGCATGCAGAGGTGGAGGAGCGTTGCTGTGGCTGTTGAACTTGTAAATGTTAACGTGACAGGGTGAACCCAGGGCAGCATGAGCATCAGCCGCTCTGACCTGTGTGCTGTGTGCTGCACCGATGCCTGACAGCTGTAGTTGGCTAGTCAGCTTCTGATGGGCCAGCATGCACCAGTGCTTTCTGTTCGGTTTCCAGGCGTTGGCTACTTACCTGTCAGTTCCATGGTATTCTCAGAAGTTGACCGACACCCATCAGAGTGATGCATTGTTAATGTCCAGCGAGTGATGGACATTTACTAGCTAAGGTTTTACTCTGAAGTCAAACCGTAGTCAGATTTTCTTATTTTCACAGGATTCTTCATGGATTCTAGTGCTGTCTCATATGTATTAGATAAAAGGGGGATGTAATGTATTTACTTGCATATTGTCTTATAATTAGAGAAAAGGAAATTTTGTTGCAATAATGCCACACCAAAAAAGAGAAAGAAATCTGGGGGTTAGAAAGCGGGTGAAAGCCTCTGCCTTCGGCTCAGGTCATGATCCCAGGGTCCTGGGATCGAACCCTGTGTCAGGCTCTCTGCTCGGCAGGGAGCCTGCTTCCCCTCTTTCTGTCTCTGCCTGCCTCTCTACCTACTTGTGATCTCTGTCTGTTAAATAAATTAAAAAAAAAAAGAGGAAGAAATCTAATTAATTTAATTATATCTAATAGTATGTTTCTTAAGAGTACAAATTTAAAAACAAAGTAGTACAACTTTTGTTGTAAGCTATGTATAGATGGCGTAGAACAAATGGTATACAGCTTACAAGTGGCATTGAGGTGTTATACCTTTACTGCTCCCACCTGGGTTAAGAAAAAAATTAAGGGTATTGATTGATTGCCTCTCCCCTATCATCCTCTCAGAAGGAAATGCCATCTTTCTTAAAGGTTTTATTTTGTTTTAAAAAATTATTTAATAACTTTTAATAGAATTTATTTCATAGAGAGAGCACAAGCAGAGGGAGAGGCAGAGGGACCAGCAGACTCCCCACTGAGCAGGGAGGCCAACAGTGCAGGGCTCGATCCCAAGATGCTGAGCTCAACATCTGAGCTGAAGCCAGATGCTTAACGGACTGAGCTACCCAGGTGTTGTTAGCAGCCATTGATGCTCAATACGTAGATCTATTTATTTTACTTTTAAGTATTTGCTACACCCAACATGGGGTTCCAACTCACAACCTGGAGATCAAGAGTTACATTCTCCGCTAGCTGAGCCACCCAGGCATCCCAGGAATCTCTGTCTTGACTTGTAACCACTGCCTTGCTCTTCTTCATGGTTTCATTGCCCAAATGGTCATCCCGAAATACTAGGGTTTAGTTTTTGTCTATTTTTAGTACTTTTTCTTTAACCTTTTCAGGCTACAATTTATCCCTTTCTCTCTCTTTTTAAGGTTTATTTTTAGAGAGGGGCCGGTGCCCATTTTGGGAAGGGGGAAAGGGAAAGGGAGAGAATATCAAGCAGACTTCTCCCTGAGCTCAGAGCCTGATGCAAGGCTGAGTCTCATGACTGGGAGATCATGACCTGAGCCGAAACCAAGAGTCAGACGCCCAACTGAGCAAACCACCCAGGCTCCCCAAAACCATTTTCTTTAAACTCAAAGTGTAAGGAGGAGGGGTGCCTGGGTGGCTAGGTCAGTTGAGCACCCAACTCTTGATTTCGGCTTAGGTCATGATCTCAGAATTGTGAGATGGAGCCTGCCATCAGGCTCCTTGCTCAGTGAGGAGAGGAGACTGCTTGGGTCTCTCTCTCTCTCCCTCTGCCCCTCCCCGTGCTTGTGCTTGCGCTCTCTTTACCCCTCTGTCTCAAATAAATAAATAAGTCTTCAAAAAAAATAAAGAGGGATGCCTGGGTGGCTCAGTCCATTAAGTGTCTGCCTTTGGCTCAGGTCATAATCCTAGGGTCCTGGGATCAAGTCCTGCATGGGGCTCTTTGCTCAGCGGGGAGCCTGCTTCTCCCTTTGCTTGCTGCTCCCCCTAATTATTCTCTCTCTCTCTATGACAAATAAATAGATAAACTCTTAAAAAAAAATGGGTTTGTTGACCTGCAGAATTTGCTACAGCCTGAATTTTGCTGATTCCATCTCCATGGTACTCCTAACCTTGTTATTTGGTCTTCCAAGTTTATAGCAAGTTGGTAGTTGGATCTAGATGCTTGACTGTGTTTGGATTCAGCTTTCTGGCAAAGCCTACTCTCTGTAGGCGGTTCTGTGTTCTGTCAGTGGGTACATAGTCTGGCGGTTCCTTTTTTCATTGTTAGTAACTATTGAGTCTCAAGATGGAGGTCCATTAATTTAATAAAGATTCCAAGATGGAGATATTTTAATACCATCATTCCTCCTTTGTATTTATTAACTAGACTATTTCCGTAAAGAGCAACTTCCCTGGAAATGGGGCATGGCTGGAAAGGGGCCACCCCCTTCCCCATCAGTCATTGCATGTTTGAAGGGAATGTCTTGCTAAATTATTTGTAGATGATCTGTTTCTGGGTTGGAGTTTCACACGTTGCGGAGCAGTTTCCTCATTGTCATCTATTGAAATCAGGCTTGGGGCAGCTGTGTGGGTCAGTTGGTTAAGCATCTGCCTTCAGCTCAAGTCATGATCCCAGGGTCCTGGGATAGACCTCTGCATTGTCCATTGTCTGAGCAACCTGAGTCTCTTTCTCCCTCTCCCGTTGCACCTGCCCCCCCCCCCCCCCCCGCTCGTGTGCATGCACTCTTTTCTCTCTCTCTCGCTTTCCCTCTCTTTCTCAAATAAATAAATAAAATATTAAAAAAAAAATCAGGCTTGCACACAAGAAATGGAGCTTTCTCTCAACTATTTTTGGTTACCCAGTGGTATGATTTATATGGGAAAAGTAAACCTTTTCAAAATAAGTTGGTTTCCTGTCATTGTTTCTAAGATGACCAGCTGTTATATTTTAGTATTATTTCATAGATTTCAGTATATTTAATGAGTTTCATAACACTGCAGTTAACCTTTCTGACTGGTGGAAGTCCCTTCAGGTTGACCCCTGAGCCTAGTAGTCTTTGACTTTACAGGCCATCCCCTACAAGGAGATGTTCTAGGCTCCCTGAGTGTATTTCCTGCCCCAGGTGTGGAATTGGCCATTTCAAAAAGAAATCTTTATTTCTTTTTGTGGGAAATGGAAATTAGTCTAGGTATTATAGCAGTGGGTACATTGCTAGGTACAGTAGCAGTGAGCTGGGTTAGTCATTCTTTCTAGGCCTTTTTAGTGGATAGAGGTAGGAAATATATTATTACCTTATGAATTATATGGCATACTGTTGAATGTTGGAATTTTAAGTATATAGTGGAATTATAATTCTATTTAAAATTCAGTACTAAGGGGTTTTTACCTGATCTCCTCTAACTCTTATTTTCCTCTCTTCCACAACAAAAATTCTGGTTTTTAAGGACAACAGGAATAACAAAACCAGAATATTACATGATCACTCATTTGTTTTTCCCATGTATCACACACAATAGCGATACCCTACCAATATTATGTTCCCTCTTCATGATTGAAAATAGTTCCATTCTGTGTTGTCAGCATATAACCGTGACACGATATCATCTCCCTCTTACAACACTCATTTAGTATTATAATTAGTAACTTAATTCTGTAACAAATATATATTTAATGCTCACCACTGCCTTCGTATCCGTGTACTCCTAGTCATTTTGGTTGTGTTAAATGCCTTCTCTAGTAGCCTTCTCAGAAAATGCTTGTGGAAACAATACTTTGAGTTCTTGCATGCTGGCCTTTATATGGCAATATGAATTTGGTTTGGTTAGTTAGACCCTAGACTCATAATTTCAATTTTATGAATCTTAAATGATTTTCTTCTGCCTCAAAGCACTGCTGTTAAAATTGAAGATAGTCTTTCCACTTAAGTGACTTGGTCTCTTTTGATGGTTGTTCAGAGTACTTTTTTTTTCTTTAGAGATGAGCAGTTTTACCAGAATATATGTCTTAGCGTTGGTCATCCTGGGTTAATTTTCTCAGACGACGTGGTCTTCCAGATCTTTTGTATTCTAGGAACATTGAATTGGTTTTTAGTGTTTATCCTGTTCCCTTTTGTTTCCTACTGCCCAGATGCTGTTGTGTGCATGTTGGAGTTTGTCTTCCTTGACTGTCACTTGTTCTGAAGACCTATTTATTGCTTCATTTCTTTATGATTTAAAAAAATTCTCTTTAAATTCTTTTCTCCTACTTTGAGTTTAGTATTTTTAAAATTATTTTTTCATTTATATCTAATTCCTTTTATGTTCTAGCCCTCATTTCTGAGTTTTTCTGATTATATTAAGTGGTTTTTTTAATCTTTTATTATTTTAATACTTTACCATGTTATGAAATAACAGGTTATAGTTTTCATCTGTTTTGTGGACATGTCTTTCTTGTGTGTTTTCATTATCTGTAGAGATGTGATTCTGTTCTTTTTTTTTTTTTTTTTTTTTTAAACACAATCTTTTTTTTTTTTTTTTTTTTTTAAGATTTTATTTATTTATTCGACAGAGAGATATCACAAGTAGACAGAGAGGCAGGCAGAGAGAGAGAGAGAGAGAGAGAGAAGCAGGCTCCCTGCTGAGCAGAGAGCCCGATGCGGGACTCGATCCCAGGACCCTGAGATCATGACCTGAGCCGAAGGCAGCGGCTTAACCCACTGAGCCACCCAGGCGCCCTCTTTTTTTTTTTTTTTAAAGATTTTATTTATTTATATGACAGAGAAAGATCACAAGTAGGCAGAGAGGCAGGCAGAGAGAGAGGAAGGGAAGCAGGCTTCCTGCTGAGCAGAGAGCCCAACGCGGGGCTCGATCCCAGGACCCTGAGATCATGACCTGAGCTGAAGGCAGCGGCTTAACCCACTGAGCCACCCGGGCGCCCCTGCTCTTTTTTCTTGATAGAATTTTTGTATGGTATTTGATCATGGTATTTTTCTCTTCTTTTTTTTTTTTTTAAAGATTTTTGTTTATTTATTTTAGAGAGCACAAGCAGGGGGAGGGAGGGACAGAGCAAGAGGGGGAGGGACAAGCAGATTGCCCGCAGAGCCCAGCACTGTAGTTCAGTCCCAGGACCCTGAGATCATGACCCAAGCCAAAGTCAGACAACCAGCTGAGCCAACCAGGTGCCCCCTTTTCTTTTCATTTTTACATGAAATTAGTTTTCTTGAAGGATTCTGGTTCAGAAAAGTGTTTCTTTTATTCTTTTTCTTTTCTTTTCTTTTTAAGATTTTGTTATTTGACACAGAGAGAGAGACAGCAAGAGAAGGAATACAAGCAGGGGGAGTGGGAGAGAGAGAGAAGCTTAGCAGGAAGCCTGATGTGGGGCTCCATCCCAACCTGAGCCAAAGGCAGAGGCTTAAGGACTGAGCCACCCAGGGACCCCCAGAAAAGCTTTTCTAATGTCATGGCTCTAGAGCTCCCTCTTCGTTGTTTTTGTGAAGTGCCAAAAAATATGGCAGTTTATTGAAGCGATTGGGTTCTATTCCCCTTCCTTGTTTTTATCTGGATTCTTCACCTCTGTTTTCTTTATAGTTCTGTGTTAGTCAGTTTGGGTTCTAATTACCGCAGATTTCTTTGTGTGAGACTTTGTCCTGAAAGTTTTAAATGGCTAGTTTGGAAAGCTTTTTTAAGGATTTAAGTGGCAGAACTCCTGGTCTCAGCTGCTCAAATTGGCCCTCTAAGCTTATTGTAGTGAGTTCCTGGTGGTTCTTTTGGGAGTTTGGCAAATGGTCTATGGTTCCTTCTGCTTCTTCCTTCAGAGATGATGATGTCCTACACTGTATGTAACCCTACCCAGTTATATTTTTTGTTTCATCATTCTACCTTATTACCTAGTGTTATAGGTGATCACCCTTAGGTTTTTGCTTTGCTATCTTAGTTTGTGTAGCTAATTTTTTTGTGCAGGGTCGGGATAGAGATTTAATAAGATTGAAAAACTGTACTCACTGCTACCATCTTCTGAAAATCTTCCAAAAGACAATTTTTAAGAATTAAATATCTAAAGTAAATGTTGACCTATGTTAAATCAAGATAATAGGTTTTTTTTATTGTTCTCTGTGTTCTTCTGTTTGCTTAAGATAGTTTATAATTAAAGAAAAGATTCAAATTTAGCAACATGTAATGAGGAGTCATGCAGATACTTTCCCCCCGCCTTCCTTCCCTGTATGTATGTTTTTGCTTGTTTGTTTTCCTTTTTCTTGCCTTATTGCATGGGTGAGAATTTCCAGTATTCAGTAAGAATGCCAGAGTATACATCCTTGCATACTTCTTGATTTTGGGAGAGAAACATTCAGTCTTTTGTCATTATGCTTGATGTTCCTGGTAGTTTTTTTGGTAGATGTCCCTTACCAAGTTGAGGACACTTGTATTCCTAATTTGTGGAGTGCTTTTATCCTAAATGGATGTTGAATTTTGTGAAATGCTCTTTCTGTATCTATTAAAATGATCTCATGGTTTTTCTTCTTTAGTTCAATATAGTGAATTATATTTATTACCTTTTTTTAAAAGATTTTATTTATTTATTTGACAGAGAGATAGATCACAAGTAGGCAGAGACGCAGACAGAGAGAGAGGGGAAAGCAGGCTCCCCGCTGAGTGGAGAGCCCGATGTGGGGCTCGATCTCAGGTCCCTGATATCATGACCTGAGCTGAAGGCAGAGGCTTAATCCACTGAGCCACCCAGATGTCCCTATTTATTGCTTTCTTGAATGCTGAACCAATTTTGTATGCCTGAGATAATCCCCTTTTGTCCCCATCATGATGTGTTAGTCTGTCTGTTTATTGCTGGACTATTTGCTGAAATTTTGTTAAGTAATTTTTAGTCTGCGTTCATGGGAGATACTCGTCTTTTTTCTCATGTAACACAGTGTCTTTTTCTGGTTTTGATATCAAGATGATGCTGGGCCTGATAGAGTGAATTAGAAAGTGTTTCTGGAAGAACTTGTGTAGAACTTTTGAGAAGAGTTTTTATGGAATTGGTGTTTTTTACTTAAATATATGGTAGAATTCACAGTGATGTCATCTGGGTCTGGAGTTTTCTTTCTTCCTTCCTTTTTTTAAAGATGTTATTCATTTATTTATTTTAGAGAAAGGGAGCTCCTGCAAGAGGAGGGAGGGGCTGAGGGTTATGGCAAGGAGGAGGGAAAGAATAACAAGGAGATCCTGCCCTGGGCACAGAGCCCATGTAGGGTTTGATCCCACAACCCTGAGACCACAACTCCAGTTAAAATCAAGAGTGGATGCTTAACCCACTGAGTCCCCTGGAGCTCCCCTGGCCCGGGACTTTTCTTTATGGAAACGTTTTTAACTGTAAATTCAGCTTAATGGAAACAGGGCTATTCAGCATGTCTGTTTCTTCTGGAGTGAGCTTTGGTAGCTTATGTCTTTCTAGGATTTTGTCTGTTTCATGTAAATTAAAACATGTGCTGGTATAGTTGTTCATATTATCCTGTTATTATCCTTTTAATGTCAGTAGGGTATGTAGCGATGTCCCTTCTCTGTTGCTTCTTACTGGTGACTTCTGCTTCTGCGGTGTTTTGTTGGAGTCTGCTTAGAGGTGTCTTTTATTTTGTTTCCTTTCATTTCGTGTTTCATTTCTTTTGATTTCATTATTTTGGTTTTAATCCTCTCAAGATTAAATGTTTTTCTCTATTGTTTTCATTTTTCTAAAGATTGATTTACTCTTAAGAGAGAGAATGTGAGCAAATGTGTGTGTTTGGGGGGGGTGGATGGGCAGAGGGAGAGGGAAAGAGAATCTCCTGCAGACTCCCCACTGAGCATGGAGCCTGATGCAGGGCTGTGTCCCATGACCCTGACATCACGAGCTGAGCCTAAACCAAGAGTCTGATGCCTAACTGACAGCAGCACCCAGGTGCCCTCTGTTATTTTTCTGTTTGACTGATACCTCCTTTTTCTTCATTCTTTTTTTTCTTACTCTTTTTGGATTTAGTTTTCTTTTTTAGTTTCGTAAGATGAAACCTAGATCATTTTTTAAACTTTTTTTTAAGGCTTTATTTATTCATTTGAGAGAGAGAAAGAGCATGAACAGGGGAGAGAGACAGAGGGAGAGGGAGAAGAAGACTCCCAGTGAGCAGGGAGCCTGATGTTGACTTGATTCCAGAAGCCTGAGATCAGGACCTGAGCTAAAGGCAGATGCTTCATGGACTGACCCACCTAGGCGCTCTCTTCTTTTCTAATATATATGTTTACTGCTGTAAATTCTCTTATAAGCATTGCTTTACTGCATTCCACAAATTTTGCTACCATTTTTGTTCTTGATTTCTAACTTAATTCTATTAATGTTGGGGAACATGATTTTTATGAAATAGTCTTTGAAGTTTTTGAGTCTTACTTCATAGCCCAGTGTGGAATATTAATATCTCAGGATTATTATTACTTGTGTTATATTTCATCAGAAATAGCAAGTGTTTGAGTTTGTTTCTCTTCTATTTCAGGTCTTGGTATGGTAACTCCTGTGAATGACCTGAGAGGATCTGATTCGATCGCCTATGACAAAGGGGAGAAATTACTGCGGTGTAAGTTGGCAGCATTTTATCGGCTGGCAGATCTCTTTGGATGGTCTCAGCTTATCTACAATCACATCACAGTGAGTATTAAATGGGGTAGTAACTGAGTAATAAATGGAATATTACGTGTCTGGCACCACCTCTTCCCGTTTAGGGAAGGAAGGGTCAACTGAGCTGAAGTCAAACTTGGAACACCTTCTTTCTCATTCCTGACTACAGAGCGTAATCATCTGAGAATTATGTGGTTTGAATTAAAAATTACAAGGACAGTAGTTCTTTAAAACTCACTTTTTGCATACTGACCTTATAAATGAGCGTTTACCAAAGTATAGTCTTCCCCTGTTACCTGGGGTCTTGCTTTCTGCAGCTTCAGTTAAACTTGCTGTCGGCCAGTCTAGAAACACATGGCCCTGCTTCTGGTGTATGGTCAAGGTCAGTGGTAGCCGCTTGCTGAGTCACACGCCCACAGCACTCACCTTTTGTAGCTCCTCACCTACATCATCACAAGAAGAACGGTGAGCACAGGGCAGTAAGACATTTTGAGAGAGAGGGAGAGACCATATTCACACAACTTTCATTGTAGTGTATTATTATACTTATTCTAGTTTATTATTTGTTATTGTTATTAATCTCTTGTTATTAATCTCTTGCTGCGCCTAGTTTATAAATCAGACTTTATCATGAGTATGTAGACATAGGGGAAAATAGTGTATATCGGGTTTGGTACTGTCTGCGGTTTCTGGCATCCACTGGGGGTCTTGGAATGTCTCTCCCACAGATAAGGGGAACTAGGGTACATGCCATTCCCAAAAATCTTTTTATGCCTAAAAACCAAAGAATGAAGATGTTTGTTTTATTTCTTGTTCTGACCCAAGTCTTCTATTTCTCATAGTTTCTTTTCTTTTTAAAAGATTGTTTTTATTTGGCAGAGAGAGCACAAGCAGAGGGAGCAGCTGGCAGAGGGAGATGGAGAAACAGACTCCCCACTGAGCAGGGAGTCTGATATGGGACTCAGTCCCGGGACCCTGGGATCATGACCTGAGTCGAAGGCAGACGCTTAACTGGCTGAGCCACCCAGGCGTCCCATCTCATAGTTTTTTCTTTAGCTGCTCCAGTTTTAGCTATTTTTTAACATTATCAGGACTTTTGTTTTCTTCTTTCAGTAAGTTTTTACTTGATGTCTGCTGTAAATATTGATTCTGTATCAAGCATTATTCTAGCTCTGGGGTTCTGTCATGGAGTGAGACAAGTCCTGCCTTTTTGGCTCATCCTTCCTACATCCCAAATCATTGGCCCCTATTTCCTCCCTGTTTGGTCCAGCATGGTGTATCCTGTCCGTGCCACTCTTCGCCAGTACTGTGCTATTCCTCCCTGCCCCCAAGCATCAGACCCTGCTGCAGGGAGCCTCATTTGCAACTGGCTTTCTCCTTAGACTGCAGCCCCAGTTGCAAATGAATCCCCAGTGCTGCCTGGCACTGTAGGACGTCTCACTTAGCCAGCTCACTAGTGTTTCTCTACTCTGTTGTCCTCGAAACTCTTGACCTCTTTTCTCCTAGCAAATGAGCACAGTGTGTCACAGAGCATGTGGGAGCGCCTGACCACCTGCAGCCAAACCTTGTTTCCCAGTTGGAGTTTCACCCCATCTCTTGCCACCTTTGATTCCTAGTGCCTTGTCAGGCTTCTGTTTTTCTCTTTGTTCTTCTTTTGAGATAACCTCTTTCTCTGACTTTTATACTTATTCCAGTCTCTGTTTCTTCATTGAATTTCTGTTATTGGATATTTCAAATTATTAATATAGTGCCTACTTCTAGTAATAAGTGTGCCTCCCACAGACGTCTGCAGAAGTCAGTCCTGCTGGTACTCTCACCTCCCCTAGGGCCACTGCTGTTAACAGCCGCTTAGACTGTTTTACCCTTTTCTTAATAGCCAGCGCACATGTAGGTGATTGTCACACGTGGACTGGTAGTGGTGCTAGGTTCGCTCCATTGTAGCCTGCGGGGAGTGCCAAGCCTCTGAGGAGGAGGGTGGTCTGGAGCCCACCTTTTTGGCCAGTGCACTGTGCTTCCAGGACATGGGATGGATCTTGGCCAGAGATGTCGTATTACCCTCCCCTCTGTCTCTTCCCCACGTTGCCGTTAAAGTTCGCTTTTGAAAATGCAAACCTGGCCCTGTCGTGTCCACACGGTCAGGCCTGTAGGATATTACCTCCACCCAGCACACCTACTTCATTTCCCCCAAAGCAGTTACTATCACCCATACTTTCCATTTGCTTGTCTGCCATCCATCTCCACTCACAGGAACATTGAGTCTGTGAAGGGTGCTTCTGTAGGTACACAACAACCCAAAATCTGGCCTCAGTAAAAATATCGAACAGGAACTGGGAACTCCATGGTGCCTTGTGGTGCTTGGTTGGAGGGTCCACTTAGCCTGCCACTTCTGCCAGTTCTTACAGTTCTGTCCCTGGCGCCTCTGTGAGAATTGCTGGCATCTGTGACTGATCCTGCTTGACGGAGTGCTCTGTGGAGGGACTTTAATGCTCGTTGGTTGGCTAAGTTCCATGAAAATGTCACATCTACAAATCAGAAATGTGATCCTTGGCTTTACTAACAGCTTCATATTCTTTGGGGGTTTAAAATGCTGTTTACCAGTAGTCCCCACTATGAATGCTATTTAAGTTTAACTTGCTGAAATTGCTTTTGCCACCCATTACCCCCTTTATTTAGTACTTGGCAGAATTAAAACATTAGTCAATGTTCACTCTTTTGTAGATGATCTGTGTGGCCTTTAATACTTACGAGTAGAAAAGATACTGAAGCACAAAAATATTTCCTGTATCTTGTGAACTAGAGAATCTTTGAGGAAGAAAGTTTTGTTCTTATTTTTTTAACTACTTATGGCATTCATTTTTTTGTTTTACAATCTAAGTGTTATCATACAAACTCTTAACAGAAATATTAACAGTATTTGTCAGTGCAACCAAAAAGTACTACCAGGTCACTGTGCCCTTTCTTTGAAAGGGGGCCTAGGGATTTTCTGCTGAAGGGAGTTAAGAGCACTAGCGGGCATTGGAGGATTGGAGATGATTGTCTGAATTAGATCTCTGTCTTAAGATCACATCAGGTTTCGAGAAGCTTTGGGGGGGTGTCAGAAGCCACGGTGGCCCAGTTAGCATGGGAGCTGGACTTCTCCTCGTGGTGGTGCTTAGCTAATGCTGAGGCCTTTCCACCTCTAAATGCCTCTTGGTTCAGCTCCAGTGTGAACTGCGGGGTGTGCTAAGCCTCGGGGGTGGGCTGGAGCCCACCTTTGTGGCCAGTGTGCTGTGCTTCTGGGACATGGTGTAGATCTTTACCAGAGAGGCTGTGTTGGGTGTCCTTGGTTTTTAGGGAGTGACCTTAAAATCTTCGATGTGAGTGCTCAGTCCTTCTGGACAGACAAGGGGCACCAGGTGTGTAGGAACATAAGCAGTGAGGGTGGCACCAGCCCTTCGGAAACTTTCTTGCAGATATTCTCTGCTCTTGTTTACTTCACACCTATATTTAGTATTTTTGCCTTTATTATTTAGAGAGAGAGTGGGTGCGCTCACCTGTGCATGTGTGCCCATGTGGTGGGGAGGGGCAAAAGGAAAGAAAGAGAATCTCAAGCAGGCTCCACACTCAGCATGGAGCCAGATGCAGGCTCGATCTCACAACACTGAGATCATAACCTGAGCCAAATCACAAGTCAGATGCTTAACAAAAAGTGAGCCACTCAGGTGCCCCAGCACTTTTTCCTTTTTTGCTTCAGACTCAGAAAATTGTATATTTTAAGCTTTTTCTATTAAAATATGTAGATTTGATAGGCTTTTTTTTTTTTTTTTTTGAGATACATTTTGTTTGAGAGAGCAAGAGAGAGCACGAGCAGGGGGAGGGACAGAGGAAGAGGGAGAAGCAGACTCCACGCTGAGTGGAAGCCCATCACAGGGCTCCATCCCAGGACCCCCAGATCATTACCTGAGCCGAAAGCAAGAGCCAGGCGCCCAACCGAGTGAGCCATCCAGGTATCCCTAGATTTGCTAGGCTCTTAAGTCAAGGAAGAAAAACTGTTAGTATTCTTTATAATAAAATTTGAGTCTAAATATCCAGGAGTAGGTGGGATGTGGCCCCGTTATTAACACCAGTTTGAGAGAATGTTGTATGCTATGAACAACGTTACAAAGACCATGTGAAGAAATGAGAAGTCATTATAAGCAAGAGAGCATACACTGTATACTGCTAGTAACTATATGCACAAGGTCTTCATGGTGATAGGGAAGCATGTTATTGGCTTTGTAGTAGGGTTTGTTTTTTTTTTTATTGTAGTAGGTTTTTAACGTGGAACCTGATAGCATGCTTTTAAAATTTATATGGAAGACAAAAAGTCCAAGAGTAGCTAAGATGAACTAAGTAAGGAGTTTTTCCTAACGACTGTCAACTTATAAAGTGATGTGGATTGTAATTGACGCTGACATAGTTGGACCGAAAAATCGAAATTGGAAAGTTATATATTTATACCCAACAAAGCAATCCAGCGAATTCAGAATTTTTTTTTAATTGGTCAGGCCACACCCCACTGCCTTTTAAAAGTCATTTTATTTTACTTTTTTAAGATTTATTTTATTATTTTTGACAGACATCACAAGTAGGCAAAGAGGCAAGCAGAGAGAGAGGGGGAAGCAGCCTCTCCGCTGAGCAGAGAGCCTGATGCGGGGCTCGATCCCAGGACCCTGAGATCATGACCTGAGCCAAAGGCAGAGGCTTTAACCCACTGAGCCACCAAGGCACCCTCAGAATTTTTTTTTTTATTATTTTAAAGATTTTATTTTTTTGAGAGAGAGCGCATGAGTGGGAGGGATGGGTAGAGGGAGAGGGAGAAGCAGGCTGCCTGTGTGGGGCTCGATTCCAGGACCCTGGGATCATGACCTAAGCTGAAGGTAGATGCTTAACCCAGGTGCCCCTAGATTGTAATTTTTAAAGAAGATGGCAGTAGAAACACGGAGCTCCCATACACTGCTGGAAGGAATGTACATTTAATTAGGCCCTTTGGAGATAATTTAGTGTCTCTGAAAAAACCTGACCATTTATGCTGGGAGACAGGTACAAGAACGTTCCCAGCATTGGGTTATGTAGCAAAACAGGAGCCATGGGCAGTGACAGAAGAATGGACGCATTTGTTGTGTATTCATCCAGTATCATGAGTATCATAATGTGGAGGAGTCTCAGAAATAATGTGGAGGAAGAAAGGTCACTGAAAAATGCAGTATGATTCCAATTATTTGAGGTTCATAATCAGATAAAAATTAAACAAGATATGGCTTCAGGATGAATATTTATTAGGTAAAACTGTAAAGTCAAGGAAGAAGATGCTGAACACATAATTCAGGATAGTGGTTACTTCTGGGGAACAGGGAAGAGACAAGCTTCCAGGAGACTAGAGAGTGTTTGATTTATTATTATACTTAAATTGTACATGTACCCTCTAAACACTTTTTATACGTTGTGTGAGATAAAAACTGTTGAAGGAAGTAAATATATCTGGTGTTTAATTTTTTCTTATTTCCAGCCTTTTTTTTTTTTTTCCATTCTAACCAATAAATGCACAAAGGAATTCCTTGTTTTCTGTTTCGATCCAACTTGGGAATTGGGATAATTGTCTAGTTAGTTTTATTTTAGATAAAAAGATGTATGCTTTTTAAAATACAAGAACTGAATTTAGAAATAAGCCTCACTAAACTCACCATTAATGGGAAAATATTTTCAGTAAAGGTGGAAATCACGTGGGCATTTTTGAAACAACCATGAGAATGGGGAAATGGGGATTTACAGAGAGTGGACATCACAGAGGTGGATTTAAAACAGACTCATTCATGGTCATGATTTACTACTGCTGCTCCTACTGCTAGTACTCGTGGGGAGATGCTGTTTACTGCATTGTGAGTAGGAGCTCTTATCATTCCCTCTTTAAGGATAAGGATGCCGGCGGGGAGGGGCACCTGGGTGGCTCAGTTGTTAGGCTCCTGCCTTTCACTGGGGTCATGATCCTGGGGTCTTGGGGTCAAGCTCTGCATCGGGCTCCCTGCTCTATGGGAAGCCTGCTTCTCTCTCTCCCACTCCTCCTGTTTGTGTTCCTTCTTTTGCTGTGTCTCTCTGTCAAATAAATAAAATATTAAAAAAAAAAAAAAGGATAAGGAGACTGGGAACGCACTGTCCCAAATGAGCCTGGCCTATACCTGGCAGAGCTAGGATTCTAACTAAGGTCTTACCGTGATTGTGGATCAGAGTTATGCTATACTTCAGGGGTCAAGTAAATTTAACACAAAGCTGACATGAAACGGTCAGGTAGTTTCAGGTGTCTGAGAACTAAATTGTAGAAGTGGGGAGTTGGGTTTGTACTGTGTTGCATACTAGAAAGAGTGATGAAAAGTTGAGGAAGACAGGTTTCTGCTCAGTGTGAGAGAGAATGTTTGATTACTAGCTCTCCAGAGTTATTTCCATCTGTAGCGTAGCCCCCTGTGGTGGAGCTGGCGGTCAGTGGCTGTTTGCTGAATGAAGAAATGAGGCAGGAGGGTGGGGATGTGGTGCCCATCATGACATCTGCCCCAGCAGACCCTGTGTGTGCTTCTGTTCAGGCTACTACAAAAGTCACCACACTGGTTAGGAAGTTAGGCTAAACACTGTAATTCCTTTCCCATGAACGCTACAAATGACCAGCCTCGTCCCTGTTGGAGCTCTTTGACTAGCAGTGAACGTGTTCCAATATGATGGCTTTGGGAAATCGTTTGAGTCTCCCCAAATCATCATAAAGACTAAACTGAGTGTTTAGAGGGCAGGACTCTTTTTTCCTGTGGTATTACGAGCATCTAACACAGGTACGTAGCATGTGCCACATTGGTACTGAATGAATTGTAGAAAGAAAGCCTTTGAGGAAGGAGCAAACTGACCAGGGGCGTGGTGATGGGGTGTGGTTGAGACTTTGAAATCCATCAGGCCATAAGGAAGACCCCTCTGTTGTTTGTGCTTGTTAGGATTGTTCACTAGCCTGTGGGTTTTGAGCACTAAAGACAAAGTCCCTTTGGATAAAAGTAAGTTTTGGTTTTCACCATGATATGCCTGAGGAGTGGTGTCTTTCTGCATGTGGTACTGGCTTCGTAGCTACCAGGTTTCCTCTTTATGAAGTCAGTTGTCATGAATGCGACCAGGATGCACGTTATATACCTGAGACGTGACTACAGTATGATGATGGAAGCTTCCAGTCCTTGTAGTTCCGTGACAGACGCTGTACCTACGGGCTTTCCTGTGTAGCTCACAGAATGTGCACAATAAACCTGTGAGTTTGTGGATAGAAAGAGATGCGATAATTTCAGTTGGATTTTTGAGCTGACTTAGCAATTTTCCTTACAGACCAGAGTGAGCTCCGAGCAGGAACATTTCCTCATTGTTCCCTTTGGACTTCTCTATAGTGAAGTGACTGCATCCAGTTTGGTAAGAATATCCTTTTCCTCTTGGGTATCATGTGTGTCTAGGTCAGAGTTGATAATTAAATACCTTTTAATCTCATGAGACCTATAAAACCCAAGAAAGAGGACAAAGTTTGTGTTTTGTGTGATAAACTCAGAAAAAAAAAGCTTTAGAATTAGTTATAAACACTTTAAACTTTGGCTGAAATAATTTCTAGGAAGGGACATTTGAAATCCTCTTGACATCTTAAATTTTTTTTTTGCTTATTTTCAGGTTAAAGTCAATATACAAGGAGAGATAGTAGATCGTGGAAGTACTAACCTAGGAGTAAACCAGGCTGGCTTTGTGTTACACTCTGCCATCTACGCTGCGCGACCAGATGTCAAGTGCGTGGTGCACATCCACACGCCGGCAGGGGCTGCGGTGAGTGTGCTGCTCCCCGAGTGACTCGGAGTGAAAGCTGTGGAGCGAGAGGCGCTTCACATGTCCTCATAGTTGTGCTCTCTTGAGGCAACAAGTCAATAAGCCTGGTTTTGTGGAGTAGAAAAAGTCTTTGACTAAGTTTACTTTCTTAAAAGAATTTTTTTCCTTTTAAGGGGTCTATACGCTCTCTAGTTTTGGAAAACCTGTGTGAATCTGAAAGTGTCCATTAGACTTAACAGAAAGTTGGAGTGTGTTGAGGGTGAGGTCAGACTTCAGTGTGGGGAAGACCGCTGGGAGCTGCAGAGGGAGGGCCGTAAGCAGACTCCTTGTCTGTGAAGAGGGTTTGTGGGGGGTGCCAGACAGGCTGCAGGGGGAGGATGCGGTGGGCTCAGGGAAGTGCTACGGGGATGCAGGAGGCCTGGACCTGCTCATGGTCCCTGGGGTGCCAGATAGGGGTGGCAGACGTGAGAAGGGGGTGGTTGAGGCCTGGAAGCCTCTAGATGTCTGCCGGAAGCCAGCTGACGCTGGGGTTGGATCATCATAGGAAGGAGAGGAGGAACGGCTGTGGCAAGAGGAAGGCACAGACCTCGTAAGCTGTTGGGAGACCTGGCCTCTGAGCCCGGAGCTTCCCCAGAGCCCGCCCCAGCACAGTCAACAAGCCTGGACCCTTCTTGTGCCCACAGGCCAGACCTCCTAGCCTAAACATGCCCATTCTGGTGTTAGTATGGTCATGTGACAGTGAAACACTGCAACTCTCCAGAATTGGCTTTTTATCACCCATTGTCTATTCTAATGACTTTCTGGACTTACTTTTACCACACATAACCTCGTGGATTCAGTAATGCTGAATGTTCACCTGATGTTTTAATGTCATGCGTATGGGATTGTTTTAATGAATGTTTGATCTGTCTGGCTTAGTTATTTTACTTTGAACATGTGGTTCTAGATGTCAACATAAGAGTTTTAGTAGAGCTATCATTTTCTGAATTTTTTTCTAAAAAAAAGTGTGCTCTTCCAGCCATAAAAAGTCCATGTATTTTAATGAACCATTAGCAGTACCTTTAAAAATATGGTTACAAACAGCTTACTGTATAATTTTTTTAAAAAAGATTTTATTTATTGATTTCACAGAGGGAGAGAGAGATCACAAGTAGGCCGAGAAGCAGGCAGAGGGGTGGGGGGGGGGGAGCAGGCTTCCCGCTGAGCAGAGAGCCCGATGTGGGGCTCGATCCCAGAACCCTGGGATTATGACCTGAGCCAAAGGCAGAGGCTTTAACCCACTGAGCCACCCAGGAGCCCCTGTATAATTTATTTTAAAACATACCAGATCACTTCACTTGGAAATTTCTTCTAGGAAAGCTGATACCGTGAGAGAGATTAAATATGACGTTGCCACCTTTTTTGTGGTGGCATCTTTAAGATGAACTTGTGGGCAGTTGTTGCACTTGTGGATACTCTTGGAATTTTTGGAGCCTGTTAGTTGAGGTAGAAATCCTTAAAAGTTAGCACATTCCAAAGTCAATTTGGGAACATTAAGGAAATTAAGGGCTTTATGAACACTTAGGATTGTTTTATTGCAATAGAAGAGAAATTATACAGCATAATTACTCTAAACTTCAGAAATTGGCTCTTTTCTACATTTCATGTTTCGTTCTCCCCTACAACTTGAGATGACAAGTGGGTCAGAACCTTACAGCACGTCCAAACCTTCTCTTTACAGGGTCATGGCTCACTCAGAGGGAGCCCTTGTCTCTCCTTGCAGTAGGGCCGGGCTCATCTTGCGAGGAAGCCTGAGCTCATATAGCATTATGATCAGTGTGGGAGAAGTCCAGAAAGACGTGGAATTTCTTTTGAGGCTCTCCCAGCATTGCAATGCCTTTGATTTTTAAGTGTCCATCTGTAGTAAGCCCCAGCAGTAAAGTTCATCTTAAGTTCATAGGTTCATTTATTTCTGAGAAGAGAACAAAATAAAATATGTTCCCCTTTTTATTTCTTTGAGGAAAGTGTTTGCCATGTCATCAAGGTGTGACTGTTGATTTGTCTTCATTCATGGTGACTGCTTGTTCTCTAGGTCTCGGCGATGAAATGTGGCCTCTTGCCAATCTCCCCGGAGGCGCTTTCCCTTGGAGAAGTGGCTTACCATGATTATCATGGGATTCTGGTTGAGGTGGAGGAAAAAGTATTAATTCAGAAAAATTTGGGGCCTAAAAGCAAGGTCAGTAGGCATCTAATCTGGTATTTAAATTGTATAGGAAAGAAGAAAAAAGTCAGAGTAGCTGTCTTCTTGCGTAGCTCCTCGAGCTTTCGTGTCTCCCTACAGGTTCTTATTCTCCGGAATCATGGGCTCGTGTCAGTCGGAGAGAGCGTTGAGGAGGCCTTCTACTACATCCATAACCTGGTGGTCGCGTGTGAGATCCAGGTGGGCGGGGACCAGTTTCTGCAGGCTATGACTTATTTTGGCATTTCAGGGTTCTTGCAGATTTTTGATACTTGTTTAGTAGGAATGAGTTTTTGCATAACCTCTTTGCCTGAGGTGAGCTAGTGGATTTGGAAACTGACCAGAGCAAATGCCATTTCACTGATTTAGGTTGGTGAACAGTTATTGGGCTTTTCATTTCTAGTTTTTGTTATTCAAATACAGACGTCACCACCATTTACAGAATGCTAGTGTGTGCCAGCCCCGTATCAGGTGCTTTATTTACATGTTATTTTGTTTGCCCCTCATGGCCCTGTTCGTGGAGGCAGGTACAGAGAGGGAGACATTTGCCAGCTGTGTTCAATCCCAAGTCTGTGCTCTCCCTACTGGAACCTTGACTTCATCTAGGCAGCACTGCAGTCCCCAGGCTCCTTCATACAGCCTTAAGAGGGGCTTTGATTCCCCGTTTCTCCTCCAAGCATGAGGGCCCAGTATCTTTGTTTTGCTAACGAAGAACTTCTGAAAATGACTTTGTGTGTGGATTATCTGTCTCTGTCCATCCTTCAGTTTTTATTCTTACACTCTGACGGCTTGGTTTCTTCAGAGACCTACATTTCTGTTTGAGTCATCTCTTGTCGTCATCTGATCTGATCCTTTTGTCCTCGGCAAGAAACTCAAACGGTACTATCTCCTTGTTTTGGAAAAGGTTCGAACTCTGGCCAGTGCAGGAGGGCCGGACAACTTAGTCCTCCTGGATCCTGGCAAGTACAAAGCTAAATCCCGATCCCCGGAGTCCCCAGCAGGGGAGGGCACCAGCTCACCTCCCAAGTGGCAGATTGGCGAGCAGGAGTTTGAAGCCCTTATGCGAATGCTTGATAATCTGGTAAGATCGTTGTTACCACCTGACGATAAAGCTTCTGTTCCAAAAGCAGCAATGTTGGTGTTTTTATAGCAAGTGAAATTGCTGTCTTCACGCGGTGTGTGAATGCTTTCCCCTCAAAAATCATGAAGAAGCACCAGGGCAATTCAACTCCTAAGCTAAGTCACAATAAAATAGGGAGGGTTGCTTGTGTTCCTTTGTTGTTTCCTTTGTGGGGACAGGAGCAGAGAGCATGCCTGCTCAAGTGGACAGTTTGGCCCTGGAGCAGCAGTTAGCAGCGCCCGACCTCCCACAAGCAGGCTGGGGGGTGGGGGAGCTTTAGCGTAGGAAGGTGGAGCCCCCCGGCGCCCCCGTGTGCTGCCATAGCTGTGGCAGGTGCTGTCAATGGCAGCACCGGGGCCCGTGGGGCCCGTGGGGCTCGTGGGGCCCATTTTAGCCTAACAGGACTGTTGGACCAGGGCACAGGTGGGACGGGTGGCCTCAGGAGGTAGGAAGTCTAACTTCCTTAAAGATTTTGGAACAAAAAGAGTATCAGATTCAGTGTGTGCGAAGTGTCCTCAGGAGCTGGATTTGTTTAGTCTGGGCGGAATGAACAGAGAAAGCAGAATCTTCCATAACTCCTGAATTCACTGGCCCCATAAAGATGGATTACGTTAACTGACCAGCTGCTCTTGAGCCTCTAGCCACTAATAGGACACAAGTAGTGCATGACCTAGCTGGGGAGAGGGACTCACAGTGCTAGAGGCAGCTGGGCATTTGGGATCTGAGTTCTGACAGGGCGTGATGAGGGCTGCAGAGGTGGAGATGGCACGGTCCAGGTCACAGGGAGCAAGAGGAGGAACAGAGCTCACTAAGGAGATAGAAGAAGCAGCTGGCATTAGGTGGGAGGGGGCAGTGGTGGCTCAGGTGTCAGCACTGGGCGGCAGGTTCCCCCAAGGGGCCCGATGAGACAGAGAGTGCTGGGGTGGCTTCTTCTCTTCTCCTGGCAGGCACTCTGATGTGTCTCACTGTTCTGTGACCCTGAAGTCAGGCAGGAAAACAGGAGAAAGGACTAAGAATCGAGAATGCCAGGCCACCACATGTTGTGTGCTCAGTGCCTTCTCAAAGAGGGAGAGAAACCAGAATTAGGGAATAACTCTAATTTGCTAGAGGAGGGAGAGGAAGGATGAAAGATGAATCGTTGAAGCGCTTGTTACAAGGGTGTGGTATTCAGTGTCCTTACTGCACATGGTCGCACAGTCATTATTGTCATTTAAAAAAAATTAATTTTAAATTTTAAATTAATTTTTAAAAATTAAATTAACTTATTTATTTATTGACAGAGAGAGATCACAAGTAGGCAGAGAGTCAGGCAGAGAGTCAAGCAGAGAGAGAGAGGGGGGAAGCAGGCTCCCTGCTGAGCAGAGAGCCTGATGCAGGGCTCGATCCCAGGACCCCGGGATCATGACCTGAGCCGAAGGCAGAGGCTTTAACCCACTGAGCCACCCATGTACCCCGTTATTGTAATTTTTTTAAAAAAAGATTTTATTTATTTATTTGACAGGGAGAACAAGAGCGTATAAGCAGGGGAAGGGGCACTGGAGAGGGAGAAGCAGGAGTGGGAGAAGCAGACTCCCCACTGAGTGGGGAGCCCAATGCAGGACTTGATCCCAGAACCCTGGGATTGTGACCTGAGCCAAAGGCAGACACTTAACCGACTGAGCATCCCAGGTGTCCTGATTATTGTCATTTAAAAAAAAAAATTATTTGACAGAGACACAGTGAGAGAGGGAACACAAGCAGGGGGAGTGGGAGAGAGAGAAGCAGGCTTCCCGCTGAGAGGGAAGCATGATGTGGGCCTTGATCCCAGGATCCTGGGACCACGACTCAAGCTGAAGACGCTTAATGACTGAGTCATCCAGGCCGCTGCTATAGTCCACATTTTGTGTAGCATTTGATTAACCATGTATGTTTCCCCGTAATTGGGCAGGGTAGATAATAGTTGAAGATTGTCATACTGTAAGACCTATTTGAACATAGAGTTAGAAGAAATGCTAAATTGCTTCCCTGAAAAACCAAGATGTAATTCCAGCTTGTCAAAGAAGGAAGGAATCCTTATGTTCAGCTGTAATCCACGCCCTGCAGCAGGTGTGAGGCCTGAGGATTGCCTCTCATTTTAGGATTGTAGCATTTAAAGGGGAAGTATAAGAAACCGTACCCTCTGAGGATAAGGTTTTGAGATGTTCTAGTGGTTTATCTTGGAGTCATGATGACGACTCAGGTGTCTTCCTGAGGAAGAAGACGCTGCAGTTGTTAAGAACCGTGTTTTGCTGAAGGTGGCCTTTTCACCACCGAGTGGTTAGCACTCAGCGTCCTCAGTGGCACGCTCAGCAGTGGAAACGCTGCAGGGTGGACACTTGCCTGTCTCTCTGAGGGCAGTGGTGGGAGAAACAAACAGCCACCGACTGATGACTTCATTTCGAGATTGTTACCACCCTTTTTTGAACATAGTAAAGGAATGATTGGTAATGAAAGTGGTCTCCAAGGAAGAGGAGCACCCAAAGGGAGCAAATTCCTCCCCTTCCGTCTTACAGGACAGAATCAGGAGAGAAACATGAAGGATTCTAAAGCTCCTCGGCAGATAGAGCACCGGCCGTGGCCCCTCTTGCATGACTAGCCTCTGATTCTCCGGTCACTCCCTATTCCTGTGTGGCTGTGAATGACTTGGTCCAGACATGCAGCTGTGGGTCAGGAGCTGGCTGAACCAGATTCTTGGCTTAGGGTCTCACAAGGAAGGCTACAGTCAGCGTGTTGGCCAGGACTGGACGTTATCAGAAGTCTGGGTGGGGGAGAATCTACTTCTAGGCTCCTTGGGAGTGTGGGCAGGATTCATTTTTTTAACAGCTGTAAGAGTCCTGGCAGCTTGGTTTTTCACAGTCAGTGATGGACAGAGAGACTCTCTCAGCATGGGTGCCATACTCGGGGTGCTTGAGTGGTGTAGTGGGTTGAGCTCCTGACTCTTGGTTTTAGCTCAGTGACATCACAATTTCAGGGTGGTGGGATCAAGTTCCATGTCGGTCTCTGCAGTTGGCACTGGGTCTGCCTGAAATTCTCTCTTCCTCTTCCTCTGCCCCTCCCACTCAGGCGCTCTCTTGTGTGCATGCTCTCTCTGAAATAAATAAATCTTTAAAACAACAACAACAAAAAGACAGGTGCTACACTCGTAAGTAATGCATCCAGTCACCTTTGCCAAATTCCGCTGATTAGAAGCCAGTTAGGTCCTGCGCAGCTCCAGGAGGGAGGGGCTAACAGCAGGCGGGGGGCTGTGGAGGGGGGTCATCATGAAGTCTGTATGCCACAGCCACCAGGTGCTAAGCACTGGTTAGGAGTAAGATGTCACACTTGCCTTGTGGAGAGTGTCTTTGGGAACTCAACACACAGGCCAGGCCAGCATGTGGGCCTGGTGCTATGACAGTGTGTTCCCGAGGTGTGAACCCGCAGGGCCCCGTCGTATGCCCTTAGTGAGTGGTTATGAGGCAGAACAGAAGGTTCAACTCAAGCGTTGTTACATTCAAAAGTAAAGCAATTTTGTCAGGAACCTTTGACCTTCCCCAAAGATTGCGACAGTATCTAAACTTTATCCTAAAAGGTAAACAAAAAGCTAAGTATTAATTAATACAGCCTGTACTCTAGCCAGCAGCAAGTAAGCCCTGTTTAATTATTGAGTTTATTAACTGTCTGACCGAGCACAATGCCTAACCAGTTCTCAGGTCAGAACATAGCAGCACCAGGGTGCCTGGCTGGCTCAGTCACTGGAGCATGGGACGCTTGACCTCAGGGTTGTGAGTTCAAGCCCCGTGTTGGGTGTGGAGCCTCCTTTAAAACAAATAAAACAAAACAAAACACCCCAGCAGCACCTCAGGACCTCTGTTTCCCTTTTAGGCACTTACCCATCCCAGGGGTGACCACTGCCACCTTGGTTTTACCTCTTCTTGTCCTTTTTATGGATGGAAGAATACAGTGTGTTCTTTCCCATTTGGTTCCTTTGACTCCACATCATTTTTGTGAGATTCCCTCTAATGTCGCCCCTGGTCCTGGAGTATTTGCTCGGGTTCCAGGTCCCTAGTTTGTTGTGTGGACGACCCTCAGTTGGCCTGCCCAGGTGTTGCTCGCTCTTTCTGGTCTGGGGCTGTGAGGAGCAATGCTGCTTTCAGAGTTCTGGTGTCAGTCCTTGTGTCTCTGCAGCCAGCAGCTAGGTGCATGCGTGCCCAGCTTTTCTAGGGCTTTACACACAGTCTTCCGAGGTGACGCTGTGTCGAGATCTGTAATGGTGACTGTCTTTCTGTCTCTTTGGCCCCTAGGGTTACAGAACTGGCTACCCTTACCGATACCCTGCTCTGAGAGAGAAATCTAAAAAACACAGCGATGTGGAGGCTCCTGCAAGTGTCACAGGTTACTCCTTCGCTGGTGACGGGGACCCGGGCACTTGCTCCCCTCTCAGACACAGTTTTCAGAAGCAGCAGCGGGAGAAGACAAGATGGCTGAGCTCTGGCCGGGGCGACGATGCTTCTGAGGAGGGGCAGAACGGAAGCAGCCCCAAGTCGAAGACTAAGGTGTGGACGAACGTTACACACGATCGCGTGAAACCCTTGCTGCAGTCTCTCTCGTCCGGTGTCTGCGTGCCAAGCTGTATTACCAACTGCTTGGTCTGTGCCTACCTTACTGTTCATAGTTAGATGACGTAGAGCAAGTGGGTAGCTGGGGCTTCGGAGGCTTTGGGAATCCAGTCCCCCTGACCTGGACTGAAAGCAAACCTTCCTCATTAACCTTCCTTAGCCCGAGCCAGAATCTGCTCTGTGTGTCAGCTGTAATTCAACTAAATCTGTCTGCTTGAAACTGCTTAAGATCTGTCCTTCAGTAGCTCCACGCAACAGAGATCCTGAGTAACTCACACGTGCTAACCCGTGTTAGAGTTGGAGCTGCCATTTAACTCAAATTGTATTGAAGGAGTCAAAACTTCTTGCACAAAATGGTAGTTTGGTCTCGAGCTGTGATCGTGGCGTCTTAATCTCCAGTGATTTCACATAATCTCTGCAGTCTGTGCTTTCAAGCCTCCAGTGTTGTCTTAAGCAGTTTACTCTGTCTCACGGGCGTTTCCTCTGCTGACCTTGTCCTCTCTAGTTAGCCTTGTGCCCTGCTCGCTGTCCCAAAGCCTCCGAATGCTCTAAGCCAGCTGCCTTGTGCATGGACTGTTGCATGTGAGTAGACGGCCATAGTGGTGAGTCGTGTGACTCCTGCTGGGTGTGGCATGACCCAAGTGCAGCGCAGGCCACCTGCAGGCACCCGCGACAGACCCTGTCGGCGTGCTTTGTGCCAGGAGGGGCAAGCACGGCCTTGAGAGGTATTCGCTGGCCTGGTTCTCGTGCCCTGTGGGGACTGGTCTTCACTGCCCCCTCAGCCGGCCGCGGACAGCTGGGTGGCTCCCATGCCACAGACTAGGGAGGCCCCCGGCGTGGGGTCCTGTGAAGAGTCAGGGGCCGGGTGGACTCCTCTCTGCATGCCACGTTCTGTAGGAGTCCAGGTGACGTTAGCTCAGCGGGCCCGGCAGGGCCTTCTGTTCCCCAAATAACAGTGTTTTTACTTTATAGATTTATTCCAAAGAACACAGCTCTGTCTTCCACAGGTGGCTGTGGGGAGAGCCTCTGTGCTCCTGAGTGGACGGGTCATGTGGGCAGAGACTCCGCGTGCACGTGGCAGGGCTCAGCATTTGAGCCCGTCTCTCCTCTCTCCTCCACCCTCCCTCTCTCCCTCTCCCTCGTTTTTTCTTTTCAAGTTTCATTTGTTTCATTTTTATTTATTTTGCTTGTTAAAGGGAGTGGGCCTAAAAACCACCTTTCCGCTGCTGATAGAAATATGTAGTGCCGAGTGGCTATTGGTGAGGTTTTCCAAAGCGTCCATGTAGTGGCAGCTGTGCACTTTATTTGCAATTGGCTTGAGAACACGTGCACTCCCTTGAGGTCCTTGAGGCAGTGCACATGACACTGATGGGGAGACCTGGCTCAGCGGCGACGTGTGGGGCTTCCCCGCTGCGGGGTAGTGCAGGCTCCGGCCTCTGCTCCCAGGTCGGTATGTGAACTCATGGTCACTGTTCTTAAGTTTCAGACATATTCAAGCTTCTGAGGTTATTGGGTTAATGTTTTTGACTAAAAGCTATGTTTACTAAAGAGCTGGAGTTGTTTTTATCTGAGAAGATAACCGTCAGTGAGTACCTCGCAGCTCATGCCCATCCCACACTCCCCTTCGCGGCAGCTAAGCTCTTGCCACTTGTGTTGCTTTCTTGAAGCCTTATGGTTTCTGGCTCCCTGACTGCCTCCTGAAAGTAACCCGAAAGGCATAACACTGCCGGCCTTGTTTCACTGCTCAGTGCTCACCCATGCGTGCGAATGAGAATCCAATGAAAAACCTCATATTTGATTGGTGATCCCAAAACTGGCAGGTGAAAGCATGTGCTGACGCTACGCACTGATGACTAAAATGGCCTTCGAGCGAGAACTCAGGAAGCACTTCCCGTTTGTTTGGGATATTTTTGTAACACTCTGAAGTATGAAGTTATAGAAAATACTCGACATCACCAAACTCTACCGCTGGTGGCTGCCGTGCACATGGTCACATTGGTGATTCACACGAGCTATGCCGGTGGTGCATTCTGATGCTGTAGTTTATTTCCGTGCCAAACTTTGGTGATGCCCACTCCTGCCTCACAATGCGGCCCTTCCCTTCACCTGGGTGGCAACATCACATCGCTTTTCATGACCCTGCCATCTCATGCTTCCAGCAGCTTTGGCGTTGAGGACTCTCAGGGCAGTGAACCAATGTGCTCTGAAGGGTCCCCCTTCCCCAGCTGGTCTGCGGGAGTCCCGGAGCAGAGCTCGGTTGTCTGCCTGTGCCACGCCTGAGTTTTCTGCGGGGTGTTCTGGAGGGCCTGTGCTGGTCGGTCATGACCTGGGTTCCTGTTTGCACATGCCCTGCCCCGATCCCCCTGCTGCCGTGACAGGAGGTGTGGTCATTGGTTCATTCTCTGTGATGTTCATGCATGACCAGGTGTGAGACACGGTGGACAGATTGGATGCTGTGGTCTCATAGAGCGTTGTCTCCATTCTGACTTTTCAACTGTTCTTGATATTTGCAGTGGACTAAAGAGGATGGACATAGAACCTCCACCTCTGCTGTCCCTAACCTGTTTGTCCCATTGAACACTAACCCAAAAGAGGTCCAGGAGATGAGGAACAAGGTGCGTACCAGTGGTCATCAGCCCTGGGTGGAAACAGTAGCAGGCGGAGGCAGAGTGGGCGGCGGGTGGGCCGGGCTGCAGGGCGCACTTTCCCGGGGCGGCGGGGGGGGGGGGGGGCTTCTGCTGCCACCGCTCTGGTAGCCGAGGCTGTGTCTTTCCTCTGCTTCCGCTGTCGCGCTAACAGGTGCGCGAGCAGCAGATGGATCGGGCTGCTGGTGCTGGAACTGCTTGCTCACAGAGCCGGGCAGAACTGGAAGCTAGAGAGCCTGTTTCCAGCCAGAACAACCTTTGGCCCTCTGCTTGAGCGTTCATTCGCTGAACTGTGGATGTTTGCTGTGTCAGAACATGGGCTCCCCCCATGTTCACAGTGTCACTATATGATGGGCACATGGGGGATAGTCCCCTCAATGAGTACGGTGAGAGATCTGTGCCTACTGCAACCATCTAGAGGTGCAGAAAGTCAGGAATGGCTCATTCCCCCTCTTAGACTCACACATGGTTAAACAGGTGGGACTGGCCCCATCAGACAGCCACTGTGGCCATGCGGGGGCCCTGAGGGGCGGGGCAGAGCAGAAGTGCAGCTTGAGTGGGACTCTGGAGGCCCCCCCCCCCCCGTGCACAGACAGAGGGACTTCAAGTCACAGCCGGGCTTCTCTGTACTGTTGATGTGTGTTTCTCCTTCTTGCATCTTCAGATCCGGGAGCAGAACTTACAGGACATTAAGACGGCTGGCCCCCAGTCCCAGGTTTTGTGTGGTGTAGTGATGGACAGAAGCCTCGTCCAGGTGAGAGCTCAGAATGTCTGACATTACTGGGTGGTGGCTCTAGTGACTGTCCACTCCAGAATTAGTCTTGAGTTGGGAGAGAATGACTCAATGAGGTAAGTGTTCTAGGCAACCCTTTATCTTTGTGAGAAAGCCTTTTGATAAGAAATACCCGGCCACTTTTCCTGAAGTTGTAGATTTAGCACAAGCATGCCTGAGGGCCGCGTCCCTCCCCCACCCCCGCCACCGCCCCGGCCCTGCTCTACGTGATGCATGCCCTGGTGATGGTGGCACACATGCCGCCTGCTTGGGGACCGGGGTGCGCCCTAGTTTAGCGGTTTACTGTGGAAAATGCTAGAAGAGGGTGGGTTTAATGGACTTTGTGTTTCCGTGTGTATTGCTGTCTGCAATAAAGTGCCGCTTGGGGTAAAGTGCTCATAGAGGGCACCTGTAAATGTGGTCTCCGCATTTACACGCCGTTCTAGAGAAGGGCTGTACTTTGTGGCACGTGGAAGATAATTGTGTAAGTAGTTATCTCTGAAAATGAAGTTGCCACCTAATGCTTTACACATGATGGCAGGGTAGGTGACCGTTTTCCCATTTGGGCCAGCTGTGGCCCTGCTTGTGTGGTCTGTGCTCGCACATGGCCGCTCCATCACCACTGCTGTCGCCGGCTGTCTCTGCTGCATGCCCTTGGCTGGCTCCATCCTGTGCTCTCCGTTGATGTTTCAAAGCTGGGCCTGGTGGGCTCTCATGACTCAGTTTACTGTTGCAGGACGCACCCCTCTCTGACTGTACGGAAACAATCGAAGGGCTCGAGCTTACAGAGCAGACCTTTAGTCCTGCTAGATCTCTCTCTTTTAGAAAGGTACTCACCGCCCTGTCCTCACCTCCCCGTCAGCACGCGCGCCTCTTCCCCTGCCCCACTCCTCACTGTCTGCTCGCGCTCGGCGCCATCTCACCTACTGAAGTAGCTTTGACTCTGTCTCGGAATTATCCACGGGCTTGTGCAGAGCTTCTGCTCTGCCTCTTCTTCCATGGACATGTTTGGTCTGAGGCTGCTTCACAACTGTTGTTCTTCCATAAGGCTGTGGAGAGCGGGCCCATCGTAAGGATGTGGTGCGTTTCCCAAGTTCTGCACGTGACTTTGGTTTAGTGCATGCTTTTGGTTTTTAGTTTGCCTTTTTATAAGAGGCCGATTGCAAGAGGCTTAGCGTGGGTAGACCGTGGGCAGTGGCGGCTCTCCTGTGTACCTTCTACCTTTGCTTATTCAGCACGTGCTGTGAACATGGCAACTGGAGGTTGTATGATTGAAAGACATTTCAGAGGACGGGGACATTGGTCAGACAGTTTTTATTGTGGATGAAATTGATTTTGTTTTTCCCTTAAAAAAATCCTGGATAATTTTAAAAAAGTGTTTCATGGGGAAGAAGGCGTGGACATTTGAAGCCCAGAGTTGTCTTCCATGTACGTGTCTGACAGGGTGGAAGGAGACCTTCCATGAGCATTCAGGCTGCACTACTTGGGCTGGGGTGGACTGCGGCTGCCTGTACATTTCAAGTCATAGTCACGTTCACCCTGCATTCAAAGGACATTTGGGGGTGTGTCTCTTTCAACTCATACACCTCCATTGAGATGCAACTATCACATTGGTGATGTTCCAGTTGCCAGGAAGAAGCAGATCTTACCAAAGGCTATATGTCCCTGTGTGGAATCCCCACCAATAACACTATTTTGCGTACCTACGTGTTCATTCCATGTGTACCGTTTCTTACCGTTTAGAATGTACTCCCAGCTGCCATTCTTGGAGGAACTCCTCAGAGCAAAGGAGAAAGACGTACTTGTTTTGCATCTCAGTACTTTGGGCTCGAAGCTTTTATGATCTTGTGAGTTCCTCATTTTTTTTCTCAGATGTGTGAAGGTGTGCTGAGTCCACGAGCCCCAGGGATTCCTATGCGGAGTCCACCCGTGGCTGCCACCCTGTGGCCCCACGGGCAGAGCTGGTTGGAACAGTCCTTGCTTGCATCGCACGTAGCGGTCTCTGCCGGCACACTGCCAAGGCTCGCTGGAAGGCAGGCGGTACTGAGATGCGGCTCTTGGGCCAGTTCCTCGGCCCCTGTTCTGGATTTGCCCCAGCAGTGTCAGACATGGGTGTGTGCCCCGTCTCCTCTGTTTCATGAAGCATAGATGGGGATACCTCCGGGCCAGGAGGTCAGAGTCGGTGGGAACGGAGTTCCCAGCGGTCCTGGTGTCCTCTCCACCGTCTGAGCACCGCGCTGCGTGAGCCGTGCGCTGGCTGGAGTTAGCCCAGGAGAGTGTGCCCAGCCCGGCTGAGATGCTGGTGTCCCCACACCGGGATCCTTGATTCAGCTTGCGTTTTCTCCATCACCCTCCTGCTGCTCACACTTGCCCCTTGGTCTTTTCCCCACTGACTAAGCATATTTCATTTCTTTGTTGAGAATATGATTCCACCAATGCCCTTGACCGAAGTTGTGCCCACGGCCTTTGTGTGGGGCTCAAAATGCAGACTGAATTGCTCCTTCTGCAAGATGGGTGCTGCTTGCTGGCAACCTGAGTTTCTCTTCGAACCAGTGAAAAGGATTTTGTTAAATATCCTAAAAATGTCTTTTTTCCGGTGAGGTGGGTGTGTAGTCACTTGTTTTTCATTTGAGAATCTGAGGAATGTGTGTTTGGGACTTAGGAAGGTTGGAGCTTTTGGGAAGGGTTTTCCTTTGCTTCTGTCTCTCCCTTCCTGGTGATGGTCGTTCACTCAGAGCATGTTGTCTTCTGACAGAACAAGGAGCCATGAACTCTCAGCCACACCCCATACTCTGGTTCCAAAAGGAATCCTGAGCACAGCCGAAGGCTCTCTTGGCTCCAGTGCTGTGCCTGTGAGCTGTAGCCTGGGGCTTTCTGGCACCTTCTGGACTTCATTACTGGTGAATGGAGCTGTTAGAGGTTAGGGTGGACAAGTTTATGCTGAAGGCTACCCATCAGGGCCAAGAGCTGTTGCTGGGTCTGGTACCTTGAGCCCCTGTTCTTTGTGTATCTCTGTGTTATCTCTGTGTGTGTGGGCTGTGGCCCTCCCACATTTTGTGCTGCGTGGTAGAACACGAGGGGCCTGGGCCCACTTCACAGACTTACATGATGCATTTGGTGTTGAGCACTCAGAAGTGTGTGGCCCGGCACTAAGAACGTGAATTCAAACCTGAGTGGGTTTTATGGATGAAAGCCTGATGCTCGGAGAGATAGGGTCGCTAGCTGTGTTCGTGTTGCTCGCCAGCTGCCTCAGCCAGGTGCAGAAGCAGTGCCTGGGCATCTGGTCTGCTGGTAGCCCCTGTTTTGTGGCTGGAAGTGAGGGGCACTGCATGAGCCTCCCCGCGGCCTGCTGGTGAGAGCAGCCACGTCACACCCTACTTTCTGAGTCCAGGCTGCTGCATGGGGGACCTGTTTCCCTCTGCATCCTAAGCCTTGCTCTGTTTTCTTCCCGCAGATAACAGGCTCCCTCTGTCCCCCAGTCTCTTCAGAGTCTGGGTCTTGTCAGCTGTCGGTTGCTGGCTGAGGAATTTGGAGGAGGGAGGCCTGGCTGGCAGAGGTGGGAACCAACCATGCTGTGCCTCGAGGGTCAGGGCTCTCAGGGCAGGCATGGCCTCCTGGTGCATGGATGTCTCTGTGGCAGGTGGATCTTGATATTTTATTCATCCCTTGATTTGAACTTTTGATTGAAGTGAATTGAAACGTTTCTGTCAAACCTCATGTCACCTCCTCATTTTTTTGACCATGATGGCAGGGCATAAATGCAGGGCATACGTTGCCATAGATTTAGGGAACCACGCAGTCAGGCCTTGGCTGTTGTCAGCCCTGCAGGCCCGTCTCAAGGAAACAGACCCGGGGCCTGTGCGCAGGAACAGGCATCCAGGAGTGGTGAGCAGCAGGCAGGGGTTCATTCCTCTGTCCTGGGGAGATAGGGCTGCTTCTGAGTGAACGGGCACTTGAACTTGGGTCAGCGTTGGTCAGAAAGGGGACTCCCTTTGACCATCGAGGTCAGCTTGAATCTGGAGGCTCTCTGAGCAAATGTGGCCAATTCCAGCAGGTCCGTTGCTTCTCTTCCCCGGCCCTGCGTCCCTGATCGGTCATGGAGTCCTCTGGACTCTCTCTACCCAGCTCGGTGGACAGCAGCCCCTCAGCCCAGGTCCCCCAGCCTTGGCCAGGGCAGAAGGTGGCCAGGTGAGCTGCTTTTCCCCAGCACTCAGTCTGGCCCTGTCTCTCACACACATTGCTCGGGCACGGTCTCTCACTGGTGTTGTGTCTTACTGAGGAGAGTATGGACAAACCAGGGCTAACATCAGAATTTTGGATTCCGCTATCATGGGTTGTTTTTGGAAGCTTCTCTTAAGTAATGGGCATGTGAGTGTGTTCTGGTTAACTTTCTCAGAACATGAACCCAGGCCATTCGGGGGCCAGCCAAGCTGGGCTGTGGGCACAGAGCTCTGCTGGGACAGGTGAGTGGAGGCTGAGGCTGGACATCATTTCACACGCCCCAGAGATGCCTCCCCCCGCCGGCTCCCTCCCTCCAGGCCTGCCTTCCCACCCCAGGGATGCCCAGCATGGGGCTGCCCCCTTTGCAAACTGGGGGCTGACTGCTAGCCACCTCTGCTCTGCTTGCTTGCTTTTTCTCTTTCTTTCCTACACATTCTTGCTTTTCCAAATTCCTCAAATACTGGTATTTTGGGACTTCTTAAAAAATTTCTCGGTGTTTGGGCATAGGTTCCAGGAGCTAGTTATAAATGAAACACATGCTTAAAAGAACAGAATTTAGTCTGTGAACCTAGAAAGGAAGCCAGTATCCGAGCATACCTTCCCTGCCTTGGAATCCTGGGGGTTTCCTGATGTCAGGAGGGCAGTCGATGTAAAGAGTCGGCTCTTCATCCCTGCCAGGAAGGAGACAACATTCTCCCCCAGGTGCTCTGTGCTCTCCGTTGCACCTGAAACCTGGACTCTCCGAGGATGTTTCCCTCCTGTTACTTTTGTTTTGTAGCTGTACCTTCAAAATTGTGTTTCTCTGTCTCTGACTGCTGGAGGCTGCAGCTCGGCCTCAGCCTCAGCCTCAGGGCCCAGGGTGAGGCCCAGGCCAAGTCTCAGGGTTGTTTGTGTGCCCTAGGAAATCCACCCACCCCGCCCTGCCTGCAGCCTTGCCCCAAAGGGGGAGTCCCTGAGGGGAAGGACTCCTGCAGACTGGGCCTCTTTGTCTGCAGGGGGAGCTGGTGACAGCCTCCAAGGCCATCATTGAGAAAGAGTACCAGCCCCATGTCATTGTGAGCACCACGGGTCCCAACCCCTTCAACACGCTTACCGACAGAGAGCTGGAGGAGTACCGCCGGGAGGTGGAGCGGAAGCAGAAGGGCCCTGAAGGTGAGTGTGCACGGGTCCTGGACACGCTGGTCCGCACCGTGTGCGTGGTGCCTAAAGAGAGAAAGTGCTCTGCGAGCTCCTTTATGCCCAGGCATTGACGGGGGGATGATGAGGACCGTTGCTTGCATGGAAGATCAGCCTTGTGTTTGGGGTTAAGACCAGAATGTTATTCCTTATACATTACCTAGTTTTGGGGGATTAGAAGGGGAAACGCACTTGGGAACGGTCTGCTTAGGAGGGAGATGCAGCCCGGCTCTGTGGGAGACTGTGTCCAAGAGCCAGGCTGCTGTCTTTCTGCACAAATCCAGAGGGTCTCCCTGGGCATGGTGTGGTCGAAGGCCCATGTGCTAGCATGTTGACATGCTTCTCTCGCCTCTGCCGTGAAGGCTCCCTTTCCCTGAGCAGCCTTGGTTGGTTACCAGGAATGCCCTGGGCACAGACACCCCCATCCAGGAGGCTCATGTTGCGTCCTCAGGGCCGTAAGTTCCAACCCTGGTCTTTGTACTAAAGCCTCCTGAGCAGGGACCACACGTCTTTCCCAGCTTGTCCCTAGGAATCAGCCTGTGGGATAGAAGTCCCATGGTGTTTGTGGCCCTGGGTCCACGGGGGATAGTCCAGGGAATTATGTATCACTCCTCAGATAACCTCTGATTTGCTCCAATTTAGGTTTTTTTGGTCTTGTAGACCAACTACCATATTATATAGATGCTGTTGGAGTTGGGTTGCACACGGAAGGGTTGCTGAGGGGTTTTTAGTGTGTTGCAGCATCACTGCTGTCACGCTGTAGTCGCTGTGTGCTGGGGTTCACTGCTGTCACGCTGTAGTCGCTGTGTGCTGGGGTTAAGACTTCGTGTGCATCGAAGCGGAGTGAGCCCAGGCTGCCCCTGGCGCCAAGCTCTGCTTCTGATAGTCATGCTTGGACAGTGCACGCAGCCCCATTGCGAGCTTTGTCCACACTGCCGCCATCGGCCCTGCCCTGGGGTGGCGTGCGGGCCCGAGCTCCTGGTCCTGTGGTCGAACCCTATTCCAGAGTGCACATGTGTGTCTGCCCTTTGGGCTCTTCCGATGTTTGGGAGGTCTGGGTTACAGGAAAATGTTGTTTGAGTGAAGCCACAAGACACACGGGTTTCCTTGCACGTGAGGCTCCGTGAGGGGTGTTTTAGCCGTTGAGCGAATGGGGTGTCTGTGGCCATGCTCTGTGACCACTGAGCTGTCTGCCATGGTCACAGCACTGACCTGGGGGACACTGCCAGGAGACCCCTGCCCAGTGCTGGCCCTCGGCCCGGGGGGTGCCACACAGCAGCACTTCCCACAGGAGGAAGGAAGCAAGCCTTGGGGCTTGGGCACCTTTCCTGGTTGAGGGAGCTCCTGGGAGATGGAAAGACCTTTGTTCACAGGCATGTGGCTTCAGGAAAGTAGGTTGGCATCTCTAGAGATCAGAGGCCCTGCGGATGATAGCCGCTTGTTCAAAATATGAGACTTAGTGATGTCAAGCTGTTAATATAAAAAATTCAAATGAGAGAAAGAGATTTAAGGAATTAGGATAATATCGGTATGTATTTTTCCCTAAATGAGAAGTAGACTCGGATTTTTCTGGATCCTGGATCCTTGTACCTACAGTTTTCCCTCTGGTCCTCTTCAGCATATTTTACTTCAGAAAGTTAAAGTATAATTGCCAGGTTTAAATTATTGGTAGAAAATGCTCTGGATAAAAAAAATGAAAACCAATGCAGTGCTCATGTGACATCCATTGGGGTGGCGGGTAGGGTGAGGGTGCCTGGGGCCCCGGGCTCCTGGCTCAGCCATGGGGAGAGGCTCCTCAGTGGAGCACAGGTGCAGACACACCGGGGGTCACCAGTCACCATGTGTCACAATGTCAGCTCTGGCAGATTCTCTCTGGAATAAGTGGAAATCTATTTTTTAATCCGGAGTTGGTTGAATCTTTGAGATTCAGATTCACACCCCAGTCACAATGAGTCTTCTTTGTCCCCTAGGAGAGATGAAGACAGTGTGGCCGTGAGCCCTCCTAGTCTTTTGGATGCCCCCGAGAATGAGAATATTCCGCCTCGAGGCAGCTGGATGGACAGGGCAGGAGGGCCTGGCTGCCTTTGAGGAGGGTAAAGGCCCATGATGTCTGACGTTCTTTACTGTGTGCTTCTCACTTTCTGTCCGTCTGCAGAGAATCTAGACGAGGCCAGAGAACAGAAAGAAAAGAGTCCTCCAGAAGCCCCTGCTGCCCCCCACACCCCCCCCAGCACCCCCGTCAAGCTTGAGGAAGGTGAGCTCTGGAGTGGATGTGAGCGTGTGGCTGCCCGGCCGTGGGAGGGTGCGTGGCCTCCTGTGATCCGGCGTCTGCCATGAGAGGCCGATTTCGTGTCCTGTCCAGTGAGGGAGAGTGCCCGGGTGTCAGTAGTTGAACGGACAGTGGTGAAGAAGCAAGTGTTTGCGTGGAAACCAGCACGACACATGGTTCTGAACTGGGCCCCGTCTTCCTTGCTTCTCCTGGTTTGGCTCTGTCCTGGGTCCCTCGAGGCAGCAGATTTGGTAGTGAGACATCAGGACAAGGTGGGAAGCTAGACTTGGGGGATCGGATCCCATCTTCGTTTATGATGTCCATTTTGCCCACTGCTTACGCATTTCTCAAGCCGTACTGTGTCCAGATCACTCCTCTGGAAATGTCTTCCATTGTGTCTGGGCTGCAGGACCGCGTGTGACCTGCCGTAGTAATCAGTCCGTGCAGCGTGCTGGCCTCCACTGGCCTCTCAGACCACCCACTGTGTGTCTGTGGTGTGTGGCCTGTGTGTCTGTCCCTCGGTCTTCCGTGTTGTGCTTCCCGTGCCTGTGGGGAGCGTGTGGCTCGCCTTCCTCCCCACTGTTTGTCCACAAGAATGGCTTAGCCGTTCTCCTCCTGTAACCCAGTGGCTGTGACTGAATGCCTAGATTCTCTCCCTGTGCTTTTCTCTTCTGCGGCTGCGTTACAAGCAGGAGGCGGATGTGCTAAAGAATACCTCTTACCGTAGTAAGTACCGCCCGCGTCCGGCCTGCTGCTCAGCCCGCGCTCCCTGTGCTTTGCCTCACTCTCCTGCTGCTTTGTTGCTTAGTGAGTTCTGTTTTCTGTTTATTCAAAGTAAAAACAGAGCCCCTCCCCCTTAGTACCCAGTTCCCCCTCCCAGGCAGTGGCATCTTGGCAGAGGCTCGGTTGCTGGAGAGCTGGGTGGTGGCAGCCTGTCCCGGGGGCTCCTGGGGACCGAGGCAGTGCCACTCCAGACCTGTGACCTCAGGAGTTCCAGGGCGGTCACGTGGCCCTGCCGAGCCTGTGCTTGCCCGGTGGGATTAGACACACACGCAGACTAGGTTCAGGCAGGTGGGTGTGCCTCGTGCTGCATGGGGGTCGCTTTTATTGGGATCTGGGCTTAAGCCAAGAGCTTAAGCATAATTGGGGGGTGGGGCAGGAGAGCTCTGTCTGATGCTCTATTTTTCATGTGGCATTTGGTCACATGGTCAAGTTCCCCGAGGCACCCACAGGCCACCTCTGCATGCCAACTTCCTCCTGTCCCCCTAAGTAAGGACATTGAACTGTCCCGGGACAGCAGGTGGCTCAGGGGAAGGCTGGGGTGGCCCCAGCCTCCCAGAGCCAGAGCGCTAAAGCGTTTGTGGGCCAGAGCCTCCTGCAGCCGCTTCTCACCCTGCTCAGCGCCGGCTGGGTCCCCCTGGCCCGGCCTGCGGCTTGGTGTCTCCATACTAAGTTTAGTTTTGCCTTAGCAGCCCATCGCTTATAACTCTGTAGGATGTTATAAAAATCTACAAAACTGGTTTCCCCCCTGGTCAGAGTCTCTGTAGAGATCTGGTGATGGGAACTTTCCCGGACACCCGCCCTCAGCCCGTGACTTCACTGCGAGTTACCTTTTGCCCTTTCATGTTCCCTTGTACCCCGAGTTCCTGTGTTTGAATGCTGAAGCTGGCCTGGTTTTTGTCCCTGTGCCTCACCTTACAGTTCCCCTCTGTTCTTTCATTCTCCAGCCTCCAGTGGCTTTATTTTGTTTGATGTTGACACAGTGCACATGGGGTCTGGGAGTTAACCATGGTTAACCATGGAGTTTTCCATAGTTTTCTTCTTGGGGGAGACCAGGTTTGTGGACCCAAATTTAGGCCTAATTTCAGGACTACTAATACATGCCCTTAGGGTTCTAGAACAGACTCCTGTCCAAGTGTTAAACACAGAACAACATCCTAGTGCAGTGCTGCCGGCTTGTCCAGCTCTCTGACAGGGGCCTGAGGTCCCAGGACCATGTCTGAATGCCTCGGTCTGTCCACACACCGTCCACGAGGAGGAGCTGAGAACGCGCCCCCACCCCTTCCCACTAAGGTTACGTCTCCGTTTTGTACTGTGAGCCTTGAAGTAGAGTAGACCTGATTTAGGGTTTCTTGTTGTCATGTCAGTAAAAGCCCCTAGAGCCCAGCCCCGCGGCCATCTTGGTGCAGGGCACTGCCTCTCTTGGGGTGCCCCACCCAGGTCCCACAGCTGCCCTTCAGCCCTGTCTCTCGCCCCCGCCTGCCAGACCTGCTGCAGGAGCCCACCTCTGGAGAGGACAGCGAAGCTGCCACCTTTAAGCCGACTCTCCCCGACCTGTCCCCTGATGAGCCTTCAGAAGCGCTCGGCTTCCCCACATTGGAGGAGGAGGAGGAGGAGGAGGAGGGGCTCTGTGAAGCCCATGAGCCTCCCAGCCCCACCAGGTCCCCTGTGGCGGCCAGCCCTGAGCCATTCTCCGCCCAGGCGGCAGAAGAAGCCACCTCCCCAGCTGCCGAGGAGGCGGCTGCCGTGGACCCTGGCAGCGACGGGTCTCCTGGCAAGTCCCCTTCCAAGAAGAAGAAGAAATTCCGCACCCCCTCCTTTCTGAAGAAGAGCAAGAAGAGGAGTGACTCCTGAAGGCCCGTCCCGCACACACTAATGCCACCAGACTGCCCCCATCGTGTCCTGTCTTGTGTCATGGAATGCAAAAAGCCCATCCCTCCACATAGCTAGAGCTCTCCTCACAGTGTGACCGAATCCCCACGTAGACCGGTGCTAACCTCGTGTGCGCATATAGCGGGCCTTCGCCTGGGGGTGGGGGTGGGGAGCCATGTCTCTGCGGCCCCTCAACTTCTGTCCGCCCTGCCTGGGCCAGCACCCCACTTCGTGCACTCCCCCGGGCCTGGACGTCCTGGTTCTGGCTGGACAGCTGGAGGCCCTGGTGGCTCTGGCCTTCCCTCCCTCTCCTTCTGTGGTGCAGTTCCCATGCTGTGTCTCTCCTAGGCTTCCCTTCACTCCCACGTCTCAGGTGACTGGGTCAGACTTGGAGCTTCGTGCTGGTGTTTCTTGCTCCATGGGTCGTAGCTACAGAGCTTCAGCCCTGTAAAAGCACTCCTGAGTCCACTAGTGGCTCCAGGCATCCTGGAGGCCTTTGATTCTGGGACCCTGCAACAAAGGGGCCTGCGTACACCCCATGCGCCCTGTGCATGTCTGATGGCCCTGAGGCCAGAAATGGGGTTCAGTGGCCTCCACTTTACTTTCTTACTGGGGTCTCCAGATTCCTGTCCTAGAGAGGAGACATGAAGAGTGAGAAGAGTCCTTTCTGGAATTTTCTTTCATCAGGTTTGCAATTCAGCCTGCATTTTTGACCATGAACATGAAGGGGCCGCTCTTGGCTGTTTCCCCCTTGGTCCTGCTGCGGAGTGCTGTAAAGCGCTGCTCACTTCCTGCACGGGAGATTCGGGAACCGGGAAGGGAATGCCTCTTAATTTAACCCAGTCTGAAGGATTCCCTGGTTTTGGTAAAAGGTCGCTTAAGGTAGAAGGGGATTCAGTGGTCCTTCCCCACCTTCTCACAGTAGTCATTTGTGGAGCCGGGCCTGCCTCTCCTCATGGGACATCATAAATTTTCACTGAGATTCCTGAAAAATCTTGTGCAGCTGCTCAGCAGACACTAGTGGGGGCTCATTCTGGGGGCTCCCTGGCGTAGGCCTGGCTAGGTGCCGGCTCATCACCTCCCTAGAAGTGGGCTGGGGTCTCCCTCTCCTGACCCCAAGCAGGACCTGAGGCTGGCTGCATGGCGCCACCCGCTGCTTCGAGCTTTCCGGAGACTTGCTTTCTCTGGGGTATGGTTTTGTTGCCTTGGTGGTGTCCAGGTTCCCCACCCTCACCTTGTCCCTCAGTTAACCATGGACTCTGGCCCTTCTTTTGTCCCACATATGTAATGACTTCCATTTTACTTTTGTAGTTTATTTTAACTCTTTGTATCACATGAAGTTTAGTCGTGTATATGGACACAGGCTTGGGAGGATGGGTCCTGCGTCCTTCAGTGTAACATGTTTTACTCACAAATAAAACTCTTTAAGCAGTTTCCTTGTCTAAACTCGGGAAGCAATTTTGCATTTAATTGCTTTCCTTTGCTCCTTTAAGATAGGACTTGTCTCGAGTCCCAAAAAGAGAACCTTAAGTATTTTGCTTTGTTTTTCAATATTTATTCAAGAGAGTGTGGGTGCGTGAGGAAGAGGGGCAGAGGGAGAGAATCTCCAGCAGACCCCTCCAATCCCCGCCCCGTGCCCGAGCACAGAGCCCCACAAAAGGGGCAGATCCCATGACCGTGAGATCATGACCTGAGCTAAAATCAAGCGACAGAGCCCCCCAGCTCCCCCCACCCAACTGTTTAATTCTTGATCACTGTTGCTTTGCACTGGGGAGGATCCTGCAGCCACAGGCCAGGGCAGGACATGTGATGGGGAGAGCCCGGCACAGGGGTCCCCGCCTCCCTGCTTCTGCCAGGGTTCAGGGTGCATCCCAATATCGCCCAGCGTGTGCTGAGCCCAGGCTTGGAGGGCCCTGTGTTCCACGTTCTGTCCTCAGCCTCGTGCAGAATGGGAGCTGACTTGGGAAGAGCCTGGGACACTTCTCCATGGAGCTCTAAGAGCCTTCAGTTTAAGTTGCTGCTTCTGGTGCCTGGGGCTCTTGGGGGTGGGGCTGGTGAGGCACTGCAGCTATTGGAGAGAGGCAGTGGATCTGAAACAGCTGCTTTATTTTGACATTCAGAGGCCTGGCTGACACTGTGCTGGCTGAAAGAGAGGCCAAGAGAAAGCCTGGAAGGTTTTGGAGTCATGCTCCCAGCGGGACAGGCAGGGCCAGCAACACCTAGGGAGGAGCCAGGAGGGTGTCGGGCCCTCTGGGGCTGCAGGCCCTGGGCTGTCCTGGGTTGGGCCCAGGGAGAGGGAGGTCCCTGGCCCAGGCCTCCCCCTGCCCCAGTGCAGGGCGGGGCTGGCTCAGCTACTCGGCCTTGAGAGCGTGGGCTGGAGACCTCAGATTCCACAGGAGCAGGAAGGGGAGCAGGAAGAGGCCGGAACACACGGTGAAGCAGACCTGGGCCCCTGCCAGCCAGTACGCTGTGGAGAGACAGCCTGAGTGGGAACGCGGGCCCACCCTGGCCCTGCCGCCCCTTGGCCCCAGGATGGCAGCAGTGCGGCCCTGGCCCTGAGTGCTTACCTGAGGCAGCCACCATAGGTCCCACTGCCCTGGCCAGGGCGCCCAGGCTCCTTAGGGTACCCATGATTGTGCCTTTCTGCCCGGGTGAGCCTGCGGGGGAGACAGGAAGGAGGCCATCAGGTGCCCGTAGGCCTCCTCCCAGCTGGGGATCTCTGGCGACAGAAGGGCTTCTCACCATAGTTGGCAACCACAGAGGACAGGCAGGGCACCACGACCGCGGCAGCTGGTGGGAGACACCAGGAAGGTTGAGGTCAGCCCACAGGAGACACCAGAGAGGCTGTGACCCAGGAGCCCCGGCCCGGGGAAGGCCCACTTACCGAAGGAGTACAGCAGCAGCCCCAAGCCCAGCACAGGCAGCGTGAGCCCCCAGCCGATGAGGAGGAAGGCCGGCACGAGCAGCAAGATGGCCTGGCAGTGGGCACAGTGATCAGGACCCACCCCTGCTGTTTCCAGCAGGGCTCAGGCCACAGCAGTGCTCCCCACCCCAGCCTTCCCGGGGAGCCCCGTACCCGCTTCACAGCTGCAATCTCCCCACCAGGGCTGATCCTCCGTGCGTAGGCACCCTGCACGGCGGCCATGGTGAGGCCGATGAAGAAAAACATCTTTCCCTGCTGCAGGCTGGGGGCAGGGGAACAGTGAGCACCCAGGCCCTGCAGCTGGCTGAGCGCCCCTACTTCGCTGGCTAAGCCAGGGAGCCGGGGTGACAACTGGTTCAACACGGTCCTCAGGGCCAGGGTGGGAGCAGCCCTGCAGCTGGGGCGTCAGGCCGGGGAGATGGCAGGATGCTCCCAAGCCAGGTCCATCGGGGACCTAGCACCCCTACCTGCTGAACTGGAAGCGCTGGTGGGCAAGGAAGCTGAGCGTGTACTCCAGGCCCGAGAACAGGAAGAGGTAGAGGAAGTACACCAGGCCCAGGCGGCGGAGGCTCTTAAGTCCTGGCAAGCAGTGGGGAGCGGCTGACGAAAGCTGGGGGCAGGTCTGGGCTGATAGAGGAAGGGACCTGTCCCACCCTCACTCAGGACAGGGGCGGGGGGTGGGGGTAGGTGGGTGGCTCCTTACTGTCTCCAGCTGGTGGGTCCTGGCCTTGGGCCATGGCTGAGAAACGGAGCAGGGCCAGGGGGCTGAGCAGATCTGCAGCAGCTCGGAACCCAGGGGTGATGGAGGGTGCCTGGGGTGGGGGCAGGACTGGAGGGGCCTGCCAGGCGGCTGGGGAGGGGCAGGACCTGAATCTGCCCTGGCCTCCAGTCCCTCTGACGGGCCTTAGGGGCAGGGGCACCAGGAGAAGACAGCCCAGCCTCCCCTGGCCTCCCCACACACCCACAAACTGAGCCCCTAGCCCCGGGACCTCTAAGTAGTCTTTCTGGGTCCGCCCTTACCCGCTTCTCTGGGGGCAGGGTCTCTGGCAGAAAACAGAAAATGAACAGCACGTTGGAGGCAGCGAAGAGCAGGGCCAGCCAGGGTACAGTCTCCGTGGGCAGGGAGGCACCCAGCATGGGGCCCAGGGTGAAGCCCAGCGAGAAGGCCACCCCGATGACTGCCTGAGGAGAAGGCCGCCTGAGCCAGGCACGAAGACCCCAGGAATCCCCAGCCGCTCATCCCCTGTCACCTGCACGCACCATGCCTCGGCTGCGGGCGGAAGGTGAGCCCAGGTCAGCTATGATGGCCGTGGAGAGGCTGACGTTCCCCTTGCTGATGCCCCCAATCACCCTGGAGGCCAGGAAGGCCGCAAAACTCCTCGAGGCAGCCCACACTGCATATGACGTGGCCAGACCTACCTGCCTCAGGATGGAGCCCACAGGGCGGGTATGGTCACCTGAGGCCACCAGGGACCCAGAGTTGGGCCGACAAACCCAGGTCACATCCTTGGGGCCCTGCCCCATTCCAGAGCATCCAGGGGCCACCTGTGTTCCCAAGGTCCCCCATAGGTGGCAGGAGCAGCTCTGGGAAAGCCTGGCTGGGCCACGGGACCGCCACTCCCTCAAGCACCACATTCAGGGGGCAGTGAGGGGTCAACCCCCTTTCTCCCCAGAGGGCTGCCTGGCAGGTGAGAAGAAGCCGCACATTTCAACGCCTCGGGCACCCCCGTACCAGGGACAGCAGCATCACCAGGCGCCTCCCCAGACAGTCCGAGATCGCCCCCGTGAGTGGAGCCAAGAGGAACTGCAGGAAGGAAAAGACTGAGCCAATGAGACCTGGAAGAGACAGAGGTTTTGTTCCCGGAGGGTCTGGTCCTGCGGTGTGAGCCCTGCACTCCCACACCCTGGGCTTCCAGCTGAGGTGCCCTGACCACCCGTGGACATTGCGCTTGGATACTGGCGGCCAGTGCCCATAAGCAGGAAGGTGGGGACAAGGGCTGGGATGGACTGGAGGCTGGGCAGAGACACACATCCGGAGAGAGTTGCAGGGGCCCCAGCGCGGAGCTGGTGAGCCTACCTCCGAAGAGGACGCTGTTGTACCGCTTCTCTGCCGGCATCCTGATCGCAGCGGCAAACCAGTCCACTCCCCGCTGCCACGAGCCATAGAGGGGGTCCTGGAGGACACGGGATTGTGACGAGGGTGCGAGGCGCGGGCAGCTGTGGTGGGGGGAGTCGGGGCGCCTCTAGACACGGACGAGGGGCAGTCTTACGTGGGCGCGGCTGTGGCTCTCCAGCAGCCCTGGCAGCAGGGGCAGCAACAGAGTGAAGGCCAGAAGGTCCAGCAGGAGGCCGAGGAACACCACAGTGATCACGCGCTTCTCCTGCGCCGTCTGCGGGCGGATGGGTGGGCGCGGGGTGCAGCTCCCTCCGGCTCCCCAGCCCATGATCCCGCCTGGCTGAGAGGGTGGCAGGTCTGCATGCGCCCGCCTCTGGGTACCCCAGCCCTACACGGGGGTAGACTGAGTCCCCCAGCTCCTGCCAGGCGCGCCACCAAGCACCCTAAAGAGAGCCTGCCCGCCCCGCTCACGGGCGCCCTCCCCTGATCCCAGGAGGCGGGAAACTCAGGGTGCGGAGTTGCGCAGAGAAACCGCAGCCACGGATGCCAACCGTCGCCAGGGGCCCGATGAGGGCATCGCGGCCCTGGGCACCATACCACCCCACACAGCCATCCCCGTGCTCGAGCGGAGCTGGCGGGGAAATTGAGGCGCGGGAGGAGGGTGGCCCCGGGCCCCCGCCCGCCCGGAACCCCAGACCTCGCCCGCACCCGGGACCCCGCCTCGCCCCGGCTTGTCTCCCGGGCGGGACAGCGGGGAGCGCACTGGACGCGGGAGCAGCCCCGCCCTGCACTTGCCGCGGCCGCGCGCTCGGGGCGGACGGACGAACGAACGCGGAGACACAGATGGACGGAAGCCGAACAGACCTCCGGGCCCGCCGCCGGGGGCGTGGCGCGCACCAACCACGCCCCACGCCCCGGAAGTGGGAACGCCGGGCTGCTTCCTCTTCCGGCCGCCGCGCTCTGGTCGTGGGGCGGGTCTGGAGGGGCAGCTGCGCCCGCGGGGCAGAGTTTTACGGGGTTGTTCGCGGGGTCTCCGACGTGCCGGCCCGGGGCTGCGACCGCACACTTGTGTCCCGGGGCCCCGGACAGGGCGCTGGGGGCGGAGGACCCTCGAGAGCGGGAGCGGCCGGCCTGGCCCCGGCACTGCCCGCAGGGTGACGGGAGCGTCGGGAGACGCGGCTGGGCCCCCACGGCCATGTGCGTGCAGCCCGGCGCCGTATTCCGAACCCGGACCCCGTCGCAGTCCGCCTCGCGGAGGCCGGGCGCCCCTTCCCCAGAGGACGCGCCCGCTCCCGTCCGTTCTCCCGCACGCCCCACGCGCCTCAGAGCTTGGCCACGCGGGTTCCTGCCTCGGACCGCAGAGCGGGAGTGTCCCGAGCTGCGGTCCTCTGATCTCCGCGGGACGTTAGAGTGAGGTCTCCGCGCCTGACTGGGTCTCGGGCAGAGTCCCGGATGGAAGGACTCGGTGAGTTAAAGTCGCAGTAGCAACAGCTGGGGGACAGCACAGGCCGTGAGGGAACAGCAGGTCAGGCCTCCTCCCCTGTGCGGTGTGACGGGGCCTACACATGTGGAGCGGTGTCCTCAGAGGGAAGCCGCTGGCCCTAGGGGAGGCCCGCCGGGTGTCCCTGCGTCTTATCCAGGAACCCGAGGGTGCGCTGGGCAGGCGAGACCAACAGGCCCGCGGGGACATTCCGACCCCGTGCTCTGCACCCTGAGTTCCAACACCCGTCAACTTGTCCAAGATCGCACTCCCCATTCTCCCCACCATCGTCAGGTCACCCTGTCGCTCAGGCCCCCACATTCATTCTGGCCACCAATCCCTCTGGTCACTGCTGTGGCCAGCGCACGATCTCAGGCACCGGCGCCACCATGCAGGGCCGGCCAGTGGGCCTCAAGCCTGAGATGTTGGCCTCCGCCACTGGCCTGGGGAGGGCCGGGCCTTCAGTCACCTGCCTCACTGGATGTTACCCGGACAGACCTTCCGATTGTCCAGAGGAGCCTCTCCACGCGATGGGGCAGGGCCCGGGCTCAGGAGAAGACAGCCTTTATTCCGTTCAGTGCCTCATTGGGACACTTTATTTTTTGAACTTTTTCCTTTTCAGAGCCTTCCATTCCCCTTCCTGTGTGGCCAGACTATTAAAAAGCTGTTTCACTTTCCGCTTTCTTTCCGCATCCCTTAAAAAAAGAGAAAGAACCCCATTTTTACATTCACCTTGGCATTTTTACCTGCATGACCCACCAGCGGCTGGCATCCATGCGAGCCAGTGCACTCGGCCCCAGCCTGGACCCCCAGCCGCCACTCACCGCTCCAGGGTCTCGGAGAGCTGCATCCGGGCCAGGAACTGGTTGTCCCTGCGGATCTCCCGCACGGCCCCTTTAAATTCACGCTTGTGCTTGTGGATCAGCCTCCTTCGCTCCTGTTCCTCCTTGCTGCTTCCCTGCTTCCTCCCAAACTCCAGGCTGAGGAGAGAGCCAGTGTCAGGAGGCCCAGGCCCCTCTCCCTGCCCCCACCCCCCACCAGCCCGACACCCACACTTTGACCAGCCGGGGGGTGAAGAGCTTCAGCGGCTCGGGCTTGCTCTTCGCACAGACCAGTGGCCGGCAGCGGGGCTCGGGTTCCTCCAGGTTGGCCAGCGCGCTCTCGCACAGTTCCTGCAACCAGGGACGTGGAGGCTGTTGCAGGCCTGGCTGATGTGAGGCCTGGCCTCCTGGGTTGAACGCGGGCGCAGCCAAGCCCTGGCTGCAAGGGAGCCCCACTGCTGTGCAGACAGGGCCCCGCTTACACCCCTGGGCACACTTCCTGCTGGCAGGACAACAGATGCCCAAGACCCTTCTAGAAACCTCTCTGGGCACTCAGGCCTGCTTCAGCACCAGCAGACTCTATGGACTCTCCTTCCCCAGAGAAACTTGTCACCATGGGCACGAGGGACCCACCCCTATGGACACACACAGGGGAGCCTTCACTCTACCTCGGGCGGCCAAACCACGGGCACCAAGCAAGACCCCGTCCAGGACAAGTCACTTCTCAGTTATCCCACTTCCATCATCTCCCATGGGCATTTCTAGAGCCACCCCTCCAGACAACCTTCCCCCTAACCTGCTCCCCACTTGTGGGGGTGGCCAAGCTGGCGCACAGGGCCGAGGGGCGGAGGCCTCACCTGGAGCTCTGGGGGATGACTGCGGCCGGCCAGGTGCTCCATCAGCAGGGCTCGCAGCGGCCTCACAATGGCGTAGAAGGACGGCAGCGAGCTGTAGAACTGCACGCAGCCCTTCACCAGAGCCAGACACACAGCCAGGCAGGACAGTCTGCGGGGGTGTGGAGAGGGTGACACCCAGCTTCAGGCCCAGAGGCAGGAAGGGACCAGCTTGTTTCATTCCGTCATTGTCACAGTCTATCCTCTCGGCAAAAACCACAACCCCCAACACATAGCTCTGACAAATCTACCACGGGCTGGAGTACACACACAGCATGGTGTTGGGCAGGACAGCTGCCCCGTGTACCTGAGCAGAGAGGGTCACCGTGGGAAATACAGCTGCGGACCCGACCGGACACTTGGCACCACTCGGCTCTGGGGAAATGTAAACTACAACCGCATGGAGTTGACACCCCACCCATGCCCTGCTGTTCAACACATGAAACAAAAGTAATGGATGTTGGAAGGATGGGGAGCAACTGGCCCTGTAAAGTAACAGGGTGCTGCCTGAAAAACAGCATGGGGGAGTCCTCAGAAAAATGAAACCTAGAACTACCACGTGACCCCGCAATTCTGCTCAGTTGGTACCCAAAGAATGAAAAGGGCCTCAAAGAGATGCCTGCACCCCACATTTATGGCAGCTAAAATGGAAACACCCAAGTTCTGTGGACAGATGGACAGATGAGCAAAACGTGGTCCATTCACACGATGGAATGTTATCCAGCCTTAAACAGGAAGGACATTCTGACACCTGCCCCCGCCTGATGAACCCGGAGGACACGGCACTGTAATGTGAAATATGCCAGCCACAAGAGGACAGACACTGTGATCCCACTTCTAGGAGGTCCCCGGAGGATCCAGAGGCTAGAGGCAGAAGGCAGACTGGGTGCCAAGGGTCAGGGAGGGAGTGGGAGACCAGTACACAATTTGTCCTAGGAATGACAACTTCTGGTTGTGAACGGTGGTGGTGTCCGCACCAGGGTGTAGACATACTGGATTCCACTCCACCACTGGCTTCACAATGAAAACGGTACACCTTCTGTTGTGTGTTTTACCACAACACAAGAATATGTCAAATAATCCATAATTTAAAAAAAAATTACAGAACAAAAGGACTTCTGACAAAAAGCCCCAGCCCTCCTGTGCACTGAATGTGTGTGCCCTCCCCACCCAATTTACACACTGAAACCCAGTCCCCACTGTGATGGTGTCTGGAGGGGAGTCCTCTGATCCACGAACATGGGCTGTCCCCTTGCACTCAAGCCTTCCTTAATAGTGTCTGCCATGTCTTGTAATGTCAATTATCTTTTCCTTCCTGGTATTTAATTCCCATGTTTTATTCTTTCTGATGCTATCGTAAATAAAATTCTCTAAGTTTCCCTTTTCATCTGCTCACTGTGTATAGAAATGCAGCTGATTTTTTGTTGACTTTGTACTCTGCAATTTCACTGCATTAGTTTATTAGATCCAACAGCTTTTTTCTCATCTTTGGGATTTCCTCCGTATCAGACCATACCACCTGCACACGCCACACTGGTGCATCCTTCGGGGCCCAGCTGTCTCCAGCTCCAGGCTGGCCCGGCCCTGAGCATGCCCTCCCTGGCACAGCAGGCTCCCCAGCACCTACCTGGTGTGGTTGGCCTCCGTCTTATTCTGGGCCTTCAGTCCGCAGGCCCAGTGGAGGGACAGGCCTCTCCTCTGCCACGTGGCTTTGTCCTCTTCATCAGAAACCACGAGCAACTCCGAGTTCTTCCCAGATGCTCTGAAAGGGTGCACCAGAGTGTAACCTGAAGTCCAAGCGGGACAAGGACAAAAATGGCCTCTGAGCATCATGGCTCACAGGGCAGGCTGTGCGTGATGAGGCCGTTAGAAGACTCACTTCAGACACTCTCACCGTGTTGACTACACAGAGGTGGGGTTATAGCTGCTGCAGGGGTGATGGGGGCAACTGCCTAGGTCCCTGACCTCGTTGGGGAGACAGGCAGTAGACCACATCCAGGAGATGGAGTATCAGAAAGCAACACGGTGGGAAGAGGGGGAGAGCGGAAGCAGATGGGACACAGTGAACCCAGTCAGAGAAGGCCTGTCCCAGAGGATGAACGCTGGCACAGTGGACAGAACCCCGTCACCACCCAGAAGAGCAATCCAGGCAATGGGTGCGGCTGGCCTGTACACCGGGCACAGCAAAGCCAGTGGCAGTGGGGCAAAGGGAAGGGACCCACTGCCTGCCCCCCACTGCAGTGTCCACTGTGCCTTGAGCTGTGGCCATCTCCCAACAGGTCCCCCAGGCGAGTCCGTGCCTCTCCGGGCCCAGGCCCAGTGCACAGGAGCACATGGCAAGGGGGTCTGTGCAGTCCGGGTGCAGCGGCTGCATGCAAGGGTCTGCCTAAGACGTCACGAGGGTAAAGCAGGATAGACAGCGTGTCTGGGGTTGCGCGTCTGGCACTGGTGAGGCAGTCCACATGGCAGGCCTTATGGTCTACATGGTGGCATCAGATGGAGTGAGATATGACGGATGATCGATCGATCAGGGCAGGAAAGGTGGTCCTGAGGATGCGGAGGAAGAGGCGGAGCCCGGGGGGCACCTAGACCACCCAAGAGGGGAGCAGTCAGGGGGTCAGTGTTACGGGCGCAGAGAGAGGGCAGGGAGCCAAGACTAGCACAGCCCAGAAGGCCAGCAGACGCTAAAACTCCTTCTCCTTACAATACAGCTTCTGAGGGGCACGCCCTCCAAAATTCCCAGCACTCTAGAAACTATGTAGACTGGGATGCACACTAGAAATGTGGGCCACACAGAGGGAGCACAAATGTTCTTGTGGCCCAAAAACAAAAGAAAAGATCTTAATGATATGCTCATCTAATCCCAAATATAAAAATGTCATTTCAACACAGAATCAATATAAAAGAACAGTTTCATGTATTTTTGACAATAAACCTTGGTCTCTGGGGTCCATGCCATATGTGGCCGCTGGTGACTGTGGCAGCGGGAACAATGGGGCCCCGGTTCCCTTGGGTGCAGGGGTGTCCAGCCAGCCACACTGAGAGGCCACAACCCTGGACAGCGGGGCTTCAAAACTCACTGTGGCCACGCTTGTTCGGCGATGCGATGTAAAGGATTCCAAGGAGGAAATTCACAAGCTCAGGAATGAACCTCTGAGACAAGGACACGTAATCCAAGAACACGCAGCACACGAACAGGCCCTTCACCACATCTTGGAGAGACAGGACGGGGCACTGGCATGGGAGCATAGGCTGTGGTCAGTGGTCAGGGAGAAGGTCCCAGAAGGCCGCGCTAGCTACACAAGCTGGCATCCGGCTGAGGTCCATGGCCCCAGAGCTGTCCCTGCACAGAGGAAGCACCGGCCCTCGCCACAGTGGGGCTAAGCAGGATTAAACCCGGTGAAGAGAGGCACCTGGGTGGCTCAGTGGGTTAAGCCTCTGCCTTCAGCTCAGGTCATGGTCTCAGGGTCCTGGGATTGAGTCCTGCATTGGGCTCTCTGTTCAGCAGGGAGCCTGCTTCCCCCTCCCCCTCTGCCTGCCCCTCTGCCTACTTGTGATCTCTGTCAGGTAAATAAATAAAATCTTAAATAATGTAAATAAATAAAATCTTAAAAACAAAACAAAACAGAAAACACCTGGTGAAGAGCGAGGCCCCATCCTGCTGACCCACTGCCAGCCTGCAAAGCGTGGCTACTCAGTCTTTTTAAGCCAAAAGGGGAACAGAGCCCATGTGAGACCCAGCGTGTCACCACTAACTCCAAGGGCTCTTTTTGGTGTCACCCCCTTTATGACCTCGTCTGGGGCCACTCCCGGGCTCTCCCTCGCAGGCCCCCGGCCATGCACCCACACGGATGTACCTTGGTGAGCAGCTGGCTCATGCACACCAGTGCGGGGGTCACCACAGGGTGCCGAAGGTCGGAGGTCGGAAACAACATCCCGGCGATTTTCAGATACACGAGCTGAAAGACCGTGTCACCACACATTAGGGAGAGCGAAGTTCAAAACACGGCCTTTTGATGGCACAGGACAAAGCAGGTCTGGACCCTCCCGGTGAGGGGCCACGGCCCCCTCCCTGCACAGGTGGGGCACGCCCGTTCTCACAGGTACACATGCACACGCACACGCTGGACTCTGCCGAACGCCCGCCGAGCACAGAGGACACCCAAACAGCAACGGGCAGATGTGGTGAGAACCACTCACCGACACCCATTTCCTCGGACACGGGACCTTCCTGGGCTTGGCTCCCGCCCAGGAAAACGTAGGCTGAAGCCCTGGCCCGAACCCGTTTACTTTCCCCACAAGGGGAGAGATGCCAGGCCGCTGGTGAAGCTGCTGGGGAGGCTGTGAGCTCCGGGCAGGGGTGCAGACATGTGACAGAAAGGGAAGGACACGCTCCCTCCATGGACCCTTGAGTCCCCCTGCTGCGCTGGGCTCAGCATGGCCCCAAGGAGCCAACGTGAGCCAGGACTCGCCCACACAACTAGGACGCAAATGACAAGTGAGGCTACACGCGGCAGTGCTCCTGCTCAGATGGCTGGGCGTCTGCCTTTGGCTCAGGTCCTGATCTCAGGGTTCTGGGATCCAGCCCCGCAGCGGATCTCTCTGCTTCTCCCTCTGCTGCTCCCCCTGCTCGTGCTCTCTTCCCAGCTCTCTCTGTTCAAGAACAGTGCTGGCTTGGAAGATGACACTCTCTGGGGACCACGCCCCCCAGGAGGCACAAGAGAGGCTGCTTCACAGACAGGTACTTGGGTTAGTAGGTTTTGCACACCCTCCATCTGGTCCAAAGGCCCCAAGAAACCCTCCCAGACCCCAGCACTGGGCCACTGTGAGCTCATGAGGGACACCAGGAGCCCCCAACTTCTTCCTGCTCCTGGCAGGGGCTCCAGGATCGGCCAAAGACCTGCTAGGGGGGGCATTCTGCCAAGTCCCCCATGCTGCCCCCCGCCGGGACTCCAGGAGACACAGGCACAGGATGGCAGAGTGGAAAGCAGCGCCTGCTCCTCGCGTCACCAGCAGTGGACCGAGTGTCCGCTCAGGGAGCTGTTGTGATAGCAACAGCCCGTGTACTGAGTGCTGCATCTGGGCCGTGACACAGTCATGACATGGGAGGCGTTTACTGCGACCCCAGCTCCGCTCACAGACAAGGACACAGGTCCACACAGCTTGTCTGAGGAACCGGAAGGGTCCTGCCATGTGGTCTCTGCAGCGGGTGTCCGCTGTGACACAGGGGTGTCTGCCAAGGGCTGGGGCTCCCGGACATTGGCTCAGATCCCACTTGGGTTGTAGGGGAGGAGCACTAAAACCAGGAGCACAGACCCTATATTTTTAAGCTTCTATTAATCACTGCTCTTCATTTCCGCAGAAATCCTAAAACACAGAACAGACTGGGCAAGTGTTTCTTCGTGGTCATGGACGCCAATGAGGTGGCCCGCAGCTGCCATGGGGCTGTTAGAGCCCCAGAGGTGCTTGGGTGTCTCCATGGGGCCACAGCAGAGCCAGGGCATGGGCTCAGTCTTTCCGAACACAGACACGTTCTGTTTGCCCTAAAGCCTCTTCACCACGAAGGCTGAGCACAGCCCCATTCCCACAGCATCACAGCAGTGAAATACATTCCCATGACTTGTTCGGGGGTAGACAATCCTTCCCACCTTGTTCCAGTCTGTTCTCCAGCTCAGTCTGGAAGCTCGAGGGCATGGCAAACCTACCAAACCACACGACTTCCACTCAGCCAGCCCTCTTCTGGCCGGCCGACAGCACCGGCCCCCGGGGCCCAAGACCAAGCCCCCGCTCACCACATCCAGGCCTGGAAATGCCGCCCGGCCTCTGGCCTCAATGGCCCCTTCCATCTCGTGCATGGCATCTCGAAGGACGAATTTTATAGAGTCGCTTGCGGAGTCAGGAAACATTTGGCAAAGGTTATATAACTGCCTGTTAACCAGAAACATGGGTCGGGGAAAATGACCTCAGGTAACGAAATCATCAAGAACGCCCCCAAACCTCAAGTTCACCATGTTCTGTGACATCACCTGCCGGCTGAGCAAGTGAGCACGGAAGGCCCTGGACGCAACCGTCTCCCCTCACTGGTCTGGTTGCCCTGCCGGGCGATCCAGAGAACGCTCCTGCTAGTGTTTGTTTCAGAACACCGCTCGTACTTCTGCCATCTCCCAGAAAGTCCAGCTTCTCAGTAGCGACAGCAGAAGCCTAAGGCCGTAAGGAGCGTGTTCTCTGAGCCAGACTCAGGCAACAGGTCCAAGGTGCCACCCACAGGAGCATAGCGGTTCCTCCCAAGCGCTGTGGTACCAGCAGAAGGTGGCACAGGGACATGGGGTATGCAGTGTGTCGCTAGCCCCAGACGGGCCCCTCTAGCTCCTGTGCTCACTAACCCTCCCTCCAGCCAACCCAGGGCCAGGAGTCATGCTCCCGTCTCCGCTTTCACAGGGGTCCCAGTGCAGTGAAGGCTCAGCCGTCCCTGGATGGGGTGGGGACAGAAGACCAGGGGGCTGGCCTCCCTGTCACTCACAGCACCAGCCTGACAGGTTTCCCCCGCAGTGTGGACCTGGAGCAGGCGGGTTTCTGGGCAACTCCAGGACACAGCCTACCCTGTGTCCCAAATACCCGGCCTGTCCGACCAGAGCTGACATTTCATTGGCAAATGAAACACAAAATAAGCCTCAAACAGCACGAACAAGCATGAAGCCGACCCATTCGTAGTTAACGGCGTGTCCGTCCCCAGGGCCCGGGGCGGGGGGCAGGGGCAGCACACTCACCACTCAGAGGGGACCGTCGTCACCGAAAGCCTGTAGCTAGTGTATACCGTGCAGCCTGTCTACAAGGTCAGCCTAACTCTGAGACGTAGTTTTACGACTGTAACTAGGGACAGAGCCATTCAGCTCAGCCCGGCGGTCTAGTTATCCCACCACTGCTACTTACACAACCAATTTATCAATCACTTGGAGGTTAGGTGGGTGGTCTGTAGCCAAATCTCCAATGTACTCCAAGAGGAAGCCGAACAATTTCTGCAGAACAAGGATCCAGAGCAGAGCTCAGCGCCCACCCCCAGAACAAAACCCCAGGTGCTGCCCCCCACATTTTGGCCAACACGTGTGCACGTGTCTTGGGCCACCAACGGGAGCATTATGCGGAGCGCAGGTGAAGAAGCTAGACCCGCACCAGGATGAGCGGGTCGGCAGAAGGGCCTGGGGCACAGGCTTCTGCACAATGGCAGAGAGCGCGCAGGTCCTTGGGCAAACCAAGAGCATGCCCAGCCCTGCGCCTCAGCCGTGAATGGGCAGCACTTGTTGTGAAGAAAAGGCATGTTCCACGTCCTCCTCTCCTGGACGGGCCGGCTCTCCCGCCTGAGGCCACGTGAGCCACATGCTCAGGCCTTGGTCGCCCTCACCTGTGAGTCAAGGGCAACAGCGCCTCCTCCAGGACCCAGGGCAGGGTCACCGCCGGGCACTCGCGGCCGCAGGGGGCTGGGGCGCACACACCTGGACACACAGATGGGGGTGGGGGCTGCCCTGACACTCGCGGCGCACACCACCTACTTCCAGTTTTGCTTTGTTTCCCACAGCAAGACTCGGATGGTTGCAGGTCTGAATTCTCTCCACCACCACAAGCTGCTCCTCCCTTGTCCTTCCCGATAATAAAGATTTCAGTTCCTCGTAGGACTCAGGGGCTGTCAAAAACACAGAACACACTCCACAGTTAACATCTAAAAGAGCCATGTGTCTGTTAACAGAGCGCTTAAAAACGACACAGAACAGGGGTGATGTCATTTTGCCACGAGACAATTTCAGGTGTGTCCTACAGACACCTTCTCCTACCATGACCGCCGATTGCGGATCTAAGGTGTGCTCCGGAGGGTCCCAGGGGCGAGGTGCAGCAGAATGGGCCACGGTGGATCAGTGAAAAGGCAGCAGGTATGGGGTTTAGTGTCCACACTTGCTCAGAAGGAGCTGGCAGGAACCACGTGGCAGAGTGCTGTCACCACCCCCAGACTCCCACCGATCGCAGCACACACCCGAAAAAGCCAGCCTCGGGAGGTAACCGTAAGCCACGGGACTGTTTAGGACACTTGCTAGAACCGGATTCTTCTCCGCACACCAGACCACACAACATACAATGTTTACCCTAAGGGGTTATGTGGCCAAATGAGTGTCCAGGTTTGGCACACAGGAAACCTCCTCACAGGTGACTCCCCCATCTCCCAAGCCCCACCCCCGCTCTCCATGGCAGCCACATTTCCACCACAAAAGGTTGGCCACGGAAAGAGCACAACGACCTCCAGTGGAAAGGTGTGTGTTGTCCTCCCCCTCCTGCTGGCCCACGAAACTATCCGTAGTCAACACAGGCTGGCAAACACTCTGGCCAGACACTGCTGAGCAGGACCGTGCCCATCACAGGCCCATACATCATAGGTGGGCACACAGTCACGTGCTCAGAAGCACACCCTCGGTCCCCACAGACTTGGCCTCAGTGAGGCCGACTTGTCGCCAGGTCACCGAGGTCATCCCAGCACAAAAGAAAACCCAGTGTTTGTCTACCTGCAAACGTATAGGGCAGCTGGTTTCTGGCAGCTTCTTGAGCTCTGTGACCAATGCTTGTCGTCCCTTCCCCCGGGGCCTGCCAGGGCTCTCGGCTGGGCCGCCCACAGTCCTCCTCGCTGCCCATGTCCGATTCCAGGTCTGAGTGCCCATCGGGGTCACTGCTGTTCTCTGGGTCCTCCTCACTCAGGTCTTCACCCTGCTCCTCTTCACTCTCACCATCACCGGCTTCCCTGCTTTGCTCTTCCTCAATGTTCATCTTCCCATCCTAGAGCAGAACAGGGGGACCCCAGGCCTCAGTACCCCGGGAATGCTGCACACACGAGGAGCACGAGTGCCGAGAGCTGTCCCTGCCCTCCGCGCTGGCTCCATGCCCAGCGGCGTGCTCCGGGGCCTCAGGGCAAGCAGGCCGGGAAACAGCTCCGATTCCTACTGCCAGGCCTCTGGGCCGGGGTCAGTTTCTGCCACGGAGCAGCAGGCACCCAAGGTGTGGCAGGCGCCCTGGTGGCCATGGGGTCCAGCGTCTGCGTCTGCAGGGGCTTCCGGACATTGGGGCTATACCCAGAGGTGGCAGTACCTCAGCACCTGGGGGTCACCTGTGGCTACGCTCTCCTGCCAAGTGCCCCAGTATTCTGTGAGCACCCAGCCCCTCGCATCCTCCTCAGCTCAGCACACCTGGCCTCCTCCTAGCCTCCTGCCCTGAAACCAGGCTGACTCTCTCCAAAGGTGGAAGGGCAACGATCTCACGGAGTTCTAGGAACTCCATTATTTTACCAGCTCCCTCAACAGCTGTGCTGAGCCTGCAAATAACCACAGGCTTACGAGCGAAGGAAGCCAATGTCGGCACGTGAAGATCCATCCAGGCAGCCTGCCCATGGGTGCGGGATTGGACCACCCAGATGCAGACCGCACGGGTATTCTCACAGACCCACTCCACCACGATGAGCCGTTCAGATTCCAGAAACAGCTTCTGAATTCAGAGAGCAAGCCAGCCGGCAAAGGCAAACCCCTTACCATGTAGGACAGTAGGCGCCTGTCATCTTTGTCCAGAACGAAGCCGTCATTTAAGTCATCCGCGGACAGGTGCTTCGGTTTCCTAGCCTCGCTGCCCTCATCCTCGCCATGCATTCTCCGTAGCCGTGCAGCCTGGGCAAGAAGGAAGCACATTGCGAGAGGCCTGCTGGCCCTGCCCTCCCACCATCCCCGGGCCAGGGTTCCAAGCCTGCCTCTCCCTCGTGTACAGGGACCATGGAAGCATCACACGCAACACCTCCTACCGCACACAAACGGAAGCATCACGGCACAAGTGCGTCTGGGCATTAGAAGGCAAGCCTGCGCGTCTACAGTCTGTCCAGCCCCAAGTCGAGTGGACCTCACCCCCCGCTGCATGGCCACGGGGGTGAGGGTGGGGGCTCAACCACGCAGTTGTCTGCGCACAGGCTGCCAGCTAAGAAGAGGCCCCAGTGGCGCTGGACTACAGCGCCCAAGACAGAACAGCATGTCAATGTTCGTTTTTGTTCTAATGCAACAAAAATTTAAAGGCCCTTTAAGGCACAGAAAATCAGTTGAGAAGACCATGCACTGTACTGTTAGCAGCTGTTTTTAGATAAAAGAATCAGAGCATTCATTTCTCATTTGGTATATCTGGGTATCATCTGCAATTTTTTTGCTTTTAGAATAAAAAATAGAATTTAGAGAAAAAGAAACTTTTTAAGTTTTAGAGTCTAAGAAAATTCCTTTGATAAAACAGCACATCTGCAGCCCACCTCAAAAACAGAGAGGAAAGGCCTCAAACCCAGATCCCTCAGGCCCGAGTGGTGCTGGGCCCCACGGTCAAGGTCACGGTCACACCCGCACCTCCAGCTGCTGAAGCCGCTCCTGCTCCTCCTTGGCCAGCTCCTCTTCTGACTTCATCCGGTTAGAGGGCTGGGCCTTCATTTCAAAGCCCAGCTCGCGAACCATCATGTCATATGCATCAGGCTATGGCAGAAAGAAGAAACTTTTTACTTCTGGTTGTTTTTTATTTTTAACAATTTGCACAGGCAGCTTCTTGCATACCCAGTAACGTGTGGACACCACGATGGAGGGAGCCAGATGGTATCCAAGTCTTTCCTACTTGAAAGAAAACTGTTTTCATCAGTCTACAGAACCCTTTAAGGTCAGAGAGGATTTTCCACTCCTGGACACTTCTCAAAACATACCTGCTTTAACAAAACTAAACATTGCTCATTAGGCATGAAGCCCACAAAACAGGCTGGGGTAAACGTGGCAGCAACAGTGTCAGTGGCCCACAAAGGTGGACAGCTGGCCACATGACATGGCCATCTGATGAAATCCCACATACTTCCTAAAAGCCAGACACATAGCTGAATGCCACTTTTCAACAATTTAGACTAAAGTAGTAGGAGCCGCCCACTGTCCGGAGGGAAAACTCAGTAACCGTATATATGGCCATGTGGACATGCGACTGGAAAAGTCAAACACCATCTGAAGAAGCCCTCCCCTTGAAGGACTGCTCCTACCAAGAACTTTTCTTTAGTTTAGTTATCCGGGCGGAGATGCTGAAGCCTCTTTCTGCCCATCTCTACACGGACACCACACGGTTCCAGAAAATCCATGAATGCTCACAGGAAAACACAGGAACTAAGAAAAGCAGGGCGGCTATCCATGCCAAGGAACAGGCCTGAAGGGACGCCGGTCTCCACCTTTCCTCCAGAGAAAGGACCAGTCAGCTTGATACCCACCTTGGGTTGCTCCTTCTTATCCTTGTTCTCAGACTTGGGAGTTCTGTGTGCCAGGAGAGTCTGGATTTCTTTCCAGTCTTGGTCCAGCTTCTCCGTGAGCTCCAGAGCACCTTCCCGTTGTGCCTGTCTCTCCCTCTGCAGAGAGAGTACAGATGTGAGGTGTACTGCCGGTGCGGGGCCGCGAGCAAGAAGCCTCGCTCGCCAGTCTATGCGTAATGTAGCAGCAGAACAGAGAGCCCGAGAGAGGAGGATCTCAGAAGAGTGGAGCTACAGAATCTCATCACACAGAGCTGAGTCCCTGCTATCAACTGGCCATCTCCATGCTCTGAGCGGTTTGCTGCTGATCAAAGACAGGCATACACGTCAACATATAAAACCAACCCACCAAAGACACCCCCAACCCCAAAACACAACAGACTGTGAGAAGTATATACAAGATGAAATTTAAAATAGTCCTATCCAAAACGAATGCTTCTATTAAGGTCACAGAAAATGTTAAATACAACCTAGACACACACAAAGAAAAGCAGCCCCAGAGCTGTTTCGGGGAGGATCCCTGGGAAGAGCGCCGGGAGCACTAATGCACCTTCTCCTGCTTGGACTTGGCAATGAGCTCTTCAATGAGTTCTCTGCGTGACCTCGGCTTCTCCCCCTCTTCTCCTTGCTGCTGCAGGGTCTTCTTATGAAGTAGCCCGCCACCACCTCCGAAATGGGCAGCGGTCAGCTCAGCTGGGGACCAAGAGCAGAAAAGGCGTCTGTGAAGCTGGTGCTGGTGCCCAAACCAGTTCCTGCACTGGTCTGCCAACGTCTACCCAGGGGCAGATCTGAGAACCAACTCCACCTGCAAGAACCAATTCTCCTGCAACGTGGCTGCACGAGACCCCAGGCACAGGGGCACTTAAGAAATCCCCAGAACGCGGGCGTCCGGGTGGCTCAGTTGTTAAGTAACTGCTTTCAGTTTGGGTCATGATCCCAGGGTCCTGGGATCAAGTCCTGCATCGGGTTCCCTGCCCCATGGAGAGCCTGCTTCCCCCTCTGCCGCCCTGTCTCTCATGAATAAATAAATTAAAAAAGAAAACAAAACAAAAACCTAAAAAAAAAAAAAAAAAAAAGACAAGAAATCCACAGGATGAACCACCCTGAGAAAACTCAGAGCCATCAAATAGCCCCTGACCGTGACCCGATGCCTGGAAACACCAAGGATCTACTTGCTCGCTGCATTTGAATCTCACAATCAGCAAGCACAGTAAAACAAGTTGGAGTCCGAGTCTCAGGATGGAGTGCCCAGGATTGGGCCACGTGAGAACCAACATCCTTCACGCCTGCTCGGGCAAGGCTCAGAGCCTGAGCCTAAGGTCAGGAAGCTGGGGCCGCAGCCAGAGCCATGACGTTTAGTTGGCCCCATCATGTGGCAGAAGAGAGAAAATGCTGTGGGAATCATCAACTCAGGAATGGACAGAAACCTTAAAAAACCCAGCACCTCAGATGAGAAAACAGAGGCTAACGTGGGGAGCCATTTTCCCCAAATCTGCCAGGAACAGAAACAGAACATTAGGGCCGGTTTCCCAGAGCGGGACCCACAGCCCTGCCCCTGCTCCCAGCCACACCTGCGCAGATGACATGTGTGCAGGAAGGAGAGGCCAGTGTACAAAACCGCTGACTCCGGGCAGGCTCTTGAGGCCGCCTGGCAGTGAGTCACCAGGGCCGGGGTGCTCCACTCCCACCAGCTCTCAGCTCCCCCTGCTCTGCCCCCTAGAGCAGCCCTAGGGCTCAAATGTCTGGGCTGTCCCTTCCCAGCTACTCAAGGAAACGACCTGAGCAACTCAACTGCCTTTATCCCAAATCAACTTTTCTCGTTCTATTGGGTTGCTCTCTTACCCAGGTGCTCCTGACCACCCTCCTGCTCCATGGCTCCTGGAACCCTTGCCTTCAGTCCTCACTCTCCCCAGCTCTTCCATCACTCCCCTTGGCTTCCTGCCACCCCCATGGGGTGGACTCACAAATTCCCACGGCTCCTCCTGCCAGCAGCTCGGCCCCCTTCCCACACCCTTCTAGAAAGGCTCTTGCCACGTGGCTTGCCCCCGAGCTCCAGGACTCAGCAGTGGCCTGCTCTTTTCCTCCCACCCCTAAGGCAGCAGCTTCTATGAGGCCTTCCCCGGATGTTGGATGGCATTTCAAGCTGCCCAAAGCCAGTGTGTGTCACAGTGTAGCCCATCTCGGTGACTGGCAGTCCACATCATTAGGTGCTCCAGCTGAAACCCTGGGAAGCCTCTGATCCCTCGCACACCTCCATCACAACGAGGTAAGAGCTACCCGACAGGGTCAACCTTTCCGATGAACCTCTCCTACTCTAGGGGAGGTCACCGCATCACACAGCTGGACAAAATATGTGTTTCCTATTGATTTATTTGTAAAAGTTACAGTAAATACACACACATTCAAAAGTAAGAGCTTTTCTAAATTACTTGGGTTTTGAAGAGCTCATAATCAGAATCAAAGGATGCCAGAGACTCTATGGAACAGTTGAGCCCCCAAGACCCAACAATGGGAACACATGGAGCCTGACCCCCCAGTCACCTGGAAATCACAACCTCTCATGCTGATAAGCCCAAGGCCAGTTGCCCTGTGAAGACCAGCTTGTCAACACGAAGGTACTAAGCGCCTTCCTTCATCATAGTGAGTTAGGACCGTCCAAGTGACCACATTTAACAGTAAGCACGCACCAAAAAAAACAACAACAACCTCAAACAATGAGCCATACAGAGAGAAAGGCACAGAGGACAGAACTGGCAGACTGTACCCTTGCTCCCAGCCCGTACCAGACAGTGTTCCACGTTCCTCAGTGTCGCTGTCACTATCGACAATGTCATTATGCTTCTCGATGTCTGCCAAAGACTGGCCATAATGAGTTAATTCTTCATCTTCGTTTAGGTTATAGATGCTTTTTTTCTCATGTTGCCGCTGACAGAAGAAGAGAAAAATCAGCTTCCTAAAATTTCCATATCTGTTTAATAGCAAACTCCCGTTATTTTCCCACTGCTTCTATAACGTGACAATGTGGCCCAAGCACATCACTTTCTGGGTCATTTGAGCAATGTTCCAAAGATAAACAGAGCCCACAGGAGGTAAACCATTCAGGGGCCAGCCTGAGCCATGGCTAAATCCTGCCAGTGTTCCACCATCGATTGGCTCTCCACCCGACCAAGCCAGGGGCTGCACGTCAGTCTAGAACTCAGGACACATCACCACTGTGTCCTCAAGTCATGACACTTCTCCACCCGGCTGGTGGCAGACAAGGAGTAGCATGCACACTGTACCTCGTGGGGGGCGTGCCCACGTGAGTGTAAGTGAATGACAGGGCAACCGCCTGCTTGTGCTGGACTTCCATGAGCAACGGCGGCATCAGACCCCCTCCCGTTGTCCTGCACACCTGCTGCTCCAGGGCAAACCTCTTCATCATCTTCTCCTCTGGGCTCATGGTGCTACTGTACTCCCCATAGCGCTTATCTGTGAACACGTTGGACTTGTCCCTTTCCTTGTACTCCTTCAGTAATGTCTGGGTACGCTGGAAAAGAGATCACAGAAAAATCTCGCACAGGTCCTGGCAACTTTGAGCTCCGATGGCTTGGCGATCTTGGTCCCTACAGAGAAACTGCTCCCACAGGGTACACACGGTTGCTCCAGTGAACTGTAAGATGCCACTGACACCAACAGTCAAAGAAAGGACTAATCTACTGGCTGGAAAGATGGGTTTCAGTTACTGAGGAAGTGGGGTTGCCCCTGTACAATGAAGGCAGAGAGGACTGTGTCTGGAGCTTAGGGGGGCTCTCTGGGGCGCACCTTGGGACTTCTGTGCCCAGAACTAGAGGTGAAAGAAAAACAGCAGCAACTTCAAGAAAGCCAAACGATGAGCACAGAGAAGTCGCTCCGCCAGGTAGAGAGGCCAGAGGAGCTCATCAAGTTCTAGCCGAGAGGAAGGGAAACGAACGAGGAGGTGGAAAGGACGCCATACATGTCAACTACAACGTCCTGACCAATTAGACACAGAGACTGTAGTAAGGTCGCTTATTTTCTCTTTGTCACATGAATGTCTTCGTTTGTATACAGTCAGTCCTTGCTCTTCTGGGATTCCAGGTCTGCAAATCTGCCTACTTGCCAAAGGTTACTGCGACCCCAAACCACTACCCACAGCACTTTCGTGGTCATTCATTCATGTGAGGCCTAGAAGGTACAGTCATAAGTGTGACAGCTCGGACTCTGGAGGCGGGGACCTAGCCTCTCTGACCCCAGAGCCCTCACCTTCCTGCTGGCTGTTGCTACGGGATCACAAGAATTTACACAAGATGGCTCCAGACAGAGCTGGGCACAGATACTGCTGTGTGTTACACACTCAAGTGTGGGTTTGGAGCTCGGCTTCCCCACTCCCGACCTGATGAAAATCCTGGAATCCTGGAACAGCTCCTCATCTCCCATTTTCTCATGTGTAAATGGGGATAATACCAGTACTCCCCTCATAAGAGCAACTGTGTGTTTCTCGGTACAACACCTGTGCCGTTGGGAGAGATGACAGACACATCAACTCGGCTTACCTCACTGCTGGTGTGAGAATGGAGAGTGATGCCCAGTCACCCCAAGATGGCTCTGGGACCCGCACCCACAGTCTCGCTGTGCACACAGCTGCCGCCCAGTGCCACCACTGACTGAAGCAGAAGACACATGGGACAGTGCATTTGATTCTGAGGGATGGTCACCGTCGAGAAGACCAGGCCCACCTTGCCACCCTGTGTGTTCTGATGCACACAGCACGCTCCAACTGCCTAGACAACCTGAGTACCCTCAGCACAGCTGAGTTCTCCCACCCCATGCTGTGCCACACACTCCGTGACAGGGGACAGTGTGCCTTCGTCTCCACCTCTGGCATTTTGCTCACCCTTCTGATCTCGAGTGTGACTCCCTCTATGAAGGAGTTTCTGATCTTCCTATCCTACCTTCTGACTTGAGCCCCCAAAGCACAGGGATCAGAGGAGGCACCAACACCTGCCTCCAGGCCATTCACTGCAGGCCTTTGAACAGGGCACCGAGGTGACTCCGTCCGGTACTACGGGCATGAGCAAGCTGCCCTGTTTGGGCTGTAGGGCTTGGGAAAGTAGCAGACGTGGTGACTAGTGCTGGCCCCTGGGGGATATGGGGGGGGGGGGGGACAAGACAGGACTTTTTGGACAAACTGAGTTGCAAGAGGCAAAGCAAGCACAACAGGTTGTGCCCAGATCGTCAAGGGGTCTGAGAATGACAAGCTGAGAAATTTAAGAATAAAAGCCAGTTGTTTATATATCACCCAGTATGTACTCAATACGCCACTTAACCTTACAGTGACCGTTAGGGAAAAGATGGGTATTATCATCTGAGCTCTAGAACTGAGAAAACACGCTTAGCTGGTGGAAACAAATGGGGCCCCTCTAGAGCCCACGTGGCCAGGTCCCTGGTGGCTGCCCTGGAGGGTGCCCTCGGGGCCTCATCAGCACCCCCATAAGTTCATCTTGTCAGCTCCTTGCAGTAAGGACGAGAGCCGGTTCAGTTAGAAGGTCTGGACAGCGCCCTGATGGCAGAACAGGGATGGCAGGCCCCGGAAGGCTGGGGTCTGGTCTTCACTGACCTCCATCTCCCAGCAGCTAAGAGGGAGGAAGCTTCTAGCTTCACATTCAAACCCAGGGCATGCCTCGCCCTTCGCTGAGACCCTGGGAAACGCGCAGGTCCTGCCGTGCCCCAACTTCCCTCCGCACCCTGATGTTTTCTATAGGATACTATGTGTTTTCCCCACGGCAACAACTAACACTGTCACACCGAAGACCACGTCTCAGAGGCCGCACACGGAGTGCCGTCTGAACGCAGCCCGAAAGGCGCGGGATACTCGGGGACCGAAAGCACGGAACGTGGCATTTCGGTCCCCACGCGCGGGACACGCTGCTGCGCTCGGAAAGAGAGACGCCCTCATCCCCCCACATCCGTGACCTCCCTCCCCTGCGAAGGCAAGGATGAGCGGCCGCCAGACCAGAGGATGCACGCCCCCGCAGGGACGGCTGCAGGAGGCGCGCACTGGCGCCCCGCGCCGGGGCCCGGAAGCCGGGAGCACACGCGCGCCGCGTGCCCACCTAGCGCCGTTTCCCGGGCCGGCTCCCTGCAGCTCGCCAGGGGGAGACCCGGGACTCGCGCTCCGCCCGCGGGACGCAGTGTCCTGGCCAGGCACGCGCCCCCGCCGGTCCCCGCGGCGCGACCCCCGACCCTCACCTTGTGCACGGCCCGCGCGCGCGACACCCCGGGCTGCCCCACGGCGTGGCGCGCCTTCCTGCCCAGCACCGGAAACTTCTGTCGGTTCACCTTCACCTCAAACGGGTTGGGGTTGGGCCTCGCTCGGCCGCCCTGCGCCCCCGCCGGCGCCACGGCTCCCCTCTTGCGCGCCCCCGCCGGCCTAGCCTTGCCCATGGCGCCCCCGCCAGCCCGCAGCCACACTCTGCCGGCCACTGCGCGCACCGCCGCCGGAAACGCGGGCGGCCCCGGGGCACCGCCCCGTCCTCGTCGCACGATAGCCAAAGAGCCGCCGTGAGCGCACGCAGCCGGCAGGCCAGCCTACGCGTCTGCAGGCGAGCCACTACAACTCCCAGCAGGCCACGCTCTCCCGACGCACCGCCCCCTCCCTGCGCGCGGCCTTCTGGGAGCGGATGTGCCCCGTGCAGCGTCGCGCTGCGTCGCACCCGCCTCAGGGCGCGGCGACGAGGGCAGCGCTCGGTTCCCTCTTCTGGGAAGCCGTTGGAGGGATCCGGCCGCGGTGCGGGTAGGCGGCGGCGGCGGCGGCAGCAGTAGCAGCCGCCGCCGCCGGGGCACGGCGCAGGCGCGGCCGGGGAGCCCTCCCTGAGGTGGGGCTCGGCGGAGACTCCGGGCGGCCCGGGAGCCGGGCTCCGAGGAGCAAGTTGCCCGTGCCAGGCGCGAGCGATGCGGACGAGAGCCCGGGCCCCGGCGCGGCGGCGGTGAGCGCGGAGTTCCCCGGCGACCGCACTGCCGGCTCTCCTCGCCTTAGCGACGCCCCCGCCGAGGGTCCGGGCCCCGAGGACCGGGGCTCCCCTGGCCCGCGCCGGCAGCGGCCGAGGCGGCGTCGGCGGCGTCGTCGGCGTCGCAGACGGGCCCGGAGGCGGCGCGGCGGGTGGTGGTCGTGGTCGTGGCCGTGGCCGTGGCGGCGGCGGCGGCGGCGGCGGCAGCGGCGGCGGCAGCGGCAGGAGCCACAACTGGAGGGCCGGCGGCGGCGGCGGCGGGGCAGCTCCCCCGGACCCCGCGCGGGGTCGCCGGAGCAGGTGGCGTCCTGCGAGGAATGCGCGGAGGTGGCGGCGCCCTCTCCTTCGCCGTCCCCTCCTCGCACCCGCGGATCCCGGCGGCGGCGGCGGCGGCGCCTGCGGGCTGTGGAACTTGAGAATTTCGTGGCCAACACGCTGCTGCTGAAAGCTCGCCAAGGTGGGTGCACGGCGGGCGCCCGACTCCCACCCCACCCGGACCCTCCGAAGAGCCCGGATCCCCACAGAGCCCCGCCCCACGGCCCGCGCGGCCTCGCTCTCGGTCCCGCGGGTCGGCGAGGCGTCCGCTGCCCTGCACTCTCTCAGCACGCGGGACCCCAGGTATAGGTGGTCTGCGCCCAGCGCTCGTTAGTCTGAGCCTGCTGCGTGGACCTGCCGCCCCCCCTGCACCGTCCAGTTCGTCACGCCCGGCGAGCAGTGTCCTACCCCGAGGACGGGGAGGCGGGAGCACCGAGCGAAGCCGGCAGGAAACGACCGTGCCTTTGTGGTCTATGCTGCCCTGGGCGAGAGCCGTCCTGTAGTGTCCGCGGATCGGTATTTGGGCGCAGCGTCCTGATTTTAGGTCTGGTCTGTGACTTTGTGGTGTGTGGAGTGGAAACAGGTCAGGAGGAATTCGGAAAGGTAGCGGTTGGCTCAGCCCTTCCGCTCGGAGGTCGCTAGTAGCGTCCTGTGTCTCCCAGGAGGCTGGAGAGCCGGCGACCAGCTGCCCACCTGCGGTTCTTCAGCCCCGGGCCTGATGCCGGCGATGGAGCAGGTTCTGCGACCTTGCGCTGCGACCGCGATCCGTGCCCGCCCGACGGGCACAGTGGCCAGAACTCCCGAATGGAAGACCACGGGGGTGGGGGGAGGGGTTATGTGCAATGTCCCAGGGCCAGGAAGGGGTGCTCCTGGTGACTCAGGGTGCCGTTGGCAAGTGCCAGTGAATTTCTCTTGTGATTGGAATAGCAAGTAACGTTTTGTGGAAGAAGTTAACCTGGAAGACAGCTCTTTTCAGATCTTTGGGGTTTGTTTCCTTTTGAATCCACCGCCCTTCCCATCTGTGTCCTAGGTGTCTTTCATGAGGAAAGGTGGGATCCCAAAGTGCCTGGTTCCTCAACCCACTGGAGCTCTTGGGTCAGAAACATTTGAAAGGAATTCTTGAAGTCACAGTGACTGGTGCCGAGAATTAGGTGCTCAAGTGAGGGTTTAAATGGAAGGATCCAGATTTAAGAAGTAGTGAACTTTTATTTTCTAAAGTGGCTCTTCTGTGAAGAGTTGAGAGTAGAGGGGCGCCTGGGTGGCTCAGGAGGTTAAAGCCTCTGCCTTCAGTTCAGGTCATGATCTCAGGGTCCTGGGATGGAGTCTCACATCTGTCTCTCTGCTCAGTGGGGAGCCTGCTTCCCCCTCTCTCTGCCTGCCTTTCTGCCTACTTGTGATCTCTTTTTCTGTCAAGTAAAATCTTAAAAATAAAAAAGTTGAGAATAGAGATCTTCTCTTGAATTATTTTGAATAGAAGACTGAAGATGGGTGGGAAGAGAATAGGGTCTTACTTTTCTGTTAAGGTGGTGGGGTGACCTCAGCAGTAGGTTTCAGTGGAACATGTGATTGTGTCCAGTGTTTCTCACTTTGAACTCCAGGTTGGTCACAGAGATGAATCGTCCTTTGTGGAAATTGGCTCTGACCCAACCTCAGCCTGTTTTCTTTCCACTGTATCATCCTCTCTGGGTGTAATGTACGAAAACAGGCTGTCAAGCAGATTTCTGTACAACGCTGTAGAGACTAGATGAGGAGGTAAAATGTAAGTGCTTTCGAAGTGTTAAATACATAAAACCAGGGGCTCCTGGCTGGCTCAGTCAGAAGAGCATGCTACTTACTCTTGGTCTCTGGGCTGTGAGTCGGAGCCCCACATGAGATATAGAGATTACTTAAAGAAATACATAGAACCAGTATTTCCTGTCATAAAGCCTAAGACTGCAGTGATCCATCCTTCCTTTCTTCCTTCCGTCCTTTTTTATTTATTTTTTTAAAAGATTTTATTTCTTTATTTGACAGACAGAGATCATAGGCAGGCAGAGAGACAGGAGGAAGCAGGCTCCCTGCCGAGCAGAGAGCCTGATGCAGGGCTCGATCCCAGGACCCTGAGATCATGACATGAGCAGAAGGCAGAGGCTTAACGCTCTGAGCCACGCAGGTACCCCTCTTTCTTTCTTTTTTAAAGATTTTATTTATCCATTTGACACAGGGAGAGAGAGCACAAGCAGGGGCTGAGGAGAGGGAGAAGCAGGCTTCCCGAGGAGCAGAGAACCCGATCCGGGCCTCAATGCCAGGACCCTGGGATCATGACCTGAGCCGAAGGCAGACGCTTAACAGACTGAGCCACCCAGGCACCCCAGCAGTGATACTTTCTAAAGAGTTTTAATTTTTGTTTTCTAAAGTATTAACCCATACTGGTATGATCATTATGAGGTCTGCCGTTTGTCAGCAGGGAATGTTTACTCCTGTGTTCAGAAAGAGTTGTTACGTCTGTGTGGTTAATGCTTAGAGAAGTTAAATATGAGATATTAGAAAGATGAATATATGGTGAGTGTTGGTTATAACTTAGGGTTGTTCTCCCAAATTGAAACTTTATTTGCTTTAGCAGCTCATACGTATTCCCTAGGAAGTGTCTTCTTGGACCTCTCTAATGAGGAACCAGTTCATGGCTAGTTCCTCATTTAGTTTCTTTGGCTCATGTATTAGAAAATAAACATTTGAGAGGAGTGTACATAGTACAGCAGTTATATGCTGGCCTTGGGAATCACACTATTGATTTAATATTATGAGTGAGTCCACTCATTCTCTAGATTTATTTCAAATAAAATCAATCTCTCTGTTTTTGTTCTCAAGCAGTAGGTATTTAAAACTGTTGCTCCTTTTCAGGAATGTTGGCAGATAATGCTGCCTTGAAAAAGTTGTTTGTCACTTTGCCACGCACACTTTAAGGAAGTAGAAAATGATCCTACTGTTGATAAAACACAATCACTTTTTTTTTTAACATTTAGCATTTTTTCTTTCTTTTTTTTTTTTTTTGAACATTTTATTTATTTACTTGACAGACAAAGATCACAAGTAGGCAGAGAGGCAGGCGGAGAGGGGGAAGCAGACTCCCCGCTGAGCAGAGAGCCTGATGCGGGGCTCTATCCCAAGACCCTGAGATCATGACCTGAGCTGAAGGCAGAGGCTTTAACCCACTGAGCCACCCAGACGCCCCTAGAATTTTTTCTTGTGTTACACCTTTGCTAAACAATTTGTGACCTTTCATAGCTTTAAATAATAACCTTAAATTGTTTCACATCCTACTTCCGAGGAGACTTTCACCCCGTTTTGTCTCTTGGAAAAATTGGCAGCATGAATGCAGAGGGAAGAATAAGGGTGTGTACATCGAGTGTGGATTTGGTCTTACGTGTAGTATTCCTTTCAGATTTCAGCCGATGGTATTTTTAGCAGTTGATTGGCATCTCCTGCATAGTTAATACATCTGGTATCATTCATACTGTCTCTTACTGAGGCCTCCTCCCCAGGATTTTGGTTGTATGGGGTTTCTAGAAGTAGCTTACAAATCTTTTGCTTCCGGAAGTATAGTAGCTAATATTTTTTGTTTTCCTTCATCATACTTCATTTGATCCCACACCTAAGAGCTACTTAATGCATTTTTGTTATTTAAAAAAATGAACACTTTTGCGTTCTTTGCACCTGTTCTTGTTTGCTGGCTGTTCCAGCCTTCAGTGCATAAGGTCCTCCTTGCTTTCTTCTTGTTGGATTCTTTCCACCCTTCCAGAATCTGGTTTACTTCGTCTTCGTAGCTTGGTCTGGAGAGTGTGCACTCTCTGCCCTCAGGGAATTTGGAACTTGGGGTTCGGAACATGGCATAGTCAGTGATTATCCAGCTAAATTGTAATCTGTGCATGCATGGACAAGGCATAGGTTTACTTTGATTTTTTATTCCTTTCAGTGCTGCCTAGCCATATAGTCTGTACTTGGTAAAACCACTAGAGACTAAGGGGGTGATTTGTTATTTTGCTGAATTCAAGAAAGAGAAGGTGAAATTCATACTAAAAATGAAAGGATTGGCTGCATTTGGAGGGAATAAAGTGTGTTCCTAGTTTGCTGTAGAGCCTAGTGGTTGAAAAGGATAGCTAACATCAGTGCCCATTTCCTCTGTCCAGGCAACATGCTAAATTCTTTATGGGCAATATCCCAGCCAGTCCTGTCCCTCCTTTCCTAACCTGTAACCTCCTCCTAACCTCTTCTAACCGGACTGATGATAATTCTACTTCTCAGTGTTAAGAGGATTGCATGGGATAATGTGGCACAGTGCTTGGTGCTCAGAAAGTGCTCAATAGAGTAGTTGTGGCTGTAGATTTTGTTGTTACGTCCAGTGTCATGATGAAGAGTTGGCACTTGAATATGAAGTTGTGTTCATTGACCTTGAATCTCATTCTTTGTCTCAGTCCATGCTCATTCTAGATTTCCCAAAAACATAGCTTTCCTCTTTCTGAATTCTCACTTTTGGGCGGTCCTTGTACCTCATTTAGCCTTAAGCTTTGTTGTTTCTCACATCCATTCCTGTCTGTCCTCATCTAGTGCGCACATACACCCTGCACCCCCTCCCCCAATGCCGTGGTTCTCTATAGCTCTTAAGTTGACTGAGGGACAGAATTTCTTTGCTGGTCTATTTCCAGACTTTCTTCTCCTTTGTCATCTCCAGTGCTGTTAGAACACTCTTTCTAAAACACAGAATTGTTCTCTTAATCTTCGGTTTAAAATGCAGCCCTAGACCTCCATTCCAGGATCCCCACACGGTCCTCCCCGTCCTCTCACCCAGTAGATGCTCTACAAATGCGGACCGTGACTGAGGACAAAAGAGCACATCTTAGGAATTCTTTCCATACCGATGATAACCAGAAATTAAGGTTTCAAACTAAGCTGTCTTTTTATTATTTATTTAATTTTTAAAAAGATTTTATTTTATTTATTTGATAGAGAGATCACAGGTAGACAGAGAGGCAGGCAGAGAGAGAGGGGGAAGCAGGCTCCCCGTCGAGCAGAGAGCCCAATGCTGGCCTCGATCCCAGGACCCTGAGATCGAAAGCAGAGGCTTAACCCACTGAGGCACCCAGGCGCCCTAAGCGGTCTTTTTAGTGGTCTGGAAATAGGGAACAAAAACAGATTTTATTCACCTTTGGAATGTCACTAGTGAGTGCCTTTTGTTTTATTTAAATTTAATATTTCTGTTTTTATTAAATCAGTATTAAAATGTAATTATATCTATAGTGCAACCTCTAGTTCCTCTTTCAGTATTTACATGCTCATCACTAACAAAGACAGTGGGGTCAACCGTAACTAATTAATGATGTTAGCAAAAAGCCAAACACATGTGTTTTGTGTTTTTTGTTTTTTAGAATGGAAACTATTTGTTTTTACCAAATTGAAAGAGCATTCCTAGTTCAAAGAACACATGGCAATACTATCTTTGTGGCCCCCTTACTCCTGTGCTGCTTTGTCTCACTTCCTGGCAGAGACATTGTGGTTGAGCGTTTGCAGGGTAATCCTAGATATTTTTTTGTGAGCATTTGTGTGTACTAGATTTGCCAGCTGGACAGGGCTGCTGAACTGATTGCATCCCATACCACCGCCCCCAACCCCACCACCAACCTCTAGGAGCAAGTGTTCTTACCACTTTTACAGATGAGGGAAACAGAAGTGACTTGCTCAAGGTCACATCACTAGTTAATGGGAGCATCGGGGTTCAGCCCAGGTCTCTCTGGCCCCAAACACATGCTCTAACTAGTCATGTAATGCTGTCGAAACACTCCTCAGTTTGCTGCTTTTAATGAAAACAGGTTGATCTTTTGTCTTTAGCTTCTGGCATGAAATTAGCTTTCTAGATGTAGGAATGTCGGGTGGCTGGTTGGACCGCATGAAAGCACAGTTGATAGAAGTTGTGATGTGGCGGGGAAGGTGGGGCCGTTGGATTCTCATCTGACAAGGAAAACTTCGGAGACATTGTGTGTGTTTGCACCCCGAGTACTGCAGAGCCAACAGCGTTGTGCAGAGTTATATCAGGAGTCCATACAAGAGCTGAAAGAGATGGTGAAGCGTTTGGCCAAGGGGCAGAGCCTTCCTGATGTCACTCTGGTTCTAGAAGGAAAGAATTTGGAGCCTCTCTGCTCCCTGTTTTTATTACATTTGCCTAGCATGCTCAGTGCTCTTTCCTTCAAGTGCTTCATTGGGTTAGACACAGCATGATCTCAAAAGGACAGCCTCCTCATGTCCCTTCATCAAGCTAGGAACAGAATTCGTGACTGGTTCTGTTCTACTAATTAAAAAAAATTTTCCAAGGGATCCATAACTTTAAAAATCAGAGAATAAAAGGACTTCTGACAGAAAGTTCTAGCCTTCCTCATACTCCTTTTCTTCCTCTAAACTGAATGTTTATCCCTTTGCTTGCCCTGCCAGTTCACATGTTGAAACCCAGTTCCCGATGTGATGGTATTTGGAGGTGCTTAGTTCATGAAGGTAGAGCCCTCATACAAGGGATCAGTGCCCTTATAAAAGACACCCCAGGGCGCCTGGGTGGCTCAGTGGGTTAAGCCTCTGCCTTCAGCTCAGGTCATGATCTCAGGGTCCTGGGATCGAGGCCCGCATTGGGCTCTCTGCTCAGCGGGGAGCCTGCTTTCTCCTCTCTCTCTATGCCTGCTTCTCTGCATACTTGTGATCTCTCTCTCTCTGTTTCAGATAAATAAATAAAATCTTTAAAAAAAAATAATAAAAGACACCCCACAGAGCTCCCTGACCCCTTCGGCCACATGAGGACACATTGAGAAGACAGCCATCTGTGAACTGGGAAGCAGGCTTTCACCAGATGCTGTCTGTGCACCTTGATCATGGACTTCCAGTCTCTAGAACTGTGAGAAAGAAGTTTTGTTTATAACCCCCACTCCCCCCACCCATGTATGGTATTTTGTTACAGCAGCAGGAGCAGACGAAGACCCCATTCCCCTCAGGTGCAGCCGCACTGATTCTTCCCATGACTTCTCTTTTTGTTACTCTGGCAGTTACTGTTGAATTTCTAAAGAATAGTGCTCATCCATTTAGACTTCTATTAGCTTTATGATGTTGGATGCGGGCGTAGCTCCCTTAAACTAGCTCCTCCATCTTCTTTCTCCCTCATTCATGTAGTTACATCACTGTTTTAAATTCCTGTATTGGTTATTTTTTTAACTTAAAAAATTATTGGAATTCTCAGATTCCCAAAACATTTGCTCAAAAGACATGAAGTGTTATTTTACTGTTTATATTAGTCAGCTTGGGCTGTCATAACAAAATAACACAGATTGGGTGGTTTAAACAACAGAAACGGTTGGGTTTTTTGTTTTCAGTTTTGGTTTTGGTTTTGTTTTGTTTTTACAGTTCTGAGGGCTAAGAATCCAAGGTCAAGGTACCAGCATGGCTGATTTCTGGTGAGGACTCTTCCTGTCATATATAAGGCTGCCTTCTCCCTGCGTCCTCCCATAGCCTTTTCTCTTGTTTATGCTGAGAAACAGATTTTTCTGGTGACTCTTCTTAAGAATTCACCTGTCACATTGGAGCCTTACCTGGCTGACCGTCTCATTTAACCCTAGTTACCTCCCTGAAGGCCCAAACTCCAGTTATAGTTCCATTGGGGTTAGGACTTCAGCATGTGAATTTGGAGGTGAGAGTGGGGTGCTGGGGTACAAGTCAGTCTATAACACTATTTTAATTTGCATTTTCCTAATTACCAGGGAAATTGAACATCTTTTTGTAATGGGGGTGATTCAACTTTCCTCTTTGTAAATTGCTTGTCGTATCTTCTGCCCAATGAGGACAGAGTATCTTACTGATTTCTAGCATCTTTTTATGTAATCTGGATACTCAGTATACATTGCACAAATCTCCCATTCTCTCACCTGCTGTGTTAGTTTCCTATTGCTGCTCTAACAAGTTACCACAAACTAAATGGCCTGAAATAACACAGATTGTTTTGTTACAGTTCTGGAGGTCAGAAGTCTGAAATGGGTCTTGCTAAGCTAAAATCAAGATGTCAGAAGGGCTGCGTTCCTTTCTGGAGCTTCTAGGGAGAATGTTACTGGACAGAGAACCGGTTCTGAACTCAGGTCTGTCTGCTTGCTGATCAAAAATTAATACTCTAGAGACAAGTGACAGTGAGAAAGGAAAGTCGCTTTAGTCAGGAAGCTGGCAACCTAGAAGGCAGGTGGACAGACATCTCAAAAACCGTTTTCCCTGTCCAGGCCAAGCTGGAAGGATTTTAGAGGGGAAGACATGGGAGAAGGGAGGGGGCTGCATGCAAGAGAAGCAGGTGCTTGGATGGTGAGTCCAATGTTGGGACCCTGAATAGACTTGCTGGCATCAGTGACAGCTGTTTTTTAAATGTGGTCAGGCCTTGTCTTCTGGGAAAGTTTGGTCCTTCACTTCTGAAGGCCAGTGGTTTGCAAATCTTAAGAGGTTGGGTCTGCTACAGACTGAGGGAGTTAGGTCAGCAAGCCGAGAGTGAGTAAGCTTGAAATGAGTTTGCCCTTCAGACCGGTTGGAGCGCTATCACAATTTCATTTTGGAGGTTTTATGGGGGAATCCATTTTCTTGCCCTTTCCAGCTTCTGGAGGCCACATGTGTCCCTTGACAATACCACGTGTGAGGGAGGATGTGGAGTAACTGCAGCCAGACTCTCACACAATACCTGTTGGAATGTGGAACTGGAGACCCCAGCAGTGTCTGATAAACACACCTGCCCTATGATCTGGTGATTCTCCTCCAGATGTCCCCCGTTCAAAGGGCACAGGCCCACATTTTAGAATGTTTTTCGGGGCTTTATTCATAACAGTCTCAGGCAGGAAACAGCCCAATCATTCCTCCCCGAGAGGATGGATAATGCAGTACCGATACGTGTAATGCCATGCAGCAGGAAAAAGAGCTGATACATGCAAGAACATAGATGAGTGTCAGGAGCATTAGGTTAAGGAAAAACTCAGAAGAGAGCGATCCTCAGTGATTCCAGAGGTATGATGTGAAAGTAATCCATGATAATACAAATTGGAATGGTAATTGCCTTGAAGAAGGGAGGGATTGACACCAAAGAGGCAGGAAGGAACTTTCTGGGGTGATGAAAATGTGTATGGGGGCACCTGGGTGGCTCAGTTGGTTAAGCATCTGCCTTCAGCTCAGGTCATGATCTCAGGGTCCTGGGATGGAGCCCCAGTTGGGCTCTCTGCTCGGCAGCAGTCGGCTGTTCCCTCTCGCTCTCCCTCTGTGCCCTCTCTGTCAAATAAATAAATAAAATCTTTTTAAAAAAAAATTTTAAAAACGTGTATTGATTGATCCAGCTGGTAATTATGCGGGTATATATACATTTGCAACATTTCATTGAGTGCTACTATTAAGCTTGGTGCAGTTATTGTGAAAATTGTGTCTGTTGAAAGTACTTCTTTAAAGGAAAAACATTTTATAACATAGGGCCTCTCTGTTCCTGAAAGATTTGGTAAACCTGGCCCACAAAAATGCCTGAGTTTGGGGTCTCCCCTGGCCCTCCCCGACCCTCCTGACTTGGAAGCAGGGATAGGGATGGTTCTTTTTTATTATCAATTTAGTTTCTTTAATACTTACTGTGACCTTCAGGACTGTTTCTTCTTCTTCTTTTTTTTTTTTTTTTTTAAGATTTTATTTATTTGACAGAGAGAGATCACAAGTAGGCAGAGAGGGAGAGAGAGAGAGAGGGAGAGGAAGCAGGCTCCCTGCCCAGCAGAGAGCCCGATGCGGGACTCGATCCCAGGACCCTGAGATCATGACCTGAGCTGAAGGCAGAGGCTTAACCCATTGAGCCACCCAGGCAGCCCGAGACTGTTTCTTCTTGAGTTAGGTTTGGTAACTTAGATTTTCTGAAAAAATTCTTTTCACCTAAGCTTTCAGATTTATTTGGCGTTAATGTTATTTGTAACACTTTCTATTTTTACAACTGCAACTGTGATCTTTTTAATTTAGAATATTATTTGTGTGGGTCTTTTATTTTTGTTAGGCTTGCAGAAGATTTTTGTTAATCATTTCAATGAACCAGAGTTTGGTTTCATATGCTCTTCTCAATTATGTCTGTCTTCTGTTTTATTAATTTCTGCTTATATTGTATTCTTTATTTTGATTTGCCTCTAGCTACTCATTTGGACTGCTTAACCCATACTTTTTAAACTTTCTTGTTTTAAAATAAATAAATTTAAGACTCTGACTTTTAAGTATTGTGTTAACAGCAACCCACAAGTTTCTTCATGTGGTTTTTTCATCTCAGTTATGTTTAATGATTCTGATTGTGGTTTCTTTGTTAAGCCTTGATTATTTGACTGTGATTTTTAAGAAATTATAAATTCATGGCACCTTTTTAAATGATCCTTTTTATTGGTGATTTAATGACAGATGATCAGATGGTCTTCATAATATCAGTATTTTGGTATTCGTTGAAATATATTTGTAAGCTGGTACTTGGTCAATTTTTATAAATGTTTATCTGTTCTTAGGAAGAATATGTGGTTTTTATTTGCTGGGTAAGATCCTGTGCGATCGTCTTTTAGCTTAAGCTTACTATTGTTACTATATAAATAGACTCTATTTTTATTGTTTTTTGTCTGTTTGATAATCAGTTTATGATAAAGTCTTGATGAAATCTCCCACTAAGGCAGTGGATATTTAAATTCATTTTTCCTGATTTGGTTGATTTTTATTTCCAAGACACTGTTAAGTATTTACTAGTTACTGATTTCAGTTATCTTCTTGTTGGGTTATTGTTTTTTTAATTATTTAGGTAAGGTGCATCTCTGTCCCCACCAGTGCATTTCAGTTTTCCTTAAGTTATATTTTCATTGGGCATGCCTATTATTTTTTTTCTTAAGATTTTATTTATTTGACAGAGAACACAAGTAGGCAGAGAAGCAGGCAGAGAAGAGAGAGAGAGAGGAAGGGAAGCAGGCTCCCTGCTGAGCAGAGAGCCTGATGCGGGGCTGGATCCTAGGACCCTGGGATCATGACCTGAGCTGAAGGCAGAGGCTTTAACCCACTGAGCCACCCAGGCGCCCCTGGACATGCCTATTATTATACCTGCCCGTGTGCGTGTGCGCACGCGCGCGAATTTCTGCCGTTTTCCCTCACCCTGCCTTTTGGTGTGTTTTTTGAATGCTTTGGGTATGTCTCATAAATAATATGTAGCTGGATTTTGATAGTTTCTCCAATCTAATAATCTCATTCTTCTATTTATTTAATTTTTTAAAAGATTTTATTTGTTTGACAGAGAGATAGCACAAGAGCAGCAGGCAGAGGGAGAGGGAGAAGCAGGCTCCCCACAGGAAGCCCAATGTGGGACTTGATTCCAGAACCCTGGGATCATGACCTGAGCCAAAATCAAGTGAGACACTTAACCAACTGAGCCACCTGGTGCTCCTAGATGTCCCCCTTTTTAATGACACTAATCATGTTGGGTTAGGACCTACCTGAATGATTTCATTTTAACTTGATTACCTTTGTATTATAAAGATCCTGTCTCTAAATACGATCATATTCTGAAGGGTGGGGATTAGCTGAAGGTTAGGACTCTAATAAAACATCTTTTTTGAGGAGGTACTAATTCAACCTATACCTTTAAAATAGATGAAGGCAGCCTATAGAGGGGGGACCTTCAAATTTTGGGACTTCAAAAGCTTTGGCCCCACATCCGTCTCTACTTTTTGGGACACAATATACTACCCTAGTGGACTGTGCCTCTTGTTTTTGCCCCCCTCAGGCTTTAGCACAGTGGAGGGTCTTCTATGTAAGTAGCCTGGGCCATGCCAACCACAGTTGATATTGGGTATGGTCCCATGACTAAATGTGTGTGCTCTTCCTTTTCTTGCCTGATTTCTTCCCTCTGGTCTTCCTGTCTTGAAATGGTATGGTGAGCACCACCCAGCTCATCTTGAGGCTGACTGCCCCTGGAAGGGACAGCTCAGAAAATTGGAGCTGGACTTTGGTGTGATGTGTCGGTGGAGAATTTTGGAATCAAGGACTGCTTACTGAGGGGCAGGGTGGCTTCTCTGGCTCAGTAGCATGTGTGCCCAAGCCTGCTGCTATGACATGTATGTTTGTGTCCTCTTCCTATTAATTATTGAAGCTCTAATTACCAGTGTGATGGTATTTGGAGGTAGGGCCTTTGAAAGGTAATTATGGTTACATTAGATCGTAAGGGTGGGCCCCTATGATGGAATTAATGTCCCTATAAAAAGAAAGAGAGGCACCGATCTCTCTGTTCAAGTGCATGTATCAGGGAAAGGCCCGTGAGTACGTAATGAGAAGATAGCCATCTACAGACCAGGAAGGGCCCTCACCAGTCACCGAATCTGCTGACACCCTGGTCTAGGAATTTCCAGCCTCCGGAAGTCCGACAAATAAGTGTTTGTTGTTAGGTCACCCAGACTATGGTATTTTGTCATAGCAGTCCAAGGTGACCGAGACACCAGGGGAGCGGTTCCCATTCTTCTCTCTCTCCTTCACCTTGTGATCTTCAGACCAAGCCAGGGAATCTTGTCTAGGGAGAAGGGAGCCTTTGTATTGATAGCTCACCCACGTGGTTCATGGGATGTGTGTGTGCACTGTTGTGTTTAGTGAAATGTGGGTGAGGCCCTGTGTTTGGAGGTACACGGTGTGTGTGCAGTATTGCGTTTGTGTCATTTACTCTTTAAACAAGTAAGTTTTGAGTGAATTATGTACTGGGTTCTGAGCTCTCACCTCTACCACTTCATGAAAGCCACCCTTGTCAAGATCACCAGGGTCAGTTCTTACTCCTCACCCTACTACACCTGTGGGCTGCACATGACATACCTCATCGTAGGGTCAATATGTCCTTCTAGACTAGCGCCCTCCAGGGTTTTCTGCTGTTTCATTGCTTGTCCTTAGACTGCTTGACTTGTTGCCTCTCAGTTGCTAGACCTCTTCATATTGAAATCCTCCCAAGGCTCAGTCCGTGGAGTATCACTCCCTTATGATCTTACCCAGTAACATGTTTTGGAGCAGGCTGCTGTCTCTCAAATTGAGATCTGCAGACTGGACCTTTTCATTGAACTGCTGCTCATTCTCCACTTGCCCACTTGACATTGCTATTTGGAAACCATCCGTGTGCATGCACAAATGCACAAACATACACACACTCAGTCAAAACTAACTATTAACACTTACCCTGCCCCTATTTTTTCTTTCTGCATCTCAGTTAATACTCAGGCCAAAAATTTTAAAGTTGACTTTTAATTCCTTATATCCCACATACTTGGGCAAATATTTTTAGATCTTCCTTCAAAATGCAAAGAATCTTAACCTCTCACTGCCTTCAGCATAGCTCAAGCCATCAACCCCTCTCGTTTGGAAGACCACAGTTGGCTGATACTTGGTCTCAGCTTCTGCCTTTCTGACCCTACAGTCTCTTCTCAACACACCAGCCAGAGTGATCCTTTTAAAATTAAAGTCGAGGTGTCAGCCCTCTCCAAACCCTCGCCATTGCCTCCCAGACCAAGCAGAGTAAAAGGAGGAATGTTGGAATTATCAGGCCAGGAATTTTTAAAAACTGTGATTAGTATCCTCAGGGCTTTAATGGAAAAAGTTAGACAACATGCAAAACGCAGATGGATAATGTTAAAGAGAGAGATGGTAATTCTAAAGAATCAAAAGAAATGCTATGGGTGAGAAGAACCAAAAAAAACAAAACAAAACAAATGAATCCTTTTGATGGCCTCATAAACTGACTGGACAGGGCTGAGGAAAGAACCTCTCAGGTTGAGAATATGACAAAATATCTAAAACTGAAAAGCAAGGAGAAAAAAAGACTGAAAAAAATCACAACAATATCCAAAAACTGGCACAACCATAAAAGGCATAATACACATGTAATGGGAATGCCAGGAGGAGCAGAAAGAAAGAAAGGAACAGATGAAATATTTGAAGTAATAATGACTGAGACTTTACCCCAGTTAATGTTAGACATCAAGCCACAGATGAAGCTCAGAAGATATGAAACAGGATAAATGTCAAAAGAGTGATACCCAGGAGGAACATCTGGGTGGCTTAGGAGGTTAAGCATCTGCCTTCACTTCAGGTAATGATCCTGGGGTCCTGAGATCAAGCCCTGCATTGGGCTCCCTGCTTGGTGAGGAGCCTGCTTTTCCCTCTCCCTCTGCGTCTCCCCCAAACTCATGCATATGTGTGTGCACACCACGCACTAGTTCTCTTGCAAATAAAATCTTAAAAAAAAAAATGACGCTTAGGAATATCATCTTCAAACTTTAGGAAGTCAAAGATAAAAAGTCTTAAAAGAAGCCACAGATTAAAAACACTTTGCTTATACAGGAACAAAGGTAAGAATTATATCTGATTTCTTCTTAGAATCCATGCAAGGAAGAAGACGGGAGTGAAACATTTAAAGTATTGGAAGAAAAACCCACCAACCTAGAATTCTGCATCCTGTGAAATTACCCTCCAAAAGAGAAGAAATGAAGACTTTCTCAGACAAACCAAAACTGAGGGAATTTGTTGCTAGTAGATCTACCTTGCAAGAAACTAAAAAAAGTTGTTCATAGAGAAAGAAAATTAGATATTCAGAAACTTTGATCTACATAAAGAAAGGAAGAGCATCAGAGAATGAATACATGATGGTAAAATGAAGACTTGTTTTTCTTAATCTATTAGCTGTTAGATAAAAAGTAACACATTTATACATAGAGACACATATATAAAAAGGATATACTATGTATAAATGAAATGAATGTTAGCAATGGTACAAGGGATAGGAGGGGAATTAGGAATATTTTATTATTTATAAGGTACTCCTACTACCTATGAAGTGGTATAATTTTCTTTGAAAGGGAACTTGGATTAATTGTAAATGTATGTTGCCACTAAAAACAGTTTAGGGGAGCCTGAGTGGCTCAGTTGGTTGGATGTCTGCCTTTGGCTGGGGTCGTGATCCCAGAGTCTTAGGATTGAGCCCTGCAAAGGGTTCCCAGGATGCTCAGTGGAGAGTCTGCTTCTCTTCCCACTCCCCCGGTCATGCTTTCTCTTTCTTTTTCTCTCTCATTCTCTCAAATAAAATCCTTAAAAAGATAAACAGTTTAAAAAGAAGTATAACTGATATGCTAAGGAAAATGTGAGAATAGAATCCTATAAAATTATTTAAACCACAAATGGCAAAAAAAATCAAGGAAAACAACAGTAAGAACAAGATAAGGGCAACAAGTAGTAGTAAAATATGGTAGATATTAATCCAACTACAGATATACCTTGTTTTATCGATACTACACTTTTTACAAATTGAAAGTTTGTGGCTACCATGTGTCAAGTCTTTTGGTGCCATCTTTTCCAACAGCATTTTTTCTCTTTATGTCTCTGTCACATTTTGGTAATTCTTACAGTATTCCAAACTTTTAAATTATTGTTAGAGTGATGTGTGATCGTTGATTATGACTTACTGAAAGCTCAGATGATGGTTAGCATTTTTAGCAATAAAGTTTTTTTTTAAATTAAGGCATATACATTGTGTTTTAGGCATACTGCTATTGCATGGTTAACAGTACAGCTTAGTGTAAACATAACTTTTATATGCAATGGGAAGGCAAAATTCATTTGTATTGCTTAATTGTGACATTTGCTTTATTGCAGTGGTGTGAAATGAAACCCACAGTGTCTCTGAGGTATGCCTGTATTGCATATCAGTAATCACTTTAAACATCAATGGTCTTAAGTGCATCAGTCAAAAGAGAGAGATTGTCAGAGTGGATAGAAAAGTAAGACCCAACTACATGTTGTCTATAGAAAGCTCACTTTAAATATAAAAATACACATAGATTTAAAGTAAAGGGTTGGAGAAAGGTCTTACATGCTGCCATTAATCAAAGGCAGTAGGTGTACCTATGTTAATTTCACACAGTTTAAACTTCAGAGCAAAGAAAGTAAACAAGGATAAAGAGGAGTATTACATATTGACAAAAGGGTCAGTTCTCCAAGAGGATGTAGTAGTCCTTAAAGTGTATGTGCCTAACAACATATAGGCAGAATATGTGAGTCAAGAACTGATAGAACTTCAAGGAGAGATTGATGAATACACTACACATTCTTCTCAAGGTCACATTGGAACATTCTCTATGATAGTCCATATTCTGGGCTATAAGACATGCTGTGACAATTTTAAAAGAATAGAAATCATATAATGTCTGCTCTCAGACCACAGTGGAATTAAAATAGAAACCATAAACCAGAAAGACAGCTGGAAAATCTCCCAAATACTTGGGAGATTAAACATACCTTTAAGAAAGATTTTGGTTTTTTGTTTGTTTATTTGAGAGAGAGAGAGCAAGTGTCAGTGGTGGGGAGAGACAGAGGGAGAGGGAGAAGCAGACTCCCCACTGAGCAGGGAGCCTGACATGGAGCTTGATCCCAGGATCCTGGGATCATGACCTGAGCCAAAGACAGACACTTAACTAACTGAGCCACCTAAGATGCCCCAGTTTAGAGTAGAAATCTGTGAAACTAAAGGTGGGAAATCAACAAAATGAAAATCTGATTCTTTGAAATGGTTAGTAAAATCTGTAAGCCCTAGCCAGACTAAGAAAAAAGAAGACACAATATTATCAGAAATGAAAGAGGGAACATCACTACAAGTCTCATAGAGGGGGCTTGACTAGGAGTAAGGCATCCTAAAAGGTAATTGCCAGAGAAAGGTAAAATTAGGCTCATACAGATCACATTAAAATGAACATGTGTTTTGTTTTTACTTACATAGGGAACCAGGCACATGTTCTAAACAGTTCAGATGAAGTAAAAAAGCTCACATTTATGTGATGAAAGGAATTGAATTGCAAATCTGGGCAAACTGATTTTTCTAGAGGGAAGAGAAGTCCATGGGAACTACCGGACAAACAGTTTGCATGTGTGTCTGTCACCCACAGTTTTACAGAAAGCTGTACAATACGTCAAGACAAAGAAGGCTAGAATCTGATAACCTGAAAGGTTGTGCTGGACGGATACAATGCAGTGTTTTTCTGAAACACTATTTTTCTTCTGAAGACTTTCAGATAAATCAAGTACACTAAAATTTCATTAACTTAAGCTCATATAAATTGGTGAGCCAATGTGACTCAGGAAAAGTCGGAATTAGGGAACTTCCCTAAGAAAATATCGTAGGAGATGCCAGCTCTGTTTCTGTTTACAGCTTTGCTCTGATTTAGTCACTGGATAGATACCCTGTGATCAGCCTTTCTTATACACACAGGGAGAACCTAGCCCAGTAGGGTATGCTGCTCCCCTGCCAGTCTGTGGATCTGAGAAGTGACCTATCATCGCCTTGTATTCTGGCTTGGGGGCCAGAGGCCAAACCAAGCCTTGAGTCCCAGCCAAGGCTCTGCAGCACCTGCTGCCCTGGCCTGTGACCTTCCTTAGGGGGAGGCCTGTCCACCTTGCTGGCTCTTCTGCATCAGGAGCACTGAGGCTGTGTCTTTGATAATCCTGTCCTTCCTCTTCCCAGGCATTTTAGAGACATGCTTGGAAAAAGACCACTCTTGGGAGACATGAGGGAAATGGGCTGTCATTGAGACGACAAGATGAAGAGACTTGAATGTGAGTAAAGCCACAATGGACAATGAAGTTAAGAGTATGGAAGCAAAACAGGGCATGAAAGAGCAGAGTATCTGTTGGAACTATGTTTCTCCTGGACAGAAGTTACGAAGGCAAAGTTTTCATTGACATAGTTAAATGGGAGTGGTGAAAACAATGTTCTGGATTTTAAATAAGAACAAATCTTAAACAAAACAAAACAAAACGAATCTATGTAATTAGCAGATCATCCTTTAAGATTGTGCATCCTACTTTTGCATTGCAATAGCCTTTCTTAGGAAGTATTAATGAAAATATACTTGGCCAAATAAGGTACTTATAAGGAAGTCTGTTACATTCTCTCCCATCCTCCTTTTTCATTTTTCCGTTTGGTGAAATATAAAAAAAACCCTGTGATTTTATCATGGGATGAAAAAGAACTGGGAGACCCACTAGCAGTTTTTCCCTCTTTTGCTTTGATCATATCCGGTAACTGCTGACATTAGCTGTAGTGAGGAAGAAAAATAGCCCTAGATCTACTTAAGGAGCAAGCTAGGACCTAGATATACTGTTCTAGTATAATGATTCTGGATAAATGCTGCTTTGTGTGCTGAGAGAGTGTTCTACAGGATCAGTGGTCACATTGACTAACACCCTTATCAAGATTGTTGTGTTTGCTGGGTACCTGGGTGGCTCAGCTGGTTGGGCACCAGACTCTTGATTTTGGCTCAGGTCATGATCTCACGGTCATGATCTCACAGAGCCCTACATAGGGCTCTGTGCTTAGCAGGGAGTCTGCTTGAGATTCTCTCTCTCTCCCTCTCCTTCTGCCCCTCCCCCAATCACACTCTCCTAATAAATAAATAAATAAATATCTCTAAAAAAAGACTTGTGTTTGCATATCTGTTTTCACTTCTGGTTGAATATAAAGTGGACATTTGGGTGATATCTTTTTAGCACTTAAATAACAAAATGACTTTATGTTGTTTGAGGAACTCTTTTTTCCCAAAAGTTTTTGTTGTTATAAATGTATTTAACCATTTTTAAGTGCACAGTGGTATTAAGTAAATTTTTACTGTTGTGCAAACATCACCACCATTCACCTCCAAAACTCTTTTCATCTTCCCCAACTGAAACTCTATATCCCAATTAATAAAAACTCCCCTATCTCTCCTCTCTCCAGTCCCTGGCAGCCACCATTCTACTTCTCTCTCTTACGATTTGACTCCTAATACCTCATATAAGTGGAATCTTAACAGTATAGGACTTTTCAATGACTGGCTTATTTCACTTAGCTAATGTACTGACTGTAAGAGGCAAGTGAACTAAGTTTATTTGGCTTAGTCTCAGCCTCTGCTATTCGTGGAGCTCTTCTGACTTAACTAAAGTTGTTCTAAACTGAAGGAAGAGTTGTCCCCTTTTTGATTCTACAAAGTAACTCTGAGCGGCTCCTAGCAAGGGTATCACACCCAGTATGTATGCTGTATTTTAAGTAATCGTAAATTACAACCATTTTGGAGAACAGGTGAATGGTATCCATTAATGTTGAAAAAAACACACCCAGGTCAAGAACTCTTCTAGACATTTACTCTGCAGAAATGGTAAAGGAGACATTTGTAAGAATGTTTGCTATAACACACGTCTACTATTAGAAACCAAAAACATTAAATGACCATCAGTAGGGAGTAGATAAATAGAATATATAGTAGATTACTATATAGGAATTAAAACAAATTCATTCATTCACTCATTCACCAAATAGTTATTGAGTGTTTTATACCAGCTGCTCATCTAGCTATCGGGTTTACGGCTGTGAATAACACAGATAAACCCCTCTCTTCAGGGAGTTTCTAATCTCGTGGGGAAACAGGTCCTCAACAGGATCCGTGAAAGAGATTGTATGGTGGACAGTGATAAGGGCCAAGAAGAGAGAATAAAGCAGAAAAGGGGGATGCTAAGGGTTAGGCATGGGGTAGGACATGAAAGCTCGTGGGGTGACTGGGAGCAAAGATCTGAGGAAACGAGGGATCTAGCTTTGCTGAGGAGGAGTGTTTTGGGCCATGAAACATGAGGCTGAGGGTGGGGAAGAGAGAGGAACAGAACAGAGCCCGGCTGGAATAGTGAACAATCCGCGTCAAAATGGACTGAGCTGTGTGGAAAAAATCGAGTTGTAATGTATGCAGTAGCACACCATTTTTTTTTTTTAAGATTTTATTTATTTATTTGAGAACGAGCACGAGCTGGGTGAAGGGTAGAGGGAGGAGCAAACTCCCCTCTGAGCAGGGAGCCTGACGTGGTGCTCATGACTCAGGACTCCAGGATCGTGACCTGAGCCAAAGGCAGACTCTTAAACGACTGAGCCCGCCAGGTGCCCCAGTAGCACACCATTCTTACTAACAGCTTCTAGAGTAGAGGTTCTTAACGTGAATAAAAATACATATGATTGTAAAAGAAATTAACTATATTGAAATAGTAAATTTTTTAAACAGGTTTGTGTTATGAAAGTGCTTGGTTCTCAGAGCACTAGGTAGCAAGGCAGTAAATATACAGGCAAGTTCAAGTGTCACCCTTTAAAGAGCCATCAGTGTGAAGGCCATCATGGCTCGTTTGAATGGGGCTTTAGGCCAGCTGTGGTCTGGCCTTTGACTAACCCCCCTGCTTCCATGTGTCCATCAGTTGTAGGGAGTCACAGAGAGTAAAATATATAGCTGGACCATTGATGTGAGAACATAGGACCTGGCCATTTTGAGTCTGAACAATTAACTACCAGGCACAAAGCTGCAGCAGTTGCTTGGCTCCATCACCTCAGCACTTCTAGTCGGTCTGACAGCTGGTCTGGCACCTCTGTGATCATATCAAGGTTGTGTGAGCATAAATATTTTAAGTTATCTCTAGCAGCTGTAATGTGAGAGGGAAATCTGAATGCTCTTGGTGATGAAGTCAAAGATACTACTGATATTTTAATGCTCTTGCCTACACTTACGGCTGAAAGATATGATAAATTTTGGTTAGAAGTTAGTTAAGCTAAAGGTGATTTTTTTTCTGTCCAAATTCCAGGATACTCTGATACCTGCCCATGAATGCCAGGTTAAGAATTTTGCTCTAAAGCAATATATTTTTCAAGGCCACACACACACACACACACACACACATTTATAAACGCACTAAATTTGTGATTGTTTCTGGTGGGTCTAGGACTAGGGATGGTGTATAATATGTTATAGAAATAGAGAATATGTTATAAAAATAATTATGGTATTCGTAGTAGAAAACCAACCCCCAAACCCCTTAATATCCAGCAGAATTTGTAGACCAGATTCCAGTTCTTTCTATGCATCTACCTTGGTGGTCCTGTTTATTGATAGAAAAACAGCTGTTATGACAAAGGTAATGTCCTCACTTGGCCAGTGTGATTATCTGGGCTCAAATCCCAGCTTAACTTCTAAATGTGTTTATGCCAAATAATTTATTTTATAAATGTTTGTGTACTTTTAAAAAAGGCTTTGTTTACACCTTTTTGCTTCTTAATAGCAGTAATGGTTAAGCAGATTCCTGCTGCAGACCCACACTTCTCACTAGTTGTGTGATGTTGGACAAGTGATTTTACCTCTTTGCTTTGGTCCCTTATCTGAGAAAAGGGAATAGCGGTAGTATTTTTATCATGGGGGAAGGATGAGTCAATGAGTCAATATATGTGAAGCTCCCAGAAAAGTGTCTGGCACATAATAAAGACTCAGTAAATCTAATTCTTATTCCTCTTCCTCCTTCTTGTCCTCCTTCACCTCCTAGACCTTGGGAAATTCATCCTACCTGACTCATGCGCTGTAGTCAGCATCCGCCATTTTTCAGGTCTCCTCCAAGTTAGCAAATGTTCCTTTAGCGTCTTCTGTGTGCAGTGTGCCTGGAGCCCCCTTACATCTATTCGATTATTTGTTTGAATGTTGGAGATACACTGAGAATAAGACCATAAGCCCAGAATCTGCCCTTGCTGAGATTTAATGAAGATGTTTTCTAGATGTAAAGTGCATGAAAAGGAAAGAGTGCCTGCCTCTCCCTAGGAAAGGGGAAATAGGCAATAGGCTTGGGGGGGGGTGCTTCTGCTTGAGCTGAGTAGAGATTTGCCTACACTAGGAAGGCTGCATGACAGTCAAGGCACTTGTGCTTCCTGGACAGAACACGCTCTTGCTTCTTCGGGGCCTTCATAGATGGTGTGGCTTGGGCATGGTGTGCCTGTGGGATGTTGCCAGGCAGGTCTGTGCTTTATTTCCCCTCAGCCTAGACTCAAGTGAGCTGATACTTGCATTTTAGGAAGGTAGCAGTGGAAGGCAGTGTGGGAGAGGGTCTGAAAGGGGAGACTGGAGGTAGGAAGGCCTGTTGGAAGAAGAGGCAAGTGACCTTGGTAATGGTGTGGGCTAGGAGAGCAGGGGACAGGAGCACCTTTGCTGGCCACCTGACCCTCTGCTGTATGGCTGCTGCCCAGACAGTGCCCAGCACACAGGACTTGGGCTGCAAATGCTTTCCAAATAAATGGGTGAGACACTCGAGAGACAGATTTAGTGCCCCAGTTTCCAGCTCCATCTGCCCCATGGATGGTGGGAAGTTAACTGGAGGCATAGTGTGGAAAGAGGGGTGAATTTGAGGGGAAGACAACGGAGTCCGATTTGAATATGTTGACTTTGAGGTGCCCTGTGACCTCTACATAGTGGCTGGAAGTCTAGAGTCATGATCCCAGAAATGGAAGGGGTGGGTAGAGGAGCAAAAGGAAGGTCACGGAAGAAGCCCTTGCATTTCCAACCAGACCATCATCTATTTGGCAGACTGCTAGCAAATCTGTATGTCTAGCCAGGCCTTCCCTCCTGAGCTTCTCCAGATGGCATTCCCTCATACTGCTTCACTCACCGTGCTTAAGGTAGAGCTCACCACTTCCCAAAACGTGGCTTTCCTCTTGATTTTTCTATTCTTTCCGATAGCCCTGGAGCCTTTCTGTTACTGGCCAAAACTGTAATGTTTTCTCTTGGACAAAATTTAATAAAATTTCAACTCCTCAGAATGCTTAAAATTGAAGGTTCTAGGGGCACCTGGGTGGCTCAGTGGGTTAAGCCGCTGCCTTCAGCTCAGGTCATGATCTCAGGGTCCTGGGATCAAGTCCCGCATCGGGCTCTCTGCTCAGCAGGGAGCCTGCTTCCCTCTCTCTCTCTCTCTCTCTCTCTCTGCCTGCCTCTCCGTCTACTTGTGATCTCTCTCTGTCAAATAAATAAATAAAATCTTTTAAAAAAATTGAAGGTTCTAACTTCTCTTGAGTTTTGTTCGAAGGGCCTTTTTAAAAAAGATATTTCTAGGGGCACCTGGGTGGCTCAGTTGGTTAAGTGTCTGCCTTTGGCTCAGGTCATGATCCCGGAGTCCTGGGATCAAGCCCCGTATTAGGCTCCCTGCTCAGTGGGAAGGCTGCTTCTCCCTCTCCCATTCCCCCTGCTTGTGTTCCCTCTCTCTTGCTTTCTCTCTCTCTGAGATAAATAAATAAATAAAATCTTAAAAAAAAAAAAAAAGATTTTTCTAAACTATTACCTTTTGAAAATTTTATTTTACTTTATTAAACATTTTCTTTTCTTTGAGTATAGTTGACTCACAATATCACATTAGTTTCAGGTGTACAATATAGTGATTCAGTGTTTCTCTATTGTATGCCATGCTTACTGCAATGCAGCCTCCATCTGCTCAAATATCACCTAATAGCTTTTTCCGCCATTCTCTTCTTGCTTCTAGATCTTCCCGAGGCTCATTCCCTCATCCCCATTAGGTCTCTGTTCAAGTGTGACCCTCTTGGGATGCTTTCTCTAATCTCACTTTATCCCTAATAGCACCCTTCATCTTTGCCATGCTTGATTTTGTTGCATATCATTTAGTACTGTATGATTGGCTATTTTTTTTTTTTTACACTTATCATTACCTGCTCTTTAAAAAAAAAAAAAAAAAACAAACACAACTCTCCCTCACTAGAATGGAGGGGAGCAATGTTGTCCTTTTTACCATTATATTTCTGGTCCTTTTCAGGCATTTGCAACCATGTGTGATATATTGTGTTAGGTCCAACTCACAAATTTGGAAGCTTAGGCTCCGCAGAGTCAGTTATTGAAGGTCAGGGTCACATGGTTTGTAAATGATAAAGCCAGTGACTGCTTCGCTGGGGATTTTTATACTTGTCAAGCTGCCTTCAGTAAGACACATTATTATAAGCTTGTATTTTCACTCACCATAGGGACCAAACTCCTCAAATGGAATACATTAGTGGAAATAGCTGTTATAGTTGGATATTTCTGATCATTAAAAAAAATACCTTTTTTTTCCCCAAATTCAGGAGGATATGGCAAAAAAAGTGGTCGTAGTAAAAAATGGAGGGAAATGCTGAAGCTGCCTCCTGTCAGCCAGTGCAGCAAGCTTAGACATTTCATTGGTGAGTAAGCAGCGCCAGCCTGGAGATCGTGTCTGGCATTGTACCATTTGTTAGATGTTATTCTTTTAAGAAGTAATATGTACTCATTGTTCTGTATGGAACAAAAGAGTAATATAGTAAATGTTCCTCTGCCCTTGACCCCACTAATCATCTAGAAGTGAACATACAATTTTCTAGTTTCATCCATGCTGTAGTTTGAATCAGTACTTAATTCCTTTGTTTCTTGGCAAATAACATTTCACCATATGCATATATCACTTATTTATCCATTTGTCAGTAGATCGATGAGCTGTTTAAATTTTTTTGTCTATTATGAATAATGCTGCTAGAAACATGCCTGTACACGTGTTTTCTTTGTGGTAGGGTATACATAAAAATTACCATTTTAACCACTTCTAAAAGATTTTATTTATGAGAGAGAGAATGAGAGTGTGCACGTGTGTTGGGGAGGGACAAAGGGAGAGGGAGATAAGCAGACTCCCTGAAGAGCATGGAGCCCACGTGGGGCTTGATCTCATGATCCTGAGATCATGGCCTGAGCTGAAACCAAGAGTCAGTTGCTTGACCAACTGTGCCACCCAGGCTGCGCCTCATTTTAACCATTTTCAAATACAAAGTTCAGTGGCATTGATTTGGATATTGTATATATGTACTACACTTTGTGTATCCATTCATCTGTCAAATGGGTTGTTTCTACCATTTGGCTATTGTGAATAATGCTGCTAGGAACATGGCACAAATGTTTGAGTCCCTGCTTTCATTTCTTTTGTGTATATACCCAGGATTGGAATTGCTGGATAATATGATAATTCTATGTTAACTTTGTAAGGCACTGCTAGACTGTTTTCCAATGTGGCTATACCATTTTATGTTCCCACAAACACTATATGAGGGTTCCAGTTTCTTCATGTCCTCTCTGAGGACATGACTTTTATTTTCCATTTTGTTTTTATTATAGCAATCTGAGTGGGTGTGAAGTGGTTTCTCATTGTGGGTTTTTCTTTTCTTTTTTTCTTTAATTAATTTTTTTAAAGTTTTATTTATTTAGGTAATCTTTACACCCTGCATGGGGCCTGAACTCACAGCCCCGAGATCAAGAGTCATTTGATCCTCCGACTGAGCCAGCCAGGCACTCATATCTCATTGTGTTTTGATCTGTGTTTCCCAATGACTAATGATACTGAATATCTTTTCATGTATTTATTGGCCATTTGTATATCTTCTTTGGAGAAATACCTGTTCAAATCCTTGTCCATTTTTTTAAAGTAGGCTCTGTGCCTAGCGTGGAGCCCAATGTGGGGCTTGAACTCATGACCCTGAGATCAAGAGTCAGATGCTAGCTTAACTGACTAAGACGTCTAGGCACCACCTTTGCTCATTTTTTAATTGGATTGTTTGTCTTGTCTTTGTTGAAATGTAAATGTTCTTTATATATTCTAGTTACTATACTCTTATCAGACAGTTGCTTTTCAAATATTTTCTCCCATTCTGTGTTTTCTTTTACTTTCTAAATGATTTCTTTTAGGAACACAAGTCTTTATTTTGATGAAGTCCAATTGATCTATTTTTTTTTTCTTTTTTTTGCTGTGCTTTTGGTGTCATATCTAAAAAACCACTAGTTAATCCAAAGTCACAAAGATTTACACCTATATTTTCTTCTAAGAGTTTTATAGTTTTATCTCTCACATATAGATATTTGATCCAGGTGGAGTTAATTTTTGTATATGTCGTGAGGTAGGGATTCAGTTTCATTCTCTTGCATTGGATATCCAGTTCCAGAACCGTTCATTGAAATGACTATTTTTTCACCATTGAGCTCTCTTCATGCCTTTATAAAAAATCCCGTGACTGTAAAGGTGAGGGTTTATTTGTAGACACTTGTGAGGAAACATGTGTTTGTATCTAGGGCCTACCCAGGTAATCCAGGAAAGTCTGCCATCTCGAGATTCTTGATTTCATCATATTTGCAAAGGCTCTTTTTTATTTTATTTATTTATTTATTTATTTGACAGAGAGATCACAAGTAGGCAGAGAGAGAGAGAGAGGGAGAAGCAGGCTCCCCAAGAGCAGAGAGCCTGATGATGTGGGGCTCAATCCCAGGACCCTGAGATCATGACCTGAGCCACAGGCAGAGGCTTAACCCACTGAGCCACCTAGGTGCCCCAACAAAGGCTCTTTTTTAAAAGTAAGGTCATATTTATAGGGATTAGGACCTGGTACATTGGGAGGGCCATTATTCAGCCTGCTACCGATGGTAACTCTAGGCTTTACTTTTTGAGGAACTGGTAAGTTGTTTTCCAAAGCAGCTGCATATTTTACATTCCCACCAGAACTATATGAGAGTTCCAGTTTCTCCACATCCTTGCCAACACTTATTTTCATTATAGCCATCCTAGTGAGTGTGATTGGCATTTCACCTATGACCAATGATGTCAAACACCTTTTTTATTCGTTATTGGCTGCGCTTCTTTGAGCCAACTGATATTTGATCCATAGTGTTAATAGTATTTTTTTTTAAGATTTTATTTATTTATTTATTTATTTATTTGACAGACAGAGATCACAAGTAGGCAGAGAGGCAGGCAGAGAGAGAGGAGGAAGCAGGCTCCCTGCTGAGCAGAGAGCCCGACGTGGGGCTCGATCCCAGGACCCTGGGATCATGACCTGAGCCGAAAGCAGAGGCTTTAACCCACTGAGCCACCCAGGCGCCCCTTAATAGTATTTTCTGCATATAGCACCAAGTGATTAGAATGGAGGTTGCTTCCATTATTTGACATTTGCATTGTAGTTAAGATATAAAATTTACTTTGGGACTATTTATGCTATTGAACGTATTCATAGGGTTATAGAAACATTTTCATGTCTATTTGCATATTAATTACCTCAGTATGTTTCTGATTCTTTGGGGGTAAGTTTTAGTGCATAGAATGAAGTAAATTATATTAAATGTCCCATTAGTTAACTTTTTACCCCAGTTCATGCTCTTTTTAAAATTAGTTTATTTTCATTGAGATATGTAATTTACATATAACGTTGTGTAAGTTTAAGGTGTACAGCACCCTCAGTTAAGTTTTAAATGTGATCGTTTATTTGCTTCCGTGTACCTAGCACTGGGTATGGCCCTACCAATACAGTGGCTAAGAAACAGATGTGACCTTTGCCCTCTTGGCAGAGAGAGTTACAAAATAAAGAATTGCAGGAATAAACTTCATTACAAACTGCAGTAAGCCCTTTGAAGGAAAAGGTACAGACTTTTGGGTAAGTACAGGATCCCAAAGTGGGACAGATCATGACAATTTCCAGGGACATGAAAAAGGCCAGTCTTCCTGGAGTGGAAACAAAGAAGGACAGTGGCACTGTGTGAGAGGAAGGGAGGGAGGCAGGGCTTGTGGGCCTGGTAAGGGCATTTGTCTTAGTTGAAAGTCGACCTGTCAGATTTCCATCAGAGGGATGATGTAAGTGGATGCACGTTTTTGAAGGGCATCTGGGGTTTCAGTGTGAGGACTGATTTAGAGTGCGGAGAGGGGAGCGGGAAGGCCAAAGGAGCCATTGTTGCTACTGCTGGTGGGAGTGATGGAAGCTTAGTGTCAGCTGGAGGCATGGAGCCTGATGACTATGAGAGATCTCTAAGAAGTGGGATCTGGTTGATTTATGTGGAAGTAGGAAGGACGGGGTCCTAAGGATGACTTCCAGGTCTGATCACCCACCGATATCAGGTTCACAGGGTGAGGGGCTGTGTTGGATGCAATCTGTGCATTCATGTTTAGAGATCAGAGGAGTCTGGGCTATAGGTGCAATCTGGGAGTTATCTGTGTCCCCTGGTGTCTCGGCATCACATGACTGGGAGTGGATAAGCTCTTCCTAGAGACTAGAGGACGGGGAAAGAGCCCTCGCATCCCCGTGTGGCTCAGGCGAAGCACACCAAAGAGGAGCAGGCGGATGGGTCTGTATGCAGTCTGGAAGTGGAGGGGTCAAGAGACGGGCAGACTAGGATGGATCCAGGCAGGTGGGTATGCAGCAGAAAGGTTGAGCAGCCACTGGTTTTGCCCCCAAGGTCAGGGTCTTTGTTTCTATCTCTAGTGCTCAGCCACAGTTTTGTTAAATGAATGAATGAAGGAATGAATAAATTGGTGACCTCAGCTGGAGTTGTGTCAGGCAGATGTACAAGCAGACTTCCCCCAATGAACGAACGTGCCCACTCAGCTACCCTCTACTTCGTAAGCAGATCTTTATTTTACTAGTTTACATGTACATTTGATCTAGTGTGGTAGTAAGCATATTTGGGGATTTTCTGAATTTTATCCTCTGATTGTCCTAAATTTGTGGATGCTGGAAAATCCATGAGCTATAAAACTTTGAGTCAGTGTCCTTTCTAAAGGAGAATCACTTTGAAAACAAGAGAGAAAGCTTCTGGTAAATGGCTCATTCTTGTCTTGGAATTTGGTGCATTTAGAAACAGAGTCTCTTGACTAGCTAGTCCCCCTTCTAACTCGGCCCATCAGGAGAGTGCCTCTCAGGAGTGGACTTGGACTCTGGTGCACTGTGCCTTCCAGGCCCAGACAGCTTCTGTACTCCTTCTCCCTGTCAACTGTGGCAGGGCTCCAGCCTCCCCGTGGCCCGAATTTCCTGTGGGGCAGGGCCTCTCTCTCTCTCCCTCCATTCTGCTCACTCATGGCTGGAACAGTAGATGGTTCACTGTGTAGTCTCTGAGGAGTCAAAAGAAGAAGCTGGGTCTTCTGGTTCCTGCAGGACCAGGGCATCTGATGGGAAGACAGAAGGAGGCTGTCTGCTGCTTCTGAGATGTATTTTTTTTTAATAAAAGATTTTATTTAGGGGCACCTGGGTGGCTCAGTGGGTTAAGGCTCTGCCTTCGGCTCAGGTCATGGTCCCAGGGTCCTGGGATCGAGCCCCACGTCGGGCTCTCTGCTCAGCGGGGAGCCTGCTTCCCTTCCTCTCTCTCTCCCTGCCTCTCTGCCTACCTGTGATCTGTGTCTGTCAAATAAATAAATAAAAAAATCTTAAAAAAAAAAGATTTTATTTATTCATTTGACAGAAGAGAGATCACAAGGAGACAGAGAGGCAGGCAGAGAGAGAGGGTAGAAGCAGGCTCCCCACTGAGCAGAGAGCCTGATGTGGGGCTCAATCCCAGGACCCTGAGATCCTGACCTGAGCCGAAGGCAGAGACTTAACCCACTGGGCCACCTAGTTGCCCCTAAATGTCAGATTTTTAAAGACTGATTTAGAGAAACATTTTTAAAATTCCTGATTATATTACTTCGTATAGGTTCCGTGATGTTGCTGTCGTTGCTCTAAGATTCTGTTAATGTCATCAGTGTGAAAATTGGAAGTTGCTATAGGATGGAGAAGATTGTATGTGTCATGAAATATTTTGAAATAATTAAAGGACTTTACTGAGTAAATTATCACCTATATTCCCACCACCCAAATATAAGTGGAAGATTTTGGAATTAAGGTGTTTTTGAACCATGCACCATTTTTGTTCTTGTACCTGAGCCAATCTAAAAAAACCGGACTGGGTAACATGAGAGGTTTTCTTGTGAGGTGCCTGTACCAGTGCTGTGTCCAGTCTGAATGTCCCCGTTGTCTTCCCAACACACCACAGGACCGTCTTGTCCCTGAGGCCAAACTCCTGTTGATTGGGCTTTCTCAGCCAGGTGGTGTGCTGAGGCCCTTCATTTCCTTCACTGCCCTGGCGCTGTGGGCACCGGGCAGCGGTCTCATTTTCCAAAGGAATGTGAGGTGTGTGCCATGTGACCTGGTCTTGTCTCAGGCCTCCTCATGCTCTTTGATTTTGCCTTGCTTCCTTCTGGAAAAACCTAAGGGGCTCCTAACCTGTGTTTCTGTTTTTAAAGCTCTTTCAGAAAATGTGGCTTACAGCATGTGATCATTTACTCAAGAGATTTTACAGTTACGACAGAAATTTACATAGTATCTGAGCTTTAGGATATAGACCTAAAATGCACAAATAATCTTAACATTCTTCCTGCTTGCACCTAAATTAAGACTTGTAGCTTCCTTTACAAGTAAGGACTCAGATTTAGCCATTAAGAGTTCTGGCTGAAATTAAGGGTGATCAAGAAATAAATCTGGAAAGCTTGAATGGAATCCATCTCTAATAAGCAAATATTTTTTTAGTATCTGAGGATGATATAAATATAAAATGCAAAACAAACTAAAATATACCCACAGCTACCCCCACTCCACATACCCCAAATAAACTTAAACTGCGGACATTTGGTTTGCCAAATTAGCCAGGTTAATTTGGAGCACACTGTTTTCTCCCTGGCCAGGCTGTTCCCTCCTGACCCCCTGCTGTGGCGTCCTTTCCCCAGATCTCCTCGGCTGTGGAGCAATTCCTCAACCCAGGTTGAGAAATCTCAAAGAGGTCTCCCACCCCATTGATGTAACTTTGGCCACCTGCTTTGCAGCCCCTTCCTCTGCTCACGGGGCGCAACTGGCCTCTCTTCCTGTTTCTCTACCGGCAAATGATCTCGATTTCCCCAGTGCTGCCTACACCATACAGATCTTGGTGCCCACTATATGAACCAGAGTCTGGGACTGTTCTGCTCACAGGTTCTCATCTCCATGAAGGGTACTGCCTTCTCCCTGTTTACCCCATCAGCTTCCTCATTGTCCCCTCAGTAAAGGATGGGTTCCTTGAGAGTAGGGCTCCTGTGGTTCTGTCGTCATGTCCTCACTGTTAAGGGGGAGACTTGACAGAAGTTGAATGAGTTGCCTTCTGAAATTCTTTTGTTACCAGAGAATTGGCTTCTCTCTTCCCACTCTGCTGCCTTTGTTCCTGTCTGGCTCCTCTTACTGATGGTTGGTCCCATTGCCCCACTTCGCCTCCACTGCCCTGGGACCTAGGTAGCTCTCAGGAGCAAGCACTTCCCAAAAGGTCTCTGCTTTCCTTAAGATGCTAAACTTAATTTTGTGAAGAGTCCATGAAATGATACATAGAAAGGACTCAAAATAGTACCTGACACACGTGAAGAATTGTCACCACTAACTGTTATGCTCATCTCTATTCTAGGGTAGAGGGAAGTCTTGGTATGATATCAAAGCTTGTGGAAAATACAATCTCAGTCTTTTTTTCTTTTTCTGCTGTGTTGTAAAGCTTAATTTGCCTCTATATTTTGCTTCCCCGAGTCCCCTTTTTCAGCCATACTTGTTGGGTCAATCGCTTACCTTCTATATCTCTTGGTTCACAGACTATTTTAAGAATTAAAATATGGTACAGTAGTACATATTATAATTATATTCCATATCATTCCATAATTATATGTGATCTGGAAACGAGCAAGTGTTGTTGGAGCCAATAAAAGGAAACTATTCTGCACTGCTCACACTTTGCCAAGGATAGTATTCCCGATATTTTGATAGGGTTATTTATTTTTCTATATTTCTTTGCTTCTTCTGTATCATACCCACTGTTTGTCATTTTTGGTTTCTATTTTTTTTAAGTTTCTCTTGTTTTATTATTAAAACTCCATAAGTAATTTTTTTGTAATTCTTTTTTTAAATAGGGTGAATGGAAGGTAAAGTTTTGAGTTCTTAAATTTTGGAAAATGTCCCTTTTTTGACTTCTTGTTTGATAATTACAGAATATTGAATTCTGTTACAGAATATTTCCACCTCCCTTGACCCCTGTACTTTGAAAACATTGGTGTACTAGTTTCTGGCTGCGTTAGTACAGTGTCGCTGATGCTTTAGATCTAGTAGCTAACATTTAACTCTTTCTCAGAGGTTTCCTCGTTTCTCCTTACTGTTGGGAGTATCACCGGGCTGCCCCTGGATGTGGGTCGGCTGTCAGTGGTTATGTGTAGCGTTTTGTGGGGCCTCTAAATCTAGGCGCCTAGCCAGTCATTCTGATCAGGACTGGGACAGCTCCCCAAGCCCCCGGGGGGGGGGGGGGGGCCCCCCCCCCCCCCCCCCCCCGGGGGGGGGGGGGGGGCCCTCCGCTCCTCCCACCTCTAGCGAGTGGGTGGGGCTCCGCACCGGGCTGGAGGCGTGTGGGCGGGGTTCCTTTAGGAAGTTCCAACTGTCTGTAGGGTTTAAACTGAGGGTTCTTCAACAAATCCAAGGAGCAGCTTTCTTTCAGATTATCCACAAATTTTGGACTCCTGTGGATACCCTGTTTCGTTTTCCATGTTGGGTTTCGTTCTTTTTGTTGTGGCTTTGGTTTTTGTTTGAATTTTTGGTCTTATTCATAGGAATCCAGGAGAAAAACTAGCAGACCTGTATGCTCCATTTGCAGTCCTTAGCTGGAAACTAGGAACATTCCCAAACCCTTGAATTTGGGAGGAAAGTGTTAAAAACTCTCAGTATTATAAAAATGTAAATTTTTCACTGCCTGTGTCTTTTTTTTTTTTTAATATAGTATCCCTAAAATAAAATGTGCTAGTAAAATTGGGCAAAGTGGGTGGTAGATATTTTGCAAAACTGTTATTTGTTGAAACAAGCAATTGTGCACTGGCAACCAAAGTATTTCTCTCCTTGCATATACTTTTTCATTTGGAGTCTCAGCCACCTAAAGTAGGATTATTTAGAGTCTTAGAACGACTTGGCATGGGTAAACCCTTTAATTGAGGAATTTGTTATGGCTTCCTTACTTTTCATTAATTTTTATTTAATTCTTAAGCTTTACAGCCACTATAGGAGTACTTCAATACTGCTAAAAGAACAACTGATTTTCTTGCTGTTTAAATAAACCTATTTTGAACATAACATTTCTGTGTTATATCCCTCTTGATATTTTGACTAAATATTAGTGCCTTGTTCTCAAAACAATATCAGTGTGTGTGGTAAGGTTAAGGTTTATAACATATTGCCCCACTGAAAAGAAAAAAAAAATCCCAAGAGCTGTTTTAAAATAATTAAACATATGTAATGTTTGTAACTGGTAAAAATGTAGCAAAATGGAAAAGAGTTTCTAAAAATGTACTTAAGTACATTCTTGTGGTGTATTTCACATACCTGCAGTTTGGGCCAAACACACTGTGGGGTGGGGACAGACCTATGGGAGGATGGAGCCACATCTCTTCTCTGCCCGTCTCCGCTCTGCTGTGACCTTGACTGCTCTGTTCCCCAGGAGTACTGCTCCCCTGTGTAATTCCTTTTGGAGAGCAGCAGGGATATTTCCAATTACACGTCACACACCTTTCTTTATCAATTCTTTTTTTTTTTTAAGATTTTATTTATTTATTTGACAGAGAGAGATCACAAGTAGGTGGAGAGGCAGGCAGAGAGAGAGAGGAGGAAGTAGGCTCTCCGCTGAGCAGAGAGCCCGATGCAGGGCTCAATCCCAGGACCCTGGGATCATGACCTGAGCCGAAGGCAGAGGCTTTAACCCACCGAGCCACACAGGTGCCCCTCTTTATCAATTCTTCCAGCTCCTTTGGCTCTGTCCAGATTTTATAAACATTCATGATGACCCAGTCTACATTAGTAAACAAATGAGTAGTTTAAAAAAAAAAACCCACAAATACTATTTTTTACTTTTTTCTTTTTAATCAGGTGAAAACAGCAGTTCAGAAAAAACTTTCTGAATTGTAATGATCATATTGGTTTATTTCTTATCTCCTTCCCTCACCTAGAAAAGGATTATAGCAGTCTTTGTGATAAGCAACCAATAGGAAGACTTCTCTTCAGGCAATTCTGTGATACACAGCAAGATCTAAAGGGATGCATTGAATTCCTGGATGCAGTGGTAAGCAATTTAGCTCTGTGTTGAACTACCCATTCTTGTGCATGTGAAAATTAACATACTAGATCTGAAAAATTAGGTCTAAGTTCAGTAGACCTTGGCAATGACAGTAAGAGTAGAAAAACTGGTTTTTTGGTGTCATGTTACCTCGGTATGGAAGTCCTTATATGATACATCTCCATATCTGCGGTTTTTGCTTTCTGTGCTTTCAGTTAACTGAGGTCAGCTGGAGTCTGGAAGCAGATGGTCTGCCTTCCGTCCTGTGGTCAGTGCAGGCGCACTCAGATATTGCGGGTCTATGTCCACACCACGGCAAGAAGCGAATATCGCAATGAAGCATGTCAAATAAATTTTTTGTTTTCCATTGCATATAAAAGTTATGTCTACACTATACTATAGTCTATTAACTGTACAATAACATTAATCTAAAAAAACACTCTGTTGCTAGAAAATGCTAACCATGCTTCAACCTTTCAGCAAGGCATCATCTCTTTTGCTGGTGGAGGGTCCTGCCTGGATGTTGATGGCTGCTGGCTGGTCAGGGTAGGGGTTGCTGAAGGTTGGAGTGTCTGTGGCAGTTTCTTAAAATAAAACAAGATGGAAGTTTGCAACATTGATTGACTCTTCCTTTCACTTGAACACAGTATAGTTTTGTTTTGTTTGTTTGTTTGTTTTAATTTTATATATGAGAGAGAGGGCATGAGCATGAGGGGGGGAGGGGCAGAGGAAGGAGGAGACTCCCCTGAGCAGGGAGCCTGTGGGACTCCATCCCAGGACCCTGGGATCACAACCTGAGCCAAGGCAGAACTGACTGAGCCACCCAGGCACCCCTAGAGGCCATCATAGGGTTATTAACTGGCCTAATTGCGGTATTGTGTGTTGGTGAATGGGGAGGCCTGAGGAGAGGGAAAGAGAGGGGAAGGGCTGGTCAGCAGAGCAGTCAGAACTCACATAATATTTATTAAATTTACTGCCTTATATGAGTGCGGCTCAGGTAGCCCCAAAACAGTTAAAAGGAACATCAAAAATCACTGATCACAGATCACCAAGGTGAATATAATAATAATGAAAAGGTTTAAAATATTGGGAGAATTTACAAATTATGACACAGAGACAGGACATAAACAAATGCTCTTGGAAAAATGGCACCAATAGACTTGTTGGCCAGAGCATTGTTACAGACCTTCGATTTGTAAAGAAGTGCATTGTCTGTAAAGAGCAACAAAGCAAAGCGCAATAAAACGAGGTATGCCTGTATTCTTTCAGAAGGACATTTGAGGGTCTTGCCTATCCTCCATGCAGCTCCCCAGCCCTTTCCTTCCTGGTGTCTTTACTAGAATAAGACAAAGCTTTGAAAGGAGGTTTTTTTCATTTTTTGTTTTTTGTTGTTGTTGTTGCTGTTTTAATTTAAGCTAGAACTCTGGTGTAGTGGGACAGGCCTTGTCAGTTCCAGTAGAATGTAGATATGTCCTAGTATATTGAGTTCTATTTGCCAAGCTGCTATGTTTTAAGAATTTAGGGACCTCCAGCTCTATATTTCAAAATGGCTAAACTGTATTGTTAAAGTTCCTTCAGGTTTGGATCTTCTTTTTTTTTTTTTTTAAGATTTTATTTATTTATTTGACAGAGATCTCAAGTGGGTGGAGAGGCAGGCAGAGAGAGAGAGAGAGGAGGAAGCAGGCCTCCCACTGAGCAGAGAGCCTGATGCAGGGCTTGATCCCAGGATCCAGGGACCACGTCCCGAGCCAAAGGCAGAGGCTTTAACCCACTGAGCCACCCAGACGCCGCATGTTTTGGATCTCCTGATAGTGACATGAGACCTATTAATGGTTAGGTGACCACCAGTTGACTGCAATGACAGGTTCTGTTCGGTTTTGTGTTGTTTTTGATGGCAGCTGTGTGAGTTAGTGAAGAACGCCTTGTTATGCCACTTGTACAGTTCGTGCTGCTTGGACTGTCCTTGTGGTGGGTGACTGCGGGTTCTTGGAGCTTCGGCAGTGGAGAGATGGCATCTTGCTATCTTGCCTAGTTCCCTCATGGCACCCAGTGTGATTGTTCGCTCTTTACTGCTTAGTGTTTGTTGACTGGCTTAATGGCATCTTTGGCAATTAGTGTTCAGTGAGAGAAACAACCAATAGGAGAGATTTATTAAGTTTTTTTTTAAGTTTTTATTTATTTATTTGACAGAACACAAGTTGTGGGAGTGGGAGAGGGAGAAGCAGGCTGCCTGCTGAGCAGAGAGCCCCACATGGGGCTTGATCCCAGGACCCCGAGATCATGGCCTGAGCTGAAGGAAGATGCCTAGTGACTGAGCCACCCAGGTGCCCCTATTAAGAGGTTTATTGCAAGGAATTGGCTTACAGGACTGTGAGGTCTGGCTAGGAGAGTCTTAAATATATAGGACAGGAGGGAATCCTCCCAAAATGGAGTAAGCTGCTTTCCTCAGGCAGCATTCCTTCAGGAAGCCTCAGCTCTGGTTTTAATGCCTTTCAACTGATTGAATCAGGCCCACCCAGATTCTCTAAAATAATCTCCTTTACTTAAAGTCACCTGGTAAAGACTTTAATCACACCTACAGGTATGAGCCCAGCAATGACTAGATGAGTATTTGAACACCTGCACCTGGACATTGTTTCTAACACGTTGGCATGTGGAAAGACCCTCACAAAATCCCAGTGCTTTCTTTTCTGTTGATTTCATGCCATCCAGCATCCAGAACGTGAGCTGGAAGGTTCTCTAAGTCAGCGGGGTTTAGTTACTAGTCGAGGTCAGTACAGTGCCCTTGAACACAGAACAGGAAGCTGGCTCTGACTGGGTCACGGCCTGACAGCCGTGGCTCCCAGGCTGGGCCCGTGGAGGAGGCAGAATCAAGTACGAGGTACGACTCCTGCCCACAAGGGCTTTCTGTGTTCAGTACATGAACTTCCTTCGGTCTTGGTTTCCTCACTAATCTCTCCAAGCCCATCTGACTATTAGCTTCGCTGTTCTTCTCAGCCCCGAGCTGCAGGATCCAGTGGCTTCCCTGAGGCCTCCTTGTGCCTGAGTCTCCAAGTCTGTTGACATTGTGGAGCAATCTCTGCTTGAAATTCTCTTAGCCGGGCTTTTATGATCTCGGCTCAGGCTTTCTCTCTTCTTTCTTTGCAGTTTCTTCCTTGCTTGTTCTCTTGTAGAGGTTTAGATATTGATCAAGTTCTGCCTTGACCCTTCCTTTGGCTTCTGGCCTGCGTGGTAGCAGCGTCTCTTACAATCCCCTGCCTGACGCCTGCACAGGGACGTCTCCTGCTTTGGCGTTGCCAGCTCTGACTTCTCTGGGAGCTCTGTACTCAGGTCTGCCACATGCCTCTTGGACATCTCTAAAATGCTGTTGCCTAGAGCAATGCAAGGTGTTTATTTGGTTCTGTTTGGCCACATTTAAGGGCTGAAAGTGTAATGTGACAGAGAGCACTGTGGAATGTGTTGCTTTACTGCATTGTTCACCCTTAATGGTTTTTTCCCTTCCTTGCCATTAGTTTCCCAAAGAAGAGCTGCAGACACTCGGTCAGTATCAGATCAGTTAGAGCTACTCTGCGGTTCTTAGGGCACCCAGCCAATTCCGTATTTCAGAGAATCTGAAACCCTGTGAAGTCAGTGAAGAAGCTCCACTACTATTTACCTTTGTTCTCATCTCTACCGTCAGGCAGAATATGAAGTGGCCTCCGACGAGGACCGCAGAAGCTGTGGACTGCAAATCCTACACATGTTCTTCGATGCCGAGGTGTGTTTTCTTCCTTAGATGCAAAGATTTGTTAATGCTTGCTTAAATAATTAGAGTACATTGCCCTTCTTACTTAGTTGGATAAGATATAACAAGTATGTTAAAATCTTTAATTTCTTATAAATAATCCTCTTATGCATTTTCTTTTGAGTTGGTGAGGAAATTAACAAATCTCTTAGAAAATTAATTCAAAGAATTTAAAAGTTTCTATGTTTCCTCAAACAGAAAACAGCATTAGAGAATTTTATTTGTCTTGGACTGAAAATAACGTTTTTTTCCTAAAAGCTTTAATGGGTCTTAGGTTTTATGCTTTTTCATTCAGTAGACTATCCTTACAGTTTACTGTGTCCTGAAATGAGAGCTGTCACTTGCTTCCCTTCACAAGACTTCTCTTTTGTAGGCTGTTAAAAGTCCTAAACCCTGGGCAGGCCCCTCTGTGTTGTAGCGTTGGAGGAGAACAGTAACAAGGATAACTAACCTTTAGTGAATACCGCTCTGAGCTGTGTACATGTGAGTTGTTTAATACAACAGTCCTATGAGATGGGTTCATTATTATGTCCATTGTCGTAGGTAAGACTGAAAATCAGAGTGGTTAAATGGCTCACCAAAGGTTGCACAGCATGTTAAGTGCGGGAGCCAGGAATCAATCATGGAGAGATTGTGCTTGGAGAAAAGCATAGTGAGAATGAGTCCAAAATGTTCAGATTCTGAGCCTAGCTCGCTGAAGATGGTAGGGGAAGCTCACTGGTGCAAAAGATAATGTGGGGGGCAGGGAAGGCCAGTGGATTGGCAAAGATAAACGCACAACCAGTGGTGTCAGAGTTTGCCTCAGACCAAATAGGTTTTGACTCCAAAGCCTGTGCTCGCCTTAGCCGCCAGCATCAATACCAGACTATCATGGCTCCTAGATCATTTCCAACACAGGTGCTACAGCATTCACGTAAATTGCAGGTACCCCCAGTGACTGGGAGGAGTTGATGTTTCATTCACCTAATTCCATTGCGTTTTATTTTTTTTAATTTAAATCACTGAATAGTTTTGTATTTTTTTTGACAACAGATATAAAACTTTTTTGCCATAAAAATAATTTTGACATTGACATTATTTTATAACTCTATTCTGATTAGTCAAAATATGAAACATTTAATTTTCTCCATGAGCTTTTTTTTTTTTTTTTTAAGTTTTAATCACCAGTGTTCGTCACAAGTGCCCCTCTTAATCCCCATCACCTATTTCACCCATCCCCCCAGCCCACCTCCCTCTGGTGACCATTCGTTTGTCTTCCATAGTTAAGAGTCTATGTCTTGGTTTGTCTCTCCTTTTTTTTTTCTTTGCTCATTTGTTTTATTTATTTTTTTTTAATTCCATGTGTGAGTGAAATTATATGGTATTTGTCTTTCTCTGTCTGATTTATTTCACTTAGCATAACACTATCTAGCTCCATCCATTTCATTGCAAATGACAAGGTTTCATTCTTTTTTATGGTGTAATATTCCTAGATAGATAGATAGATACATACATACATACATAGACCACATCTTTATCCATTCATCAGTCAATGGACCCTTAGGCTGCCTCCATAGTTTGGCTATTGTAAATAATGCTGCAATAAACAGGTGCTTATATCCCTTTGAATTAGTGCTCTCATATTCTTTGGGTAAGTACCCAGTAGTGTAATTAATGGATCATATGGTATTTCTATTTTTAATTTTTTGAGGAACCTCCATACTGTCTTCCACAGTGGCCACACCAGTTTGTATTCCCACCTATAGTGCATGAGGGTTCCTTTTTCTCCACATCCTCACCAACACTTGTTTCTTGTCTTTTTGATTTTAGCTATTCTGACAGGTGTGAGGTGGTATCTCACTATGGTTTTGATTTTAATTTCCCTGATGATGAGTGATGTTGAGCATCTTTTCATGTGTCTGCTGGCCATCTGGATATCTTCTTCTGCCTGTCTCTAATCAGATTATTTGTCTCTGGGACATTGAGTTTTAGAAGTTCTTTATATGTGTTAGATACTAACTCTTTCTTGGGATATGTCATTTGTAAATACTTCTCCCAATCAGTTAGTTATCTTTTTGTTTTGTTGATTGGTTCCTTCACTGTGCAGAAGTTTTTTATTCTAATAAAGTCCCAATACTTAATTTTTGCTTGCTTCTCTTGTCTCAGGAGATATTATCTAGAAAAAAGTTGGTCCAGCTGATGTCAGAAAAATTACTGTCTTTGCTCTTCTGGGATTTTTGTGGTTTCAGGTCTCACAGTTAGGTCCTTAATCCATTTTGAGTTTATTTTTATGTGTGGTATAAAAAAGTGGTCCAGTTTTCCAAACACCATCTTTTCCCATTGCATATTCTTGCCTCCTTTGTTGAAGATTAATTGACCATATAATTGTGGGTTTATTTCTGGGTCTTCTATTCTGTTCTGTTGATCTGTGTGTCTGTTTTTGTGGCAGTAACGATAGGTTTTTGACTACTAAGCTTTGTAATGTATCTTAAAATCTGGAATTGTGATACCTCCAGGTTTGTTTTTCTTTTTCAAATTTGCTTTGGCTATTCAAGGTCATTGTGGTTCCATTTAAATTTTAGGATTGTTTATTCTAGTTCTTTGAAAAATGCTGTTGGTATTTTGATAAGGATTGCATTAAATTGCTTGGGGTAGTGTAGACATTTTAACAATACTCGTTTTTCAAATCTGTGAGCATGTAATATCTTTCCATCTGTTTGCATCATCTTCAATTTCTTTCCTCGGTGTTTTAAAATTTTCAGAGTACAGACCTTTCACCTCCTTGGTTGAGTTTATTCCTAGGTATTTTATTATTTTTGGCATAATTATAAATGAGATTGTTTTCTTAATTTCCCATTCTGCTGCTTCTTATTGGTGTATAGAAATGCCATGGGTTTCTATACATTGATTTTGTATACTGCAACCTTAGTGAATTAGTTTATCAGTTCTGGTAGCTTTTTGGTGGAGTCTTTAGGGTTTTCTGTATGTAGCATCATGTCATCTGCAAATACGAGACGTTTTACTTCTTCTTCACCAATCTGGATGCCCTTTATTCCTTTTCTTGTCTGATTGCTGTGGCTAGGACTTCCAGTATTATGTTGAATAAAAGTTGTGAGAATAGACATCCCTGTTTTGTTCCTAAATGCCAAGAAAAAGCTCTGTTTTTCTCATTAGGGATGATGTTAAGTGTGAGTTTTTCACACATGGCCGTTATTATGTTGGGGTGTGTTCTCTCAAAACCTACTTTGTTGAGGGCTTTCATCATGATTGGATGTTATACTTTGTCAGATGTTTTTTCTGTGTCTGTTGAAATGATCATATGGTTTTTATCCTTTCTCTTGTTGATATGATGTATCATATTGATTGATTTGCAAATATTGAACCACCATTGCAACACGGGAATAAACCCCACTTGATTGTGAATGATTGTGAAATTTTTTTTTTCCAGTGTATTGTTGGATTTGGTTTGCTAGTATTTTGTTGAGGATTTTTGCATCTGTATTCATCAGAGATGTTGGCCTGTAGTTCTCTTTTTTTTTTTGTGGTGTCTTTATCTGGTTTTGGTATCAGGGTAATACTGGCCTCATGGAATGAATTTGGAAGTTTGCCTTCCTTACCCAGTTTTTGGAATAGTTTGAAAGGAATAAGTATTAATTCTTCTTTAAATGTTTGGTAGAATTCACCTGTGAAACCATCTGGTCCTGGACTTTTGTTTGTTGGGAGGTTTTTTTATTTTTTCTTTTAATGATTCAGTTTCTTTGCAGATAATTGATCTGTTCAGATTTTCTATTTCTTCCTCTTTCAGTTTCGGTAGTTTATATGTTTCTAGGAATTTATCCATTTCTTCTACATTGTCCAATTAATTGGCATATAGTTTTTCATAATATTCTCTTAGAATTGTTTGTACTTCGGTGGTGTTTGTTGGTATTTCTCCTCTCTATTTGTGATTCTATTTATTTGGATCCTTTATCTCTTTTTCCTTGATGAGTCTGGCTAGAGGCTAATCAACTTTATAGATTTTTTTTCAAAGAACCGGCTCGTGGTTTCATTGATCTGTTCTATTGGTTTTTTAGTTTCTATATCGTTTCTTTCTGCTCTAATATTTATTATTTCCTTCTTTCTGTTGGTTTTAGGTTTTGTTTATTGTTCTTTTTCCAACTCCTCTAGATATAAGGTTAGGTTATTTATTTGAAATTTTTCTTGCTTTTTGAAGTTGGCCTGTATTGCTATAAACTTCTCTCTCACAGCTATTTTGCTGCATCCCAAAGGTTTTGAACCATTGTGTTTTTTCATTTGCATTTGTTTCCATGTACTTTTCTATTTCGTCTTTTATTTCCTGGTTGACCCATTCATTGTTTAGTAGCATGGTATTTAACCTCCTTGTATTTGTGGTCTTCCCAGATTCTTTTTGTAGTTGACTTTCAGTTTCATAGTGTTGTGTCAAGAAAAGATACACACACAGCATGACTTTGATCTTTTTAAATTTGTGAAGGTTTATTTTGTGACCTAACGTGTGATCTTTTCTGGAGAATGTTCCATGTGCACTTGAAAAGAATGTATATTCTGCTCTTTGAGGATGGAATGTTCCGAATATATCTGTTAAATCCGTCTGGTGCAGTGTGTCATTCAAAGCCATTGTTTTCTTGTTGATTATCTGTTTCGATAATCTGTCCATTGAGGTAAGTGGGGGGTTAAAGTCCCCTAATATTATCCGTTATTATCAATTAGATCCTTTACATTTGTTATTAACTGTTTTATGTACTTGGGTGCTTACAGGTTGGATGCACAAATATTGACAATTCTTATATTCTCTTATAGGATTGCCCCTTTATTATTTATTATGTAATGCCCTTCCTTGTAGCTTATTATAGTCTTTGTTTTAAAGTCTATTTTGGGGACACCTGGGTGACTCGGTGGGTTAGAGCCTCTGCCTTTGCCTCGGGTCATGATCCCAGGGTCCTGGGATCAAGCCCCGCATCGGGTTCTCTGCTCATTGGGGAGCCTGCTTACTCCTCTCTCTCTCTGCCTGCTTCTCTGCCTACTTGTGATCCCTGTTTGTCAAACAAATAAATAAAATCTTAAAAAAAAAAAAGATTGTTTTGTCTGGGGTAAGTATTGTTGCTCTGGCTTTCTCTTGACAAGCCTTTGCATGATAGCTGTTTCTCCGTCCCCTCACTTTCCCTGGCTGGTGTCTTTAGGTCTAAAATGGGTCCCTTATAGGGAGCATATAGTTGGGTCTTCTTTTCTCATCCATTCTGTCACCCTGTGTTTTTTGACTAAAGCATTTAGTTCATTTACATTCAAAGTAACTATTGATAGATCTGTACTTAATGTCATTTTATTGCTTGTTTTTTGGTTGTTTCTGAAAATATTCTCTCATCCTTTCTTGTCTTTCTCTCTTTGATAGTTTGCTGGTTTTCCTTAGTGATATATTTGAATTTACTTCTCTTTATTCTTTGCATATTTATTAGTGGTTTTTGATTAGTGGTTCCTATTAGGGCGATACATAACACCGTCATACAACAGTCTGTATTAAGTTCATGGTCGTTTAAGTTTGAACCCATTCTTTACTCCTTTCCTTCCCACATTTTGAGTTTATGATGTAATATTTACATCTTTTTATTTTGTGAGTTCCTTGACTGTTTTTACAGAAGAATTCATTTTTACTGCTTTTGTATTTCCTCCCTTCATACCATCCTTTTTGGTTTTCCTTTCCATTGAAGTCACTTTTAATATTTCTGGCAGGGCTGGTTTAGTGATAAGCTCCTTTAGTTTTGTTTGCCTGGGTGAATCTTTATCTCTCCTTCTTTTTTATTTTTTAATAAGTATTTTATTTATTTATTTGAGAGAGAGAGTGCACAAGCAGGGCATGGGGTGGGGAGGGGCAGAGGGAGAAGCAGGCTCCTGGCTGAGCAGGGAGCCTGACTTGGGGCTTGATCCCAGGACCCTGAGATCATGACCTGAGCCAAAGGCAGACATAGTAAAGATGGAAAAATGCCTCATTTCTGTTAGATCATTTAAATGACACCTATTAATGGCTATAGTTATATCAGTATTGCTCATTTTTAAAAATGAGTTTTCTATATTGTATATTTCAACTTTGATGAAAGTATTTCTTTGATTTGTAGAAAACCCAGTTTTGCTCTGCTAGCTTAGCTATACCACTGCCAGAAATCAGTCCAGAATGCATTTCTCATGCCTAATGACAAACTAAATGTGTAATTGAACATGATCTGGGTATCTTTTTCAATAACTCTGGAAAAAAGTTTTGTTATGTGTTTTCTTTCTCTGAAATTTTCTAGTTGAGGATTTAGAGAATGGGAAGCTGGCATGTAGGGACATAATTAGTGAGAATGTGAAGTGGTAGGGCCTTTTTGGAGGTCAGCTTTGCAATGAATATCAATGTTTAAGAGACAGGTATCCTTTGAGCTAGTAATTCTACCTCCAAGAATCTGTCTTATAAAAACACCATAGTACAAAGATAGGCATAGCAGTGGTGTCTGCAGAGGAAGAAATGGGTAGCTAGAATGTGTCAGAAGGACAAATAAACACATCCTCTGGAAAACCATTCAGTCTTTGGGAAAATACAGTAGCTTTCTCAGTTGCAGCACATATTTACAAAACTACATATATATTTTTATCACCTTTGTGTGAGAAAAAATCGTGTATTTCTGAGGGTTTGTGTCCATGTGGATGTGTTTACATTTTTTTTAAAAGATTTTATTTATTTATGTGACAGAGATCACAAGCAGACAGAGAGGCAGGCAGAGAAAGAGGGGGAAGCAGGCTCCCCGCTGAGCAGAGAGCCTGATGCGGGACTCGATCCCAGGACCCTGAGATCATGACCTGAGCCGAAGGCAGAGGTTTAACCCACTGAGCCACCCAGGTGCCCCTACATTTTTAATTGTGACAAAAAAGACATAAAGTTGATCATCGTAGCCATGTCTAAGTGCACAGTTCAGTGGCATTACACATACTGACGTTGTGGGCAGCCTTCACCACCATCCGTCTCCTGAACTTTCTTTCTCCTACAGATCTGAAATTCTGTCTCTATGAAACACAGCTCCCACTTTCTCTTCCCATTCCATGTTCTGTCTCTAGTATTCTGACCATTTGAGGGACCTCATAGAAGTGGGATCATACAGTATCTGTCCTTTTGTGGCTGGCTCATTTCACCGGGCATAATGTCCTCAAGGTTTATCCGTGTTGTAGCAGGTCAGAACGTCCTTCCTCCTTGAAGCTGAATGACATTCCCCTGCATGGATGGACCATGGGGTTCATCCATTCATCTGTCAGTGGGCCCTTGGGTTGCTCCCACCTTTTGGATATTGTGCATAATGCTGCTGTGGATATGGTGTACAGATATCTCCTGGAAAACTTGCTTTCCACTCTGATTCAATTTGCTTAGGAAAAGATCTGAAAAGGTGGACAACACAGTGAACTCCGGAAAATGACACCAGGGCAGCAGGTGAAGGTGGCCCTTTGACTTATTTCAGACTCTCGATGTTGTACTTTTTTTTTTTTTTTAAGATTTTATTTATTTATTTGACAGAGATCACAAGTAGGCAGAGAGGCAGGCAGAGAGAGAGGAGGAAGCAGGCTCCCTACCGAGCAGAGAACCTGATGCAGGGCTCGATCCCAGGACCCTGGGATCATGACCTGAGCCGAAGGCAGAGGCTTTAACCCACTGAGCCACCCAGGCACCATGTTGTACTTTTTTTAACAGTAAGCATTAGGTTCTGTTTATAGCTGGTAAATTATGAAATCACTAACTATTATGCGTTTGGTTTGTGCTGTATCAAAAAGGCGGCAGCCCCTTTACCAGAAATACCTGCCCGTGTTTTGAGAGAATGTCGGTTGAGACTGAAGCAGAACCCCGGCAAGGACGTCTTTGAGGAATGCACGAGGTAAGCAGCCCCTGCCATCCCACACAGCCATGTGGCTGACAGCAGATGGAGGCTTACAGGGCCTCTCTCTGCATGACACCAGCTCTTACCAAAGAACTTTCCCAGTTAACGCAGTCACTTTCACTGGAGAGATGTGCATGAGGGGTGATAATTACACAGATGGAAGGGACGCACTGAAGTGGGTCACATCATGGAGACCCAGTGTTTGTGTGTAGCTTTGTGGGTCCCTGTCCCTCCACTCGGCCTTCTGAAATGCGTGTGTGTGGGATAAAAAGATTCCCATAAAGTGTTGTTTTTTAAAGCCCTAGGCACTTGCATCTTTTCTCTAGATGTTTGCAATACAGACAGGAAAATTCCAAGTGAAAGCACTTTGACTAAATCTGGCTTCTGATGTACACAGGGAGAAAGAATGGTTTCTGGACTGATCTGGCCCAGAACACAGAGTCCTCTGTCCAGTCAGGCAGCATTCGGGTGTCATTTCTCCTAAGATCCATTCAACAGAGGCTGGTTCATGCTGGTTCTCTGTTCAGTGCTGTGTCCATTTCCTGGGGCAGCCATCACAAAGTCCCACAAACTTTGGTGGCACAAAACAGTAGAAATGTATTCTCCGGGCTCCTGGGGTGCTCAGTCAGCTCAGGCCATGATCCCAGGGTGGTGGGAAGGAGTCTTACATTGGGCTTCTTGCTCAGCTGGGAGCCTGCTTCCCCCTCTGCCTCTGCCCTCTCCTCCCTGCCACTCGTTCTCTCACTGTCTCTGTCTTGCTCTCAAATCAACAACAGAAATTTATTCTCACAGTTCTGGAAGCTGGGAGTCTGAAGTCAAGGTCTCTCGAGGACAGGATCTTTCCTTGTCCCTGCTTGTCTCCCTAGTGTTTCTGGGCCTGCAGCTGCAGCATTTGAGTCTCTGCTGTCTTTGTCCTTGTGTTCTCTCCTCTTCTTAGAAGAGCACCAGTCCCATTGGATCAGGGCCAACCCCACTCCGGTATGACCTCATCTTAACTCATGGTATTTGCAAAGACCCTTATTCCAAGTAAGGCCAATATTCAGACACCAGGGTTAGGACTCAACATATCTGTTTGAGAGAAGCATTTCAAGTCATAATAGTTTGCTTCTTTGGGTCGAGGTTATGCTAGAGAACAAAATAAAACATTGCGGACTGAGTTTTCGTTCCTACGGGCCTTAAAATAGGAATTGCAGAGCCTCAGCTTATTGTTATTATTTCAGATAATATTAAGCACTTATTTTGTGCTGTCATTGATCTAGTTTCCAGGAGTAAAATGATAAGCAAGGATGAGTTGATTCTCTACTTCTAGGGAGTTTTTACCCAAGTGGAATGTCAGTTTCCTATTGGGGCCATAACAGATTGCCACAGACTTGATGGCCTAAGACAACACACATCTATGTTCTTTCAGTTCGGGAGGTCAGAAGTCTGAAAGCAGTATCACTGGACAGAAATCACATTGTCTGCAGGTCCTTGCTCCATTGAGGATCTAGGGGGGAATCCATTTTTCTTGTTTTTTTCCGGCTTCTAGGAGTGCATTACTTGGCTCGTGGCCCCTTACTCCACCTTCAGAACTAGCCATACAGTGTCCTCAACTTTCTCTCTGCTTCTGACTTTTGGAAGCCTTTTTTTACTGTATACGTCCACATCTCCCTTGGACTCCCTCTTACAGTGACATGTGATGGCATTTAGGGCCCACTCAGATAATCCAAGATCGTTTTCTCATCTCAGGCCCCTTAACTCAGTCATCTGCAGAATCTCTGTTGCCAGGAAGGGTGATAGTCACAGGCTCCAGGAATAGGGACCTGTGTATGTTTGCATCATTGATTATTCAGCCTACTGTAGGCACTGAGTAAGTTGCCAGGGAGGGAGTGCTGAGGGCACGTCTCCTAACCTGGGGCCCCGAGAAGAGCCTTCACAAGACCTTTCCCTGCAGGCTGAGGAGGAGGCCAGGGAGCACAGAGACCTGCAGGGGGAGGGGCTGGTCAAGGATTACTGCTGCTTCACCCCAAGAGGGCCAGGGAGAGGGTCCTTATGGTTCCCTCTCCCTGGTCCTTATTCCCAGGTGCCCTTTCTGTCACTTGGCAAGTGTTCACACAGGAGTCCTCACATGACCTTCTGGAGGTCAACCCTCATTTGACAGAAGAGGAATGGAGGCCCAGGGAGCCAGGGAGAGCAATTAGAGTGACCCATTTCACTGTGGCAGTTGTTCAGGTGATGGCGGCCTGGCCTGCCTAGTGACAGTCATCAAGGAGACAGATGAATGGATTTCAGAGAAATCCGTGAGGCTGCTGGGCTAGGGAGGACAATACAGTTTCTTTGGGGACACATTTGAATTTGAGTTCTTTTCTGGACATCAAGCAGAGCTGAGACATCAACCAGCAGCTGCAACTGGGGTGTTCCTGGAGAGGAACAGGAGGCAGGATCTGGGGTCATAGCCCCTGTGCAGATGTGACCAAGGCCGTGGGGGTGGAGGCAAGACCTGGGCATATGCACAGAGTGGGGATTGAAGAGATGAGTGCACTGAGAGCAGATAGGCACAGCCCCCTTTCTTCTCCCCCTCTGTATCCCTCTGCTCCTACTGCCTGGTTCTGTCCCCTCCCTCCAGTACAGGGCCCCAAGCTGGAACTGCACTGGGGGAGTGGGCCTCCTTTGCGAGAAGGCATTGCTTGTTTGACCGCTTCTCTGGTAGAGCAGACAGGCATGGCCTCGGGTCTCTGATGACTGTAGTCCTGGGGTTTCGTAGTGAGAAGTAAATACATTAACTATACTGGACTTATAGTTAAAAAAAAGATGATAAAAAATAAAAGAATCAGAATTCTCCTTGGCTTCACGTGAGCCATTTGTGAAACTGGAAGGGGCCAATCTTTGGGCGCATGCCTTTGCTCTTCCAAGTCCTCTCCCCCGTGTGCACACGTCCTAAGCTCCTTCCTGTACCTGTGAGGTGAGAGTCCTGCCACGGTAACAACAGACAGGGAGGCTTAGGAACTGAGTTACTCCTCCTAGTGACCAGGAAGTGGCCATGACGGTTATCCTTATTCGGCAGCTTGGGGGATGGAGGCCAGAGAGGTTTGGTAACCTGCCCCAGGCCTTTCTGCTGGTGGGAGGCAGGCTGCTTGAGGACAGAGCAGCCAACATCCACCCATGGATGCATTCCCTGAGAAGGGCCGTCACCAACCTGGTTTGCATGCCACTTTTGCTAAGATCCCACTTTTTGGTTCCATTTTCATTTTGCAGAAACTGCTAGAAAAAATCTAAGAATTCCTAAGTAGTCACTTCAGATACTCTGATTTTGCCCTCTCGGATGTTGGTGTTAGTTTGTAGACACGGGGAAGAGCGCCAGATCCCATAGGCCCTTGTGGTGGTGTCTCCTGGGGGGGGCACCTTTGTGGGGCACATCCACAGTGTGGGCGTAGGCCTGTCTGGCTCCAACACCTCAGTTTCTCCCCTCCTGTGCACAACAGTGGGCGTCGGCAACTGGAAGAACACATGGTTGTGATCAGTCACTCTCTGCTGCCCAGAGTATTCCTTTGTGATTTAGAATTACCAAAGAACTGCATCTTGTTTCAGAGGTGTGTGTCTCCCTGGTGTACAGATCAGCAGCTGTGGAGTGGAGGGTATGTACCCTGTGCTCTGAGACAGGGTGCCAGCAGCCAGGCCGCCCCTGTGCCACATCTCAGGTCATCGTCAGTCATTTCCGCGTGGCTGTGCCTCTTCGTAGGCAGTGTGTGGCAGCACTGCCCCGTCCATGTTTCCTGAGGATGACGGGAGTAGGGCAGAGCCTCAGTGAAGCCATCCTGGGCTGAGGGTCTGGCCCAACCCCTGGAAGATCTCTGTCTGTCAAATAAATAAATAAAATCTTTAAAAAATTTTTTTTTAAATTTTTTACCGGACAGATCACAAGTAGGCAGAGAGGCAGGCAGCTAGAGAGAGGGGGGAAGCAGGCTCCCTGCTGTGCAGAGAGCCCGATGTGGGACTCGATCCCAGGACCCTGAGACCAGGACCTGAGCCAAAGGCAGAGACTTAACCCAAAGAGCCACCCAGGCACCCCTTTGGCTTACATTTTTATTTTTTTTAAGCAAGTTTTTTTTTTTTTTTTTTTTAAGATTTTATTTATTTATGAGAGAGAGAGAGAGAGCGAGCACAGGCAGACAGAATGGCAGGCAGAGGCAGAGGGAGAAGCAGGCTCCCTGCAGAGCAAGGAGCCCGATGCGGGACTCGATCCCAGGACGCTGGGATCATGACCTGAGCCGAAGGCAGCTGCTTAACCAACTGAGCCACCCAGGCGTCCCTGGCTTACATTTTTAAAAAGAAGACACAAACCTTCCACTAGCCATCAGAGCAATGATGTCACATGTCTTGTGCTTCTGGAAAACCCCTCTGTGAAAACGAGGTTTTTGGTTTTTAAAGGCACATGATATCTTAGCATGATTACAAATATAGTTACATTGTTAACCCCACCCCCCAAATCCATAGGGATCCTTAGAACACGTTTTGAGGATCACTGTGCTATAATATTAGTTAGGCCAAGAATTTTTTAATAACCTCCTTTAACAAAATAAAGTAAAATCAAGTGGCTTGCTAAGAATTCTAACAGTCAGTAAAAATGCTGGAATTATTCCCAAGCCTCTTGAGATACTGGCCTAGTAGCAGCTCCCCATGAAAACTATGATCTTTACCCATTTGGGTTTTTGACCATGCTTGGGAGATCCTTTCCTTCTTCCTTCATCTGGGTGACTTCTACTTCAACTCAGACATCACCTTCACCAAAGTGTCCCGAGTATATCCTCTCTCAGGGGAGGTGTTCTGGGCACGCCAGGCACTGAGCCACCCAAGCGCCCCTAATGAACTATTTTAAATAATAAACTACATTCTGTCCCTTACCTACTCTACAGATAAGAATTTTATTACTTTTGTAATAGATATGAAATAATATTTGTATATAATACAATAATAATAATATAAAATTGTATACATTTTGTAATAATATCAAATTGTATAAATTTTATAAAATTCTAAATAAAACTTTAGGAGCATGGCTAATTGTTAAAATTTCTTCTGGAAATATATAGCAAAAAATAGTTCATTGGAGGGTGCCTGGGTGGCTCAGTGGGTTAAAGCCTCTGCCTTCAGCTCAGGTCATGATCTCAGGGTCCTGGGATCGAGTCCCACATCGGGCTCTCTGCTCGGTGGGGAGCCTGCTTCCCTTCTCTGCCTGCCTCTCCGTCTACTTGTGATCGCTCTCTGTTAAATAAATAAAATCTTTAAAAAAAAAATAAAAACATAGTTCATTGGGTACTTTAGTCTCAATGTTAAAAAAAGGTTCTGTCACATATTAACATTTTCTACAATATTATATTGTAATATTATATTGTAGATAAATAAAATAATAAATAAAAAATAAATAAAAAAATAAAAAATAAAATAATATTATATTGTAGATATAATAATATCTACAATATTATATTATAATGACTATTATAATCATTTAGATACTCATTCTAATCTTACATACCAAATGTTTACCATCCCTACTGAAACACAGGTGCTTGGATGCATGTGTACACACACACACACACACACACACACACACCCCTTGAATACATATATATAAAAAGAAACTTTGACTTTGGGAGGGTAAACAATTTCATTTCTTTTGAATTCTTGCCTTCATATTTTTACTGATAACATCAGAAATGAGTGTGGAATTCTATAATTGCAAAATTTGATGTATTTAATTATATAAAATGATTGACTTCCCATACCCAGTGTTGATGAATATTCTGAAACAGTTGTTTTCATATTGTAATGCAATAAATGTATATAATTACGTAAAATCTTTTTCTAGAATTGTCCATAACTACTTAAGTGGAGAACCATTTGAAGCATACAAAGAAAGCTCATATTTTTCTCGATTTCTACAGTGGAAATGGTTGGAAAGGTATGTTCTGATTTAAAATTCAACAGAAACAAGTAGTAACTTCTCACAATATATACTGATTAATGTATACTTTTCCATCTCTCAAGATAATATTGGAAATCTTGGGCTGGATATGGTATTGCACAGAAATTATTAATATGTGTTATGTAATTTCTTCTGATTTAGTTGACTCTTTTCTCTCCTTTTAAAATGACAGTCAGCCCTATGGACATAGTAGTTAGAAAATAAAACATATCCTAGATTCACAGAAATAGAACCTGAAGTACACTGGTTCAGTCTTGCAGGACTAGCCACATAGACTCAGTCAAGGGACTTGACCTTCATGAGCATCAAGTCCCTGAAAACAGAGGAGACAGAGAGGCAGGCAGAGAGAGGGGAAGGGAAGCAGGCTCCCTGCTGAGCAGAGAGCCTAATGCAGGCCTTGATCCCAGGACCCTGAGATCATGACCTGAGCCAAAGGCAGAGGCTTTAACCCACTAAGCCACCCAGGCGCCCCTGCTTAATTCTCTTAATGTAATGGAAGGAATCCCACCCGAGGGAACCCTTGCCTCAGACACTCCCTTTGAACAGCGCAGTGTCATAAGGAAGGCCAGGACAGGAGCTAGGTAGGCTTTTGGCTTTAAAATAACATTGTGGGGGCGCCTGGGTGGCTCAGTAGGTTAAGCCTCTGCCTTCGGCTCGGGTCGTGATCTCAGGGTCCTGGGATTGAGCCCCGCATCGGGCTCTCTGCTCAGTAGGGAGCCTGCTTCCTCCTCTCTCTCTCTCTGCCTGCCTCTCTGCCTACTTGTGGTCTCTGTCTGTCAAATAAATAAATAAAATCTTTAAAAAAAAAAAAAACATTGTGATGTGACACCTGAAGCTGAAGCTTTTTTTTTTTTAATTAATTAGGCAACCAGTAACAAAGGACACATTTAGACATTACAGAGTTCTAGGAAAAGGCGGATTTGGTGAGGTAAGTAATATGGGACTAGCTATAAGCAATACTTCTAGAAAAGTTGAACAGCAAGGTACTTGAGAGACATGAATGTGTCAGCTTTACCAATACCTTTATTTCCTTACTGTGTATTTTGGGAATGATTTAGCCAATCACAAGAATTAAGATTGAACTTCAAACAAAAGTACTTTGCTACCTGCTTTTAGAAGATTCAGAGATCTGGAAAGAAAAAAATCACCGTCTTCATTATTTTTTTTCTTTCACTATATGTTTCTTAAAAAGTTATTTCCCCGCAAAAAAAAAAAAAAAAAAAAAAAGTTATTTCCCCGCATCCGATTATTTGACATTCAAGCTCAGTTTGTCTTGATGGAAAAGATGTTTCTTTCCATATTGCCAAATTTCTTTTTTTTTAAATGTTTTAAATTAACATATAATGTATTATATGCCCCAAGGGTATAGGTTTGTGAATCATCAGGCTTACACGCTTCACAGAACTCACCATATCACATACGCTCCGCAGTGTCCATAAACCAACCACCCTCTTTACACCCCCTCCCCTGGCTACCCTCAGTTTGTTTTGTGAGATTAAGAGTGTCTTATGAGTTTGTCTCCCTCCCGATCCCATCTTGTTTCATTTTTTCCTTCCCTACCCCCTAAACCCCCCACTTTGCCTCTCAAATTCCTCATTTCGGGGAGATCATATGATAATTGTCTTTCTCTGATGACTTATTTTGCTCAGCATAACACCCTCTAGTTCCATCCACGTCATTGCAAATGGCAAGATTTCATTTCTTTTGATTGCCGAATTTCTGTTGCTCTATTTCCGTAATTTAAAACTAGCCTAAAAGCTGATATAGTACAGAGTATATTATTGAGTGTGCTTATTGATCTCAACTCTATGTGGACATGTATGTGCTTCCACACCTATATCAAAAGATACTAGAAAATGTGTAAATTTAGGAAAATGTTAAGAAAACTACTTAGGTAGTTGGTGGTAGATGGTTGGTTGGTAGATGATCCAGTATGATGGCCCTCCTAGATAGAGACTCTTGTGCAGGGCGGACAAAGAATCACCACAGTTCTGGTTAGGTCATTAAAAGAGGTGTTAATTGCCTCATTCCTTATCTGGAGTGCTCATATTCAGTTCCAGCATTTCTAACTCCCCAGAGCGGGGACAGCCGCCGGGAACCGAAGCTGCATGTGTGGTCAGAAGCAAGTTAAACTGCCGGCTTGTGACTGAAATCACCCATGCTCCCAAATTCCCAGGGAAGGCCTAAACCAAAGCCTCAGAGATCCCTCAACGTGCATTAGGCAGCAGACCTAAGAGGCCTCATCCCACAAGGGAGGCCTGTCCTCCATCTGGGCTAGGCTGTGGCGAGACATTGGCTCACGTCACCGTTACCTCCGGGGAAGAAGAGTGGTGTTGTGCCTGACACAGTTCTGGAGACCTGTTGGAGCATTTCCAGTGAGCCGTCTACACGCTTGCTGTAACCGTTCCAGGCCAGAGATTCTGTAATAAATGCATCCTCTGCTTGAATACCTCCTCAAGCAGACAATTTACTCGTGCTTTTTAATTCGTGCTAGTCTAGGTGCCTCCTTAGCGCAGTAGGAAGCGCGTCAGTCTCATAATTCGTGCTAGTCTGCCTTTCGTGATGTCCGAGTGTGGAACTCAGATTCTGTCCAAGAACAGAGGATGGTCTGAGCTCTTGTGTTTACAAAAGAATGTAGCTCTACTTAGAGCCACATGGAGGTTTTAGCCACGGACGTAGTAGTAACGTGTTAGCAAATTTTAACTGTTGTGAAAGATGTGGTATATTTATATTTATAGATTATTTTTTAACACATTTACTTGTATTTCCACACAGAAGATTGTACAGACGCACACAGAGTTCTGGTTTTTCACAGACCTGTTCTGGATGTGCCATTTGTTGCACTGAGTCTGTGGGGGAGCAAATAGTCCATTTCCATTGTGTGTCCCTATCAGAGGAAGCCCCGTGACCCTAATGCAGACAACCTCAATGCCTTTGAAGTCTATATTCCAGTGGTGGATTTACTTTTTCCAAATGCTAACACCTCTTCCAGCGGGTTTGCAAGGACAAACATTTTGGTCTTACTTTGTTGACCACAGTGCTTTTCCATAGGCTTCAAGTCCCCCAGAATAGATTTGTGGGGTCCTGCGGCGGCACCGAGGGTAGAGAGTCAGTGGTGTCTCTGCGCGCATGGCCGCAGAGGCAGCACAGAGCCGTGGAGAGGACTCATGGGCAGCAGCTGGGCTTGCTTCCTGCTGTGTGACTGCAGCCTCCCCATTTCCTCCTCCTCACGACAGGGACACGATCCCTGCTGCCCTAGCTGGTGGAGCAGCGAATGGGTCTTCGTGTCCAGATGAGAGTACGGTGTCCGGCCTTCTTACTTCTTTTCCCTTCTCTTTCTTTGACTTGGCAGTTCCACTTAAAAGAATCTGTGATAGGGGTGCCTGGGTGGCTCAGTGGGTTAAGGCCTCTGCCTTCGGCTCAGGTCATGATCCCAGGGTCCTGGGATCAAGTCCCAAGTCGGACTCTCTGCTCAGCAGGGGGCCTGCTTCCTCCTCTCTCTCTCTGCCTGCCTCTCTGCCTACTTGTGATCTCTGTCTGTCAAATAAATAAATAAAATCTTTAAAAAGAAAAAAGAATCTGTGATAAAGAGATATACCAAGATTAATGTGCCAAGACTTAATGGTGAGAAAATGAGTAAATAAATTTTGGAGAAGTCAGATATTGGGAGAACTTTAATGATGAGAAAACAGTCACACTGTAAGATGAAAACAGGAGATTATAAAATATTTTCTATTCTGTAATATAAGGTCAGGTTCCCCACCCAAAATTCAGGAGGACTCACATGGCTACACGGTTAGCGTGGAATTCCAGTGAGTTTTATCATTGTTCTTACTAGTACTTCCAGTATTTTCCACAATGAACTTTACATTTTATCAAGATCATATTATTGATGGATTAAAATGATACGTTTCTTGTTTGCTTATAAGGAGACTGTATCTGTGTATGTGTGGTATGTACATGTGTTATGTGTGTGAGGTGCGTACATGCCTGTGGTATGCGGTAGGTGTGTGTGGGGAGTGTGTGCGTGTGTGTGTACGCGGTGGGTATGTCTGAGGTGCATGTGGTGAGTGTGTGGTATGTGTGTGGCAGGTGTGTGTAGGTGTGTGGTGTGTGTATCTGTGTGTATGGGTGCTCGGGCAGTGGATGGGAGTCAAAGGAAACAAGGTAGCCCCATGTTGACAGCCCAGAAACTGTGGGATAGCTACTTGGGAGCTCATTATAGCCCCATCTCCACTTCTGTGATTTTGGACATTCTTTCCTAGTGGGAAGGTAAGTGATGTGTAAATAGTATTTTAATAACTAAGCATGAAAGTTTATGAATTCTGTGCAATATCTTATATTCTTAAACTTTTTAAAAGAAAGAGGAATCAGTTTAGTTTTGAACACTGTGGCCTTGTGCAAGGACTGAAGGACCCAGGGAGACCCTGGCTGACCCATCATGCTGTGTCACCTGTGAGCAGCAGGCAGAGCGTGACCCCCTCCTCCCCTGTCCAGTCCACTAGCCCCTTGCGACTCTTCACCCGTGGGGCTGATCCTGGAGAAATGGGGCTTGGTTGTTGCTGGTAGTGGTGGTGGTGGCAGCCTAAGAGGTGGCAGGTGTGTAGAAACCTTTTTTCCACTTTTTTAAAAACTAGGTTTGTGCCTGTCAAGTGCGAGCTACAGGAAAGATGTATGCATGTAAGAAGCTAGAGAAAAAAAGAATAAAAAGGAGGAAAGGTGAAGCCATGGCTCTCAACGAAAAGAGAATTCTAGAAAAAGTGAATAGCAGATTTGTAGTGAGTATCTGGGTTTAGTCTTTGCTGAGGATGGCACGGTGAGGACCGCTTTCCTGGGCACCCCTGCTACTGGGCCCACTGGCACTGCCTCCACGCCGGCAGGGGTGTGGGCTGGGCTGCCTGGGCTGGTGGTGGGGATGGAGACCGGGGACAGTCTGGTTGTGCTGGTGGCCTCTTCCCTATCCATTTCTTACTGAACACACACACAAAACAGTGGGGCCTGGTCTGTGGGCTTCTCCTTACACCCTGCAGCAGGCTTGTTACCAGTCAGGGCCCTCCCCTCTCCCGGGAGGCAGTGCTCATCCTGGGCTGTGGGACCACTGTCTCTGGAGCCTGAAGGCACTGTCCTGAGTCCTTGTCTCGGCGAGGCCGCAGTCTGACACTGGCCCAATGTACTGCTCACTTTCGGCTAGGGTTCCCTAAATGTATGGAGCGTCAAGTCCCACCTTCACCGTGTCAGACAGGGGTCGGACGAGCGGGGCTGCGGTGAAACCGGGACTCTCCCATGCCCTATGCTGTACATGAGGTGCTGTGATGTTCATCCCGAAACTTAGCTATTGTCCCCCACTTTGTGTCTCCTGAAGCATCTGTGGCAACAGGCGGGTCTGTGTGAAAGAAAACTTAGGAAAGGACTTGTGGTATCATGCTTACTTCCTCCAAATCACTTGTCTTAGGACTGAGGTTTGCTGCTTTGCACTGGGGGACAGACTTTGCACAGAGTGGCCTGCACTGCCGTCCTCTACATTTACCTCTGGGTGTGACAGGTCTCTCCTCGTGCATTCCACGAAAATCTTTAATACAACTGGCTCGTCATGGAGTTCTTTCCAATATGTTTATGTAACTACCTTGAAACACAGAAATCCATAATCTACCTTTGTGAAAGGGACATAATACCAGTGGTTTATTCTGTTTAAAGGAAATATTTTTGTTTCTGTATTCTTGGCCTGTCCCAAGGAACCTAGAAATATTTTCCTTCATCCTTTTTTCCCCTAAATGACATATAATTGACTTGACAATATCTTGTTAATTTCAAGTGTACATCATAGTGATTCCATATTTTTATGCATTATGAAATGATCCCTGTGATAAGTCTAGTTGCCATCTATCACCACCCTGTTATTCCAATATTATCAACTATATTTCCTATGTTGTACATTACATCTCCTTGACTTATTTGTTTTATAACTAGAAGTCTGTACCTCTGTTTTTTAAAGTTTGCTTATTTATTTAAGTAATCTCTACACACAACATGGGGCTTGAACTCACGAGCCTGAGATCAAGTTGTGTGCTCTTGTGAATGAACCAGCCAGGCGCCCCGGGGTTTGTACCTCTTAATCGCTTCCGCTTCCTTTCTGTCCGCCAGCCCCTCCTGCTCTGTTAATCAAGTTTGTTCTCCGTGCCAGAGTCTGTTTCTGTTTTGTTTATTAGTTTGTTTTGTTTTTAAGATTCCGCATATGAGTGAAAGTATATGGCATTTGTCTTTCTCTGGCTGACTTATTGCACTTGGCATCATACCCACTACGTCTGTCCACGTTTTGGAAGTGGCAAGATTTCAGCCTTCTTTATGGCTGAGTCATATCACACTGTATGTATGGACCACATCTTCTGTATCTTTTCATCTGTGGGTGGGCACTGAGGTTGCTCCTGTGTCCTGGCTGTTGTAAATAAGGCTGCGATGAACCTAGAAGTGCAGATACCTCTCTGGATCAGTGTTTTCATTTTCAGAGTCCAGAGTGCTAACCATTACACTATGGAACCGTGGTGTTTTCATTTTCTTTGGATAAATACCTAGAGGTACAATTGCTGGATCATATGGTATTTGTTTTTTCTTTTTTTTAAAGATTTTATTGATTTGTGAGAGAGAGGCAGATAGTGACAGAGATAGCGAGAGAGAGCACAAACAGGGAGGAGAGGGAGAAGCAGACTTCCCACTGAGCAGGGAGCCCGATGTGGGGCTCAGTCCCAGGAGCATGGGATCATGACCTGAGCTGAAAGCATATGCTTAACCAACTGAGCCCCCTAGGTGCCCCTAGTTTTTCTTTTCTGAGCAACTTCCATACTGGATTCCATGGTGGCTGCACCAACTTACATTTCTGTCAACAGTGTACAAGGGTTCCTTTTCCTGCACATCCTTACCCACACTTGTTATTTCTTGTTTTTTTGATGCTAGCCGTTCTGATGTGCGTGAAGTGAAATCTCATGGTGGTTTTGATTTGCCTTTCCCTAATGGTTAGTGACGTTGAGAGTCTTTTCATGTGCCTGTTGGCCATCGGTGTGTCTTCTTTGGAAAAACATCTATTCAAGTACTCTGCCCATTTTTCCATCAGGTTATTTTTCATATTAATTTATGTAAGTTTTTAAAAATATATTTTTAATATTATCCCCTTATCTGATATGTGATTTGCAAATTCTTCCATTCGGTAGGTGGCCTTTTCGTTTTGTGGGTGGTTTCCCTCACTGTGCGGAAGCTTCTTAGTTTGTTGTAATCCCATTTATTTTAGCTTTTGTTGTTCTTGCCTCAGTAGACTGTGTCCCCCACCCCAAATATTGCTAAGACTGATGCCAAAGCACTTCCTTTGGTTTCTTCTAGGAGTTTTATGGTTTTACTTGTTATGTTCAAGTCCTTAATACATTTTGAGTTAATTCTTGTGTGTAGTAAAAGGTAGTGATCCCGTTTCCTTCTTCTGCATGTGGCTGTCCAGTTTTCCCAACACAATTTATTGAATGGACTCTCTTTCCCCCATTATATGTTCTTGCCTCCTTTGTCATATATTAACGGAGTATATATATGCATTTATTACTGGGCTCTATATTCTATTCCACTGATCTGTGTGGTTGTTTTTATACCAATACCGTTCTATTTTCATTATTACAGCTTGGTAATACAGTTTGAGATCAGGGAGCACGATGCCTCCAGCTTTGTTCTTTTTTCTGCAGATTGCTTTGGCTCTTCAGAGTGTTGTGTTATTTTATACAAATTTTAGGATTATTTGTTCTAGTTCTGTGAAAAATGCTATTGGTATTTTGAGAGGAATTGCACTGAATCTGTAGATTACTTTGGGTAATATGGACATTTTAACAATATTAATTCTTCCAATCCGTGATGATGGTGTATCTTACCGTTTTTTTATGTTGTCTTCAATTTCTTTCATCAGTCTCTTACAGTTTTCAGAGTATAGGTCTTTAACCTTCTTGGCTAAATTTATTCCTATGTATTTTATTACTTTGATACAATTATAAATTGGATTGTTTTCTTTTCTTTTTTTTACGGTAAATTTATTTATTTGAGAGAGGGAGTGTGCACATGTGAGCGGGGAGAGGGACAGAGGGAGAGAATCTCAAGCAGACTCCCCACTGAGTGTAGAGCCTGATTTGGGGCTTGATCCCACAACCCGTGAGATCATGACTTGAGCCAAAATCAAGAGTTGGATGCTTAATCGACTGAGCCCCCCCTGGTGCCCCTGGGATTGTTTTCTTAATTTCTATTTCTGACAGCTTGTTATTAGTGTATAGAAACACAACCTGCTTCTGTATATTAATTTTGTACCCTGTGACTTTACTGAAATAATTAATTAGTTCTCAGATCTCTTTGGTGGAGTCTTTTGGGTTTTCTATATATAACATCATGTCATCTGCAAATAATTTTACTTCTTCCTTTCAGTTTAGATGCCTTTTATTTCTTTTTCTTGCCTAAATGCTATGGCTAGGACTTTTAATACTATGCTGAGTAAAAGCGTCAAGAGTGGGCATCTCTGTCTTGTTCCTTATCTTAGAGGAAAAGCTTATAGCTTTTCACCATTCAGGATAATGTTAGCTGTGGGTTTGTCATATATGACCTTTATTATGTTAAGGTATGTTCTTTCTATACCCACTTTATTGAGAGTTTTTATCATAAATAGGTACTGAATTTTGTCATGAATTTTTTCTGAATCTATTGAGATGACCGTATGATTTTCATCTTTCATTTTGTTAATATGGTGTACCACCTTGATCTGTTTGTGGATGTTAAACTATCCTTGCATCCCTGGAATAAATCCCACTTGATCCTTTTAATATATTTTTGAATTGGATTTAGTAATGTTTTGTTGAGGATTTTTACATCTATGTTCACCAGGGATACTGGCCTATAATTTTCTTTTTTTTGTAGTGTCTTTATCTGGTTTCAGTATCAGGGTGATTCTGGCTTTGTAAAATGAATTTGGAAGCCTTCCTTCCTCCTTCAATTTTTTTTTAGAATAGTTTGAAAGGATAGGTACTAACTTTTCTTTAAATGTTTGGTAGGGAGGTGCCTGGGTGGCTCAGTGGGTTAAGCCTCTGCCTTCGGCTCAGGTCATGATCTCAGGGTCCTGGGATCGAGCCCTGCATCAGGCTCTCTGCTTATCGGGGAGCCTGCTTCCCCCTCTTCTCTGCCTACTTGTGATCTCTCTCTCTCTCTCTCTCTGTCAAATACATAAATAAAATCTTTAAAAAAAAATAAATGTTTGATATGTGGTCCTGGGGTTTTGTTTCTTAGGAGTTTTAAAATTACTGCTTCAGTTTCATTACTTGTAATTGGTATGTTCATATTTTCTGTTTTTATGTGATTCAGTCATAGAAGATTGGGTTTCTAGGAACTTACCCATTTCTTCTAGGTTGTCCAGTATGATGGTGGATAATTGTTCATACTGATCTCTTATGATTCTTTGTATTTCTGTGGTGTCACTTGTAACTTCTCTTTCATCTCTAATTTTTAAAAGAATTATATATTTATTATTGATGAATCTAATTAGAAGTTTATTGATTTTATTTTTTCAAAGAACCAGGCTTTAGTTTAATTGATCTTTTCTATTGTTTTTGATCTCTATTTCATTTATATCCACTCTGATCTTTATTATTTCCTCCTTCTACTAACTTTGGGCTTTGTTCTTTTTCTAGTTCCTTTAGATATAAAGTGAGATTGTTTATTTGGCATTTTTCTTACTTCTTGGGGAAGGCCTGTGTTGTTATGATCTTCTCTCTTAGAGCTGCTTTTGCTGTGTCCCATAGGTTTTGAAAAGTTGATTTCCATTTTATTTGTCTGAATGTAGTTTTTGATTACCTATGTGAGTTTTCCTTCATCCTTGATTATATTTTTTTCCTCTCTGTTTACAGTTGATCAGTGGGTTATGACCTGAACCTGTGTCATTCGTATCCCCTCCTCCTTCCCACAGCCCACCCTGACTGGCCCACAACATGGTATGCACGGGGACAGGCCAACACTTTTTATATATCTAGCCAAGTTATTAGATACAATACTAGTCACAAATACTTAGAAAATTAAAACTTGTAATTGATACCATTTACAATAGCATCAAGAAACATCATAATCTAGGCAAAAATATATTTAAAATATGCAAAACTTCTACACTGTGATCTAAAATGCCATTATGAGAAATTAAAGAAGGTGAAATAAATGGAAGGATACCAGGTTTATGGATTAGGACAGGCAATGTATGAAGATATTTGTTTTCCCAAATTGATAAATAGATTAAATGAATTAAATGCAGCCCCAATCAAAATCCCAGCAGGATGTGTGTGTGTGTGTGTGTGTGTGTGTAAACTGACCTACAAACCAACAGAACAGTGGGAAAAAACTTGGGCAGGTATTTCACACAAGTAGTTCCAAATGGATAAATATATGAAAAAGTATGACAAGTGTCTCCTGTATTTGTATATACAGAGAAATGCACATTAAAACCACAATAAGAGACAACTATTCCTTCAGCAGCATTGACTGACAACATGAAATGTTGGAAGGATGTGCAGTGGCAAGACCTCTCTTGCACTGTGGGAGAGGGGGTATTAACTTTAATTTAACTTGTATGCTGAACGTGGGTGTTCTAGTAGTGTGGAACGTAAGTGCTCAACAATTAGAGCATACCTTAGATGAATCATGATCCCAAGTGTCTTTGTGAAGTTTTGCCATCTACCCACTTAGCTATAGAAAGTTCTCTCCTCTCAGTATAGAACTCTGTAAGATCTTGGACAGCTAAAATGTCCAAGAAGCCCCAGATGCACGGAATGCATTTTGGTGAAGCATATGGGATTCGGGTGTTGTCGTGATAAACCTAACATGGAGTGTGTGAATAATGTTCGCAAATAGAGGAAATCACCAAGGAATGAGCAGGTGTCTGTGCTTTGTTTTTTATGATGCTGTTGTCTTTAGGTTAGTTTGTGCTACACTTACGAAACCAAAGATTTCTTGTGCTTGGTGCTAACCATTATGAATGGAGGGGACTTGAAGTTTCACATCCACAACTTGGGCAACCCTGGCTTTGATGAGGAGAGAGCTATTTTCTATGCCGCCGAGCTGTGCTGTGGCTTGGAGGATTTGCAGAGGGAAAGAATTGTGTACAGGTAAGAACAGCATGAACTCCCGGGGCCTGGGAGACTGTTCATCCTGAGCCTGAGGCTCCCACCGGGCTCCCTCCGGCCACCCAGGTGCCTGGGCAGGAGGGCTGTGGTGGAGCCCTTGGTGGCCATACATAGGGTCTGGTCACTCCCACTGTTGGGAATATGGTCAATTAGCAGTGGACCTTGGTTTTCATTTTAGTTCTCTTTGATCTCTAGTAGGTCAGTTTTATTTGTTAAGTTGATCAAATATAGGCAGTGTTATTCATGTAAGCATGAGAAGAGCCCATTTCTAAATTAGTTCTATTTAGGACTCTGGGCTCTGTTCCAACAAAATAGTGTAATAATTAAATGTCTCAAAATAATACTTTATTTTAATATTTTGCACCTTAGAATTCACTAAAGAAAATTTAATAGGTAGAATTAAATTAGTATGATCAAATATTTAATTTTAGGGAAAGCAGTCCCTCCAGTCACCCTTTGGGTGTTGAGCTCCTGGGCTCTGACACCTTTCTTGACCCTTCCCTGTGTAGCTCTGTCCCTTTACCTCTATAAGGACATCTACTTCCAGATGTGGACCATTGCCTATGGCCGTTTCTCACCCTGCCATTTCCCCTACATTCCAAGGGGTCTGTGTATCCCCTGCCCTCACCTGCCCCATCCAGTTGGTCACCAAATCAGACCTTGATGTTTCCCTACATCCAGGTTTTGGGGTCACTGGCTTAGTTCATGTCTTCCTCAGGTTACCTGGCAGGCAGACAGTTGAATGGTCTCGCTGATGCCAGTCTTGCCCCAGTTCCTGCTCTGTGCAACTGATGACAGGCCTTCCTGTGGTGTGGATCCCATCCTGTCATAGCAACCCTAGCTCGGAGCCCTATGGGCCTGGCTCTCCTGACCCCGTATGGTGCCGCCCCCCGGCTGATTTCTCTAGCCGGGTGTCCTGCACCCCAAATGGGGACTGTCTGCTTTCGTAATGTACACGTACTTCTTGAGTGTCCTCACATTTTCATACCCTTGCACATGCGGCCTGTTGGTTGGAGGCATTTCTTCTCTGCAGCCCCTCTGCTTGCATTCGGAGAAAGTGTAGCTCATCCCTAAGTTCCCCACCCTTGAGAATGGGGGTGTGTGCTCCCCGGGGGCATCCTCAGAGCACCTGTGTTATCCCACTGGAGGGCTGGTCACTCCAGCTGCATGCATCTCAGAAGCCCTTTCTCAGATCCCTGTTCTCACGAACTCTTGGCTCTGTCTCACGTTGCCTGGAGGCACCTTAGGATCTCTCGAAGGCCGGATCACAGGCCTGGCCATGGGGCTGGACAGCGCCCCTGAGGTGGTGCACCGGGGGCAGACTGCTGCCTTGGGAGCCATTCCCGTGGACACAGGCCATGTCACCACACTCACAGGGAGAGACGGGTGGCCCACGAAGCAGGGAGCAGGCCTGGAGGAGCTTGATTCCTCTTTCACTCCGGGAGCACCTCAGAGTTCAGTGCAGTTCAGTGCAGGTAAGCCCTTCTGCTTGCTTCCGGTGAAGACGTGCACCAGACCTCGTTTCATTGCTCGTGGCCTTACTGTGCTTCGCATGCACTGCCTCTTTTACAGACGGAAGGTTTGTCACAACCCTGTGCTGAGCAGGTCCTGTCTGTGCTGCTTTTCCAGCCACGTGGGCTCCCCTCATGTCTACATCACGTGTCGGTCATTCCTGCAGTGTTTCAAGCTGTTTCATTATTGTACTTGTGACCGTGATCTCTGATCTCCGATGTTACTGTCATCCTTGTCTGGGGTCACTACACGCAGCGCTCACGTAAGATGGTGGACGTAACCAGTGCGTGTTGTGCCTGTTCTCACTGCTTCACCCACCGGCTGTTTCCCTCTTTCTCCTCCTTGGACCTCCCTGTTCCCTGAGACACAACAATATGGCAGTTAGGCCAAATAATGACCCTGTAATGGCCTCTAAGTGCTCAAGTGAAAAGAGTCACACATAACTCACTTGAAATGAAAAGCTAGAAATGATTAAGCTTAGTGAGGAAGGGATGTCTGAAGCCGAGATAGGCCAAAAGGTAGGCCTCTTGTGCCAAACAGCCACGTTGCAAATATGAAGGAAAAGTTCTCCGAAGGAAGTTAAGAGCGCTACTCCAGGGACCACATGAGTGGTAAGAAAGCCAAATGGCCTCATCGCTGATAGAGAGAAAATTTGGGTGGTCTGATAGGAGATCAGACCCGCCCCAGTGTTCCCTTAAGCCAAAGCCTAATCCAGAGCAAGGCCCTGACTCTCAAGTCCACGAAGGCTGAGGGAGGTGAGGAAGCCACAGAAGAAAAGTCTGCAGCTAGCAGAGTGGGTTCGTGAGGTTTAAGGAGACACAGAGGGGCGGGGGGAGCAGCATGTGCTGATGGAGAAGCTGCAGCAAGTTCTGCCGGAGATCCAGCTCGGATCGCCCACGGAGGTGACTCCTAAACAGCAGATTCTCCACATGTAGACACAACAGCCTTATCTGGGGAGAAGATGCCATCTTGGACTGTCCTCACCGGAGGACAAGTCAGTGCCTGGCTTCAGAGGTTCAAGGGTTAGGCTGGCTCCCCATTAGGGGCTAATGCAGCTGGTGACTTTCAGCTGAAGCCGGTGCTCCTTTACTATTCTGGAAATTCTTAGGACCCTTAAGAATTGTGCTACCTTTCCTGTGCCTGTGCTCTACCCACGGAATGACACAGCCTGGACGGCTGCATATCTGTTCACAGTGAGGTTTACCAAACGTCTCAAGCCCACTGTTGAGACCTACTGCTCAGGAAAAAAGGTTCCTTTCGAAATATGACTGCTCGTTGATGTTGTACCTGGTCACCCAAGAGCTCTGGTGATGTACGGTGAGATGAGTGCCGTTTCCCTGCCTGCAAACACAGTGTCCGTTCTGCAGCCCACGGAGCAAGGAGTAATTTTGACTTTGAAGTCTTATCATTTAAGAGACACGTTTCGCAAGGCTGTAGATGCCATGGATGGTGATTCCTCCACTTGATCTGGGTGGGATACATTGAGAATCTTCTGGAAAGTATTCACCATGCCAGACGCCATTAAGAAAATGTTCCCATGGCTCAATGTCAATACTAACAGGAGTTTGGAAGAAGTGAGCTCCAGTGGTGAGGACATTGAGGGGTTCAAGACCAAGTGGAGGAAGTCACTATAGATGTGGTGGAAACAGCCAGAGAACCAGAAGTGGAGCCTGGAGAGGCGAGTGACCTGCTGCCCTCGCAGGATAACACTTGCACGGGTGAGGACCTGCTTCCGTGGAGGAGCGAGGAAGGTGATTTCTTGAGCTGGAGTCTGCTCCTGGTGACGATGCTGTGGAGATGGTTGAAATCTGACAAGGACTTAGAGCATTGCATGACCTTAGTTGATAAGGTGGCAGGGCTCCTCTCCAGTTTGGAGAGGAGTTTTGCTGTGGGTGAAATGCTACCAGACATGCTGCAGAGAAATCATTTGGGAAAGGAAGAGTCCATCAGTGCAACAAATTTATTCTCTTGTTTTAAGAGACTGCCGTAGACACCCCAGCCTTCAGCAGCTCCCACTGTGATCACTCAGCCACCGTCAGCATCGAGGTAAGACCCTCCAGCAGCAAAAGATTACAGCTTGCTGAAAGCTCAGATGATGGTTAGCAGTAAAGCATTTTTTTAATTAAGGCATTCATTGTTTTGGGGTCACCTGATGGCTCAGTCGGTTAAGCGTCTGTCTTCGGTTCGGGTCATGATCTCAGGGTCCTGGGATCTAGCTTCACATCAGGCTCCCTGCTCTGCGGGGAGTCTGCTTCTCCCTCTTCCTCTGCCCTTCCCCCTGCTCCTGCTCTTTCTCGCTCTATCTCTTTCACACTCTTTCTCTATCAAATAAATAAATAAAATCTTTTTTAAAAAAGGTATTCATTGTTTTGTTAGACATAATGCTATTGCACACTTAATGGGTCTCAGTGTAGGGCAAACATAACTTTAATATGCCCAGGGAAACCAAAAAATTCGTTTGACTCATTTATTGTGATAGTCACTGAATTTTGACTGTCTAGACCAAATCCCTGTATCTCTAAGGTCTGCTCATTACTGGATTGGTTAGAAGATTTTCTTTTCCCCTAGCCTTTCACCTTGGGCTCCGACTTGCCCTCAGGCAGAGCAGGGGAAAGGCGTGGGCTGGCCAGCACTTAGTGGGAACTTAGTGCATGTCCACAGCACCCACCAGTAGGCGCCTGCCATTTGTTAAATGGATGACCCATGGCTTTCAGCCTCTAATGGTGCGTCCCCTCCCCTAGGGACCTGTCAAGCACCACTTTCATTCTTTGAAATTATTTCTTGTAGTCAGAAGTTGCCTCTTGACAACCTTTATCAGACCAGGTACCAGAAAGATGACCTTTCTTTTTGCAGACGGATGGTACAAATAAGAACGCCCTATGATCTCAGCACTCTTAGGTCAGAGAGGAGGCCCTCAGGCCCGGCTTTGAGCCACCTGTAGGGTACAGCATGTTCCTAGTCAGAAGGAGAGCCCGGGGGCCTCTTACTGTCGTCCGTGGGAGCTGCTCCAGGTGTGTCAGGCCTCACAGGCTTGCAGAATTCTTTCTAGTATAAATGATTTAAACTGGACCCAGGCCTGATCAGGGAAGGCTTTCGGGAGGACCTGGGACTCACCTGGCAGCTTGGCTAGATGGCTAAGATGAGAGCAGAGGGTAAAGGGATCATTCTTTTGGGGGAGATGTGCGCCATGTGTGCCTACTGGAGAAAGTGAGCAGAGGAGTCCACGTAAACCAGAGTGGTCATAAAGACAGGAGGATGGGGCACCTGGGTGGCTCAGTGGGTTAAAGCCTCTGCCTTCGGCTCAGGTCATGATCCCAGTGTCCTGGGATCAAGCCCTGCATCAGGCTCTCTGCTCAGCGGGGAGACTGCTTCCCTTCCTCTCTCTCTGCCTGTTTCTCTGCCTACTTGTGATCTCTGTCAAATAAATAATTAAAAATTTTTTAAAAAAAAGGAAGGAAGAAGCAAACTTGTTGGCTTTCTGTTGCCCGCCAGGCCCTAGGCTGTGTCCTTCACATCTGTTATTTATTTGGAGAACATGTTAAAATAGTTGCTAAAGGGACGCCTGGGTGGCTCAGTGGGTTAAGCCGCTGCCTTCGGCTCAGGTCATGATCCCAGTGTCCTGGGATCAAGCCCTGCATCAGGCTCTCTGCTCAGCGGGGAGCCTGCTTCCCTCTCTCTCTCTCTCTCTCTCTCTCTCTGCCTGCCTCTGTCTACTGTGATCTCTCTCTGTCAAATAAATAAAATAAAATCTATAAAAAAAAATAGTTGCTAAAATGCCCTAGCATCCTAGAGGCCCCCCCCCTTTTTTTTCCAGATACGATTTTCCTGGAGCATTTCATCTTTTTTTTGTCTGTCATCCTCTGCTGTTTGTTCAGATAAAATGCCTGAAACAACATCACAACAAACCACAGAAGGAGTGCTAGGCTCAGGGCAGTGTGGGCAAAGCCCTTCCAGGAGGGCGGGTGAACAGCAGGGAGGTGGCGTCCGACCGTGTGAGTGGCCCAGGTGTGTGGTTTTGGGGTGTGTAGTTTGTGTCATACCTTTAGATACATCTACTTGTAACATGGCTTTGTGTAAATTGTTCGGTGAGAAAAAGTGAGGGAAAGAAAGTAAGTGTGCATATAGAGAGAGCTTTGAGAGATCATAGTTTTCAGTGTGCAACCATATATCTAAGAAGTGACTGATTCAAACAAAACAATACATAAAGACACGGGTGTGGGCATGCATTTCCAGTCCAGCTGGGTACTTTCCCTTGCAGCATCTTTTCATGACATTTTGCCTGTTCATTATGCGGAAGTTGGAAGGGGACTCTTGTCTTTGGGATTTTAAATGTCCTTTAAAAATTAACCGAGGAAGGAGGCCCCTGGGAGGCTCAGTCGTTAGGCGTCTGCCTTCGGCTCAGGTCATGATCCCACGGTCCTGGGTTTGAGCCCTACAGTGGGCTCCCTACTCATCAGAAAGCCTGCTTCTCCTTCTCCTACTCCCCTTGCTTGACCGCCCCCCCATGTGTAAAATAAGTAAATAAATAAAAATCTTTAAAAAAATTAACTGAGGAACATAGTTTCTGTAAAATCAGATCAACTGAAATGCTTTTGGTTAGGGACAGACCCCATGAGTGCCCTAACACCATTTGAATATTAACATGCGGGAATGACTAATTCCTTATTAAATAGCACTTGAGTCTATGGACAGTGTGGTTGATCCTTGAACAGGTGGAGATTAGAGCATCAACCCAGTCGAAAATCCACATGTAACTTTTAACTCCCCCACAACTTTGCTACTCATAGTCTGCTGTTGCCTGGAAAGCTCACTGATGACATGCAGCTGATCACATTATTCTGTGTGTTCTATGGACTCTGCCCTATGCTCTTACCATAAAGCAAGCTAGTGAGAAGGAAATGTTACTTAGAAAATCATAAGGAAGAGAGCATGCATCACAGCCCTGGGACTGTAAGAAAACCCACATGTAGGGGGACCTAAGCCGTCCAAACCCATGTTGTTCAAGGGCCAGCTACACTTTCTTTTCACGTAAAAGCTTTTCCCAAGACTGGCCTGCAGCATCAGGGAAGTCTGGCCCAGCAGCGGCTGGCTGTGGAGAACAACCTTCTCCCTGTTCTTCAGCCGCTCTGCAGATGGCAGATTCTGCTTGCCATTGTTTGGGTAGTAAAGTGTCTTTTAAATTATAAGAATTATTTTACCTAATAATGTATAGTCTGTATGCAGGGGAATATGGCAAAAGGCTACGAAAATTTTAAAGACTTCGCTTTTTAAAATGGTTTCACTTTTGCCACTATGGAAAACAGTAAGGAGGTTCCCCCCAAAATTAAAAATAAAAATGCCATATTACCTAGCAACCCCACTTGTAGGTGTATTCTTTTTTTTTTTTTTTTTTTTAATATTTTATTTATTGATTTGACAGAGAGAGATCACAAGTAGAGAGGCAGGCAGAGAGAGAGAGAGAGGGAAGCAGGCTCCCCGCTGAGCAGAGAGCCCGATGCGGGACTCGATCCCAGGACCCTGAGATCATGACCTGAGCCGAAGGCAGCGGCTTAACCCACTGAGCCACCCAGGCGCCCCTTGTAGGTGTATTCTAAAGGATATATCCACAGTATGTCAAAGAGAGGTCTGCATTTCCGTGTTCACTGCAGCATTATTCAGAATAGCCAGCATCTAGAAACAACCTACATGTCCATCGGTGGTTGGTGGGTGAAGAAAATGTGGTACATGCATCCTCAATGGAGTTATTATTTGGCCATGAGAATGAAGGAGGTCCTGTTATGGGTGACAACCCAATGGACCTGGAGAGCCTCATGCTACATAATATAAGCCAGACACAGACAAATACTGCATGGTTTCACTGGTATGTAGAGTCTTTTTTTTTTTTTTTTTTTTTTTAAGATTTTATGTACTTATTTGACAGAGAGAGAGAGATCACAGGTAGGCAGAGAGGCAGGCAGAGAGAGAGGGGGAAGCGGGCTCCCCGTCGAGCAGAGAGCCCGATGCGGGGCTCAATCCCAGGACCCTGAGATCATGACCTGAGCCGAAGGCAGAGGCTTAACCCACTGAGCCACCCAGGCACCCCAACTGGTATGTAGAGTCTTAAAAAAAAAAAAAAGTCAAACTCATGGAAACAGAAAAATCACTAAGGGCTGGGGGGTGGGGGATAGGAAGAGGTTGGCAAAATGGCACAAACTTTCAGCTATAAGATGAGTAGCTGTGGATATAATGTAAAATATGAAAATAGAGTTGGTAACACTATACTGAAGAATTGAAATTTGCTAAGGGACTGAGACTTAAAAGTTCTCATACCAAAAAATGTGAGGTGGTGGGCGTGTTCATTAACTGGTGTGGGAGAATCCTTTCATAATTTTAAGGGGAAATAAAGTTTTCAATTTCATTGCATTTTCTAGCAATTACAGAAAGAATACAAAAACACCTAAAACCGATAACAAATGAGTGAGGGGCCAGAGATGCCTGTGTTGGCTGTTTCTCAGTGCTCTCGCCTGTCATGTTCCAGAAGAGTCAGCCTCCAGGCTCCCTCCTAACCATGGCCATGTTGTTTTGGGCACGTTCATCTTTGAAGAGCTCACACTGGGGAAGAGGGGCATCATTTCTCTGTCTCTGTACATCGACCTTTCTGTACATCCCATACAAGTAGAATCAGCATGTGACCTTTTGGTTTTGGCTTTTGTCCACTACCGTAATGTTTCTCAGGTTCATGCATGTGTTAGCATTTATCAGTACCTGATTCTTTTTTATTTTGGAATAATCCCATTGCCTTTTTGCCAGTCAATGGGTATTTCAGAGTGGTTCCACTTTTTGGCTGTTATGGAGAATGCTGCTGTGAACATTTGTGTATGAAGTTTCATTTGGACTTCTGTTTTCCGTTCTCTTGGGTAGATACTGACAAGTGGAATTTCTCAAGAGCATGGAAAATTCATGTTTACCTTTTTAAGACCTTTTCAAGCTCTCTGCCAAAGAGGCTGCACAATTTTACATTCCTTCCAGGGCTCCAACCCCTCACATCGTCTCCAGCCCCTGTTAGTATCTCCCCGTTTAATGCTAGCCCACCCCAGTGGCCGTGAAGTGAGGGCTCATGGTGGGTTTTGTGTTGTTTTGTTTTGCTTCTTGGTAGTTTTGATTTGCATTTCCCTGTTGACTTGATGATATAGAACATCTTTTCATATGCTTATTGGCTATCTTTACATATTCGTGGTTAAATGTCTATTCCAATACTGTATCCACTTTCAGTTTGGATTATTTTGTCTTATCAGGATTAAATGGCAAACATTTTTATATATTCTGGACACATGTCCTTTACCAGATGTAAAATTTGCAAGTGCTTTCTTCCAGTCTGTGGCTTGTCTTTCCATGTTCTTAATGTGTCTTTTGAATTGCAGAAGTTCTTAATTTTAGTGAGGTTCAATAGATCAGGGTTTTGTTGTTCTTGATTACGCTTTTGGTAGTTTCTCTAAGAAATCGTTGTATAACCAGCAACATGAGGATTTTGTCCTGTGTTCTAAGGATTTTATGGTTTTAAGTCTTATCTTTAAGTTTAGGACCCATGTTCAGTTTTTAGTACAGGGTAGGTGAGTGAAGAGTCTTCATCCCAGCACCATTTATTGAAAATACTGTCATTTCCCCATTGAAATTCCTTGGCACTTTTGTCTAAAACTGTTAAAACTGACTGTTAAGAGGGCAGGTTTATTTCTGGACTCCCAATTCTATTCCACTGGTCTGTATGTCTGTCCTGCTGGCAGTACTGTACTGTCTTGATTACTGTAGCTTTGTGGTGAGTTTCAAAATTGGGAAACATGAGGCTTCTAACTTTGTTCCTTTTTGAGATTGATTTGCCTATTCTGGGTCCTTTGCATTTCCATATGAATGTTAAGATGAGCTTGTCAGTTTCTGGGACAACAGTTGCTGCTAAAGGATTGCATTGAATCCGTAGTTCAATTTGGGGATAACTGATATCTGAACAATACTAAATCTTCTGACCTATGAACACAGGATGTCTTTCCAGTTACTTAGATAGGCTTACATTTCTCTCAGGAATATTTTGTACTTTTCAGTATATATATCTTATACTTACTTTTTTTGCTGTTAAGTTTCATTTTGAATTTTCATTGAATGTTTTTGATGCCATTTCAAATACTGTTGTTTCCTTTTTATTTATTTTAATTTTTTTAGAAAGAGAGCATGAGCAGGTGTGGACAGAGGGAGGAGGAGAAAGAGAATCTTAAGCAGGCTTTACACTTAGTGTGTGGAGCCTGATGTGGGGCTTGATCCCACGACCCTGAGATCATGACCTGAGCCAAAATCAAGAGTCAGATGATTAACCAACTGAGCCACCCAGGTGCCCCTATAGTTGTTTTCTTAATTTTATTTTTGGACTATTTCATGCTAGTGTGTAGAAATACATCTCATTTCTGCATATTGATCTTGTGTCCTCTCTCAACTCTTTTATTAGCTTTAGAAGTTTTGTTGTGAATTCCTTAAACTTGTCTACATGTAGAATCATGTCACCTGTGAATAAAGACAATAGATTCATGTTTGTTTATTTTTCTTTCCCAGCTAGAATCCTGCTGCTTCTCTTGGTACTTCATGAGAGGGAAATTTTGGATAGACATACAAAAGCTTGAATCAGTGCGCCCGCCTGAGTCTTCTGAAGCAGACTAGAAAAAACAGTAACTAAAAACCAGCCTGATGAATGCTGTGTACATTTATATACAGTGAATACAGAGAAAAGACTATTTGAGAATAATGTCACTGAGGTCAGATCTGTCCCTTCCCTCCCATCAAGTGTCCTCCGTGTCACTGTCAGAGTCAAAATCTCAAGTTTGCAGACTAGAGGATCAGGCTTAATATTGTAATTCTTTTATATTTTAGAACGTGGAGGTTGTAATTTTTAGCTGATACCAAGTTCAGATATTTAGTGGATAATAAGGTCTTCAGTTATTTTTCTCTCACTTGGGTTTGATTTTGTTTTATGTTTTTCTTTTATGTAGATTATTTGGGTTACAAAGCTGGTTCTCAGATTGAGAGTTGAATTTTGATACCTACCTTAATCATTGCATCAGTTTTGCTTTGTCTTGATTTGTGATCCAGAATCTTCTCAAGACATTTCTCTGCAGTGAAAGCTTTACTGTGTATTCTTGCCAATAAATCCAGTGTTCTATGCTAGTTTCAGCCCATCAACAGCCAGTCTTATGGCTGGACCAGCCCTTGTGATCCTTATTATATAACTACAAGATGCAGCAGTAGCCATCAAGAAACTTTGAAAGAGAAAAAGGCTATTTCTTCTAATTTCTTCTGGCAATTCTGTGCAGTACCTGGGACCACACAGAGAGGTCTGGACGTGCAGGGGTGGGGGAGAGGGAACACCTGAGCATGTGGGCCTAGGGTTTTGCAGTTATTGGGGGCGAACATGGGGGCCTAGAGTCTCATAGTCTCACTCTTTTTTTTTTAATTTTTTTTTATTTTTTTAAAATATTTTATTTATTTATTTGACAGACAGAAATCACAAGTAGGCAGAGAGGCAGACAGAGAGAGAGGAGGGGAAGCAGGCTCCCTGCTGAGCAGAGAGCCCAATGTGGGGCTCGATCCCAGGATCCTGGGACCATGACCTGAGCCGAAGGCAGAGGCTTAACCCACTGAGCCACCCAGGCGCCCCCATAGTCTCACTCTTTATCGATGATTTTAAAACATAAGAATGGGAACTTAAAACATTAGAAGAGAAAAAAAACCAAGCCACCCAAATGGTCAATTATTTAAATAAACCAAGATTTCTAAAACAGAGGAGCCTGGGATGGGGGTGGTCTGGTTTTTCCAGCCAGGCGGCCATCAGTGTGTTTATTGAGAGAGACATCTTTGAAGTGGATACCTCAGGCACCAGAGCTGGAGTCAAACACTGGCATTACACAAAAAGGAAAACCGCCAGGGCTAACACTACAGTGATTGTGGAATCCAGGCTACTGTGGTTTTTTTTAAATGCTGAAAGATAATGCACTTATCCGGAAAGTGGCCCTCCATGCTCCCTCACTGTTATGGCTGGGAGTTAGCTGTCATTGTCCTTGACAATCATGGCATCTTTCAGCAGCTCCCAGTGGATCTGGACACTCTACACTCTACTCATGTGGGTCAGGAGTGAGCCAACAGAATCAAGAAACAACTCTGCTATGAAGGAGGGGCATTATGCAGGGAGCTGGTATGGATGCTTCCGAAGGGTTAGGTCATCTTCTGGGAAGAGCTTTCTTCTCTTAAGATAGAAAATTATTTAGAACAGAAGCTCCTTGCCTCTTGCTTACTTAGGGGAGGAAGGATGCAATCTGTTGCTTCAGGAGAGGATGTGTTTGGAGTAATGTATTATGGCCCCGGTTTTCTGCAGTGTGTTCCTGGAGACAATAGAGGTCCTGAATCTACCCTGCACTGATGCCCACACGAGCTGAGAGAGCAGTATTCAAATGCTCACAACTGTTAACTTTAAAGTAAAACTGCCCTTATTTCCCCAGCAAAAATAGGTTTATTCAGGAATAGCAGAGAAGTGCATTCTGGAAAATTCAAATTTAGCAAAACCACAGGAGAGTCTGCAGAACAAAGGAGGGGGGGCTTTTTTATAGAGGAAGGGGGTTGGGGTGGGCTATTACAAACAGAAAGTCCATTGGGGTAAATTCAGAGCTGGAAGTGTGGTGGCCTCTCATTGGCTGATCTATGGCAGTCTCTCACTGTCTGAGCTGTGATGATCTCTCATTGGCTGGGCTGTGGCAGTGTCTCATTGGCTGGCTGTGTGGCAGTCATTCATTGGCTGAGCTGTAGCAGTCTCTCATTGGCTGGGCTGTTGCTGGGGGAGAAGGAAACCTTCCTCCATCCTGCTGGAATAGTAAAGTGGTAGCTAAGGTAATAGCAGGTGTAAGGTGCATGTCTTCCTGTTGGATCCCCGGTTGACCCAGAGTGTAGGGTGGGAGTTCCCCCGCCCGCCTCCAGACTCCGTTCTAAACAAAGTTCCCTTTTATTAATTTTCACAACACTAAAAGTACTTGTTCAATCAGGAAGATTTCTAGAGTTTTATTTTATTTTTAAAAAACATTTTATTTATTTATTTGACAGAGAGAGAGACAGCGAGAGGGGGAACACAAGCAGGGGGAGTGGGAGAGGGAGAAGTAGGCTTCCCACCGAGCAGGGAGCCTGATGCGGGGCTTGATCCCAGGACCCCAGGATCATGACCTGAGCAGAAGGCAGCCACTTAAGGGCTGAGCCACCCAGCTGGCCCCTAGAGATTTATTTTATGATGATGAACAAATTAAACTTGTGGTATGTGCCCTTTTACTTTGTTTCCATGTAGCTCCGTATTTGAATAAAACCCCCCACTATCATATAAATAACAAAAATGCTGCTGGATATGGTCACAAGATATAGAGCACTCTGGCACACATTTTCATCGCAGCGACCTGACAGTCTTTTTAGAAATCATATCTATTTACAGATAAGAGAGATCATCTCTGGTCACCTTCCTTGTGAGTGATGGATACTGATCCAGGTCTTGTGTTCTGTGCTTGGGCCCCTCACCGTTTTCCATAACAGGAGGGAGAACCTGAATCTTGACTTGGCAGTTTCATTATGTTGTTACATTTCTCAAGAGCTCTTCCTTAATTCAACAGGATGACATTTCTACCTGTCTGGAAGGCTGTAGTTGGAAATTCTTAAGGGAAATGGGTGTTTAGCTGTGCATTGGATCTCTTTTTCTAGTGAATGAGCTGTGGAATGAAAAGTAGATGATATCATCCACCGTAAGAAGAAGGCAGTGCAGAATAGCGGTGGGAAAGAAACATTTTGTACCTATACTTTTTCAGTAGTGAATTGGCCCATACCAGCCATTAGACTGTAGAGATTATTGCTATCACATTAGATTTTTCAGTAGCATCATTCCTGCTGAGGCTGTTACAACACACTTCCTTTCAGAGCCCGCTGACGCACAGTGCATGGGGACAGCTCAGTGGACGGCTGGCCCACGCTTGGACCAGGGAGGTGCAGGACATCCCAGGAGACGTTTACGTAATTTGGGGGGCAGCTGCTGTGTTAATGTTGAGCATCAGCCTACATAAGCGAGGAGTTTCTGGCGGTTCCAGGTTAAGGAAGGCTACTTCGTTCTTAATAACATTTATAAGGATTTTTTTTAATACAGAAAAGAATAAAGGGAAAAGCAAAAATACTTTCCATCCCACCCAGATGGTGCAGGAGCACATGTGCGTGGCTCGAAGGTGCAAACACAGAAGCCACCTGCCCCTCGGCCGTGGCTCCTCTCCCCCAAGGGGACCATGACAGCAGTGGCATGGCTATCCCTACAGGAAGGTTTCTCAGCTGCCACTCAGGCTGTGTTCACATGTCCCTCAGCTGCCAGGCTTGCTTCTCATCTTTTCCTGGGGATGTGGGTTTGGGCCTGAGCAGGTTTTACACTAGCTGTGGCCTCTGGAAGGGCTCACTTCAGGTAGCTCCTGCCTCTGGCTCTTTACACAGCTCTCCCGAGTCCAGCCGCCTTCCATCTTCTCTTGCTCTTGCGCGGAGGTTCTAGTAATCTGGCCACAGAGGGAGGGGCAACGCTCAGGGGAGACAGAGTGTTGAAACCACAATTAAATCTAAGTCCTCTGAAAAGTAAATTTTTTTCTTCCAAAGGGAAGAAACAAATAAGCAGTTTGGAATATTACATTTACGATATTATAGTCTTTAGTGACCTGTATTTTTTATTTTATTTTATTTATTTGATAGCGAGAGCACAAGCAGGAGAAGCAGCAAAGGGGGAGAGAGAAATAGACTCCCTGCTGGGCAGGGAGTCCAATGCAGGGCTCGATCCCAGACCCTGAGATCATGACCTAAAGCCAAAGGCAGCTACTTAACTATCTGAGCCACCCAGACACCCCTTGTGACCTGTATTTATTTGAAGTCTGTGGTATCCCTCCTTCACAATAAACTTCGAACAGTCCCGGCTGTTGATCACAGGCTTCCTGCTGCAAGTCTGAGCTCCCCCAGCCCTGCCTCGATGAGGAAGTGGGTGGGTGTGGATCACGCCCCTGTACAGGGGAGGACACTGAAGCCTAGAGTGGTTCAGGTCACACGGAGGAAGAGCAGCAGAGCTAGGATTTGAATCTGTGCCCATCTGACCCCCCAAAGCTGAGTTCTTCCTGGTATGGGAAATTTTCAGTTGTTGACATTTTAAAAAGTGTATGAATGATAAAATAAATTGAATCAAATTCATTAAGGACTAATTCGTTACTACGGGGCTGTACCTTTTATCACTGAACTGTCTCAGATCCATGGACCTGGGCGGAGCACACGGTTGTCATGTGCATGCTGTTGGCTGGGATGAAACCTCTGTGGCATCCTCGTCCTTCCCAGGGATGGCATGAAGGACTCATGACTTGACCCACAAAGGACGGTTTTGTTATCCCTCGTTCTCGGTGCTGCTCATAGTAGAGACATCTGTGGTTATTTCTGCTGGGTGAATGAATCATTGTTGCCTTCTGAATCTGATGAATCAGTGTTGCCTTCTGAATAATTGAGCTTTTTGTTGTTGTCTCTTCCTTTGTAGAGACTTAAAGCCTGAGAATATCCTCCTCGATGACCGCGGTAAGTAAGTGAGCTTTTCATATCCAAAGCATAAGACTTCGTTAAGAGGGGTTTGGTTGGGCGCCTGGGTGGCTCAGTGGGTTAAGCCTCTGCTTTTGGCTCAGGTCATGATCTCGGGGTCCTGGGATCAAGTCCTGATCGGGCTCTCTGCTCAGCGGGAAGCCTGCTTCCCCCTCTCTCCCTCTCTGCCTACTTGTGATCTCTCTCTGTGTGTCAAATAAATAAATAAAAAATCTTGGAAAAAAAAAAAGAGGGACTTGGTTACAGAAAGTTAATGCAGGCTTAGCCCATTGTTGCAGAACAGATACAACAACGAAAAGGGAAGCTCTTTGGTACGTGTTCTTTTGAAAATACAACAGAGATAACATTGCCATTCCCCTGTATTCAGGCAAGAAGCAAAGTTGGTCTTAATTTTCAGTTAATAATTGAATTTTAAAGCACATTAAAATAAATTCACAGTAAGAACATTTTTCTCTGTCATACTGCTTGCTGTTGGTCCACATCTTGATTTTTCCCTTAGAAGTATATTTCCACCCAGGAGCTCCTAAGAATTTTCCTTTTTAAAAAAATAACAAATGAGGGGCACCTGGGTGGCTCAGTGGGTTAAAGCCTCTGCCTTTGGCTCAGGTCATGATCCCAGAGTCCTGGGATCGAGCCCCGCATCAGGCTCTTTGCTCAGCGGGGAGCCTGCTTCCCCTACCCCCGCCTGCCTCTCTGCCTACTTGTGATCTCTGTCAAATAAAAAATTAAATCTTTTTAAAAAGAAAAAAATAACAAATGGTTGTTGAATTTTGTCAGTGCTTTTTTCTATCAAAATGATTATGTGTTCTTTTTTCTGTTAGTATAGTTAATTTTCAAATAGTAAACTAACCTGTAATTTCTTTTTTTTTAATTAAAGATTTTATTTATTTGACAGAGAGTGATCACAAGTAGGAGAGAAGCAGGCAGAGAGAGAGGGGGAAGCAGGCTCCCCACTGAGCAGAGAGCCTGATGTGGGGCTTGATCCCAGGACCCTGAGATCATGACCTGAGCTAAAGGCAGAGGCTTTAACCCACTGAGCCACCCAGGCGCCCCTAACCTGTAATTTCTGAAATAAATCCAAAGTGGGCATAATGAGTTATTCTTTACATAGATTGCTAGTTTCTCTCTTCTAATATTTTGAAGATGAGGCTGGCTCTGTTTTTGAGGGCCCTGGATCACCATGTCTCTGCAGTGCTGGAAGCACCAGAGCCCTGCTGTGTCTGTGTCCCTGCACACTCTCTGGGAGCCCAGAAGTCTTGGCTCAGCTCCCAGGTGGTCCCAGCCTCCGCAAGAGTCCCAGGTGGGAGCAGCCGGAGAGTGGCTGTGTGTGTCCCCCACGCCTAGAACAGACTCTGATTTGACCAGGGTTTGTAAATGCTTCTGGGAAAACACTTGTGTCCCTTGCAGCTCCCCTCTGGTTGATTCTCCACACAGGGTCTCAGTGAAGCAGATCCAGGAACTGCCATGGCTCACAGATGCCCTTAAAGTATAACTTATGTGCACCTGTGGTCAGTAGTAGTATGGGCCACTGTGACCTTGGCCACCTTGTCCCAAAGCAGGTGCCAAGTGTCATTTCTTTGGTGCTTACTGTTACTTATTCTTTAGACACTGTGGACCTGGTCACATTCTTGTTAGGAATGAAAGGAATGACAGAACTTTGTTTTGCTTTTTTGATTTCAGGAGACTTTCAATCTTTTCTTTTTGTTTTCCTACTCTTTTAATTTTAAAGGTGTAATCCTAGCTATATTTTGTGACTTATAAATGCAATTGATTGTAGGTTTTTTAGTATCCTGCACTTAAAATTCCCAAGAACTAATTTCCACCAGAAACCATAGAACATAGGAGCAACTCTCTCCTTTCCCATCTTGATAGCTTGTCGGGGTTTCTGTTTTTGTCTGTAAAGCATAACCTGACATTTGTGGTGAAATTAGGTTTAAAATAGATAATTATCAAGAGAACTACAGGCCAATATCTCTAATGAACATAGATACAAAAATCCTCAACAAAATACCAGCAAACCGAATCCAAGAATACATTAAAAAAATCATTCACAACAATCAAGTGTGATTTAGTCCTGGGATGCAAGGGTGGTCCAGTATTCACAAATCAATCAATGTAACATATCACATCAATAAGAAAAAGGATAAATCCACATGATCATTTCAATAGATGCAGAAAAAGCATTTGACAAAGCACAACATCTATTCATGATAAAAGCCCTCAACAAAGTAGATTGAGAAGGAACATACCTCAACATAATAAAGGCCATATATGAAATACCCACAGCTAATATCATCCTCAGTGGGGAAAAATTGAGAGCTTTTCCCCTAAGGTCAGGAACAAGACAGGGATTACTCTCACACTTTTATTCAACATAGTACTGGAAGTCCTAGCCACAGCAGTCAGACAAGAAAAAGGAATAAAAGGCATCTAAATTGGTAAGGAGGAAGTAAAACTTTCTGTATTTGCAGATGACATGATGCTATATATAGAAAACCTTAAGGACTCTGCCAAAAAAACTGCTAGAGCTGATAAATGAATTCAGTAAGATTGTAGTATACAAAATCAGTGTATAGAAATCTGTTGCATTTGTATACACCAATAATGAAGCAGCAGAAAGAAAAACTAAGAAAATAATTCTGTTTGTAATTATGCCAAAAATAATAAAATACCTAGGAATAAGCTCAACCACGGAGGTAGAAAGCCTGTACTCTGAAAATTTTAAAGCATTGAGGAAAGAAATTGAAGATGATACAAACAGATGGAAAGATATTACATGCTCACGGATTAGAATAACAGATATTGTTAAAATGTCTAAACTACCTCCAAGCAATCTATAGATTTAATGCATTCCCTATCAAAATATCAATGACATTTTTTACAGAACTAGAACAAGTAATCTTAAAATTTGTATGAAACCACAAAGACCCAAATAGCCAAAGTATCTTGAAAAAGAAGGACAAAGCTGGAGGAATCACAATTCCAGATTTCAAGATACGTTATAAATCTGTAGTGATCAAAACAGCATGTTACTGGCACAGAAAAAAGACACACAAATCAATAGAATAGAATAGAAACCCCAGAAATAAATATATACTTATGGGTTTATTTAATTAATCTTCAACAAAGGAGGCAAGAACATGCAATGAGAAAAAGAATATGCAGTGGTCTCTTCAATAAATGGTGTTGGGAAAACCGGACCACTTTCTTATACTACACACAAAAATAAACTCAAAATGGATTAAGGACCTAAATATGAGACCCGAAACCATAAAAGTCCTAGAAGAGAACACAGGCAGTAACTTCTCTGACACTGGCCATAACAATGTATTTTTTGTTTTTTTAAGATATGCCTCCTGAGGCAAGGGAAACAAAAGCAAAAATTAAGTTTTGGAATTACATCAAAATAAAATCTTCTGCATAGCAAAGGAAACAATCAACAAAACAAAAAGACAACAACAACAACAACAAACACAAAAAGACAACTGAATAGTAAGAGATATTTGCAAATGACACATCCAATAAAGGGTTAGTATCCAACATATATAAAGAACTTCTAAAACTCAATACCCAAGAGACAGTCCAATTAGAAATAGATAGAAACCATGAACAGACATTTCTCCAAAGAAGACATCCAGACAGCCAACAGACACATGAAAAGATGCTCAACATCCCTCATCATCAGGGAAATGCAAATCCAAACCACAGTGAGATACCACCTCATACCAGTCAGATGGCTAAAATAAAAAAACATAATAAAGAACAAGTGTTGGTGAGAATGCAGAGAAAAAGGAACCCTCATGCACTGTTGGTGGAAATGTAAACAGATGTGGCCACTGTGGAAGACAGTATGGATGTTCCTCAAAAAATTAAAAGTAGAAATACTATATGATCCAATAATCACACTACTGGGTACTTACCCAAAGAATATGAGAGCATGAGTTCAAAGGAATACATACATCCCTATGTTTATTGCAGCATTATTTATAATAGCCAGACTATGGAGGCAGCCTAAGGGTCCATTGACTGATGAATGCATAAAGAAGAGGTGATATATATATATTTGATGGAATATTATTCAGCCATAAAAAGAATGAAATCTTGCCATTTGCAACAATTTGGATGGATTTAGAGAGTATAATGCTAAATGAAATAAGTTAGTCAAGGAAAAACAAACCATATGATTTCACTCATACATGGAATTTAGGAAACAAAACAAATAAACCAAGAAAAAAAAAAAAACGAGAAAAACCAAAAGACAGACTCTTAACTCTAGAGAAAACTGAAGGTCACCAGAGAGAGGTGGTGGGGGAATGGGTGAAACAGGTGAGGGGAATGAAGAGGACACTTATCGTGATGAGCCCTGAGTAACATATGGAAATGTTGAATCACCATGTTGTACACTCGAAATTAACACAACACTGTGTTAACTATACCAGAGTTAAAATAAAATTTAAATTAAAAAAGGCTGGTTGGGCCCCCCGGGTGGCTCAGTTGGTTAAGTGTCTGCCTTCAGCTCAGGTCATGACCTCAGTGTCCTGGGATCGAGCCTTGTGTCCAGCTCTCTGCTTGGCAAATAGTCTACGTCTCTCCCCCTCCCCATACCTCTGGGCTTGCTCGCTCTCTCAAAAAGAAATAAATAAAATCTTTTAAAAACTGATTATCGTCTGTTTTGGGTTTTTAGGTACATTTACTGTTTGTCCATCCTGAATATGTCAGCCCCTTTTTTTTTGAAAACATAAATTAAGTGGGACTTGGTTTGTGAAATTTAACTGGTAGTTGAGATAAAAAAGAAAACTATCATGCCTATATTCTCTATTCAAGAGACTTCAGTTTTATGAAATAGGTATATTCCTAAAAAGCAGGATGAGCAGTGAATCCTTGTAAAGACTAGTAGCATTTTATTATCGACAATGATTTTAAAGGAAATCCTATATGTCATATTCTTCTATCTATAAAATATATATCAAAGATAAGGATACTATTTTTAAAACATAAGCCCAATACTTTTATCACATCGAAAAGTATTTAACAATTCTTTGGGGCACCTGTGTGGCTCAGTTGGTTAAGCGTCCGACTCTTGATTTTGGCTTAGGTCATGATCTCAGGGTTCTGAGATTGAGCCCTGCATCGGGCTCTGTGCTGAGTGTGGACCCTGCTTAAGATTCTCTCTCCATCTCCCTCTGCCCCTCCCATCAGCTTTAAATCTTCCTTAATTATTTCGTAAGTGTTTTTATAGTTGTGTGTCAAATGTAGATGAAGTTCATATTCCATTTGGTTGATATCTTGTCGAGTTTTAATTTTCATAAGTTCCTCCTCCCTGACATTTGCATCATTACAGTATTTTTCTCTGCTTTTAAAATATGTAACATAGACTAATCTACAACACTGAATAGAGAGACATCTTGCTTGTTTCTTCCAGCTGCCTGTGGATGGACTGGCTTGAACTGCCGGGTCCACACTGCCCGCTAGGGGGCTGTTCCAGCCCTCTGTTCTTCCAGTTTAGTGGGGCCACGCCTGGCCCTCTGGGCATGTCATTTCCTGCTTTTTTTGCTGGTGTCCCTGGAGGCGTGTTGAGGTTGAAGGATAGGTTCACAAGGGGTTCGCAAACATTGCGAAACTCCCTGAGGTGGAGCGATGCTGGTCTGTGCGCACACCCCGTGCCCCTGCTTCCCCAGGACCCCAGCCACAGACTGCATGCTCAAACTGAGTCTCTTGTCAGTTTGTTGGTAGTTTTACTTTTCATTTCTCAGTGGAAAAAAATCACTTTTCAAAAGAAAAATAAGGGACACCTGGGTGGCTCAGTTGGTTGGACGACTGCCTTCAGTTCAGGTCATGATCCCGGAGTCCCGGGATGGAGTCCCACATCGGGCTCCCAGCTCCATGGGGAGTCTGCTTCTCCCTCTGACCTTCTCCTCACTCATGCTCTCTCTCACTGTCTCGCTCTCAAATAAATAAATAAAATCTTTAAAAAAAAAAGAAAAATAAGAAAGGATACTTAAAATTTCACAACATGCCAGTACTCAAACATAACATATGGGAAATCTGACTTATTGAGGAAATCTTCCTATATGAAAGTAGGAAACTTAGACACACTGACCAATGGCAGAGCTGGGACTCAAACCCAAGGCCGTGTGGTTCCAGACTCTGCTCCTAGGGCTCCAGCCTGGTGCCTCCCCCAGTGCAGGCGCACGGCTGGGAGTAATGTGACTCAGTACCGCCTTGCAAAGGACAAGGTCAGTTTTCCTGTCTGAGGCATAATGCAGCCTGTGTTAAAGCAAAATCAGTGCCTTGAATGGCATGTTGTGGATTTTCAGTGTTGAGAACATACTTATTGGTTGGTTCATTCATTTCTTCAATATTTATTGAGCACCTACTATATGTAGGTAGGGTGTCAGGAGCTGGAGACACATGGCCAATAAGGTGAGCAGGGCATCTGCCTCCAGGGCTGGTTTATCTTTCCAGACTCTCAAAAGAAAGTTTTCTATAATCTGTTATTTTCATACTGAATTTAGTAACCATTTAAATCTTTCTATATAAAGGCATTAAAACATAACAGAAGTCTTTCAGTGAGTTTTTTTTTATTTTATTTATGATTTTACTATGATTTATTCTTCGGAGAAAAGCTCCTTATTATTCATCTGCTGTTCCTGTATATAAGCCTACTGGTATTCTGACAGAAAGTGCTTATTTTCTCTTGTGTAGTTCATGTACTATTCATTATTATTCAGTTCTATTTATGGCTCTGGTAGTTATAGGAAATTAAATAATAAACGCAAAGCTTCTATCTTACCAAGTGGTTGTCATGGTTAAGGGGCTTCCTGATTAGTAACCAGCTATAAATCTGATTTCCTGTTGTGTTAGTGGACCCGAACGCTCTGCATAGTATTTTAGGAATTGTGGAGAAGTTAGATGTAATTTTAGATTTTTTTCTCTACTGTTTATTGTCCTGAATGTGTCAGCATGCCCCTGTGGTTTGTAATATGCTTGAACACACACAGGGCACATCCGGATCTCAGACCTGGGTTTGGCCATGGAGATCCCGGAAGGGGAGACCATCCGAGGAAGAGTGGGGACTGTCGGCTACATGGGTATGTGAACGGCTGCTTCTGGATACTTGCACTTTATCTTGGGGTGCCCACGTCCTCACAGCACAGAGAAGTTCTAAGCCCCTTGGAGGGAGCACGGGTGTTGGAAGTTTGTACCTGGCCAGAGCTGGGACTCCTGAGGAGTCCTCCTGTCTGCCCTCCTGTCTTACAGAGACCGGGGTGAGGCCGGCAGAGGTCATGCAGCTGAGTGAGGGCAGAATCAGGGCAGGATGGGGCCCTCGCTCTGCTGCTGCCACCGTCCTGGGCTCACCGGTCTCTCCAGGCCCTTCCACACCCATGGTTCCCTGGTTCTTGCAAAGCCTCTGTGACTGGGTGGCCCTCGTATGGGGTCAGCTCCCCACCTGGCAGTGCTAGCCTGACCAGGCATGGCCTCTGATATGAGGGACACCGAGGGCCTCTGCAGAGTACTGCAGTCACATCCCTGCACCACCTGTTGCAGGGGTCGGTGCCCTTGGGGCACCCGTGGGTGTGGCTCTGTGCCTGCTCATTTCGTGCCCTGGGGATAGCACAGACTGTTTCCTGTGACCCCTTTGTTGACTATAAGTGACATGCTCTAAAATCCACCACTCTGAAGTGTACCCGTGAGTGGAGATCAGCATGCACACAGAGCTGTGCGACTACCACCCCCAGAAAGAGACCCTGGGCCCATGAGCACCCCTCCAGCCCCAGGCCTGTGGCTGCTCGCCCCCTTTCTGTCTCCACGGACTGTCTCTTCTACCTGCTTCATATAAATAGGATCTCATACTCTTGGGCCTTCTGTGTCTGTCTTCTGCCCCTTAACACATTTCCAGGGTTCATGTTGTAACAAACATTAATTTTATAATGTGTTATTTGGAATTAATTACAAGAAAATTTAAAACCAAAATTTAATTTAAATTTCCCTGTATTTGTTATGTAGCTCCTGAAGTTATCAATAATGAACACTATACATTTAGTCCTGATTGGTGGGGACTTGGCTGTCTGATGTATGAAATGATTGAGGGACATTCTCCATTCAGAAAATTCAAAGAGAAAGTCAAGCGAGAGGAGGTGGACCGAAGAGTGAGGAAGGACACGGAGCAGTATTCGGAGAAGTTTTCGGAGGATGCCAAGTCCTTCTGCAAGATGGTGGGTCGGGCTCTGGGGAGGTCGGCATGGAACCCCTAGCTTATGGGGTTGTTTCCCCTAACAGTCTCTGCACTGGTCCTCACCAGGAAATGACGTGATCGGGTTTCCAACCAATGGAAGCAAAGTGGAGAAGTACCTTATTTGATTTCTCAAAAGATTCTCCTGAGAGAGAAGAGTGGTGCCAAGGTCACTCATTTCCTGTGAAACTGAAGATCAAACAGAACCTTGTTTCTTAGGAAGAGTGAGGTTTTTCCTTCTGCCCATGTTTCTTTGTTTTGTCCTCTTTAACTGGCTGCCAGGGGTCGTGGTCATGATAGACACCCCAACTTGATGGGCCGCCACGTGTCTCCCATTTTTCTGGATGCGTTAAGGGCCCCATGAGGCTGTGTGTCACAGCGGGGAGAAGAGGACGGAGGCTGTGGGGCTGGGGGCAGGCAGAGCAGTGGTTGAACGATGGGGGCCAGAATCATCGTGGGTTATGGGAGGATGTGGAAGAGGGGCTCAGGACAGAGTCAGGAGGCTGGAGGCAAAGGTGTGAGCACTTGTTGGAGCCATGGCCCCTCTCGCCAGAGTTGGAGAGTTGGGAGCACACGGAGAGGAAAGCAAGGGTGGCTGGTCATGAAGAGTCAAGGGGGAGAGTGGAGGAGATGGGGGGCACGGAGGCCACGGAGAGGCAGGCCATAGGTCCCCAAGTGGTTGCCTGCTGGAACCTCCAGCTGCTGTACCCATTACTGAAAACGTCAGTAACTTAGGTGAGTTGTCGGTGGCTGGAGATAGAGATTTTGTTTCCCCTTCCCTGTTGGTGCCAAATGTGGAGTGATGAGTGTTAGTGGCCTGTCACAAGCCGGGGGACCAGGCTGGCCTTCCCTCCCATCTGCTCATTCTGCGTGGAGCTGTCAGTTCTTAGCCAGCTCCTCCAAGGTTAACAGCATTTGGGCCATGTTGCTATTCCACCACATGCTGGCCACCTGCCGGATACTCTGATAAGGGCTACAGGAAGATAGAAGTTGGAAGTAAAGCCTGCCTCCAAGGAGCTCACAGTTCAATGGCAGGCCTAGAACAAACACGAAAAATAACTATAGTGAAAAAGCAGAATTTGAGGGGTGCCATTAACGAGAGAGAAACAAAGGCTCAAAGGTTTTCAGAATGGGGAGATGCTGTGTTCTGGTTAGGGTGCTAGGGAAAGCAGGCAGTGCCTGGGTGAGAACCAGGGCTGGGCCTTGGAGCTCAGGGGCCACATCTCAGCTCCCCGTGCCCGACTTCCCTGTCTAGCCTCTGGTTTCTTGTCTGACGTGTGCATGGTGATAGCCTCATCCTCATAGGCTCGCTGGGAAGGGCTGATGCGGGAGTGGGTATGACTGGCCGGCTCTTTACAAGGACCTAAACAGGCGGCCAGAGCGGCTCCTGACGTGTGGACACCTGTCTGTAGTTTGGAAAGCTCTTTGATAGGTTATCTCATCTGACCCTCAGAGTGGACTTCTAAGGGGTTTTCTTAGCCTCACAGTTGGAAAATTAAAAATGTGATTTTTAAAAAAAAAGATTTTTAGAGAGAGAGAGAGTGTGGGTGTGCATGAGTGTGGGGAGGGGCAGAGGAAGAGAGATAAGCAGACTCCCCACTGAGCACGGAGCCCCCAGCCCTAAGATCATGACCTGAGCTGAAATCAAGAGTTGGCGGCTTAACCGACTCACCCAGGCGCCCTCAGAGTGTGATTTCTGTGACATCCCATAATGGAGTGTCAATGGGCCAACTTGAACCCAGGCGTTCTGATCATAAGTCCAAGGCCTTCCGAAGGGGTACGTTAGCAGCAGGGTTGATGATGGAGTCCTAGAGCCCCTGGGCTCTAGGGATTGTGTTTGGCATCACACGGAATTCTCATGTCTGTTTTTAATGAGCAAAGCATGCCAAGAAGACCCCACTGAGCAAATCTTGTTGAGCCCTTGCCTGGTGAGGTGCGGGGGCTACAGCAGCCAGTGGGAAGTCCATGGCCCTGCCTCTGGAGGCTTGGGTCCTACAGGAGGGACTGGCCCTGAGCACTCAACCAGGTGATGGCATCACAACCAGGCGAAGGGTATTCTAGACAGAGGGCATGGTATGTGTACCGTCAAGGAGGTGAGAAGGGGAGGGTGTGTGCTGCATCCAGAGTCCACCCAGCAAAGGCTGCAGGAGCGTGCAGGCTGGTGCACACGTGCCAGATGCAGAACGTGCTCAGCCCTGTGCCTGCGACTTTGGTTTCTCTACAGAAGAGCGGTGGGTGCGGGCCGTGAGGCAAGGCCAAGGTGGGCAGACTTCTCTCTGAGTGGCCAGATACTTAGGCTTGGCAGGTCCCTCACACAGCTGTTGGGCTCTGCACGGTAAGGCAACAGCACAGACCAGCCTGTGTTGTGCTAAAAGCTCCTTGCTGAGGTAAGGCAGCTTCCAGGCCACACCTGTCCTGTGTTGCTTTGGGCACAGCCAAACCCCTCAGACTGGTGATAACTGTGGACAAGGGCCTATTTGGTGAAACTTATGAAAGTATGAGTAGAGAATACTCTTGAAAGAGATGCTGTCTGTTCATTTTAAGAATTTATAATTTCTAAAACTTGATTTGCCATATTTTTGTCTCATCTGAGCTCCTTAGAGATCTACTTGATGAGTTGATTAAAATAGCTTCTAACTATAAACGTAACTTAGCATTAAAATGGTATCTGTGAGGGCACCTGGGTGGCTCAGTTGGTTAAGCATCTGCCTTCGGCTCAGGTCATGATCCCGGAGTCTCAGGATCGAGTCCAACCTCAGGCTCCCTGCTCAGCGGGGAGTCTGCTTCTCCCTCTGATCCTCCTCCACCTTGTGCTCTCTCTCTCTCAAATAAATAAAATCTTTAAAAAACAGAATAAAATAAAATGGTATCTGTGAAGTTCTTGACAGTATTTCTTTTTAAAGAGCCCCCTCATTTTTACATGGCTGGAACTTTTTTTTTTGCCTTAAGGGGTTTACCTAGCTGACCTTTATTTATTGGTAGCTCAAAGGCTATTATTATATTAGTTTCCACTCCTTTTTGAAACCTCATATATTCTAAATTTGTGAAATCTGAATTAAGGAGGTTTGGTTGAATCTTTGAAATTTGAGTAACTTTGGGGCACCTGGGTGGTTCAGTTAGTTGAGCGTCTCCCTTTGGCTTGGGTCATGATCCCAGGGTCCTGGGATCGAGTCCTGCATTGGGCTCCCTGCTCAGTGGGGAGCCTTCTTCTCCCACTCTCCCTGCTTGTGCTCGAACTCTCTCTCTCTGTCTCAAATAAATAAATCTTAAAAAGAAAGAGAAATTTGAGTAACTTTGTTTAGAGAGAGATACTCTTTGCTACCCCTGATTCTTTGCTTATTATTATGGAGACTTTCCGAGTTCTCTCTCCTATCCTAGGAGCCTAAATTGACTCCATTTCTGCCTCTCGCGCAGTTACTCACCAAGAATCCCAAACAACGGCTGGGCAGCAAGGCAGGAGCACTGGAAGTGAAGGCTCACCCTGTGTTTAAGGACATTAACTTCAAGAGGCTGGAAGCAAATATGTTAGAGCCGCCATTCTGTCCTGATGTAAGTATGTTGCCCAGACAGGAGCAGGCTGTCCAAGAAAATGGGTCCACGGAAGCCTGTGATTTTCCAGCAGGTAGAGAACCCTGGGTGCCGCCCGGCTGTGCTTCTGCTCAGGTGCTCCCTCCCAGCCCCCAGCCACTCATCACACCGTCCTCACAGGTCCCCCCAAGCCTTTCTGGCAGCCAATCCTGGCTCTGCCGTGCTCAGAGCCCCGGCACCACCCCACATCCTCCTCGCTGGGTCCTGGAGGCCTTCTGTGTGACAGAGTCCCCTATCTTGTGTCCTCACCACCATGCCCACCTCTTTAGTCTGGGAAGCCCTTCCCCTCTCTGCGCCTCCAAGGTCCGGGCTCCACGCTGTCCACAGGGAGTCCTGGGGTCACTGAGCCTCCTGTGAGCCTCCTGTGGGGCCGACTCAAGGGCAGTGTCCGTGTGCTCAGCACAGGGCCCCGCCTGGGTCAGTGCTCAGTGGGAACACCTGCAGGCAGGAAATTCCTGTTGAGCAAGGCAGAAATACACAGACAGCAGTCTGGACTCTCTCCTTAACACACTACTGGCACATTCCAGAAGTGCGGAGATAAAATTCTGCAGGAGATGATGGAACTGAGGTGTACGATAAAAACATCCTTAGTTGTACAAGTTGGGTCTGACTATGTTTTTAGATTCCAGTGTGTTGTGGTAGTACCGCCTTCCTTTGAATCAGTTCACACATGACATATTTACTGAGTGCCTACCACCTCCTAGGCACAGATCGAGGGGTGAGGACCCCAGGGGGCACAAGAAAGCAAGGTCTTGCTGCTGTGACGCTCGCTCCAGCCTGCAGACACAGGCCGCGAACAAAGGACACAGAGCGAACCCCTGGATGGGGATGCTTCACCCCAGGGACTTGACAGGGTCTGAGAGGAGCAGGGAAGGCAGTCTTCCCCAGGGAGTGGTAATGACTCCTCTTGCTGTGCTCAGAGGCCTGGGGAAGGGCCTGCCAGGTCGCCGCCCTGGGGCTGACATTCTGGGTATTCTACTGAATGTAACCAGGGGAACCATGGGGGCCCGAAGACAGGGAAGTCCCGAGGTCATGGGTCAGGCAGTCTTGTCCAAGGTGGGGGGCAGGACTAGGTTCTTGGTCTTCAGCCTTGGTGCAGTCCTCACCAGCCTTCCCCTGGACTGTCTCCTGAGTGGGGCCCCCACTTGCTTCCATGGCCCCACTGTGTGGGGCTGAACGGGTAGCAGCTGCTTGGAGATGTGCCGACTGGTGGCCTACGGAATGTCCCCTTTTGGACCGGGCAGGTTCCAGCAGGAGGGCAGGGCATTTCTCAGAACTGCTAGGTGCCTCTTGCCCGATCATGGTTGGGCTGGTAGCTGGACTCCTGTGTTTTTTGTTCCTGTGAGGCTGCACAGAGGGGGCCATGGCCCAGGCTCGGACATGCCCCATTGGCTTGCCCCTGAGGGCTGTAGGGCCAGGGTGGGTGCTGCAGGCTGGGACTTCTGTCCCAGAGGAGGGGCAGCTGGAGGCCACTAGATGAACTCCAACAGGAGGTCAAGAAGAGGGACCTGCCCTTTTTCACTTAGACTTTGCGTGGGGCACGTCATGTGAAGGAGGCCATGGGTCCAACGGCCCTTTTCCCCTCTCCGGCCTGTTAGGCATTCTCCACTGCAGGAGAGGGAAGGGTGAGGGCCTCGGGAGGGTTGTCGCCAGAGGGCATGCACAGGGTCTGTGACCCAGGAGAGCTCCTGAGAGTGAGGGAAAGGCTTCAAACAGCGTGAATGAGTCAATTTCACACCTGCAGCGTTCTTAGTCACTAAGGAGACGGAGAAGGACTCCAGTAATCCCAGAGGCCAATGCCTCTTCATTGTTGGTGCACAGCCGCAGGCCATTTACTGTAAGGACGTCGTGGATATCGAGCAGTTCTCCACGGTGAGAGGCATCTACCTGGACACCACGGACGACGCGTTTTACAGTCAGTTTGCTACGGGCTGTGTCTCCATCCCCTGGCAGAACGAGGTACTGCTGGTTTATCCTGGGTATGGTGCCCGGAGAGTTGTGCATGCCCGTGTGCATGCGTGTGCATGCGTCTGTGCACACATGTGTGTCGATGCTGTCCCAGTCCCTGCACAGGAGAGGGAAAGTTCGCCATCCTGGGTCCCACTTTTGAAGTGGGACTGGCCGGCACCCATTTCTTACCAGCTCTGGGGGTGCACTGGGAGGGAGGAGGAGGAGGCTGTGTTCCCCGTCCCCTGAGCTGGGTGTAGAGCGGAACGTGGTGGACTGACCTCGTGGTGTCTCTCTCCTTCTCTGTTCTCCTCTTACATGGACACAGATGATCGAATCGGGTTGTTTTAAGGACATCAATGATGTGGAGCCTGAAGAAAATATGGTGTTGAATGTAGAAGAGAAAACACGATACCCGGTTTCCAAAACTAAGAGAAGCTTCTTCTACAGACTCTTCAGGAGAGGGGTAAGGGTAACATTCTGTTATGTCGGGGTTTTTTTAATGGGAAGTGTTCAAAGAAGAGAAATATTTCACCAAGGTAAAAACTTTCTTTTCTCAGCTTTCTTATTAAGACATTTCACATAATTTAAGAGCTCTTGCCCTATGGTGCGATTTGAGCTCCACCAGAAAAATCCTCACTATGTCGTTTGCTTTCGGTATGAAGACCCTGTTCTGACACGGAAAGGACAAACAGCTCTGGGGGTCGTGTAGACTGGTCATGAGCAACTGGGTCATGTCGATTGCCGCCCTCCCGCTCCGACTTGGCTGCTGCCCCGTCGCAGGCCTGCTCTCACATGGAACGTGGAAGCAGGAGGCTTAGCATGTTTTTCCTAGTGAACTGTCTTTCCCTACAAGTGTGTCGCCCTGCTTCGTACCCTGTGGTTGTCCACTAACGTTCAGTCCATCTTTGTTCAGTATGAAAAGCAAGCCTTAGGCGGGGAAGGTCTGTGAGGGTGCGTCCACCGGGACCATACTTCCTTGGAGAACAGGGGCCAGGTGTGGGTTCGCACCTGGGTCTCCCTGGCAGCCGGGCACTCCGTGCTCAGGAAGTCCTGCCCGGACATGCTCTGTGCAGGCCCGACCTGTGCAGGGGGCACCGGATGGGGAATCCACAGCCGTGGATGGCATGCTGCCAGTTGAGCCACGTGGCACCACTGCCCTCATTCCCCTGAAGCACTCAGCTCAGGTCCTGTTATCGCGTTGAGTATGCAGCAGAGAAAGCGAATCTGAAACACTGTGTGTGTGTGTGTGTGTGTGCGTGTGCGTGTGCATGTGAGCTGAGCATCCTCCAAACCGTGGGGGGCGTGAGAGGAAGTGTGGAAGTCAGCCTTAGTGTCAGTGTCCCTGCCCCATGGCTGTCACCTCTTGCGTCCACTGCTAGGGAGCAGAGCGGGCGCACGTTGGCTGAGTGACTGACGCCGCGCTCTGCCATGTTCCAGGGCTGCATTAGGAGTGGCCCCAGCGAGAAGGAAGAGCTGCCCACCAGTCTGTGACCACAGCCACAGAGCCCGACCCCGTGCCGAGGAGCCCACGCTCAGCGTTCCGTCCTGTCCGGAGCCGCAATAAATATGTGTCACAGTCTAACATGGGCCACGTGCGTCTGCAGATTTCTATGTTCATACCTGAGTCGTGTTGGCACCAGAGCTGGGCTGTAGGAAAGGGCACTTGAGGACCGCCCCGGTACCCAGAAGCCCCCGGTGTGGACATCAAGTGGCGGGGGCTCAAGTCCCACGTGTGCCCACAGAGGTGGGGAGGAGTAGGCTGGGGCATCAGCCTAACAGTGTCCAGGGCCAAGAGTCCTGTTCCTCCCCCTAGAGCGTCCTCCGGTGCCCAGTGTGGTAGAAGGCAGAAAGGGTCCTGCTTTCCCCAGAAGGTCTTGGCCCGTTTGCATCCACACTGACATCTGCTCACTTACCGAGATTCTCGTGGGTGAGGTGTGCGTGTTCGTCTGTGTATATCTTTGTGGCACTCCTGGGCACGGGCTGAGAGAGGGTGTGTGCAGGACCCCAAGCCAGGGCTTGGCTGTTGGTAACCTGGGGGTCTGTGTGGGACCTCCAGGCCTGAAGCACAGCGGAAGATGGGGCTGGGAGCCCCCTGTGCTTGGGCTGGGGGCGAGGAGCCCCGTCTCCTGCCCTGGTGGGTGCTTAGCAGTTGAGGAGCTCGCTTCCCACACAGGCTAAGGGATGCTGGGGTTCCGGGGTCAGTAACTCTTTCCCTCAGCCAGGGCTGCCAGAAGAGGAAGGTGGAGCCCCTTCCCCGTGGTGGGAATGTGGGCTCTGTTGCCTAGGGAGGGGTGTTGGCACCCGCAGGCCTTGTGAAGACCGGGGGTGTGGTCTGTAGATTCTGTGGGCAGATGGCCCCGAGGTGTAGAACCCAAGCTTCTCCTGAATCTGTGTGTACGAGGCCTGCAGCAGGGGTGGGGTGAGAAGCCAGTCCTCTGCAACTTTTCACCGAACAGCACGGACTTGGTCTGGATCGGAGACCCCGCCATACTGCTGTGTGCTAGAGAGAGCCAGGGTCAACCACGTGCCTGGGTTCAGTGTTGCTGTCCTGCAGCCGCAAGTCCTCAGCCATGTGAACCCAGATGGCGCTTCCGGGAGTGCCAGTGTCGTCTGCACGCATGCTCTGGTCTGTCTGGAGGGCAGCAGTGCTGGGGCCAGGCTCTTCAGGGAAGCACCCCGGGTCGTGCCCTTCGAGACCAACAGAAGTTGATCCTCAGCTTGCTCTGTACCCGGGTGGGGAGAGGGAAGAGTGACCTTGGGGCTCGGGCCTTTATTTTAGGGATGGCTTCCCTTCTGATGGGGACCTCATCTCGGTTTGAAGACAGCAGGAGGTGGGGATGGAGACCCAAGGCCTTCGGCAAGCATTTGGTAGAACATCTGGTATGTGCTACCCACTCAGTAAATCTGTCGAGAATTGTGGAAAACTAATATATGCTCACCCTGAGCAATGCAGGCAGGTTTAAAGAAAATAGAAATCACCTGTATTCCTACCACCTGCTTATATTCGAAGACTTTTCAGACCTTCTGTTACCAGTGTGGACACAGGGGCATTGGTGCGCTTGTCTGCCCGGTCCCTGTCCAGTCACCACGTGAAGGCTCTGTGGAAGGAGCCTGGGGGGCCCATCTGTGCCCACAGGGCACAGCTCCAGGAACCAGTGAAGGCCTTTGCCACCACCCCCCCCCCGGCTTTTTTCTGCTTAAGCTAGTCTGAGTTGAGTGCCCCCGTGCTCAAGAGAAGCATCCTAAGACAGTGAATCTGGGAAAGGATTTTACAAGCTGGCACCTTCATGTATTGATCTTTCGTTGTCTTCCCCCTCTGGTTAGAAGCAAGCACATATTTTTTAAGGAGAGTTTTGAAATTAAAGCGTACACAATGAAAAATTCATCTTTAGTATCAGCGATTATCCAAAGATAATCCCTATCAGCCATTTTATTCTATATGTAATCTGTATTTATTTATTGCCATTTCATTTATTTATTTTTTTAAAGGTTTATTTATTTATTTATTTGACGAGAGAGAGAGAGAGATCACAAGTAGGCAGAGAGGCAGGCAGAGAGAGAGGGGGAAGCAGGCTCCCTGCTGAGCAGAGAGCCCGATGTGGGGCTCGATCCCAGGACCTTGAGATCATTACCTGAGCTGAAGGTAGAGGCTTAACCCACTGAGCCACCCAGGTACCTCATATTTCTTGCCATTTTGTTTAAATATATCTGTCTCCTTAATCTTTTACTGCACATTTAGGACAACAGTTATCAAACAATCCAAACAATTGTTGCTTCCAGCTTCCTTGTTATTAGAAACACCCATGGGATAGACAGCCCTGTACCTACATGTTTGTGCACATCCGTGATAATATTTTTAGGGTAGATTCGTAGCAGGGAATCCCTTGGTTAAAATGTATGAACAGGGGTGCCTGGGGGGCTCAGTCAGTGAAGCGTCTGCCTTGATCCCCGGGGGTCATCATCTCAGGGTCCTGGGATAGAGCCCCACATCATGCTCCCTGCTTAGCGGTGGGTCTCCTCCGTCTTGTTCTCTCTCTGTGACCTCTCTTGCTCTTGCTTTCTCTCAAATAAATAAATGAAATCTTAAAAAAAAAAAAAGTGTATAAACAGTTGGTGTAAACCCTATGAGAAAGAGCTAAAGGGATTAAAAGTGGCTCTGTCTGGCAGGCGTTTCCCCTGGGATGGGCAGCAGTGGGCGGAAGGAGAGCTCTTGTCCATAGCACTGTGTCTAACTTGTTCTTTTGAGCATGTCTGTGTATTATTAAGATAAAAATAAACATTGCATTATGAAAATTATTTGTTTCCCAAAATAAAGCACAATTACACTCTAAAAAAGATATGTGGGCATTTTAAAAGAATATATGTTACATACTCATGTGAACAAATTACCCTTCTGAAAAAAATTTTTTTAAAAGATTTTATTTATTTATTTGACAGACAGAGATCACAAGTAGGCAGAGCAGTAGGCAGAGAGGGAGAAAGAAGAGAGAGGGGGAAGCAGGCTCCCCACTGAGCAGAGAGCCCGATGTGGGGCTCGAACCCAGGACCCTGAGATTATGACCTGAGCTGAAGGCAGAGGCTTAACCCACTGAACCACCTAGGTGCCCCTACCCTTCTGAAAAATTTAAAAAATTTCCTCTCCTATCAAAAATGTCTAACAGCTCCCTGTTAGTTTCACCAAAAGCTAGATTTTTGTCTTGGTGAAGAGTTTCATTAGAAACAAAGAGTTTCTTTTTCTTTCTTTTTCCTGTGGTAAAATATACATAAAATTTACCCTTTTAACATTGTTAAGTGTCCAGTTCAGTGGCATTAAGTACATTGATGTGGCAGTGCAGCCGTCCCTACCATCTGTCATCTTGTGAATCTGACACTCTGTCCTCCCTGAACACTAACTGTCCATTCTCCCCCAGGCCCCTGGCACCCACCATCTCTTTTCTGTCTCTCTGAATTGGACTTCCTCCAGGAACCTTCTATAAATGGAATCATATAGTATTTGTTCTTCTGTGACTGGCTTATTTCACACAGCGTAATGTCCCCAAGGTTCCTCCGTGTTCTAGCAGGCATCAGGATCCCCTTCCTGTTAAAGGCTGGCCCACATTCTGCCATGTGGATGGACCCTGCTGTGTCTCATCTGTTCATCCGCTGACGGGCCCTCAGCTGTCATGAGTCATGCTGCTGTATGCAGTGTAGCAATACCTCTTTGAGACCCTGCTTCCAGTTCTCTCAGGTAAAGACCCAGAAGTGGAATTGCTGGGTTGTACGGGAGTTCCATTTTTAGTTATTTGAGGAAATGCCATACTGTTCCCCAGAGCGGCTGCAGCAGCTTGCACTCCCAACACCAGGCAAGCTTCCCGTTTCCCCACGTCTTCCTGAACGTGTCATTTCTAATGCTTCCTTGGCATTGTTCTAATACACAAGGTACAAAGGCTTTTACCACTGCCTTGTTGTTGGACATCGACGTTGTTTCATCTTTTCGATATTAACATTGCTTCAGTAATATTTTTGGGCCTCCATCTTTGAATGCCTATCTAATAATGTCATCCCCAGAGCAGCCCTCCTAAGGCCATGCTAAGTCAGGTGGTTTGCGTCCTTACATCTTTTGATGGGTGCTGCCAAGTTATTCTTCAGGAAAGTAATTCAGGATTTGTCATAACTAGCAGTTTTTGGAAGTCCTGTTTCCATGTGTCCTTACCAGTCCCCGTGAGCATGCTCTCTAGCTTTGCTCGCCCTCTTAGGCTCCTACTGAACCTCAAGTGTGCTGTTCTTGACTTTGCTGAATCAAAACTTGCTGTGAGCACTCACCTCAGCTGCATCGTCAAGGTCAGGACGCAGGGATCCGAACACAGCATGGGATCGCGTGCCGCCTCCCCTCCTGGGTCTGTGGTTTCCTGTCTAGGGAGCAAGGCATGTGGAGTGAGAAAGATTTCCCTTTAACTCATTCTCTGAAGTCTTAAGATTCCCTTCTCTTATATCCCGACTCTAAATTGAGCCCATCTCAGAGGCCTTCTGCTCAACCAGGCTCTGGCCCCTTTCTCTTCGACTTCCATGTGTTATTCTTTCTTCCTTTTTTTTTTTTTTTTTTAATTTACTTGACAGACAGCAAGTAGGCAGAGAGGCAGTCAGAGAGAGAGGAGGAAGCAGGTTCCCAGCTGAGCAGAGTGCCTGATGCAGGTCGATCCCAGGAACCTAAGATCATGACCTGAGCTGAACGCAGAGGCTTTAACCCACTGAGCCACCCAGGCGCCCAGCCGTGTGTTATTCCTCTTAACTGCAGGTAGCTGAGTATTTAACTGAAGTTCTCTGAACACTCTTCTTTACCATCAGGACGCATTTCTTCCCCTTCTCTGTGGGAATGGGAGCCCATTGGAGAGCCCACTCTGTGCCCTGGGAGTGGGTCTGCTTGTTCTGTGTCATGGCCCGGCAGCTCCTGAAGGCACAGTTTTAAATAGGACGTGGAATTTCCAATGTTTATCATCTAAATACGGGACAACTGGATGTCAGAGGTTTTGCTCAGGAAAGAACAGAGCTGTCCTAGTGGAAGGAGTATGACACCCCATGTAGACCTTGCTTATTAACACAGCAGTCAATGCCAGACAGGTATCTTCAAGAAGTCTTCCTGACCCTCCTCCCCAGGCTGGAGCTTTTAGCAGGAAATTGAAGACATGATCGTAACTTTACGATGTTCTTAGTTTAGTTATAAGGTCATGAAGAACCAGGGCCCTGTCTTAAGTCCGTCTGGGCTGCTGTAGCAGAACACCCTGAACCTGGCAGCTTATAAACAACAGAAATGTGTTTCCCACAGTTTTGTCCTTACATGGCTGAGAGCAGAGAGGGGAAGCAAGGTCTCTCTTGACCCAGTCGTGGGGGTCCATCCTCTTGATCTCATCTAATCCCAATTATCTGAGTAATGGACAGTTAAGTGAACCAAAGAAAATCCTGAAGAAGATCTTCATCTCATTCATGGATACTAAATTACCAGGGTCCCGAGAGCCTATAACCAAGAGCATAGTAAGGGGGCAGAGATAAGAGGAATGAAATCAGCCAAGGACAAAAATGAAATAAACCAGAAGGAAACAGGATCAGAGAGAAAATGAGAGATACTCTGACTTTACATTCTTTGAAAGATGCATTTTAAAGACATCAAGAGTCCTGTAGTATAAATTTGAATTAATGTGTATCTATAGCCACCAAACTGTCCACTTAGGAATGGCTAAAATGGTTCTGTGTATTTTAATACAATAAGAATGAATTGGAATATAAGCTCCTAATTCCCCCACTCTGTTCTCTGAAGGGCCCAGAAGCAATGACGCCCCCACAGTGATGAGCACACCTGGCTCCCAGTTCTTGGCTTCTAAAGGCCACTCTCCCCTCTGAGGAGTCAGGGCTTCTTAGAGAAGTGGCTGATTCCAGGTTTGAGGAGGGGAGGATGGGCTGGGAGCATCTTGCTGTGACATAAAACAAGAAAGTGCTCAAGGAATGATGGGATGTGGCAAAGGGACACAGGAGCTACCCTGAAGGGGCTTCTGTTGAACTGGGGACAATTCGAGCTTCAACAAAAGAATTCTGATGAAACTGGTTATGATGTATAATTTTAAAGATTCAGAGGAGAAAAGGAAGGGAATGGATGGATGCGATATGGGGGAGGAGAGCTCTTCCTCAGAGAGAAGTGTGAGGAGCTTAGGGCAGAAGACACAAGGGAGTTGCAAGAGACACCACTTCTTAACTCCCAGCCTGAAAGATGACTCAGGCTGGGGTCGACCAGGGATGCCAGACCCATGGGTGGAAGGCTTCCAGGTGGCAGGACATTATCAGAGGTCCAGGGAACTGTAGGGAACCACCACCAAGGACTTACTAATTATGGAGGAAAACATCCTTCATGGTGGGGAGATCTGGCAGTCACCCCCTTTACTGAGTGACCAAACCCAGCCCCCCGAGGACAATGGACTCCAGGACAAGCCCTACCTGTGAGGCCTCCTTCCTAAAGGGCCAGGTGGATTCTAGCTGACCTCACACACCACAGCCATCCCATAAAATATGCGACTCACATATGTCATCTTTAGAAAGTAAAAATAAACTGCTTTGAGTCATCTTGTGTTTAATGCAATATACCCAAATAGTATCTCTACATGCCATCAGTATACACAGAATGAGATGCTTTACATTGTTTTGTATGAAGTTATTTGAAATCTGGTATGTATTTTACACTTAACAGCACATCTTAATGCAGAATTATTACCTTTCAAATGCTTGATAGCCACATGTGGCCGAAGTGTGGGGCTATGCTCCCTGTCATGGTGAGTGTCTGCAGGGACTTGAAGGGAACAGGGAGCACCTGGCTGTATGTCCAGTGCTGGCTGAGTTTAGGCTCTGGGCAGTGACTCTGGGCTGCTGAAAAGAACATCCTGGTCCCAGACCTCTCTCACCAGGGATCGAGGATTCCAGAAATTCCAGAATGGGTATCAGCCAGACTTTTGAGCCCTTCCTGCTGGGAAGCCTACTGCTACGTCACAGATTGACCGGGATCCCCAGGGTCACCGTCAAGAGGCAGGCTCGTCTCTCCGTACACACTGAGACATGGGACAGTGCAAGTACAGAGAGCCAAAGACTGCGAGAAGATGCTAAAAGCAGACAGAGAGCAAAAAAGACACATTACGCTCAGAGGAGTGACCTTTAAACAACAACTGACTTCTCAACAGCCAGAACAAAAAGCAGAAGACAGTGAAATCCAAATCTTTCATCTGCCGCAGAAAAGTATCTGCCAACCTCGGATTCTATACCCAACCAAAAATCCACTGAGAATGAAGACAAAGTAAAGATTTTTTTCTGAAAAACTGAAACAGAGATTTCAGCAATAAAAGGTCCACTAAAAGCAACTCCACACAGTATTTTCCTGGCAGAGGAAAATGAGCCCAGAGGGAAGATTGGAGATGTAGGAGGGAAGGAAGAGTAAGAAAAAGGGTAAATACGGGAGTCGATTTGAACAAATGTGGATTGTGCAAACCAGCCATGATTGTGTCTGTGTCCTCTGCGGTATGCGTGTGTACTTACATAGAATTAAAATACACAGCGATGACACTCTCAACTGGAAGAAGCTTGGGGGGAGACAGGCAGGAGCCACAAAGAAACCCTTGGGGGCTCCCGGCCCACTTGCCTTGTTCCCTGTGGCTCTGCCTTATGCCCCACGGGCTCCTACCTACTTTGGGGTTCAGAGTGGGTGCCTGCCCCCAGCTGCAGTACCCCATCTGTGGGGGCCGCTGGGAACTTTAAACATCTCCCTCTTGGGGTGCCTAGGTGGCTCAATGGGTTACGCCCCTGCCTTTGGCTCAGGTCATGATCTCAGGATCCTGGGATTGAGCCCCACATCGGGCTCTCTGCTCAGTGGGGAGCCTGCTTCCCACCCCACCCCACCCCCTGCTCTTCCTGCCTCTCTGCCTGCTTGTGATCTCTCTCTCTCTCTGTCAAATAAATAAATAAAATCTTAAAAAAAAAAACCTCCCCTCTCCCTCTGCAGGATCACCACAGGTGTGTTGCTCAGCTTTAATTTCTAGCTCCCCACTCAAACCTATCCTTTTACATCCCCCCCCCAAACAGTAACAGTTTTGTTGCAGAAGACTTGAAAAATACAGAAAAGCATAAGGATTAAGATATAAATCACCTATAATTTCCTTGTTCACAGAGAGTCACTGTTACAGACTTAATGACCAGATCCCTTTTCCATGTATGTGTGGGTTGTTTTTATCTTTCTTTAAAAAAATAAAAATGGGGGGGGGGTCCTGCCATCCATGGCGGTCTGCTCATGCATTGCACACCTTTGTGTCACAAGCGCTCTCCTAATACAGGATCAGAATGACTGCATAGTTTCCTGTCATGTGGGTGTACCTTGATTCATGTAGTCGCTCCTTCAGTTGTTTCCACGTTTTTGTTCCCAGTGTTGCTGTAGCCAGTGACCATCCTCACCCAGGTGTGTCCTGTCAGGAGGTGTCAGCATCTTGGATTATGACTGTATTTGGAGATGGGGCCTTTATACAGAGGTGATCAAGATAAAATGAGGTCTTCAGAGGAGGCCCTCATCCAATGTGGCCTGTGGGTGTTCTTACAGGAAGAAGGGATCAGGACCCAAACACACATAGAGAAAGACTATGTGAGGACAAGGGAGAAGACAGCTGTCTACAGGCAGGGAGAGAGGGCTGCACAGAACCACCCTGCCCACGCCTGGATCTTGGACTTCCAGCCTCCAGGACTGGAAGGGAACCACCACCAAGGCCTTCATGGTGGGAAGATCTGGCAGTCACCAGCCCAGTCCATTCAGCTTTGTTATGAGCAGCCCCAGCAAACTTACCCTTTGCTGTGTATCCAGCCACCTCCTGGCCTATCAACACACAGCACCGCAGCCGACCACAGCTGCTGCGGGTCAGGACTCCAGGCACAGCGCTACTGCAAAGCCTGCAGTCAGGTACAGCCCTGCTCACCCAGAAACTAGACCTGGAGAGGACCCATTCCAAACACGTGGTATTGGCAGGAATCCATTCCTTGTGCGCTTTTGGACTGAAAGCCCCCCGTTTCTCACTGACTTTTGGTCACGTGGGCCTCTGCAACACAGACATGGCAGCTTTTGCTTCATGAACGTGTACAGGCCAAGAAAGTGGCAGCCAGCAAGATGGAAGACTCCATCTTTTGTAAGCCAATCCCAGGAGCACCACTTTGGCCTTACTTAGTTGGTTACAAGCAAGGGACCAGGATCAGGCCACACTCAAGTGGAGGGGAATATCCGAGGGCACAAATAGCATCAGTATCACGAGGGATCACCAGCCTGTCGTGTCTGGGGACTACAGCTCAGGACAGCCTGGAGCCCGGACACTGCGGCCTGCTGTCCCCAAGGTGTCAGGGAACAGGGACCTCGAGGCCGAGGCCGGTGGCATATTCTCTGATGTCCCTTTCCTGAAGGGGGCCCCATCGCTATCCCCTCAGGGGCAATGCTTCTGTGGTGCTACCGGGCTTCCCTTTATCCCACTGCCTGGGACAACTGATCACAGTGAGAGAAGGTAGAGTTGTGGCTTGTGGGCACGGAGGAGAGGGGTGCCCTGAGCAGGATCCTGAAGGTTCATACCGTGTTCATCACTTGCACCCCCCCACCACCACCACAGCAGCTCTCTCTGTGGCCAACCCACTCCCTGGCACGCGGGACAGCAGCCCCTCGATGACCGACTGTCCTCTGTGGTCCTCTGCTGGCTTACTGACCTCCCCTCCAGGGGGTGAGGCTCTGAAGTCCTGGACCCTTCGCCCGGGCCTGCCCCACCCTAAGCAGGAGGTGCCCAACAAACCTCTGCGGCAGGATTCCTCTCTTTGAAGGACAGCCCGTTAGGGTCGGGCAGTGGTTCTTGTGGGTGGCGCCTCTCGGGTCAAGGCTGTGCGCCAGCCACAGCCTGCGCGGGCAGCAGGCATTGACCCGCAGGTTTTGGCCCCGTGCCTACCCTAGGCCCTTCCTTGCCCTCCGCAGGCAGGCTCAGCGAGGGGCGGCGCCTGGGCTCCCTGCCTCTCCGACGCGCACCCTCGGGCTGGACCCGGCTCACGCACTCTGCCCTTCCTCCCCGCAAGGCTGAGTCCCTCCCTCAGCGCGCGCCCCGCTGGGGGTCTCCGGCTCCCAGCCCACCGCCCGTCCTCCCTGCGACCCCAGGCAGAGGCGACTAGGGTACCTGCGCAGGGGCGACCTTCCCGGACGCGCCCCGCCTCCGGCCTCTGCCCCGCGCCTCCCGGGGCAAGTGCTTCCCCGCCGCGCCCCCTGCCGCAACCCGCCTCTTGGCCCGCCCCCGCCCCGCCTTCTGCCCCGCAGCGCCCCGCCCCTCTCGCCGTGCACTCTGCCCCGCCCCCGTCCTCTGCCCAGCCCCATCCCCCGCAGGGGTTTTTCGCCGCCGCGCCCCCTGCCCCGCCTCCCACCTCCGCCACGCCCCGCCCTCTCCGCCCCACCCCCCTTTCCCCGCCCCTGCCCCGCCGCGCCCCGCCCCTCTCGCCGTGCCCTCTGCCCCGCCCCCGTCCTCTGCTCAGCCCCTCCCGCCGCAGGGGTTTTCTCCGCCCCGCCCCACCCCGCCTTCTACCCCGCCGCGCCCCCTGCTCCGCCCCGTCCTTCGCCTAGCCGCGCCCCGCCTCTCCCGCCGTTAGTGTTTCCCTGCCGCGCCCTCTGCCCCGCCTCCCACCCTCCGCTCCGCCCCCTACCCCGCCCCGCTCCTTACCCCGTCCCCCGCCCTCGGCCCGCCTCGACCCGAGAGTGGTGCTGTGATCTCAGCAGCCCGGCAGCCCTGGGAGGCCAGCCAGCGGATGCGGGGGGCGGGCCGGCGCCTCGGCCAGCCATTGGCAGAGGTCGCCGCCACTGGCTGTCAATCCTGCTGGCCTGGCCCCGCCCCGCCGGCGCAGCGTCGAGGGACGCAAGGCCGCGGGGGCTGCCGGGACGGGTCCAAGATGGCCGGGCGCCTCGGTTCCGCTCCTGTTGGCGGTGTCGAACCCCATTCATTGCCGCGCTGCTAAGCGGCGCCGCGGGTCGGCTCGAGGGCTCGGGGTCTGTCCCCGCGGGGCGGGAGGCCGCCATGGCGACGCTGGAGAAGCTCATGAAGGCCTTCGAATCCCTCAAGTCCTTCCAGCAGCAACAGCAGCAGCAGCAGCAGCAGCAGCCTCCGCCGCCGCCGCCTCAGCTTCCTCAGCCGCCGCCGCAGGCGCAACCGCCGCCGCCTCAGCCGCAGCAGCCGCCGCCGCCCCCTCCGCCCCCGCCGCCCCCCGGCCCGGCCGTGGCCGAGGAGCCACTGCACCGACCGTGAGTACCGGCCTGCTGCAGCTCCCGACCCCGCGGCCCCCGGACTCGGCGCGCACCGTCGCCCTTAACCCCGTGCCGGGGCCCTGTCCAGGTCCGCAGGCGGGCACGGACCCCCGCCTCTCCCGGCGTGCGAAGTTAGGGGAGGAACTCGTTGCTTTGTATTTGCGAGGACCGGGCTGTGCCGTGATCCGAGACCGCCACTTCCCTTCCCTCTCGGCGTCCCCGCGAGGGAGGGGCGCTGAGGTCCCGGACACCTCGCGACCAGCCGGGCTTGGGAGCCGGGGAGCTGGGAGGGGGTGATGACATCATGCCTGGAGGCCGTCGGGGGCGGGGATGGCGGACTGCGGTCCCGGCCCAGCGGGATTCCGGTCCAGGGGCTCTTGGCGCCTCGGGTACCTCGAAGCTGGCTTCTCGCATTCTCGAGGCGTGTCGGCTAGTCCGGGAATCGCACGGGTAGAGTCGGGAAGAGACCCGCTGTCTCAGCTCCAGATGGTCTGCAGGCCCTTGAGTAGTGGGAGCCAAGTAAGTGGGGAGCTGCTTAGGAGGTCGTTATTAAGACGTGAGAGAGAATAAAATTGACTTGAATATTAGGAGGAGTCGGCGTTTAGTTTCCTGCCTGTCTTCAGCTGGACGTACCAACCAGCCGTTGCCGAAGGAGAGGTTAATTGCTGCCGGGATGAGGATGCGCATTACACCAGCGCTGTGGTCCAGCTTGCCTGCGGCCCCCATGGGCGGCTCCTCTTTTCTTCTTTGGACACGGCCTGCTACTGTTTGAAAGCTAGGGGTCTGCTGCTTGGGCCTGGAGACCATACCTTCCAGCAGAACCCACGTGCTTTACCCCCGAAGTCTCCGCGAGGCCTTTCTCTCCCCTTGGGGCTTTGCATCCTCCATCTGGATGTGCACAAGGCAGCATTTAATGAGGACAGTGTTCAAGGGGCAGCCCCTTTAAGAAGCTCCCTCTTATATTTATCTATTTATTTATTTAGGATTTTTTAAAAAGATTTTATTTATTTGACAGAGAGAGAGAGAGAGGCAGCGAGAGAGGGAACACAGGCAGGGGGAACTGGAGCGGTAGAGGGAGAAGCAGTCTTCCCTCTGAGCAGGGAGGGGCTCCATCCCAGGACCCTAAGATCATGACCTGAGCGTAAGGCAGACGCTTAATGACTGAGCCACCCAGGTGCCCATCCCTCTCATTTTTAGTAGTATTTTCTTACTCGTTATGTTTCTGATGCTATCCTTGCTATGTCCTGAGAGTGTAAATAGAAGATGAGAATTTGGGGAGTAATGTTGACTTATCTAAGTTAGAAATAAAATTTATAAATAAATTAATTTTTCTTCTAAGAGGTGAAAAACCTGCTTGGGTGCTTAGAGAAAGACATTTTTTTAAAGATTTCATTTATTTATTTGAGAGAGAAAGATCATGAGAGAGAGCACAAGCAGGGGGAGGGGCAGAGGGAGAAGCTGGCTTTCCGCAGAGCTGGGAGCCAGATGCGATCCCAGGACCCCAGGATCATGACCTGAGCCCAGGGCAGATGGTTAACCAACTGAGCCACCCAGGCGCCCCTGCCATCGGTTTCTTATGATGATTTGACAGAACCTGAATTTGCTTATCTTCAAAATATGGCTATAAAGATGTTTCTTTCTCAAGCTGCCTTGACAAAAGTAGATAGATGCTGTTTTATTACCTTATTTTAAGGTGTTATGTGATTGACTTATTTTAAAAGTATAATCTATTATTTTCATGTAAGTAGTACACTCCCATGATGCAAATTCTAAAATTACAAAAAGGTAATAATTAAAATGTCTCTCTCCCACTCCATTCTCCTGAGTACCTAACTCTGTCCCCAGAGGCAAGCACTATTCTCCTTCCTCCTTGTGTATCCTTACAGGTACAAACCATGCACATATGGAGACAGGTTTTAAGTTATTTAGAACAGAAGTATTTCAGAATAGTAACCTCTAAAGCTTCTTAGCATGCTCTGAAATCAACTACATTGGCCTAATTGTAGTTATTTTAGATAAAATGCATAAATATCATATTTGTAGACACTTTGCCTTTGAGAAAGCAAGTGTTCATTAATTTTGAATAACAAACTCTGCTTGCGAGTTTGGATTTTGGCATTTCTGTTCAGGTGCTTCAGCTGAAAAATCCATTCACCAAAGTAGGAATTGTCCAAAAACAATTTAAGTGTCTGTTCTATTTTTATGGTTCTCCTCTGTTGTGTGGAGCTGCAGTGTCACAGCCGTACGTGGGCTTCAGTTGAAGTGTCTGAGTGCCTGCTGGCTGCTCAGCATGGAGGGTGCAGGGGTGCCAGGGTGGACTGGCTACCATCTCAGCAAGGTTGGCCTGCAGGGGGTTGCCAGGGGTGGGGACGGTCCTAACTGGAATTATGAGGCAATTGACATTTGCATTTGGTACTTTCTTACCCTCCTTCAGAGTCCCACCTGGTTTCCCCCTGACTTTAATTTTTCATTCATCGGAGATGTTTACTGAACATCTAAGGAATGCCTCTGTGGTCATAGCTGCAGGGTTGCAGCCTCAACAGATAAGACTCTTGCCTTGTGAAGTTTTCATTTCAAGGAGGGACATACATAGACAGTAAACAAGATGGAAAAGTAGAACATGGGTTTATGAGAGAGTGGTAAATGAAGGAGGAGCAGCAAAGCAGGAAAAGAAAGTGGGAAATGTCAGCGTTGATAAGGTGTTGACATTTTAGATAGGGTGTCCAGGGAAAGAGCCACTGAGATTGTGGCTTTTGAGTCAACACCTGGAGGGGGTCAAAGACAGAGTCGTGAAGGTGAATGGAGGAGGGCGTTCCTGGCAGGGAAACAGGTCTCAAGGCCCCCTGTTTGAGGAATACCAAGGAGAGGTTGGCTTGGTTGGTTGAATTAGTGAGTGGGAGACTCTCAGTAGGGGGTGGGGTCCCAGAGGGAGTGGGAGCAGCACCCCGGATGAGCGCCACCCACCTTGCAGATGGATTAAAGACATCAGTGTTTATCCTAGAGGAAGGAATGGGGGGAGGAAGGGCAGGATTTGAGTTCCATTTTACAGTGAATACTGGTTGAGAATGGAGTGAAGGGGAGCACTGACAGAAGCAGGAAGCCAGCTGGGAAGCTATGGAAGTGGCCTGGCGAGAGATCGTGGTCCAGGCTTCTGTGGTGATGCTGTCAGTGGCGAGGTGAAATGTGACTGAATTTGAAGGTAGAACTGACGGGACTTGTTCCTCTCTGCTAAGTGCGAGGTGATTTAGCTGAGGTTCGTGTTCTTAGTCAGTCAGGATATATTCAGCTGTTAATAACGGGAACTCCTGCTGTGGTGGCTCACACAGGTGGGAGTTCATTCTAAGACCAGGTGAGTCTGTGTGAGGAGGCTGAATGAGATGAGGGACGTGACCCCTTCCTTTCTAACTTCCTTTCTCCCCCCTCCCTCCCTACACACAATGCGGGGCTCCAACTCAGGACTCTGAGTTCAAGAGTCGTGCGCTCTACTGACTGAGCCACCCAAGCGCCCCAGTCTTACACTTAGTTTGTAAGCCCTGTCCTCATTCTTGCCCATTTTTTAAAAGTTGAGTAATTTGTCTTTTTATTGTGGAATTGAAACCATTTTTTATGTATTCTGGACACTTATGAGATATGTGATTTTTGAAACATTCTTCCTTTCTGTGGATTCTCTCTTCATTTTCTTGGTAGTGCCCTTTGAAAGATCAAAAGTTTTCAATTTTGATGAAGTCCAGTTTCTATTTTTGTCTTTGATTGCTGTACCTTAAGAGTAAGAGCTATGAAACTTGCCTAATTCAAGGTCATAGAGATGTATTATTCCTGTGTCTTCTTGTAAGAGTTTTAGAGTGTTACATTTACATTGGATCCATTTTGAGGTAACTTATATATGGTGTGAGGTCAGGGACCATCATTCCTTGGTGTGCGGCTGCCCAGTTATCCCAGCACTTTCATCAATAAGACGTTTCTTTCCCCATTGGATTGTATGGGAACACTTGTTAAAAATGCATAGCCTGTAAGTGTATGCATTTATTTCTGGACTTTCAGTTCTTTTTTTTTTTTAAGATTTTATTTATTTATTTGACAGAGAGAGTGTGAGTGAGCAGGAGAGCACAAGCAGGGGGCTGGGGGGAGGGTGCAGCAGAGGCAGGTGGAGAAACAGACTTCCTGAGGAGCAGGGAGCCTGATGAGAGGCTGGATCTCAGGACCCTGGGATCATGACCTGAGCCGAAGTCAGACACTTAATTGAGACATCCAGGTGCCCTTGGACTTTCAGTTGGTTTACCAATACAAGTACAGTCTTAATGACCACAGTTGTGTTTGGTTTGTTTGTTTGTTTATTTATTTATTTATAAAGGTTTTTTTAATTTATTTATAAAGGTTTTATTTATTTATTTGACAGACAGAGATCACAAGTAGGCAGAGAGGCAGGCAGAGAGTGGGGAGGAAGCAGGCTCTCCGCTGAGCAGAGAATCGGATGCGGGGCTCAATCCCAGGACCCTGAGACCATGAACTGAGCCAAAGCCAGAGGCTTTAACCCACTGAGCCACTCAGTTGCCCCTGTTTTGTTTTGTTTTGTTTTTCTAAATCACAATTTCAAGTCATGAAATTTGAGTCTTCCAACTTTGTTCTTTTTTAAGATAGTTTTGGCTATTGTGGGCCCTGTGAGTTTCTATATGGTTATAAGATCAGATTGTCAGATTCTACAAAGATGCCAGCTAGGATTCTGGTAGGGATGGCATTGAATTTGTAGATTGATTTGGGGATTGGCACCTTAACTATGTCAAGTCTTCTGATTCATGTACATTGGCAAAGTTTTTATGTAAAGAGTCAGAGAGGGGGCCATTTTTAGGCTTTGTGGGCACAGTGTCTCTCACAACTACTCACCTGTGCCGTGGTAGAATTAAAGCAGCCAGAGGCAGTACGTACATGGATGAGTGTGGCTGTGTTCCAGTAACACTTTATTGATGACATTGAAATTTGAATTTCATGTAATTTTCATATGTCACGAACTATTATTATTATCAACCATTTAAAGATGTGAAAACATTTCTTAGCTTGCAAATGGGAGCAAAACAGGCAGGCTGTGGCTTGCGTATCCCTAGATTAAATATGATCAGACCACGTTTGTGAAGTATTTATTTTCTAGTTACTTTCTAAAGATTTTTTTTTTTTTTTTTTTTTGGCAGAGATCACAAGTAGGCAGAGAGGCAGGCAGAGAGAGGAAGGGAAGCAGGCTCCCCGCTGAGCAGAGAACCCGATGCCATTCGGGGCTTGATCCCAGGACCCTGGGATCATGACCTGAGCCGAAGGCAGAGGCTTAAACCCACTGAGCCACCCAGGCGCCCCGTCTAGTTACTTTCTATTAACTAGTTTAAAAAAATTATAAAAGTTACACATATATATATCGTAAAACATTTTCAAACAGCACAGATCTATCCTAGTCTCATTCCCTAAAAATGACAATTATTAAACTTCTTTTTGTCTTCTCTGATTTTTAATGCATATTTAAGCATTTAAACATGTCTCTTTTTGTTTGCATGACTGAGATTACCCTGAATTTCTCTAAGAGCAGTAATATCGTAGACATTGTTGCATAGCCGCATATGTAATTTTTGCTAATTGCTGTATAGTAGTGTAGAATTTCCTGTTTGTTTATTTATTTGGAAGTGAAATTCACATAACATAAAATGAAGCATTTTAAGGTGTATAATTCAGTGACAGTTCATGGACAAGAATTTTTCTTTTTTAAAAAGGACTTGGAACTGTAAAGGCAGAGGTTTTGCATTGTCCTGACTTTCAAATAGCCTGCTGACATATTCTCTCCACCTAAGAGAGTCCCCACTCCTGCTGCCTCTAGTTCTCGAAAGTGAGCCAGCCATCTGCTAAAGTACCTTGGAGTGGTCGGTCCAGCCTCAAGACATTGGTCTTATTCAGACAAGAAGGAAAAACAAAACACTGCGTAAGATAGTGGTCAGCGTGCTGAGTTGACTCAGCTCAGGTGCTGGAGTGCGGGTCAGAGACATGATCTGCTGTAGATCCTTGCTGCTCGGGCCAGAGTTCGATGTTGCTTGCGAGCTTATGAGGAGTACAGACCCTTTCCCCTACCTGGGATGTACTGAATCAGAGTCTGCATTTTGACAAGTCCTGCCGGCAATCTGTGTGCACCCTGAAGTTTGAAGAGCCACACTGGGGATGGACGGGCTCTGTAGCTGGCAGTGCCATCAGCATGTGGGAGGGAAGACTTGGGCTGCTTGTGTAAGGGCATTACTGACGCAGTGTCACTTCTCTGTCCCAGGGCCATCAAGCATTCGTGCAGCCCCAAAGTGGGTTGTAATCCTGACACATGAGCCGCAGTGGGCTGGAAGAGCTCCCAGTGGGAGTGGGGACTTAAGCGGGGACTGGACTTGATGACCTGGGAGGAACCCTTCAGCCAAGTGCTGGTTTTACACCAGGCCATTTTCTGGGCCCTGGGGTTACGGCAGTGAGCAAGACCAATGGTGACGAATATGATGGAGAAAACAAAACAGTAAGGGGGAGAAGAGGTGTGCAATTTTATGTAGGGCCCAAGTGTACCGAGAAGTCTCTGCTGGAGCAGAGTGGAGGGAGCAAACCGTTTGGGTATCTGGGAAAAGAGGTTCAGGGAGACAACAGAGAACTGAGTATTTGAGGAATAGTAAGGAGGCCAGCGGCTGGAGCAAAATGAAGGGCAGAAATAGGAGATGAGGTTAGAGTGGTGGGAGATTAGAGGTGAAGGTCAGCCAAATGGGGCTTTGTGCACCAGTGCGATAAGGACTTTATTCTGCCCAGATGCATACTTGTGTGGTGAAACGAGTGATCTGATTTAATGTTTCTAAACGATCACTTTGACAGCACCAAATGCTGGCATGGACGAAACTGGGTCAGTCACTTAATCATTGCTGGTGGGCATACAGAAGGGTATGTCTACTCTGGAAAACAGTCCGGCAGTTTCTTATAGAACAGAGTGTGCAATCATTATTTGACCTGGCAGCTGGACTCCGACAAGTATACTGTTCAGCTCCAGACACCTGCCACAATTTAGGTGACTTCTAAGGAAGTCATGCCAGTGAAAATAGCCACTCTTGAAAGGGTGCAAACTCTTTAATATGTAACATTTTTGAAATCATGGGGTTTTAGGAAAGGAGACTAGATGAGAGGTCGCCAGGGTTAGGGAGAGTGTGGTGGGTAGAGAGGAGGGGAGGGGTGTGGCTGTGGCTCTAGGAGAAGCCCTTGTGGTGATGGAAATGTTCGGTGTCTGTGGGGAATACATAAACATGCGCAGCTGATGAAATTGTATAGAACTAAACACACACACACACACACACGAAGAGAAGATTTTTCACTTAGCTTAACCCATTGGTTTTTTGAAATGCACCTTTTTAAGATAGTGATTGTTAACTGTATTTGGTTAGATCGCCAGTAAGAAAGGCTTTATTTTTTTAAAATATTTTTTATTTTTTTAAAAGATTTTATTTTATTTTTTTATTTTAGAGAGAAGGAGAGAGGAAACAGGGAGGGTAGGAATGGAGGGACAAGCAGACTTCATGCTGAGTGCAGAGCCCAACGGGGAGGATTGATCTCCCTATCCTGAGATCATGACCTGAACCAAAATCAAGAATTCAGACACTTACCTGGCTGAGGCACCCTGGTGCTCCAAGAAGGGTTTTATTTTGATGGTCCTTTTCTATAACACAGACTGTGGATTGGGGAGTCTTAGTCCTTGGTCCCCCTAATCAAACAGCAGTTTTTTTTTTTTTTTTTTAAGATTTTATTTATTTATTTGACAGACAGAGATCACAAGTAGGCAGAGAGGCCAGGCAGAGAGAGAGGGGGAAGCAGGCTTCCTGCTGAGCAGAGAGCCCAATGCGGAGCTGGATCCCAGGACCCTGAGATTATGACCTGAGCCAAAGGCAGAGACTTTAACCCACTGAGCCACCCAGGTGTCCCAGCACTTTTATTTTTAAATTAGGTATGGTACATAATTCCAAAGTGACTTCTGGTGTCTCACTCCTTCCTAAAATCTGTCAGAAGGAGCTCTAACATTTTAGGGGCACTCACATTAGTACCATACTTGCTGCAAGTGAAGCGGCCATGGCAGGAGGCGGCGGGATGGGGGGCGGTATGTGTGTGGGGAGGCCTCAGTCCTGCTTGCTGGCTGGGCTGTGCAGGTGCCGTTGGAAGGTAAGTGTTTAGAGCCCAAAAAGCCCAAGACCAAGCAGCGTTTTTCGAGTCCTAGTGGAGTCCAGGCCTTTCCCCTGCCAGCCCTCAACCCGGAACCACACTTTTCAAGCCAAGTCTTAAAATAATATGATATTAAACAATAAGAATTTGGAAGATGGCTTGAATTCCGTTCTTAGACTTCATTCTCCGGTAATTGTTTTAATGTGGTCCTAGCATGCTGTAGGGGCCTGGCCTTTTTTATGTGCCTCTTTCAAATTCGTGTTTCTGTGCAGATCACTTCAGTACGGAAGAGGGGCTGACTGAAGTTTGTTTGCGTCTTGAAGGTGAAGTTAACATGATTGCATTTGCCAAAGTTGGAAGAGTCCAGACTGCTTGCCCTGTTGATCCAGTTCCTGCTCAGGACAAGGCGGTTCCCTTTTTACCTTAATTTCCATACTTGCTTTGCACCTAGAACAAACCAGCCTGACCTCTCTGTTCATCAGTCAAAGTTAAATTACGTGGGGGAGTGAAGTGGTTGTGGTTTTCTTAAATTTCCCAGTTTGCTTATTGGACAAAGTAAGGTAGGAAGGAGGTGTTTCAAGCAGGGACCATAGAGTGTAAAAGAGTTGAGCTTGAAGATGCAAGACCTAAACTACTGAGTTATTCTGAGGGGCCAGAGTTCCCTGAAGGCTGGAGAATGTGGACATCTGGGAAGTAGCCCGAGGCTGTGTCCTGATGGGCGTGGTTAGACCAGGTTTGGGAGTGGGCGTCCCATGGCAGTGGTTTGTGCTATGTACAAACCACTTACCACTTTCAGTAGGTAATACCTGTTGCTTTCAGTAGGTAATACTTGTCGCTTTCAGTAGGTAATACTGGAAGGATTATATTTTCCCCCGTTCCTGATAGTTTTGGTTAATGTCTTTGTTGGGGTGTCTGTGGGTAAAGTCTGATCCCACACTTTAAAAATGTGGGTATTCTTGAGTGTGATAAAAGAGGGAGTGCTTTTTACAGGATTTGGTTACACTTGTCTGCCTTTTTAAGCAGGCATTTTTTAGGGTTTGATTCTGATGTCATAAAATTGTGTAGTTCTAAAAAAAAATTGTGTAGTTCTTTAATGATAGTGTGTCAATTTCGCACGTTTAGCTATGTTGGCAATGACAATGGGTTTGAGGAAAATGGAGCAGAATTAAAGTATTTGGTAGCAATTAGATGGTTTGTGTTTATGCTTCTCACACAAAACAAGTAGTTACTGATTATTGTTTGAATTTAATGGCGAGTTTAGGAACCATTGAAAACTGTCTGCAGAACTTTGTGATTCTTGGGCTATCAGTTTTTGTGTGGAAAAGATTCAGATTTCTTCATTGCTAGCAAGTGATTGTGAATCCGGTAAGAATAGAAACTCGAAATATGTGTGCTTTCTTCTTAGCCGACCGTGAGAGAGTACTGTCATCTTTTTCAGAATAAGATTCATGGAAGGTGCTGCTAAGAGACCTGATAGTCTTGAGTGTGGTGGGCCGGATAGCCTGGGCTCCAGCTCCCGTTCCCACAGCCCATGAGCTCTAGCACTCTAGCCACTGCTGCTGCTTTTTAGTAGCTTTGCTGTTTCTACTTTTTCTTTTTTTTTCCATCTCTTGGTTCTAGAAATTTAGATTTAAAGTAATTATCACTTGTCTTCTGAATCCTATCTGTAAGACTGACTCAAGAACTTTTGAGTCTGTTTTAATGTGTATTTTACTTATTCTTCTACAGAAAATGTTGACTTATCCATTTCTGTATTGGCTTTTTATGAACATCTGTGAAGTGCAGGCGTTGTGCTGAGTGCTAGGAACAGAGATGTGCTGTGGGCCTTGCTCTTAGTCTCTCGTCCTGGGATGGCCACTGCCAGAGCAGTTGTTATCAGAGTGGCCTGGACGCTGGCTGGTGGGGCCTGGGAAGAGAGCCCCGGGGAATAGAACAGGCTTTCCCTACCAGGAGCCCCACAAAGAGGAGCAAGAGGGAAACCGACAACAGTAGAATGTATTTTTATTTTCTTGGGTGAGATCCGTATTCTGTCCTTGACTTTTTGCTTATTTCAGGAACGTTTACTCTGGTTCTGGTGAGGGGCAACAGTGTGGCTAGGTCTTCGTGAAGTCAGGCGCAGGCCTTGACAGCTGTGCTGTTTGTTGCTCACTGTGTTCTTTCGGCTTATCCCATATATGAAGAGGGAGACAGAATTCTTGTTAGGACTCGTATTTGTATCTAAAATGTTCCACTGGCCTGGCCAATTCTCCATCAGGCATGCTTGTGATTAGTGTGAAGCTGGTGACTTTTTTCCTCTTTTCTGGTACCCTGATGTGTGAATTCAGTTCATTTAAGGCCTTAGGCAGATTTTCACTTTGGAAATCAAAAGGTAATGGATAGGTGAGTTAGTTTGCTTCCTAAATGCTTAAAACAGTCAATGTTCTTTAATTTTCTTGGTGGCTGTCTTACACTGGGTCAATTCTAATTTAATCTGGTCTTTTAAAGAAGAGAACATTTTAATTTTCTCATAGCTCTCTCTTCTTTCTTCTTTAAACCGAGGTATGATTTGTGCTCAGCACAGGGACCTGGTTAGCATCCAGTTCTGTGGGCTTTGACGAATGCATAGCTGTGTGCCTACTGCACATTCAGGGTTCAGCAGTTTCATCACCCCCTCAAGCTCCCCCTGCCTCTTTGCTGCCATACCTCTCTCCAGCCCCTGTAAATTACTGACCACTTCCTGTCCCTGTAGTTTTGTCTCTCCCAGGACATGCTAGAGATGGAATCCACCGCCGTGTGGCCCAGAGTCTGGGACATTGACACTCACCTTGTGTGTGGTAGCATTCTGCCGAGCAGTGCTCCATTGTGCACTTGTGGGGCTTTGTTCGTCCGTCCGGTGGGTGAAGGATATTTGGGTTATTTCCGCTCTAGCGCTTTTGAAGTGGGTGGCTCCTGAGGATGGGAGGTGAGAACCCTCTGCCTCTTGTGGTCCCTTAGGGACCCAGGCTGCTCCCATCCTGTTGGTTCTGCAATCTTCTTGTCTTTATTTGTACAATCAAAACCTAGGTGTTAGGCATGTTTGTTCTAGTTGGAGGGACTAGATGGGGAGATACCCAGGGTAAGCCGGTGAGGTGAGGCTTCCATTCCCATTTCATCTGTGAGAGAATGAAGGGGTGTGTGTCTCTCCCTACCTGCAGGGAGGCTAAGGAATGGAATTTCTAATTGGGGGGCATGTGTCCAAGAAGGAAAGATTGGTGTTTGTGCGGATGACGGGCAGGAAGTCTGCAGTATTAACTTACTTAATACTTACTTACTTACTTACTTAACTGACTTAGTAAAAGTTCCGTTCAGGAAAGAGACCAGTGGGAAAGACACACTCACCAGTCCCTGTAATGATGGACCCTAGTTGGCCAGTCCTTGGCAAGTCCCCCCCCCCGCCCCCCACTTGCCATGAAGGAAGGGTCTTGCTTAGGCTCTGATTCTTTTCTTGTTGAAACCCCGGTCTGTTCTTTTCGGCTTCTGGTTCGTCCTTACCCCTTTTCTTCTCCAGCCACATCTGAAGTGCCTTTTGGAGGTGTTACCTTCATTGGATTGTACAGTTTGTAATAGCCTTTTCCTTCAGACACACTTTTTGGAGCCTGAGGGTTGCCCTGGGGATGAAATAGTCACAGGTGTTCACAGGTTAGACCCACTGCTCCTTCGATAATATAATTCCCTCAAAAACTAGTAGTCTTGGGGCTGCCTGGGTGGCTCAGTGTAGGTTAAGCCTCTGCCTTCAGCTCAGGTCCTGCTCTCAAGGTCCTGGGATTGAGTCCCACATCAGGCTCTTTGCTAGGCAGGGAGCCTGCTTCCTCCTCTCTCTCTCTCTCTCTCTCTACTTGTGATCTCTCTCTCTGTCAAATAAATAAAATCTTAAAAAAAAAAAAAAAAACTAGTAGTCTTCCGGTTTGTTTCTAGTACAGTGTACTGGTAACCACACTCAAATACTTCTGTGAATGTAGTTCTTCAGCCTGGTTTAATTTTGGGGTTCCTCTTTGGATCATCCCTCTGTCACCTGTTTTGAAGGTTACATACCTCGAAGGCATCTGAAGCCGCAAGTTTGGGTGGGAAGCAAGTTCCTTTACTCTGAATTTGAGTGGACTGTTTGTCTCCTTGTGTTGCCCCAGAAGTCCTCACAGGAGGCTTCTTCCAAGCTGTCTGGGTGTAGAAGCAGTCAGTCTCTCCCCGAGAGCACGAGGTCTGCCTTCAGTTACAATGGGGTTTTGAGCAGTAGAGGCAGCTTGGTATGAAGAGTAGGGATGATGCTGTATTTCCCTGAATCACGTGCCCCCTGCATTGGTGTGCTCTTGCGCGAGTCACTGTTTGCACTGCAGTTTCTCCTCTAAAATGGGAAAAATGGGTGCATCAGGGACATCACCTGACTTTTTTGTGGAGACCTCTAGTTCAGGAAGCCTTTGCTTGAGCTCATCTGTGCCTCCTTGAGCTGACCCCAGCCCGCCCCCCAGCGTGGAGTGTGGTTTCTCCATGACGGTCTGGAAGTGCTGTGGAATGAGTGACTGATGCGTGGACGTCAGTGGAGTGGCTAATTCAACACATACTCACTTCTCCTTTGTTTTCTTTTAGAAAGAAAGAACTTTCAGCCACCAAGAAAGACCGCGTGAACCATTGTCTGACAATATGTGAAAACATAGTGGCACAGTCACTCAGGTAATTGCACTTTGAACTTTCTAGTAAAAATTGAGACTCTATTTTTGTTCCTAATGGGCTAGAATATTCTTTGTCTCCCCAGGTTTCTTAAGACATTTAAAGGCCCCTTTTCTCATATTTCTGGCTGTCACTATAAAAAGTCACGTTTCCTTTTTGTAACTTACAAATAACAGTTGTAACCATTATGATAATTGAACAGGGTGTTTATATTTACTTAGCACTCTTGCTAACTGTGAACATTGAAAAATCTTCTGGTTGGTATTTTTACATTATTGCAGTAATTGGAACAACAGGAGACTGTCCAATGACATGTTTTGCCTTTGCTTCTCATTGGCATCCTGTTGCCATTCAAGCATGCCCAGCCATGGCTGATGCCTGCTCACCTGTGCGTGGGGATCGCAGGGCCCTGGGCAGTGGACTAGGCCAGTCTCCCTTGCTTCATGTTTCTTTTGGGGTGAACTCAAGGCACCTTCTTTTGGGTCTTTGCTAAGTCTCCGCATTCTCTTTGCTTTCAGTTGTCTGTCTTTCTAACCACTGTTCCTAGAGACTGTGGATGGTAAGTATTTTAGGCCTCTTTCTAGGCCTGAGTAGGAGACAGATGTGCCTGAAATTTCTGAATTCTGCTACTTGGCTGGATATGGGTGAAATACTTCTCTCCTTGGTTTTCTTTCTCTCGGAACAAATAATTCATGTTATTGTGCTGCTTGGAATCTGGAAAGAGCTCTCTCTAATCTGTTAGAATAGTAATCTGGATGGAAACTTAGTGACTCAGTTATTTTTAATGGCACCTTGCATTTGTATTTTATATTTTCAGTGTGATTTCTCATATAATAGCTCGTTTTAGCTGAACTTGTTCCATCGTTTGGGAAATGTGCTGGATGATTTCTGTTTCTCTCTAATTTGTAGAAATGTGGGAAGCAGATGAAATAACAAATGAGAGTATGTGCTGAAAATAAAAATTCTAAGTTAGCATGCTGTTGTAGAAAACAACACTATGATAAAAGTAGGGAAAAAAAGCTTTGAATCCATCTCTGCTCCTTAGAAGCCAGCTGATTTTGGATAAATTTAATTTCTTTCCGTCTCTGTTGCTGCATTTGTGAACTGTAAGTCCTGATTTTTAGGGTTCTCGTGAGATCAGCTGACATTGCGGACGTGTGTTTGTTAGCCACGTGGAGCGAGAGCTCTCTGCGGTCGTGACAGGTCTCGTCCAGAGCTCTCAGGCGTCACAGCTTTCATGCGAAGTGACTTCGATCCCTGACAAACGTTTTCTCTCCTGCCGCAGAGTTTTGCTGCTCTGACCTCCAACATCCAGGTGTCCAGGAACATTTCACTGCGAAAGCTTACGGATCCAGAGACAATCTCTCTTCCACTTGGAATGCTTCCTGTTCTGTACTTACGTAGTTTCTTTTGATCATTCTCAGTGGAATTGATGTCAGCTTAGATTTTTCATACTAGAAAAGTATGTTGGGATATCTTAGGATTGGTTTGGCTCAGTTTGCCATCTTAAATCAAAATGGTAGCCATTAGTGGTTTTCACAGGGGTATATTTCTTCTGTTTTTATGGAGTAATGCTGATAGTCATACTTCTTGTTTTACAGAAGGACATGTTGATGGAATGTTTTATGGATCCAGAGAGATCATCTCTGGTGTCATCAGATCAAAGAACAATTTATTTTTAAGATACTTTCCATACTTTGCAGGAATTTCAGAGTGTGGAGCTCAGGTAGATGATACACACACACACAATGTTTCATGAAATCTTTTTTTTTTTTTTTTTAAGATTTTATTTACTTATTTGACAGAGAGAGAGAGATCATAAGTAGGCAGAGAGAGAGAGGGAAGCAGGCTCCCCGCTGAGCAGAGAGCCCGATGTGGGACTTGATCCCAGGACCCTGAGATCATGACCTGAGCCAAAGGCAGAGGCTTAATCCACTGAGCTACCCAGGTACCCCTGAAATCTTTTTTATAGCTGATGTTTCCTGTGATCTCTCCTTGAATATAAATATAACTAAATCTTTGGTACATTTCTATAGGTTCTGTGATATACTAGAACCTATAGAAATGTACCAAAGATATACTAACCTTTTTTCCGGTGGGGTTATTTCAGTGATAGCTTCCAGAGTTAACGTGGGAAGTCATCTAAAACTTCATGGATATTGTGACCATTAGTGTACTTGGGTTCCCAATTTGGTGGTCTTACTAGTTCCTCAGTATGGGTCAGCAGCATGATCATCCAGAAAAGTTGTCAGAAATACAGTAGTGAAGATACCTCACTGCCCTCTTTCCCAAACACACTTATATTTTCTGTTCACATGTGGTCTGGGAATTTGTTCTTTTTTTTTTTTTTTTTTTGGTCAGAGAGAGTGAGCACAGGCAGACAGAGTGGCAGGCAGAGGCAGAGGGAGAAGCAGGCTTCCTGCCAAGCAAGGAGCCTGATGTGGGACTCGATCCCAGGACGCTGGGATCATGACCTGAGCCGAAGGCAGAGGCTTTAACCCACTGAGCCACCCAGGCATCCCTGGGTATTTGTTCTTAACAAGTCTCCTCTCAGGAATACCTAGGAACCCGTATCTAAGCGTGCGTACCTTCATAAAGTGGTTGGGTAAAAATAATTATACAGAAATCTTTAGGTTTCCTATATATTAGTGTAGGTCAGTCAGAAAATATCAGGGTTCAAGATCTAATTCACAGTGGTGCCAACATAGAAAATTTCAAGGAACTGACAAGAAATACACAGAAAAATATGTGGACTGCTGTTGGCCTTCCTGAAAGGTTTAGATGACTACATTGCTTCCTAAATGGAAGACTTTTTATCATAAAGCTGAATTTTCTCTAAATAAATCCATAAATTTAAATAGCCTTGATCAGAGTTCTAGTATGGGTATTTTTGAACTTGTTCACCTGAAAGAATAAATACATGAATGTTACAAAGAAAATTTGACAGGTCAGCAGTATGGTGCGAGGTGATACAAGATTAAGTTAGCTGTGAGACATGAAAGAAGGTATGGGATAGAAAGGAGAGTGTATGTGTGCATCTCTGTGTGTGAGTTTATGGTAAAGATAACATTTTGTATCAGTACTGAAGTGATGGGTTATTGAACCAAATGACTTGAGAATTATGTCTGTGCCTCATATTGCAAACAGACGTAAATGTCAGGTCAATTACTTAAATGTAAAAAAAAAAAACGATTATTAAAAAAAGGATTTTTGATTTTAGGAAGAGGAAGGCTAATAATATAAAGGAAAATATTGTTTTGACTGGAATATAGTTCAGTATGTCAAAATCCACCTTAAACTTGAAAGTAAATTCAACTTGGGGATAGTATTGACAGCATGTATCTCAAAGGCTTAATAGCTGTATAAAGAGCAATTATAAATCATTAAGGAAAAGACTATCAGCCTAATAGGAAAGTAGGCAAAGAACATGGCCAGGTAGTTCAGAAGGTAAGAAATATGTGTGGGCCAGTGAACCTGACAGCTGACATGTATTTTTTGTTTCCTGTGGGAAAATATTCGTATTTACTAGTCAGGGAAAAGAGACTAAAACAAAAACAAGATTAGCTTCTATCTGTCAAATTGACAAACATTAAGAAATACTAAGGATTTTTGTCAGACGTGAGGCAGCCTTTCTTTAAAGGCAGTTTGACAAAAATATCAAGCTTCAGACGGTCATCTTTGTGGCAGTGTCTCCTGAGGACGTTATCCTTGGGAAAGTGTGTGATGATGTCAGTGCGGTATTGTTCATCCATTAGAAAATTAAAAATAATCTTAATGACTTATAAGTTGGGGAATTGAAAAAGTAAAATATACTTATAGAAAGGAATGTTAATTAACTTTATAAAAGATGATTGTTAGAAATGTGTGTTTGTGACCAGAAAATTTATTAATACTATATTAACAACTTAAGTTTAAAATATTAAGAAAGATATTTGCTCTGGCTAAGATAAATGCCAAAGACAGATTTACTTTCCTGCCTAAGACAGTTCATAATGGATAAAATATATGTGACAGTGGTTTTCCAGACATCAGGTGAAGAGCAACAGCAGTCCTCGAAAAATGGAAAACTAGTGTGGGAGCCATATGACTTCTTCCTATTACTGTGTGGAAGGAGTCCTGTGGGGAGGGGAAACCCAGGCAGAGCCGTGGGGCAGATGGTTAAGGAGACAGACAGAGCTGTCAGCTAAAGCCAGCTGGGGAGAGTCTTGGAGAAGAGATCTGCACAGAATGATCCCTGGAGCCTTTGGAGGGACTGATGCTTGAGTCTTTAGTTCCTATGGAAGTGTGGGTGCCTGTGAGGACACGGCTTCCAGCTGGGGTAGGATCACCTGGAAGGAACACTTGCTGGAGCTCACACCTGTTCACCCAGCCACGGTGGACAGGTGTCCTTCCTGGGCCTTGGCTGGGGTGTACAGAAGGCTTTGCCCTCATGGTGGGGCTAACTTAGCCCTGAACTAAGATGTTATTCTGGTCCTGCCTGATAAAGCTTATAGGCAAAACCTGAGATCGTACTCTTTCATAGTAACATAATTGTTTCCCAGAGCAAAGCTCAAGAGTGTTTATAGGAATTCAGTAGTATATAGTGCCCAACGAGGTAGAAGTTACAGGATCCAGCATTCAGCCAAAACTTTTCAGGAGTGAAATAAGCAGGAAAATAAAATTCTTAGGGATCATTTGAAACTGACTCAGAAATTGCACAGATGGGAAAGTTTGTACAAAACCATGGAAACAGTTCCTTTATTTTATGTACTCGAGAAGCTAGAGAAAAGATGGAATGTGTTACGTAGAGACAAGACATTCAAAAGAGCTATGTTGGGGGCCCCTGGGTGGCTTAGTGGGTTAAGCTTCTGCCTTCGGCTCAGGTCATGATCCCAGGGTCCTGGGATCGAGCCCCGAATCGGGCTCTCTGCTCAGCAGGGAGCCTACTTCCCCCTCTGCCTGCCTCTCTGCCTACTTGTGATCTCTCTCTCTGTCAAATAAAAAAATGAAATCTTAGAAAAAAAAAAAAAACTACGTTGAACCAAGGTGAGAGTGCCTACAGATTTCTTGCTGGAAACCATATGCACCAGCAGTCAGTGGGGCGTCATTTGTAAAGTTGTGGAGGGAGAACACTGTTCGACTGCATAGTCAGTTAGTCTGTCTCTCAAAGGTGAAGTAAAGACCTTGTCACGTATGCAAAAGCTGAAACAGTTTATGTCCAGTAGGCAGCCGCTCTAAGAACTAGTAGAGAAAGTGTTTCTGGTAGAAGGAAAGTAAGATCAGAGAGGAAGGTGGACCCACACAGAGAATTGGAGAGCCGGGAAGTGGTGACCGTGCCATGTGACTGGAAGACTTGCCCCCTCGTTTTTCATCTCTTCAAAAGTTAATGGATTGCTTGCAGCAAAAATAATAACCATGGATTTTGGGGCTTTATGACAGGCGGAAGCAGAATGTGGGACAACACTAGCATGAAGGCTGTTTCATAGCTCGTGGTTGGCCGAATAGTGCCCCTGCCCCCAGAGATGGCAGGTCCTAATCCCTGAATCCTGTATAAATGTACCTCGAAGGGAAAGGGTCTTCCCGGGTGTGATTAAGTTAAGGGTTGTGAGATGGAGAGATTATCTTGAATTGTCCTGGGGCACCCTAGATGTAGCCACATGTATCCTTATGAGAGGGAGGCAGAGGGAGGTCTCTCTTTCTCTCTCTTTCTCTCACACACACACACACACACGTGCGCGTGCACACATGTACATGTGTGCACACGTGGCAACATGAAGATGGAGAAAGACAGGCAAGGAGATCAGGCCACAGGCCGAGGGGTGCCAGCCACTGCCATACTGGAAGAGGCAAGGAGCCCTTCTCCACTGGAGTTTCTGGAGGGAAGTACCTTGATGTTTGGCCCAGTGATACTGATTTCGGACTTATGGCCTCCAGAACTTCGAGAGGGCTGACACCTGTGGTTTTCAGCCACCCAGTTTCTTTCTTTTTTTTTTTTTTTTTTTTAGATTTTACTTATTTTTTTAAGATTTTATTTATTTATTTGAGATCACAAGTAGGCAGAGAGGCAGGCAGAGAGAGGAGGAAGCAGGTTCCCCGCTGAGCAGAGAGCCTGACTCGGGGCTTGATCCCAGGACCCTGGGATCATGACCTGAGCCGAAGGCAGAGGCTTTAACCCACTGAGCCACCCAGACGCCCCTTCAGCCACCCAGTTTCTAGAAGCTGGTTACAGCAGCCCCGGAGCCCAGTACTGTTGTTTGTTTCTTATGCTGTATGTGAAGTGGTATAATACCATTAAGGCAGACTGGGGCAAATTAAAGATGTAGACTATAACCAGGGCAACAGTTGAAAGCGCAACAAAGAGTTATAGCTAATGAACCAGAAAAGGAGATAAAAGGGGTTCCTAAAAATACCCCAAAAGAAAGCAGAAATAGGGAAAAGGCAAATAAAGAGCACCTGGGGTAAGAAGGAAAGAAATAGTATGATGGTAGATTTAAATCTGCTTACGTCAATAATGACATTAAACAGAGACAAGTTTTTTCAGATCTGAGACCTCGCATATCCCGCCTACAGTAAACCCATTTTAAGTATAAAGGCGCAAATAGCTTAAAAGTTAAAGAAGGTGGCTGACCACGCTAGCACTGATCAGAGGGAAGCCGGGGTGCTTGTGTTAACATCAGATGGGGGATTTCTAAGTAAAAGCTATTACCAGAAATAGGATGGTCACTTTTATAATGATCAAGGTATCTGGTTCATCAAGGAAGCATAACAATCCTAAATGTTTATGTAGCTAAGGACAGAGCTTCAAAAATACATGAAGCAAAACCTGATTGAACTGTAAGGAGAAACAGCCACAATTAGAGACTGATTTCAGTAGCCTCTCTCAAACATTCTTAGAGCAGCAGACATAAAATCTGGGTCTGAAAGACTTGAACAGCACTACCCACCCATGTGGCCTGGTTGGTATTTACAGGCACTCCAGCCAGAGCAGCAGAAGACACGCTCTTCTCAAGTGCTCACAGCATACTTGCCAAGAGAAACCCCCTGGGCCATACAACAAGTCTCTATATGGAAAAGGATTCATAACACGAGTATGCTGTCTGACCTCGATGCCATTACAATGGAATCTGTTCCAGAAAGATAGTCTGGAACACAAGTAACTCATTTCCACATGACCCATGGATCGCAGAGGAAGTCAAAGGGGAGATCTGAAAGCATTCTGAATTGACCAAAAATAAAAGCAGAGGATTTTGAAAGTTGCGGTATGCTGCTGCAGCATGTCTGAGGAGGGTTGCAGCACTTGGTGCCTGTCGTAGAAAAAAAGGAAAGGTCTCAAAGCAGTGACCTCAGCTTCCATGTCAGGAAACGTGATAAACAAGCGCAGATGAAACCCCAATTTAGCAGAAGAATGGACATAGAGAGCAGAAGTCAGTAAAATAGAAAACAGGTAAGTCTGTAGAAGCTCAATAAAGCCAGAAGCGAGTTCTTTGAGGATGTCTGTAAGATTCATCAGACTGACCGACCAGGCAAGAAGTGAAGTAACACATTACCAGTGTCCAGAGTGAGGGCGATGAGCTTAATATGGGTTCTGTAGATATTGACAGGATTATAAGGGAGTATTAGGAACAACTTTATGCAATTATTGGACAATTTAGGTGAAATAGGTTTCATGACAGACAAATTTCTAAAACTCTCTCAAGAAGAAATCGGTAACCTCATTAGCCCAGTGTCTGTTTTATTAATAAAATTTAAAAATCAATATTCAGTCTGATTATTGGAGAACTTTTATGCATGGTTCGAAATGGTACTGAACTTGCTTTTTTCTTTTAATTGAGACATGATTGACCCATGACAGTGTGAGTTTGTGGTTGACAGCGTGTTGGTTTGATGCGTGGATGTACCACAGTGTGAGGCCACAGTAGTCTTAGCTGACACCTGTGTTGAGTCACAGGGTTGCTGTTTCTTTTCTGTGTTAACAGGTAAGATCCGGTCTCTTAGCAACTTTGAAGTTCATAATCCAGTATTATTGGTTATAGTCGCTATGTTGTGCATTGGATCTTCAGAACTTTTTTGTTACTTGCAAGTGAACCTACTTCTAACTGTGGGTTTTATAAAGTCTAAACACAGAGAACATACCACTGACGAAAATTTTGTGTTTGAATTGAGATGTACTGTAAAAAAGATTATGTCTATCAATAATTTCTTCATATTGATTACATATTGAAATCGTCATATTTTGGATATGTTGGATTAAATGAAATATATTTATTATTTTTAAGAATTTGTTTATTTGTTAGAGAGTGAGCACAAGCAGGGGGAGCAGCAGGCAGAGGGAGAAGCAGGCTTCTGCTGAGCAGGGAGCCCGCACAGGTCTTGATCCCAGGACCCCGGGATCGTGACCTGAGCAGAAGGTGATGCTCAGCTGATGGAGCCCCCTAGGCGCCCCTAAATGAAATATGTTACTAAAACTAATTTTACCTCTTTCTTTTTATTTTTGATGTACCCATTAGAAAGCACAAAGTCAGACCTGTAACTCATGCCGTGCTTCTGTAGCTAAGCACTTCTTTGGGCAGCATTTGAATGCTGTGCCTACCTCTGGGAGGCCTTTCCTGCTTGTGGATCACAGCTGTGGTCTGCCTGGGTGAGGTCTGACATGCTGCTGGGTGGCGTGTTTTGTGTCTTGCTTGTATTTGTCGATCATTGCTAAGGTGGTCCTTTGGATTCTCTTAGGCTTGTGTTTCTTCTGACTGTTGGTAGGAATTAGGACATGGTGGGAAGGGGGCATTGACCCCCATTTCAGAGTATTCCAGGCTGAGATGGTAAAACAGCAGTTGGATTTTGAGGATTCAGAAATAACAGCATCATACAGACGCCGTATTACTGGCTTTCAGTTCTCCGCAGTGCTGTGAAATCAGTTCCTCGAATGTGGCCCCTCAGCCTGTCTCTGTCTTGGCTGTGTTCAGCCACGTGGATCGTGACAGTCCAGACCAGCTTTCTCAGTCAGATATTTCAAAATCACTTGCAAGCATTACGTAGTCTCTAGTCTTCGCAGGACTGAGCTAGAGGAGCAAAACCACAGCCTGGCCGTGGTCGCGTGTAGTGTACGGTGCAATATGTCTGTGCTTCGGAACACATCGAAAGCACAATTTAAAAGGCATGAAACAGTTATATTGGTTTACTGTGGTGAGGATTCCAAGCATATTGTAAGAGTAAAAGTAACCTGTTGGCAGAGAGCAGGGGGCTATCTGGGAGTGAAGCAGTGTCTTTTTTGCCTTTTTTTTTTTTAATTGAGTTTTATTACGTATAAAATAGTTCTTTTTAAGGTTTTTTAACAAAACCCTTAAAAAATGAAATTTGTATTGCAAATACAGTTTCTTTTTTTAAATAAACTTTTACATTTTAGGATGGCTTTAGATTTATGGAACAATTGTGAAGAGAGTATAGAGAGTTCCCCTATACCCCACATTCAGTTACCCCAGTTATTAGCATCTTACATTACTATGGCATATTTTTCGCAATTAATAAATCAGTATTAATACACTTATCGACCTTCATTTTTTCATAATGTTGCTTTTCTGTTCTAGAATCCCATATAGGATACCGGATGCCTCATTGCATTTCGGTGTCATGTCTTCGTAGGTTCTGGGCTGTGACAGTCTCTCTCTCTCCTTTTTTTTACTTAGAAATTCTCCAGAATTTCAGAAACTTCTGGGCATCGCTATGGAACTTTTCCTGCTGTGCAGCGATGATGCAGAGTCGGATGTCCGGATGGTGGCTGATGAGTGCCTCAACAGAGTCATCAAAGTAAGCCCGTGAGCTGCTCTCTCTGGGCTGGACTTGTGGCTGGGGGAGTAGCTGTTAACGTACCTTCCTTCTGTCTCGAGTGCCACGGTCCCTCTGGATGTTTGCGCTTGTTTCACCTGGTGTGTGCTTTGGTGGAGCTCGTATCTGCTTGTGTGCTTGCTACCCCTGCTCTGTCTGTGTCGTGCATAGGTCACAGGGGCACTGCTGGTGACTGCTGGGTGTTCTTGAGGAAGATGTCACTAAGGCACCAACTTTTGTTTGGGCAGAGCCTAGAGCAGCCACGAGGCCCTGGGAAGGCAGGGGACGGGTTCATGGACTCCCATTTGTAGTTGCTGTATGGTGTGTCTGGACTCTCTTCCTTTGTCTGCTTTCCCGGCCCCTGCAGAGACCTCCTCAGGAGACAAGGCTCCCATAAGACGCTCGCTGGGGCTGGTGTGACGGGGCTGGGGGGAAGGAGTTCCCAGAGCAGGATGGCAGAGCCAGAAAGCCAAAGCGCTTGGGCCACAGGCAAGTTAGGGAGTGGAGAGGGAACAACGTCTTCTTCCCCTGCTGCTTCCTGAGGCTGACTTTGGGGCCAGGACCACCAGAGCTTTAAGCTCCTGTTTTCTGCTGCCCTTGAAGATAAAATCCTTCTTCCACAGTTCTTAATGTATTGGAAAACTATCCTTGTTTTTCTCATTCTGCCCTTCTCCTACTTTGTGTCCCCAAGTCATCCTGGTCACCTTCTAGGCCACCTTTGTCAGTGATGAGGCTTTCGGGTTGTGTGTGCAGACTCATAGCGCCCCTGCTGTCGGGGCGCCGGCGTTGGGGTTAGCACTGTACGTCTCTCCAGAATTGTTTTTTCCTTGTTTCTTTCTCTGCAGGGATTCTTGTTTATTGGACTTTTCTAGTTTTCTTATGTTTCCCCTGCGGCTTACAGTTCCACCCCTGAAATTTTAGATAAGTCTTGGAGAAGAGCCTGCATCTCTTCATTTTCCTTGCAGGCTTTTTTCTTAGTAATCCTCGTATTGCCAGATAAACCAAGGACTACAAGTTAACGTAGATTAGTGACTATTTCCCTTCTCGTTAGGATCTCAAGAAACAAAACCGTTCTTCTGAGTTCTTCTCAGGCCTTTCTCTGGAGAGTGGTTACGTTTTACATTGGCCAAGCGGTTACCCTTCCTTTCTCCTTCACGGGCCCTGCCTTCCTCAGCAAGAGTATCACTCCCCCTTCCTGCTCAAGGAGATTGAGGTCCTCTGCCAGGCAGATAGGGCATACACGAATTTTGGAGTCAAGGAGACCTTTGTTTGAATCTTGCCTCTGTCCCCTACTCACTGAACAACTTTGGGAAATGTATTAATTCTGTGAGCCTCAGTTTCCTTCCCTGCAAAGGGAATCAGAGTGTGGTGGTGTATGTGAGCGTGTGTAAGGATCAAAGGTGGTGTGTTTAGCACCATCCTGGCCACTCACTGGTCCTCCAAGTGGTGAGAAGGACTCTTATTAATAATGAGTCTTTTTTTTTTAAATGAAATTAAAAAAAAATGTACATTTTGTATTTATAAATAGATTTACTTACTTATTTCTTAGAGAACATCATGAGCAGGGGTAGAGGGAGAGGGAGAAGCAGACTTTGCACTGAGCGTGGAGCCCAATGGAGGGCTCGATCCCAGGACATTGAGATCATGACCTGAGCTGAAGGCCGATGCTTAACTGATTGAGTCAACCAGGCGCCCCAGTAATGAGATTCTTACATTCTCACCCAAAGAGATTGCAGGGTGTGGAAGAACATTAGCTGCACTCCCTCTTCTGTTACACAGACTCCTCGGTCTCCTGTCATCCAGGGGTCCTTCCCCCCACCAGCATCTTACTTGGCTAGCCACACTTTCTGGGCTCTTCTCACCGCAGCCTCTCTGCCCAGGGAGCTGGGCAGGGAGCTCCAAGGCAGGAGCAGCCTTAGGGAGGCCCTCCTCCATCTGTAGGTAGCTGCCTGCTCTTCTGCTTTTGCTGGCACTCCACCTTCACCAGCAATTTACGGCCCATGGCCCTGTCCTTCCTCTCCATGCTGGTGACCAGTTAGTGATACTCACATGCGTGTGGGGTCCATGTGCGTGGGGTCCCACAGCATATTTACAGATGGTCTTTTTCTTCTCTCTAGGCCTAAATGTCCTTGCTTACTTTATTTATTCCTACTGGCAGGACCAGACTGGGTTTTTTCTGGTGTTTTAGTTCTTGAACTTGTTGCTTAGACTCAGAATACCTAAAGAGGGCACCATGCCTTGCTTCATGGCAAGAGAGGGATTCAGGAGGGCAGAGGGAATAGTATGACCCCAGACTGCTCTGATGTTGGCCATTGGACATGTAGGCTTTGTTCTGTTTTCCAAGCCTTTCTTCTTTAGTGACGCATTTCTAAGAACTGCTGGACTGAATAGCTTGGTGTATGTATGGTGGTTGTCAGCTGTGACCCTGGGTCATAACTTAAGGCCAGAGTTGTCATTCTGGCCATCTCCTGTCCTATTTCCCCTATGTCAGGCCTCCCGGTGCAGAGATTCCTTCGCTCAGATGTCAGGGAGGGGCAGGAACACAGACGTAACCTGGGAGTCAGGTCCTTGACTTTTGTCTTCTGTTGTGTGTTGTTACATGCTTCTGATGAGACCAGACTCAATGGCCCAAGCCAAGAGCACATGTTGCTTTTCATTTATATAGGAAAATGCAGTGGAAATCTGATTCAGCCTGGTAATGTGCTCCTGCTCAGGTGGGGAAGCACATTCAAACAGAAGTCACTCAGTACATGGCACTGAACTCTAAGTTCTGAGAGATGTTGGCAAGTCATCATGGCACTCTGGAGACTGAGATGTCTTCTGTCTGGGAGCCAGAGAAGGTTTCTTGGAGGTGGTGGCTAGTAGGTGAGTGAGGAGATTAGAGATCCCCTTAACTCCTGCAGCCCCCTATCTCTCGGGGGCTCCAGGAGGCCTCTGCAGGCTCACAGAGGAGAGTGGCTCTGGTGTGTGCCCTAGGAGAATGGGAGGCATTGAGTGTCAGTTCAGGGGGACTTGGCCTTTATTTGGTAAATAGGAGCTCTCAGAGATTTTTTTAAAAAATATTTTATTTACTTATTTGAGAGAGAGAGAGAAAATGGGAAAGAGAGAGAGCATGAGTGGAAAGAGGTCAGTGGGAGAAGCAGACTCCCTGCCTAGCAGGGAGCCAGATGTGGGACTTGATCCCGGGACTTTGGGATCATGACCTGAGCTGAAGGCAGTCACTTAGCCAACTGAGCCACCCAGGTGCCCACTCTCAAAGATTTTATATGTGGTCAGTGGAGTGCTTTATTTAGGAAGAGTAACCTGGTGACAGAGTGTGGCCTGCCTTAGAGTAGAGGAAGACCTGCGTACTGAGAATCCATGTGGGAGGCGGAGTAGTCCTGTCCTGGGAGAGTAAGGTCTGAGTGAGGATGGTGGCTGTGGGAGGGGGAGCAAGGAGGCGGAGGTGGGCTGTCAGGGGCTCCACCTGGCAGCTGAGTGGGTGTGTCTGCTTTGGTGAGGAAGGGATTTGGGAGCTGTGGGGGTATCAGATTGCTATCATGCAGTGACTGGGAACCCTGATTCTGTGCTCTTATTAGAGGTTTGAGGTTTAGTTTTCTCTTGTTATAAAGTTTGAGATTGGTTTCTAAAACAAATTGAAATAAAACTTGGATGTGGCTTCTGGTTTTATTTGCAAAGTAGCATCTTTAATATATGTTTGTTTCGATGTGCTTGCTTAAGGATTTAGTACAAACTGAAATTGAAGAGTTAGGATTTACACATTTCTCAGACACAATTATACTTCAGAAGCTCCCAAAGGTGCCTCTGCTTTTGGTTTTCAAATTCACTGAATCGGTAGATGAACCCATATGAGTTTTACTACAAGCAGCTCAGGTTGTAGATAGGATGTGCTCTCTATCACATGAAACAAGCTTGGTCTGCAGCTCGGTTCTATCTTTCCTCTCTTCTTGGTGGACAGGCCATCATTGGCAGTACCATTTCGGAGGAGAGGGTTCCTGCGGGCGAGAGTGGGGGCCAAGAATCTCTCCTCTCCCTTCCTTCCATCTTGAGAAACCCTCTCAAACACGGGGTCTGCCACTAGTGGTGGGCCATTCTTGCTGGGTTGAAGTTCGCCTGGTGGCCATCAGTTTTGGTTGGGCCCAGAGGTGAGCAGGGATGGGGGCACATTCTGAGGTTCCTTACTGGTTGCAAGCTCTGAACCACAGGGCTGGGAGCACCTGCGCATCGAGGGAGGACCTTCAGAAAGGACGGCGTCCCTGCCCGCCAGAGCGAGAGGCTCTGGTCTTCCATGTGTGCTCATTGCCCTGCTGGCGCCACAGACTCCAGGCCATTGTTGATGTTGGGTTGTCCAGCAGTGTGCACTTCAGTGAAGAAGGCAAACCTTTGAGATGTTTTCTCCTCTCCTTGAATGTTAAGATTTAATATAAGAGCATTAGAATGAATTTGGGCCATCCACCATTGGAGTTCAGTATTATGTCGTATTTCATTGTACATCAAGTTAAATTCTTTCCCCTCTGTTTTTGTGTTCGAGTCGGTGACCTATGTCTGGTTTCTTCAGTGGTTGCCTGTATGTATGTGCTTCTTTCTCAACAAGCAGTTTCTCAGCTTAGTTTGCTAAATTTAGTTGCTAAAATTCCACTTTGCCTCCAGGTTGAAATTTTAGTTGCCTTTTCTTTTTCTGCTGGGCTGGCGGAGTGAGTCTTCTCAGTCCTGGTGCTCTGTTGCAGGCCCTGATGGACTCCAGTCTGCCGAGGCTGCAGTTAGAGCTGTATAAGGAAATCAAAAAGGTAGGCTTTGATGTTCTCTTACTGAGCCAATGGTGCTGCTTCCCTGGATTGAGCAGCATGTGTGAAATCTTGTCTTATTTACTAAGTGGGAATGTTAGACGGAAATGCTTCTGGTAAAGTACACTTCACCACTTTCTTTTCCTTCACAAGGTTCCTCTTCACTATTTATGAGATGGGATGGGAATTAAGTTTTCCGTCTTTGTAATTGACGCCCCGAGACTGTGACACTTCCTTGGCAGTTACAGTTTACGTGGCTTTGTGTCTAAACATAGAAATAAGCAATCATGTAAATGCTCTTGTTGCTATGAAGTCCTTTCGGAGTAGCGTCCGTGACTCTTAAGCGTGACTCACCACTCTCATCCCGCTCAGAACGGTGCTCCCCGGAGCCTTCGTGCCGCCCTGTGGAGGTTTGCTGAGCTGGCGCACCTGGTCCGGCCTCAGAAGTGCAGGTAAGTTGTGCGCTCTGGAATATTCTTACTGTCTGCTGGGTGGGGGGGGCAACGCCTGCGGCTTCCTTCCCTCTTGGCTTCGGTGTCACTGGCTCAGAGGACTTCCCCAAGGTCTAATGTCGTCCGCCTCTGCCCTCCAAGTGGCAACCCATGTTTCTTGGCTTGTCTTCCTTTCATAGCACTTCTCACTCTCAGAAATACTCGGGGACACTATCAGTGTGCTTGTTTATTTTCTGTTGGACCCCCTCCCAAGAGACAGAGGTGTGCGCCCCAGGACAGCAGGGGTCTCCCCTGTCTGTCCTCTGGTGCAGCCCAGCCCTGAGAGCTGTTTCGGCACGTGCTGTTTGCTGACAAGATGTTGTCACATGGTTGATGGTTTAGAACCAGTCTCCTCATTGCTTATAGAATGATAGGCCTGTGTCTCTCACATGAGTTAAAACTATGACTGTTAAACTGTGAATAAAATATGACTGGTGGGAACAATATGTCCTCAATGGACTGAGAATCAGAAGACCCCAGTTTTCATCTGTGCCTTCCTTCTCCTTAAGCGGTAAAACTCACGTCCATAGACCCTTGGCTGTGTCCCCAAGGAACCGGTGGAGGGGCCGAAACTCACTGTTAAGAAGAATCAGCGATTTATCCCACTGAGTTTGAGTTTAGTAAGAATCTTAAGTGGCTGCTGTGAGATGCATCACCAAGGAAATTTCTTTTTATAGAACCTTTTTCTTTTATTCTCCTTATTTTGAAAATTTCGTTATACTTCCGAAGCAGGACATACCAAGTTCTCCACAGAGCAGCCAGAGTGACCTTAAAAAATGTGATTGGCTCATGTCATTCCCTTACTTAAACTTTTTACTCATTTCCCAGAGGTGTCAGATAAATTCCAGACTCCTTACCCAGGCAGGTCTTGCCTCCAGTGGCCACCATCATCTCAGACACTCTCAGTTGACTCTTTGGCCTGATTTTGCTTCTTCAAAAAGTCAGGCAAGTTTCTCTTGTTCATCATGCCTGGTTTATTTTTTTTCTGGCAAAATGGTCATCTCCTTAAGCCAGCCTAGCTTTCCTGCTATAGTCCCAGGTGGAGACCTGCTTGTCTCTGCCGCGCAAAGGCTCCTATCACGTTAGTCCCGTGTTTGTTGAGGGGACTCATGTGGTTTCAGCCTTCTGCCCGGTGACTCGTTCTCCCGCATTGTGCACTGTCTGCACCTCCTCTCTGGAGGGCCAGGTCTTACCTCTAAGGCCTTATTTAGTCTGAACACTTAGAAGTATTTCCTTGCTCCCTGTTCAAGAAAACTTTTTCATTTCTTTTTTTTTTAATTGGTATTTTCTTGTTTTAAATTATAAATTTAATAATAAATAATAATAAAATATAAATAAATAATAAATAAATAATAAAATAATAAAAATAATAAATTATTTTCTAATTTAAAATATGAGTATTTTATTGTTACAATTTACTACAGACAATTTTTAAAACAAGCTTTTGAGAGTCCTCTGTGATCACAGGAGAAGTGAAGGATGAATGTCTCCCAGCAGTTGAACTTAGTCTGCGTTTAGCCCTCCTGTTCTTTTTGCCGAGGTTTGTCTGCTTTCTGTTAAGGACTGTTTTGCATATAAAAACTGGCTGTTCCCTACAGGTACTAAATAATTGCTTATATTTCTCACCAAAGTAGACCTGGAAGAATAACTCCTGTTCCTTTCACTTATGCAGGCCTTACTTGGTAAACCTTTTGCCTTGCCTGACTCGAATAAGCAAGAGACCTGAGGAATCTGTTCAGGAGACCTTGGCTGCAGCTGTACCCAAAATTATGGCTTCTTTTGGCAATTTTGCAAATGACAATGAAATTAAGGTATGATTATTACCTCAAGTCACAAACATGAATGAGTCTGGTATGCACTTAGGGCTTTTGGACAGGCAGTCATTTGAGAGTGCTTCTTGAGTTATGCTGTGCTTCATGATTTAGACGAAAATCTTTTCAATTATTTTGAAGCACACTAAAAGCTTTCTACTTCTGCTTTCTTATCATTTGGTGAGGAGTCGAATAGGGAGAGGGTATACAGATGCAAATTCAAGAGGCAATTTTCCAGAACAGATTGATTTTTGGGTGTATTAGACTGACTCTTTAATCTAGCTTGGGAGAGGTGCAGGCAGGAGAAGCCCACTGATGATGGCCTTGTAGCCGGTGGGGACCACTTGCCTTTTTGTTTGTTCTGTGCCTCAACAAGCAAAACAAGCAACCTCCCTACCCACATTCGTATTTTGTTTTTAATGTCCAGAAATTGTGACCCTGCCACTTAGTCTGGAGATTATAGATTCTTGACTTCCTCCTTTGTGTGGGTCAGTCCTTTGTTAGTGTTTACCTGCACATTTCTAGATAGCATGCTATCTCTGTACTGCTATTTAAAAAAAATTTTTTTTATACTATGAATTTTAGCCCTAACCCGGTTCTTATCTTCTTAATGTAGTTCTATCTGTATTCAGTATGACATTATCATGCCCCAGTAATAGTCACAACAAGTTATGTTCTGTTCTTGGATTCTATTTCTCGAACTATTTAGTTTTTTGGGAGTAAACAGTTGCCTCTTTTTTATTTTCCTTGTTATTCTTTGGTCATTTATGTCTTCTCATACCTTCCAACAGCTTTGTAAAATGTGTCTCAGTGCAATTCTCCACATGACAGATAATGTATTGGGTCCTTTTTCTCCACTGGAGTCTTCTGTCTTAGAATTCTCCAGCTGTTTGCCCCAGTCTGATTCAGATGCTCTCTAGGTCTGAGGACTTTTCTTTGCTGTCCTCCTAGGAATTGTTTTTGGTGCTCTCCTGTTTGATGCCTGATTTCTAGATGCTATGTCTTTACCTTTCTAGGCATACTCCCTTGTTGTAATGGAATTTGTGTTACGTTTTATTTCTATTTTCCTTTTCTTTTTTTCTGTACTTTCTAGATGTCTATCTTAAACCCTTCTGTTGAGGTTTTTGTTTTTTTTTTTAAGATTTTATTTTATTATTTATTTAAGAGAGAGGCAGTGAGAGAGAGCATGAGCGAGGAGAAGGTTAGAGGGAGAAGCAGACTCCCCATGATGCTGGGAGTCCGATGCGGGACTCGATCCCGGGACTCCAGGATCATAACCCGAGCCGAAGGCAGTGGTCCAACCAACTGAGCCACCCAGGTGTCCCTTCTGTTGAGTTTTTGTTCCTGCTGTTATATTTTTAATTTCTGAGAGGTGCTTCTTGTGTTCAGAATGTTTGTTTTCTGGCATCCTCCTCTTGCTTCGTGAATACACTCCTTATTTTCTAAGGATATCGATCACAGTTTTCTTAAGAACTTTCTTTGACTTCTGAATTGTCTCCTTCTTCTGTCTTCCTCTGTTCTCTCTGTTCTGGTCTTTCACTTTTATGTTGAAAGTTGTCCCTTTAGATTTGAGTGAGACTTTAAAAAGCTTATTGGAAGCGTGTGTGTGGCAAGGTCTGTCCCATGGTGGGCTTCCTGAGGTGATAGATGGTGAGCCTGCTTTTCCATCGTGTCTCTTTAAGTGTCAGCCTCAGTTAGCCTTTTCCTTTTGAGGTGGTCAGTATCTCTAGAGAAAGGTTGCTCATTCTCCTGCTTGGAGGGGTAAACCTGGCTTCGTTTGTCCTAGAATCTGGGATAGGCAGGGCCAGCGGTCTCCCTGGTCAGAATGCACATTTTTTCTTCATTTTTCTGTTTTCTATCTGTGTCCCATGTCTGACCTTGGTTATGCCGACATCTCTGGAGATTATCCCCCAGTGTTTTTGGGAGGTGGGAAGTGAAGACCACTTTCTGGGCCACCCCGGAGGAGAGGAGACCCAGGGCTGCATGGCCGGCGGTGCGCACCGGGGCAGACAGGCTGCTTTCCAATGTCTCTGGGGCCTCCAGAGCCTGAGCTGTTCTTGCAGTTCTGTGGCTTGAGTGAGCTGGCCTTTTGTTAGCGGCCTTCAGACTCCCTGCCCTAGCTTACCGGAAAGTGTACTTGTGAACGTCTTCCCCATGGGCCGCAAGGTGGGCACTCAGCACTTGTCTCCTTTCCAGCTTGCAGAATTTGTGGATGCCTCGTGTCTGCTCTTGTCCTTGTCCTCTTTTTGTCCTTGTAAGTCGATGTTTCTAAGAGCTATGCATGATTTTCAGGGAGTGTCTGGGCGGCAGAGTTTTGTTCACACGCCCAGCACAACCCTTTTGTTCCAAAGTCTCCTCCCCTCTGGTGTGTTTTCATTCTCAGGAGGGCCTGTCAGGGACTGAGATGCCTCCTGAGGCTTGTTTCACTCACGTGTGGCGCACACGCAGGCAGCACGGGAATTGCCGCTGTGGCCCTTGGCAAACCATCCCAAAGTGGAATAGCATGTTTCCAGCCCCAGGCGCCCTTCATGCCGGCCCCCGTTGCTGCACTCCCCTCCTCCCCGGTGGGGCCTGCAGACTGGGCTTCTGAAGCCACGGGGGCTGTTTTTAAATTCAACATATGCAGAGCCGTGCAGTGTGCATTCTTTTTGTCTGGTTTTGTTTGTTTGTTGCCACACATTAAGTTGGCGAGCGTCTTCCCTGTCACCAGTGGGTAATTCATGCAGTGTTCATACCTGTGGGGTGCGCTGCTGTGTGAACACGCCACAGTTTACCACGTACTGTAGCTGAGCGACTGGCTGTTACTACCTCATGGCCATTTTGAGCGCTGCTGCCGTGCCTGCCCTTGTGCATGTCATCTGGAGCACGGGTACAGCCTGTGGTGGCGGATTCTGGAACAGGGGGCTGCTGGGTTGTAGGAACGTGTGTCACCTGCTGTAGACGCTGCCAGAAAGCTCTGTCATGTGCCTGCCCCTGCTTGTGCCAGTGTCCTTGGCGTGTGGGAACCCCGTGGCTCTGCCTCCTCCAGGACCTCGCTGCTGTGGGGCCCTTCAGGTTAGCCATTCTGATGGCTGTGCCCTGGTGTTGTATTTCGATTTTAATTTCCGTTTCCATCCCCTGCAGTACTCTTGACTCTAAAGCTGAGTGATTTTTCATCTTTCCCTTTGGGAAGTACTCTTAGAAATTTGTCCTTTGCATTTATTGGAAAGTGGAGCTGTCCGCCCTACAGTCTAGTGTGCTTTCTTCCCATTCTGAGAAGGGCCCACGTGTGGTCCGGGGGCCTGCCAGCTGCCTTCTCTACGATGTTCTCAGCATGATGGGATTTGGACCTGTGATGATGCCCCTTCAAACTCTGAGATTCGATTTTATTATTCCAAACTGTTGAACTTTACTGTGGGCTCACTCTTTAAAATAATGCTCAGTTTTCACTGTACTTGTAAGTGTGGACTGATGTGGAATGCTTTGTATTAGTTCATTGATGTATGTGTGTGTGTTTTCACTCAGATGAGTTACTTGAAGCTACTGGTATCTTTTCTCAGAGTTAAGGTTTGTCTGAGATAAGTTGACTGGGTTCTTCTGGTGGTATTTGCAGGAGGCACTGGAAGCCACAAAGCACGGGGACCATCCAGGGGATGAGGGTCTGGTCCTCTGCCTCTCTGGTTCCAGAGATCTAGTCTGTAACTTGACGAGGAATGACAAGCCTCTGAGAACCAGCTGACGCTAACCCCGCTGTTAAGAAGGAGTTTCTTTATAAGTCAGGTGCCAATCTGTTAATGTGCTACTCGTTTGCCTAGGGTCATGCCTCATTCGTGTGATCCTAATGGTGTCCCCAGCCCAGATAGCTTTGCTCAGTGCATGCCCATAGTAATGGGGACCAAATCATTGCTCAGAGTGGGGTTGAGAGTGCTAGAAGTGGGTGTTCTTAAGGCAGCTAGTTTCCAAACTCAGGAAGCTTAATGGTCACGCCTTTTCTTTTCTTCCTTTTTTATTTTTCTTTAAGATTTATTTATGAGAGAGAGAGTGCGCACACATGATGCTTAGGGGAGTTGGCCAGAGCAGAAGGAGAGAGCGAAGCAGATTCCCCTCTGAGCAGGGAGTCCAGCGTAGGGGCTTGTTCCTCTGACCAGAAGATCACGACCTGAGCTGAAACCAAGAGTGGGGCACTCAACCCACTGAGCCACCCAGGCGCCCCACACCTTTCCATTCTTTGGAAATTCTTAACACTTAGATGGCCATCGTTGGAATTGTAGCATGGTCTCCTTTGGGTTATCCTGGAGGTTCCGTGACAAGGTCTTCTTCTCTCCTTAGGAACATACTCGTGGGCGCTGTGCTACTGTGGTTTAGCTCGCCAACACGCTTTCCAGACCACAGAGCATCTCTTAGTGGCATTAACTGCACGTCCGCAAGCCGTCTCTCAGGCTGGGACGTGGCTGTAGCTGACTACTACGCTCTTCTCCTTGACTTCATTATTTGGGTGGTTTTGTTTTTGTTTTGTTTTGTTTTTACTGTCTTTATTTTGCGTGGTGTCGTTGACTGACCCTGTACCCAAATGCTGTGGGTCCCCCTTTTCTAGAAGCTTAGGCTTTTACTCTTGGGTAAAGGACATAGATACTGAGCGAGTCCGTACTTAAAGTAAGGAAGTAGGTAGACCACTTCTGCAAATTGCTCTGGTATATCCCGAATTTGGGGTGCTTTTATTTAGCTGTAGCAAAGTCCAGGGGTTCATAACCTTCACTCCGTAAGAATTTGGACTAATTTTGTGAAATAACGTGATAAGCTTCATAGGAGTTTTGTCTTTTTTATCTACTTGGGTTTTTGCTGCCCTAGGTTCTACTAAAGGCTTTTATAGCGAATCTGAAGTCAAGCTCCCCAACCATTCGGCGGACGGCGGCTGGCTCAGCAGTGAGCATCTGCCAGCACTCGAGGAGGACCCAGTACTTTTACAGCTGGCTATTGAATGTGCTCTTGGGTAAGAGCTAGTTGTAGGAGTTATTTTCCCCATGGTGTGCTGGAGTTGCTAGCATTTACTTGAGACACATCTTTTAAATTCTTTTAAAATCGGGCAATCCCTTAGCTACCAGCCTGGGCCCTTTGGCTCTGGCCAACTAGTGAGTGGGAACGATGTTGAGGCAGCCATGTGCCCATGGTGGGTGTTGTGACGATGAGGACAAGGAGCCTTCTCTCTGCAGAAGTGCAGGCAGCCCCATGCCCAAGGACAGCTGGCGGGGCAGTGGGTGTGAGGCCGTGGGCGCCCCACCCGCCTTCCTCAGTGGCATACTCCATGGCTGTTTTTGTGGGCTCTGAGTGAGTCCCTGTGGCTAGACGCGGAGCCTGGGGTCCTGGCAGTTTCTGTGCTGACGGCTTCTCCCGTACTTGGAGTCATTCATGGTGATCGGCTCTAGCAAGGGCGGAGGGGAGCATGTGGATATTTGATAGGAAAAGAACTGTCTGACTTACAAATGCAGCCGAACTCATGCTGACAGGCCTTGCTCAGTTCAGGATGTCACAGTTACCCTTTAAAGCCTTTCCTGGATTTTGGCCCAAGGATGAGGTTCCTGTACCCTTTCCCACAGCAGTGTCTGTGCTGTCTTTATCCCTCACTACCAACTTCGTAACACGGTTCTGCTGTGGGTCTCTTGTTTTAAACAGATTAAGCCCTGAACCCCCAGCAGATGGTGATGTTGAGAGATCTCATTGGTCCCTTACAGGCTTGCTGGTCCCCGTTGAGAGTGAACACTCCACCCTCCTGATTCTTGGGGTGCTGCTCACACTCAGGTACCTGGTGCCCTTGCTGCAGCCTCAGGTCAAGGACACGAGCCTGAAAGGCAGCTTTGGGGTGACGCGGAAGGAACTGGAAGTCTCACCCTCAACAGAGCAGCTCATCCAGGTAGGAGCCGTGTGCTTTACTCTGGTGCCTGTATGTAAATGAGGGATACTGGAAGAATCGAAACATTTGAAAGAGAAATGGCAGCACTGAGGGTTAAGAGCTTGGTCTTTGCAGCTGGGCCACCTGGTTCAGATCCTGGGTCACGACCCCTAGCTGTGTGACCTCTGGATGGCAGTGACATCAGAGTACAGTGAGGGTAATCTCTTGTGAGGTTACCGAGAATATTACACGCGCCCCTTAGGCTCCTGCCTGCCACAGAGAATGCTCTTACCCAGTTTGCAAAGCCAGGACTCATGAGATCAGTTCTGAGTATTTATTGGGCACCTACTCTGTGCTGGGCACACATTGGTGAACATTTTGGCCGTGGTCTCTGGCCCTGGAACCTGTGATCTGCTGCGCTTGTGTATATACCCAGGGAGTTAGGGACACAGTCCGTTGGAGTGTGGGGACAGTATGTTAAAGCTTCTCTTCCCAATACAGAGAAACCCCGTGTGCATTCTCATCCAATGGGGTCTGCATCTGACTGCAGTGATGGACTTCATTTCTTTGCAGCTTGCTCATCCAGGTTATTTTCTTAACCGTGAAATAGGACAGCTACATTTTAAGCCTTTGGATTTTTTGTGAACTTGGCTTCAGATGTTAGGGTTTTTAGCATATTTAAAGTACTGGGTGCTACTGAAGGCTTTACCCTTTCTGTGCATTCATGGTCTCATGGCACATACAGGAAGGAGTTGAGACCCACAATCTGGGGTCCTGAGTGGGATGCCTTGGCTTGGTTTTCCATATTGACGACATTGTAGTTCATAGGTATTTTGGTCAAATAGACTTAGGAGTTGTGTCCTTTGCCTAAATTTTGTAGGGTATAAGATTATAAGTGGCTTAAAATAATTCTTGCCTAGAAATCTTGAATTGAAGATGATTCAATGATTTAAGCATTCAGTCAGGCAGTATTTACAAAGTGCTTAGACTCCTTCCTGGTGCACGGTGAGGCCCTGGGAGTGCAGGTGGATGAAGGGTAACCGAGCGGGCGTGGGCTCTTAAGAATCCGTGGGGTTGACGGACCTGCTCCAGCTAGCTGCCCTTCAGCGTTCAGCTGTCCCACAGAATACAAGCAATGACATTCTCTTGAGATATGGTGCTTAGTGATACTGTCCTCACAACAAACATTACTGGTTGTTTTTGTGAGTAAAACAGGTATTCGAGTGGTAATAATGCATTTAAAAAAGAGATTATTTTATCCTCATCTTGTTTGTTTTACTTTTTATTATGGAGATTTCCAGACACAACAGTAGACAGAAAAGCATTGTAAACAGCCTTCAGTAATTATCACCTGTGTTAATAATTGTCAACTCAGGGCCAGTTATGGTTCACTTATAATCCCACATCCTTCTCTGTTTTTATATTTTTTTGAAGTAAATCCCAGTCGTCATATTAATTTATCTCTAAGTATTCTGGTATGTATCCCTATAGGTGAGAACTCATCTTTGTTTTTAAAACTTTTTTTTTTTAAAGATTTTATTTATTTATTTGACAGAGAGAGAGATCACAAGTAGGCAGAGAGGCAAGCAGAGAGAGAGGAGGAAGCAGGCTCCCTGCTGAGCAGAGAGCCCGATGTGGAGCTTGATCCCAGGACCCTGAGATCATGACCTGAGCCAAAGGCAGAGGCTTTAACCCACTGAACCACCCATGCGCCCCCCTCCTCCTTTTTTTAAAAAAAATTTTATTTATTCATAAGAGACAAAGAGGCAGAGGCATATAGAGAAGAAGGCCAGGACCCTGGGATCATGACCGGAGCCAAAGGCAGATGCTTCACCGACTGAGCCACTCAGGTGTCCCCCATTGTCACATCTGAAAAAGAAAAGGAGCATTTCCCGAACATCAAATACCCACTCACCTTCTGTCAGATATTTATGCTCCTCTTTTGGAATCAGTATGCAAATAAGATGAGAGTGCATTTGTTGGAGAAGCAGGTTATCCTGTGGAACTCCTGGCAGTTGGATGTATTGCTTGCCACCCCATCGTGTAAGCTAACTAATTTTTTTTTTAAGATTTTATTTATTTATTTGACAGAGAGAGACAGCAAGAGAGGGAACACAAGCAGGGTAAGCGGGAGAGGGAGAAGCAGGCTTCCCACAGAGGAAGGAACCCGATGTCGGGCTTGATCCCAGGACCCTGGGATCATGACCTGAGCAGAAGGCGGATGCCTAATGACTGAGCCACTCAGGCACCCCAATTAACATGTTTCTTTGTCTGTATTTCCTATAAATTGGTAACACGCTAGAGTCTTGTCGGAGTTAATGTACATTTTATTTTTTTTTTTTTATTTTTAAAGATTTATTTATTTATTTGGCAGAGAGAGAAACAGCAAGAGAGAGAACACAAGCAGGGGGAGTGAGAGAGGGAGAAGCAGGCTTTTTGCCAAGTAGAGAGCCCAACGCAGGGCTCGATTCCAGGACCCTGGGATCATGACCTGAGCCGAAGGGAGAAGCTTAATGACTGAGCCACCCAGGCGCACCTAGCGTACAGTTTATAATGTACATGATATCTGAGTTCTGAAGTAGTTATGTAATATTTTTTAAAAAGATTTTATTTATTTCAGCTAGAGACTGAGTGATAGAGCATGGAGGGTGTGAGGGGCAGAGAGAGGGAGAAGCAGACTTCCTGCTGAGCAGGGAGCCTGATGTGGGGCTCGATCCCAGGACCCCAGGATCATGACCCTAGCTGAAGGCAGATGCCTAACCGAGACACCCAGGGGCCCCCATAATATTTTAAAATAAATACATAAGTATTGGGATTACATACTCGGAATTTTCTTGCGATCTTTTTTAAAAAAAGCCTGGGAGAAGCAAGCAAACAATCACTAAGTGGTGTGGTAAGGGGGTGGGTTGGTGGGCTGTAGGGGCCCAGAGTGGGGAGCCCCTGTCTGGCCAAGGTCAGGGAGGCATACGGAAGAAGCATGGTGATGAGCCAGTGCTGATGGGTGAGTGGGATCGGACCCAATACAGGGAGTTGGGAGAGGTTTTGTAGACAGACTACAGCCTTTGCGCAGTTTGAGGAGTGAGCACGCATGCGCAGACGGGCACCGGTGCGGGTCCTGGGAAGGGCCCAGGGCTTCTCGTCGATGAGCAGGGGTGCTGGTGAACGTCAGAGTAGGATGCAGCAGCCCTTTTTGCTGTGGGCCAACTACTGAGCTGCAGCAGTTGAGCCGGAAGACAACACGAGGAGGTGGCTGTGCTCCCAGAGAGCTTGGCTCACATGGGGGTTGGGACAGGTTTGGCCCGGGGATGGTAACTGTGGACCTGCGGCTCTTGTGATAGCGGCTCCCCTTGGAAGGATGCAGCAGCGACGATGAAAAGGCGCTGCCTCTGAGACTTTGACTTATTTTTTTATACCCTTCTAGACTGTCTTTTTTTAAACATGTGTGTTACTTTTATGATAGTAAAGTTAGGGCTGCCCAACTTACCAAATAAACGTACAGGGTACCAGTTCAGTTTGAGTTGCAGAGAAATCAGGAATAATTTGGTGGTGCAGGTATGCCTGAAATTGCACAGGACATTGTTAGGATGCAAAATTATTTATCTGAAATTCAAATCCAACTGGGTGTTAGTATTTTATTGGACAATGCTAATGAAATGGAAAAAGAGGGGCACCCAGGTGGCTCAGTCTCATTCTGAAGAGCGTGCCACTCTTGATCTCAGAGTCATAAGTTCAAGCCCCACGCTGGGTGTAGAGAGTCTAAAAAAACTAAGATAAGGGGTGCCTCAGTGGCTCAGTCAGTTAAGCATCTGCCTTCAACTCAGGTTATGAACCTGGAGTCCTGGGATCAAGCCCTGTGTCAGGCTCCCTCCTCAGTGGGAAGTCTGCTTCTCCCTCTCCCTCTGTCCCTCCCGCCCATGCTCTCTCTTTCTCAAATAAGTAAATAAAATCTTAAAATAAAATAAAAATTTAAAATATACAAAGAAAAAGTACATTCAGCGTGTTCACATAAGGTAATACGATATTAAAAGCACTGGTAAACTTTGACGTGATGTCTCTAATATGTTGGGAAATGTTTGCCGTGGTCCTCAGTGCAGGGTTCCCTGCAGGCTGTGTAGACCAGCTGTCCTCACCGTGTACGTGAGCTCTGTTCTCCATTTCCGCGTCGGCAGTTAGGCAGACGGTCTTCGCTAGCATGCTACTGCCCTTGTGGGCTGCTGTCCTGATTTGTAAGGGCTTCCTCTCACAGTGGTTGTCATAGGACTTAGAAACTGCCATGGAAGCCGTGACCACAGCAGTAGACATGATGAAGACATTTCTAGGGGTGGAAACGGAGGCACACATTTTGCCAGCATCAGACTCAAAACACAAAGTTGTGAACTCTCGGACACATTTTAACAACCACGGTGATCCCTCTTGTACCTCTGTTTCCAGGTCTATGAGCTGACCTTGCACTACACTCAGCACCAAGACCACAACGCGGTGACAGGCGCGCTGGAGCTCCTGCAGCAGCTGTTGCGGACGCCCCCGCCTGAGCTCCTGCGGGCCTTGAGCACTCCAGGCGGCGGGCCACTCTCCACCATGTGCCACCAGCCTGGCTGCCGGAGCCGCAGCGGCAGCATAGTGGAGCTCCTGGGTATGTTCAGCCCTGAGGCCCTGTGCGGGGCCGCTTCCCTGGGGAGTTCAGGGCTGGCGCTTCGCCAGGCGGGGCCAGCCCTGCTCCTTGGAAACCCAGTCTGGAGACTGGAGGATGGCAGGGTGGCCAGGTCAGAAGACAGCATGAGGCCTGCCTCTGAAGCCGGCTTCTCTGCCCTGGCCTGGCTGCTTCTCCGAGGCACCTCAACCATCGTGGAACGGAAGCTTCAGGGGAAGTATTTATAGGAACCTTGTGCCGCTGGGCCAGAGGTGGGGACCTTCACGTCCCTGTGGGGATTTTCAAGTTCCCTTCTGCCCTCAAGGCCCCTTTTTTGCTGTTCTCACTGACTCTAGGACACTCCCTCCTGTACCCCGCCATTGCTCGTCTTTATGCTTTTGGGGGTCGGGCCCTCATCCCTCATGGGTGCTGTGCTGTGACCTGACCACTTGTTTTCCTCCTGCCCCTTGAGAGCTGGAGAAGTTGGGATCCCGGAAGCAGGGCCTTGAGAACTAGCTTTGGTACAGAGGAGGCTTCTGGGGCCTCGGTGGACTCTGGGCCTCCCCCGGGCTGGTTGAGTACTGCACACGTGCCATGTGGCCTTTCCTCAGCGGCACCGACAACCTGGAGGGTTTGACTGGAGGCCTCGTTGCCGCCTCCTCTGAACGTAAATGTTTGCCTGAGCCAGGAGCACACAGTGAGGGTGTGCCTGTCCACGTCCTGGGCCCTCCAGAGGCCTCTGCTCTGTGGAATGCGTGCCCTACAAATGCTAATGACTAATGATCGTTGCTAATGAAAATTTATATCTGATTGGTAGTTGACCAAGCAATCTGAGAGTTCTTATGTTTTTAATTTGACTTATTAAATGCACGTTCTTTGCGCTGCTTTGACATTTTAGGTCGCATTTTTGGAATTGTGTTACTGGGGTGCTGGTAGGATTTTCATGTGTCAGGATTAATGTGTTGAGGCTTCGCCGGTGGATATACGTTCACACACTCTGTAGTTTTAAAGCTGAATCACGGTTTTTGAAGATTTTCAAATGCCATCTGTATTTTAGCAGCTTGTTATCTTTCATCTGTCATTTTCTGTGATTTACAGCTGGAGGGGGTTCTTCATGCAGCCCTGTCCTTTCAAGGAAGCAAAAAGGTGATTATTTCAGAAATCAGAGTCTTGTGTTGAGTCCCATTGCTTTTTCTGTATTTCTGTAACGCCGTCGACTGTGCCTGTACCTCTTCTCCACGGAGTGATGTATGTATAAATGTAACTGGGCCGGAATGGTTCTGTAGGGCGGCTTTTGAAAATTGCTTGTGTATCAAAATGGCTTTGTCATAAATTTCTACTGTGGCTTCCGTGCTGTGAAACTGGAGTTACAGAAATAGGCCTGCTCTAGTTCACCTGCTTCTGTCTTAGAGACTGTGTTATGTTTTATAAAGGTAACTTGCCTTTCCTGTGAATTCTGTGTAGCATTAGTCAGGAATGATGTTTGGTTAATTATTTGGGTAGTTTGGGCTGATGGCAGTTTTTCAGCTGTGTTTAATTTTGTACATCCCAGAACATTCTGATAACAGTTTTTTTTTTTTTTTTTTTTCAAAGTGTTTCTGATCTCTAATCGGAGAGATTTGGTACACATGAACACTTGACCCCACCAGTTATTTTCTTTTCCAGTCTGGATTTCCAGAGGAAAGAATTGCTGCCATTTTCTCTTTTGAAATCTTAAAAGATGAATCTTTTTAAGAATTTATTGAGGTATAATCGATACAAACATATGAATATTTCTTTGTGTCACGAGTTGAAGGTTTGTGAGCCTAATGCCTAGTGTTACTTGCAATATTGAATGGGACTTTAACAGGACTAATATTCTAGCCCTGACTGGGTTAAGTAAACATTTCCTAGAACTAGAATCCATCGTGTTTGGGCCGTCATAGTGCAGTATACTTAATCAAGTGTGAGAAATTGGTGAAACACTAAGGTTGTTTGAAGGCCACTGGCTTCTAGGCAGTCAGTCTCTCTGTTCTGGAAGCAGGAGGGGACCGTGGCAGGCAGGTGACGAGGTGCCTTATTGCTTAGCCGCCTTCCTGGGTGGTCCACCGTTAAGATGAGCTTTTCCTTCTGGGTAGGAAGCTGGTATGTCCCCACTATCTTATTTGTGTTTTTAGTGTTTTTGTTTTGTTTTCCTTTCTCATTGTGAACTACAGTTTTTAAGCCTTCTTTGTTACAATTGCAAAGATCCTTTTGCTTCCCCACGTGAGATCTGCAAATCTCTGAGAGAAAACAGGAGAATTGACGTTGGATGTGGGATGAGGACAGGGGCTGTGTGGCAGGCGGTGGGGCCCTTCTGGCAACAGCTGGGACCTTGCACCCCTTGAGGAGGGCTCCTTGGGACAGGGGGGCAAACCCTGATTCTCAGGACAGAGACTGTTCTCATTAACCCCCTACGCGCAGCGTGGATTTTTCTTGCTTTCTCAGGGTCAGTCACTTGTTCTGTAAAGAACGACCCTGTTACTTAGATAAGCCAAATTGCTGTGTTCATTTTATATAGATTTTGGGTTTCCTCTGCTTTTTTTTCTTTGCCTTTTTTCCCCCTTTAATGTCACACCAGTATAGATTTCTGGAAGTTGTCTCAGCTATGACCTAGTCCTCAGAAACTAGTGAAGTTAGGCATTGGAAATTGCCAGTAATTATTTCTAGAGGGTCATTTAGTGACCCTTATGTGTAGTGTAACCATGATGATTTAACTAGTCCAATTAAATCATGTTAAGACTTTTTTTTTCCTTTTTTCTTATCAATATAACATAAATTGATATAATTTGGAAACCAAGAACTATAAAATATGTTTTTACAGCTTTGCAAAAGATGAACTATTATTCCATCCTCCCAGATCATATGGCGTCAGGGTCTGATTACACCATAGAGTCTGGCAGCTTAAAGGAGAAGAGAGTAGAAGTGATCTTTGGGGTGACATTCTGTGTATGAACTCTTTCTGTTTTTAAGTTTTTATTTTTACTCCCATTGGCTGCTGGCACGCAGTGTGCTATTTGTTTCAGGAGCTCAGTGGTTATGTGTACACTCTGATTGCCATTGGAGATACGATGTGAGTGTCCTAAGGGCTAACAGAATTGGTTCTAGCCATAGCTTACGGTCTTTGAGATCAAATAGTAATATAAATTATCCAACACTAATAGAGATCTAAGTCAGTAAATTCTTATTAATTATTAAAATACTTGGTGTTATAGTTAGAGAGTCATTGCTTTTAACTTTGTGCTGTATAGGGTTATTGATTTTAGTAATATCTAAATACAGTATCTTGGCATTCTCTGTGTTTAGCACATTAGAGGTACAAAAGTACTTTATATATACCATATGAGAGAGCGAATTAAATATGCTTATGATTTTCCGCTTAGAATGTGCATCTATTTGATTTTTGAAGTCCTTCCCGTAGCAAGCTTAAGGACTCTCGCTACATCATTTCCTAGGGAAAGTGCTCTTTGGAGAAGCAGCGGCCTTGGAGGATGACTCCGAGTCCAGATCAGAAGGCAGCAGCCCCGCCTTCACAGGTAGCTCTCAGGGAGGGACAGTGGTGTCACCCCTCCTGTCTTTCTCCTGGCCCCTTCCCTACCCCTCCCCTCTCCTGCCCCTCATGAAGGGCTGTGCTCCTGGGGATAGTGGTGAAGCCAGCTTGCCCAAATGGTGGCTAATTCATACTATTTTTAGGACATTTGCTTTGAAATGTATGTGTGTGTGTTTTCTTGGATCAAATGTTTGCTGTTTTCCTTAGGTTCTTTGAAAATTAGGTTTACTCCCTGAGCATAACTCTTATGTAGTAAGGGATGGTAGGTAAGTGTCTCATGAATTATATGGGTTGTAAGAGGAAAATGGGATTAAAAATTGTCTGTGGACCGCTTAACTTGAGAGAAATTTACATTTGTTTATAGATTCCTTTATTCCTTTATTCATGTTATGAAAGAAGTATTGATTAATATGCTAATAATTGGATTAAATGAGAGTGGTATAATCCTATCCAAAAGAATATTTTTAGACAACTGAAAATAAGACGAAAGTATTTGGGAAAGAAAATCTGAATAAATCCAGTGGCGATTATTTATTTACTCATTTTTATAAAACAAATCTTTTTTTTTTTTTTTAATTACAAAAGTAAAAGAAGAAAATCCAAATTCTAGCTCTCTGCCACATTATACAGCTTGAGGACTCACTGACCCAGTGGTCTTTAGGGAGCACTGCTAACACCTGGGTGTAGATCTTTCTGTATTGATTTTTACATAGTGTGTGGCTTTTTTAATGAGAATTTAAAAACAGAGCTAGGAAAACGTGCTGCACATTTGCGTTCCAGGAGGGGAGGACTGGCTGCTTCTAAGACGGCTTCAAGCAGTCTTGAACAGGGTCTGGGAAGAAGGCAAACCCATGTCAGAGAGATGGTGACTTTCCACTGTTTCTGAGTGCGACCTGCTGAGCGAGAGCACCCACATGCTTATGCCCAACCAGCCTGCCTGTGGGGCGTGGTCTGGCTGCGCTGCTCCAAGCTGAGGCTGAGCAGTTGCTCAGAGACTCAAAGTGGTATTGTTCTTGAGCTTACGTCAGTTTTTACAGTGAAATACCATTTGAGAATATTCATAGCATTTAGGAAACACCTACTGATAATCCTTATTTTATGACTGTGACATGGTAATAGAGTGAAGGGTAAGTCAAGAATACAGTAAAAAGCAATTTTAGTAATGTTTGAAGAATGCACTCACCTTGCTTTCGAAATTTACTAGTTCACATTTTCACTGTATTTCACGATTTTTTGCAGTTAAAACATTTGGTGACAGTGAATTTTGAGGTATTTTATAAGCATTTGATTCCCTGTTGAACGTTTCCCTGGCCCTTTGAGGAATGTGTGTTTCTTTGTCTTCAGCCTCAGTCAAAGGTGAGATTGGTGGCGAGCTGGCTGCGTCTTCTGGAGTCTCCACTCCTGGCTCTGCCAGTTCAGCTGCGGACTCTGTGGGCCATGACATCATCACCGAGCAGCCCCGGTCACAGCATACGCTACAGCCAGACTCGGTGGATCTGACCGGCTGTGACCTGGCGAGCGCAGCCACCGACGGGGACGAGGAGGATATCCTGAGCCACAGCTCCAGCCAGATCAGTGCCGTCCCGTCTGACCCAGCCATGGACCTGAATGATGGCACCCAGGCCTCCTCCCCGGTCAGTGACAGCTCCCAGACCACCACTGAGGGGCCTGATTCAGCTGTGACCCCTTCGGACAGTTCCGAAATTGTAAGTGGGTGAAGGGCTCTCGCCAGCAGGCTCAGACCTAGACCCTCCTGCTTATTTCCCTCTTCCTGTCTGACTCACTAAGGAAAGAGCAGAGATCACCAGCTCAGGTCATTAATGGGGAATTCAACCCCATCTAAGACCCTCCCTGAAGACAATGGTGTGTCATTTGTGTTGAACATGGAGGTCAGATTAGATTAGTTGATGATATGAATATTGCTAAAATTGAATGCATTTTAAATTCATTAAGAACTTGCTGAGTATAGATTAAATCATTACTTAAAATATCTGTAAGGACCCTATTGACAGATCTGTGGTCTTTTTTTTTGGAAAGATTTTCTTTTTTTTTTTTTTTTTTTTTCAAAGAGTTTATTTATTTATTTGAGAGAGAATGAGAGTGAGAGAGAGAGCATGAGAGGAAGAGGGTCAGAGGGAGAAGCAGACTCCCTGCGGAGCTAGGAGCCCAATATCGGACTGGATCCTGGAATTCCAGGATCATGACCTGAGCCGAAGGCACTTGCTTAAGCCACCCAGGTGCCCCAGATCTGTGGTCTTAATACATTGTAACTAAAAACATTAACACTGTGTATTTAACTTTTTTTTGGTTTGTTTTTTGGCTTTTCAAAACCTTCTACAACATATCCCCTCTTATAGAGCATGGAGTTAAGTATATTTCTGGTCTCTGAGCTAGCAGAGAAGAAGCACCTTAAGGATGGTCTGAACACCAAGTTTGGTAAAAGTGATACAGAATTTAACACTCCTTTTTAAAAAAAAAAAAACAATTTGTACTGTTAAGTGTTCTGTTACTATCGAATAGGTTTTATTAAGAACATTTTTGGTTTGGTTTGGTTTTTGGGTTTTTTTTACGTGGATGAATGCAGAAGCATCGAATGACAAAATCATGAGATAAATCACTGGCACGTCCCTATTGAGCAGTTGTCAAGTTGTCAGGTGGATTCAGTTTCTGATGGCCACGTGGATTTGCAGTTCCTCAGGTACAGCTGTGAGCTCACAGTTGGGGTTTTTAACTAGAAGACCCGGGGAAGCGTAGGACAGACAGTTGGAACAGTATGCAGGAAAAACGAGAAGGTTAGGGAAAGTGCTGGCCATTAAGTGTGTGGGGGAGATTCTGCTGTGTGTTTATTGCACCAGCTTCCATGGGGTATCTTGCCTCTTTATGATGGATGGTTTCTGGTGGATTTGTTAGAAGTAGGAATGAAAGGCCATGGGAAATTCTGAAAACTTCACACCTCTTGAAATTACCCCGTTGTTCACTGGGTAGCAGTGCTGGGAACGGGACCTCTGCAGGTCTCTCTGGCCTGTAGAAAATGAACATCTTCCCTTGATAATTCCCACATTGGTGCAGTTCTTTCCTGGTTTATGGGATGCTTCCTTGTCTGTTATGTAGTCATTAATTATTTGCTGAACAAGTATACTGAGCGCCTGTTAAGTTCCATGGAGTGTTCACAAGCTGGGGACAAAGTAGAGGGCACAACATATAAAACTCCTTGCTCACATGAAGCTAATGTTCTAGAGGAGTCAAGAGACCCCTTCCATGCCGGGCCGGACAGCAAAGAGCTTTCTAAGCCATATAGCCTCTATCACATGTTCCTCTCTGCTGCTGTCTGGTGAAAGCAGCCATTGACTATATGTAAATGAACTAGCATTCCCATAAAACTTTATTTACAAAAACAGGTGGTGGGCCAGGTTTGGTCATTAGGCAATGGCTTAACTACCCCTATTCTAGGCAGGGTGTGTGCATGCATGTGGGGGCAGATACTAAGCAAGTAATCAATCTATAAGTAAACAAATACATAGTTAGGTGGTGATGAGTGCCATAGAGGAAAAGAAACAAGTGAAGATATAGAGATTTCCTCATGAGACAGCCCAGCGCGGTGGCCAAGGGGCTGCTGCCAGGATGAGAATTTCGGCTCTGCTGTTTCCTAGCCGTGTAGCCTGGAACATGTATGAGCCTTCTTGCCTCAATTTTCTTATCTGCAAATGGAGGGTAACAGTACTTGCACTGTAAGACTTTTGATGATGCGTATAAAGTGGTTTTTGATTCTGCCTGGGCTGTAGTAAAATATTCAAGAAGTATTGTTTTTATTATGGTGAAATTTCTCATTTTAATACATTTTTTTTTAACTGAGGTAAGGTTTTTTGGGTAAACTAATTGGGACAGTGAAGGTAAATCATTTCTTTCTTGGTTGATTTTGAACGTGTGGTAACTCTAGGGACTTGAAATGACTTTAAAAATGATGCAGAATTTATTTCAGTTCTTGATAATGTATTGAGGTTTTGTCACTCAGTTTTTCAGGTAAATTACATGGGATTTCAAGTGAATGTGTAAAGTTTCACAGTATGGATCATAATTCAAGTTTACGGCCAAGTGTATGATACACTGTGTCCAAAACTTAGTTGATTTAGTCCTGGCAATTTAGAAGCTAACCTAGTGTAGCGTTAGGTATTTGCCTAAAAGAAGGTATTTGTCTAAAAGATTTTTCTCATTGTTGACTTATTGTAAAATTTGCTTGTGAAGATAAAGATTTTTGTTTAGGTTTTTTTTGTTAATATCACAAAGAGAAATTTTCAGGTTGGAATTTCTTTGGCATTTTTATAGTCATAAAGCTTTTTGTAATGTAGTAGCAATGTGTGATCAAGGAAGCTTGATCATGGACTCGCACAACCTCTCTGCGCATTTCAGGAAATTACCTTTGTGTTAGTACGAGAGATGTGGTCCGTGTGATTTTTGCCTTTGCCTTTGCCTTTCCATGTCAGGAGAGCCTGTCCCTTGGTGATGTCCCTTCAGAGCCCTCACCAGCCCCTCTCGTACTGTGCAGGTGTTAGACGGTGCTGACAGCCAGTATTCGGGGATGCAGATCGGACAGCCACCGGACGAGGATGAGGAAGCCACGGGTGTCCTTCCAGATGAAGATGCAGATGCTTTCCGAAGCTCTTCAGTTGGTAGGTGGACCTCAGCAGTGCGCTGTGGAAATGTTTTCTTCAACCCTGACATCGCAGTTTTACCTTTGCTTCCGAGAAGAAATCTTGGAGTATCTTTGTTTTCTGAGTTGTAAATAGCAAATAAGGAAGGTCAGTTGAGGAATGACTGTCCTTGTTCTTGATCTAAATCCTGTACTTTCATGTGGACTTTGCATGAATATGGATATTGGTTTTTTTTATTGGAAACTTGTCGCTCAATCTCAATTTCTCTGATTATGAAGCTCTTCAGCAAGCACATTTACTGAGAAGCATGGGCCACAGCAGACAGGCCTCTGACAGCAGCATCGATAAATTCGTCTCCAAAGATGAAGCTGCTGAACCAGGAGATCAAGAAAACAAGGTGAGATGTTTAGGCAGAAGACCATTGGGCTTTCTGAGCTTCTGTGAGTGTTTAGGATCACTCTGGCTGCTGTCCGTGTGCCTTGCTTCTAGCTTTCCCATCTCTGAGCTTCTGCCCACCTATTTCCCCTTAAGTAGTGACCACTTCCTAGGTGTGCTCCTCTTTTCTGCCTCTCCAGATACTACCCAGATCCTTGAGAACTGGCTCAAGAACTGCCTTCCTGAGAGTCCTTCCCAGACAGATTTGTCTTACACTGATTGCTACCTTGCCTGATTTCTTGGGCCGTTCATTTGATGGTCATGCTTGTCCTGCAGCATGTCTTGTTTTTTTTTGTGGAATAATACATTTGTTTGTTTATGGTGGTAAAATACATATAAAGTTTACCAGAGTGACTGTTGCGAAGTGCGCCCCCCCAGTGGCGTAAGTGCTTTCACGTTATGTGGCTGTCCCCACCCTCCCTCTCCAGAACTCTTTCCCTCTCCCCAGACTTAATACTCTGTCCCCATTTGCCCCTAACTCCCCATTCCTCCCTCTCCCCAGCCCTTGGCTCCCATCATTTCCTTTGTGTCTCCCTGGACTGTAGGACGTGCCTACAGGTGGAACCATGTGGTATTTGTTCTTTTGTGACTGGCGTAAGTCACTGGGTATAATGTTCTCAGACTTCATCTGTGTTGTAGGAGGTGTCAGGATTCCCTTCTTCTCTGACACTGAGGCATATTCCACTGTGCAGGTGGACCCCATTTTGTTCTGTTCATCCGTTGATGGATCCTTGGGTTTACTTCTGTCTTCTGGCCGATGTGAATGATGCTGCTGTGAACTTGGAGGTGCAGGCGTCTCTTCAGGACTTTGCTCTAAGTTCTTTGGGATAGACACCCAGAAGTGGAATTTCAGAGTCCTCTGGTAGTTCTAGTTTTAGGTTTTTTTGAGGACCCTCCACACATTGTCCACAGTGGCCACACCAGTTTGTGTTCCCACCAGCTGCGCACAGGGTTCTGGTTTCCCTGGGTCCTCGCCTAGGCTTGTCATTTTCTGGCTTCTTTTGAGAGCAGCTATCCTGCTGGGAGTGAGGTTGTATGTCACTGTGGCTTTGACTTGAGTTTCCCTAATGATGAGTGATGTGGGACATCTTTTCATATGCTTCCTGGCCATTGTATTTTGTCTTGGGAGAAATGTCTGTTCAATTCCTTAGCTGTATTTAATCAGGTTTGGGCTTTTGTTGTTGTTGTTGACTTTATCCATTGAATTGCTTGTAAAATATCCCTGAATTGCTTACCTTTTTACCTATAAGTGGCTTTTCTTCCCAGTTAATTTTAAATTCCTTGAGGGCAGGAACAGTTTCGAACTTAGTCCATCTGTAGATGCCCAGTCATCCTGCAGCCTCCGTGCTTCCTTCCAGGTCCTGCTCCAGCCAGGTCTGTCCCCTCTCAGCTCTGGGCATTCGCAGGGCTCTTGCCTCTGCCTGGGTAGCTGCCCCTTGTCCTCTAGATGGTGGCTCATGCTGTTCTTGCCTGAGCAACCTCTCCTGAGTGCCAGCTCCCAGCTGCCTTCTCTCCAGTGTGCCCTCTCTGTACCCTGAGCTCATCGCTGCCACTGCCCATGTGACCCTGTGGCTCAGCTGCCTCTGACCACTCTGATTGGGCTCCACCGTGGTCTGTGAGGACAAAGATGGGCATTTCTGTGTCCCCAGCACCTGGCATAATTGGTGCTCTGGACCTGTTTGTTGAACACACTAGTGAGCGAATGTGCTGGTTCCTTGATCCTAAGACCAACAAGTGTTGCTTTCTGTGTTGTAGCCTTGCCGGATCAAAGGTGACATAGGGCAGTCTACCGATGATGATTCTGTTCCTCTTGTCCATTGTGTCCGCCTTCTGTCTGCTTCATTTTTGCTGACCGGGGAGAAAAATGGTAAGTATAGAAAGGCAGGTATAGAGCTGAAGGAAATACTGACGTCTCAAGGTCACCTCAGTGGCTGATTTGCACCTCATTGCTGTAGCAGAGGGAGGGAGTAGAGTCTGGGCCTAACGGTGGCTTTCACTGACTGATGGGAGAAGGGAGGGGATGCTGGGGGAGCAAGGTTACTGGGTCTAGTTTTATTTCTGTGGAAACTAAATGTTGGCTGCTTGGAAGGTGATCTCAGTGGTTTCCTTGCAGTGTTGGTTCCGGATAGGGACGTGAGGGTCAGCGTGAAGGCACTGGCACTCAGCTGTGTGGGAGCTGCTGTGGCCCTTCATCCCGAGTCCTTCTTCAGCAAACTTTATAAAGTGCCTCTTGACACCATGGAGCACCCTGGTATGTTACAAGTTCACGGCTTGTCCCTCATGTTTAGTTGGTACTTTGGAAACTACTTCAGACCATCTTGGCTGTTGTGGTTTAGAGTAATACGTATTCTGAGCTGATTTGTGGTATTTTTGAACTGTGTTGTAGCTCCATATAAAACACATAAATAGTAATGCTTTTTGGACTCCCTGTCGATGCAATGTTTCATTTAAACACACGTGACGAGACAGTAGATAAGTGGGACCATAAGAGCCACTTTATATACATACTGGATTTTTACCAAAAGCACAAATCGTGTATAATCAAAATTGCTTTGGGTCACACTCAGCCAGGCCAGATGTTCACACTCAGAGACAAGTGGCAGCCGAGACGAGCAGAGCAGCCGCAGATCCAGCTCCTGTAGCACACGCTCTGGGACCCACTCTCATGGTGGAGTAGATGGGGGAGGAGCCACACTTCTAAAATTATCCTTCCGCTTTCTCCCCCTTTCCTTGGGCGAGGGGACACACTTGTGCTTTTGAATTCATATTAGGTAAGTGTGGACTAGTTTGAATTTCTCTAATCTCTCTCTTTTTTTTTTTTTGGAAGTGAAATCTTGGAATTTTATTATTGGTTGGCAACCTGGAATTATAGTCCAGAACATCTGTTGTGATGAAGTGATAGCAGACCTGTGATGAATCTAGAATCCTTAAACCTCACTGTATTTTTTTACTGCTCATGGCTATTCAAGTCTCTTTTAGATTTGGATTGCCCCCCCCACCTTTCTTTTTTCCCTCTTTCCTGAGAATGAAGCTTTTGTTCTGAGTTAGAAAGTTGATGGTAGGGGCTTGTACAGTGGCTGGGCAATTTATCTCTACAGAGGAGCAGTACGTGTCAGACATCCTGAACTACATTGATCACGGAGACCCCCAGGTCAGAGGAGCCACGGCCGTTCTCTGTGGGACCCTCATCTCCTCCATCCTTAGCAGGTCCCGCTTCCAAGTGGGGGACTGGATGGGCACAGTCAGAGCCTTGACAGGTAATGGTGGAGTTTTCAGTGCATTTTCTAGGTAGAATTCCCAAGTTCAAGTTTATGTAAAGTGCTTGCTGTTTGCTCTTCTGGTCAGGAAATACGTTTTCTCTGGTGGACTGCATTCCTTTGCTGCAGAAAACTTTGAAGGATGAATCTTCTGTGACTTGCAAGTTGGCTTGTACAGCTGTGAGGGTAAGCATCATCTTTTGTGGAAGTCAATTCTTTGATTAGCAGAGATTTTGTCACTGTTATAACTAAAATCGGGCTTAATACTAAACAGTCATAGACGTTGCAAAGCTGTAAACAGTAGCAGCCGTGTGTGTGTGTCCGCCATGCCACTGCAGAAAGCAGGTGTCACCAGTCAGGTTTGTTTCCTAGGGTGTTGCAGGAGTTTCAGTACTCTGAGTGTTTGTTTGAAATGTTTCTTTTCATAAAGGGTCTATTTAGACATACTCTTGGCCAACATGGAGGGTAAAACCATGTTGAATTAAAAACCCCACCACCACTCAGGGTGCTGAGTTGGGGGCCGGGGGGCTGCGAGGTTGTTCATTGAGCTCTGTGCCGTGTCCCTGCAGCACCCCCGGTCTGGACACAGCGGCGTGCTGGACCTTTTTAGATCAGCTGGTCTGTGAACCACAGCTGGCCAGTCACCAACACTAACAGTTAACTAGTAAAGATCAAAGGAAAACCCCGACAGTTGTCACATGAATAGGATACCTTCCCTTTTCAGAATGTCATGGCAGGAACTGTTCCTTAATTCCAGATGATTGTCAGGTTTCAGTTGCTCTTTGTCTGCGGGAGCACAGCAGGTCTCCGACCTTGAGTCCACTCATGTCCGCCGTGTGCCCTGAGGGGTGGGGAGGGCGCAGCCAGGGGGGCTGTGCCGCGGCTGGGGGGCCGTGGAGTACACGGCTGCATAGCAAAGGGCCCGGCTCCCCCATTGGCCCCGGGTCTGAGGTTTGTTTTAGAACAGGTTTACCCCTGCTCTGTGGTCATGAAATCGGTGTCTGGGAGTAGAGGCCTTGACCAAGACAGCAGTGGGAGGAAGGAGGACATACGGTGATGGGGAAGGGACATGTTTATTGCTAAACTGGAGTTAAGGACATTGCTGAGGGACGTGGGGAAAGTTCAGCGTCCCTGCCACGGTGAGAGGAGGAGGAAATGGGAACGCGGCGGCATGCGCATGCTGTCGGAACCATCAGGAGTCAGTGGCGGCGCTGAGCCTGACCCCATCACGTGGCGACCTTGACTTCCAGCACTGTGTCACGAGTCTGTGCAGCAGCAGCCACAGCGAACTGGGGCTGCAACTGGTCACCGACTTGCTGACCCTGAGGGACAGCTCCTACTGGCTGGTGAGGACGGAGCTTCTGGAGACTCTTGCAGAGATTGACTTCAGGTGAGTGATGAATCAGGTTCCTTAGGTCCGTAAACCAAAGCTGCTCAGGAGTTCGGGCCAGGAACTGGGAGGCCTGGGTCATTGCTTCAGGTGCTCATTTGTGATGGTCGTTGTCGTCACCTGTGGGTTGGGAGTCTGGGTGGTGTGGAGAGCTGATGCTGCTTTCTTCCTCAGCTTGCTTTGTGCTTGGGGTTTTACAATACAGGTGGAGGATTAGGTCTTCCTGGTGGTCTCAGTCACCTGAGCAGCCTGGATGGAGGGCACAGGAGAGCTCAGACTGCCATCATTCTTGCTTGTGTGGACAAAAGGAACGTCCTCATTATACCGAACTTAGGTCACACAGCTCATCTGTACTTTGTTGCAATTAAAAAATAACGTGATGCCTTTTGCATCTTCTAAGAACAAGTTTGGCTTAAGATGTTGTCTTTCGGGAGGGGAAATTTCTTCTATTATCCAGGCGTTTGGGTGTTTTCCACGCAGCTGTTACAATGTGCTTGCTGTGTGCCAGGCTCAAGGCTAGTGCCCCTGAGCCTACTAGAGGTAGTTTCTTCCTCTCTCAGCATGTCTCTCTGAATGAGGGGTTGCTCTCAGCTCTGGCTGCTGGGAGGGACCCTGGGCCAGGGGCAAGGAACCTGCCCGAGGCCGTGCAGTCCCTCCCCGGAGTTGGCAGGCCCCTCCCCTGGTGGCTGAGCTCACTCTGAGGCCCCTTGGAGTCTCTCACAGTACGAGATTATTAGTATTTATTTTGAAGAAAACAGTTCACTAAGTCTGAAATGAGGAGAGGAATATGAAGTCCACTTACTTAAAAACCTTGGTCCTTCCATGGGTCTGAGGACGTGCTCCCTCTCTGGTGTTCTGGGTGGCAGGACCAGCCCCCTTCAGAGCCGCCCTCTGTGTCCTGTGTGTCAGGGTTGTGCCGGCCGACAGTGGGTGTCCATGGAGTCACTAAATTGTTTCATGTTAAAAATGTTCTTTTGTTAGGTTGGTAAGCTTTTTGGAGGCAAAAGCAGAAAACCTGCACAGAGGGACCCATCATTATACAGGGGTAAGCAGTTCATTTTTGTGAGGCCACGTCATAGCTTCCAGGGGTGCCTTCCCAGGGGTGTGGGTCTCCTCTGAGCGTGCTCTGTTCTAGACTGACCCTGCGATTCAGGTTGTGACAGTCATGCTTGTGTGTGTGAATTTAAGACTAGTGGTCGTGAGCGCTCCCTCATGGTCCTTCCAAAGTATCTTACGTGAAATGGGCTTAAAGACAGATGTCATATCTGTTTCTGTTTCCTTCTCTCTGAAGCTTTTAAAACTGCAAGAACGAGTGCTCCATGATGTGGTCATCTATCTGCTCGGGGACGAGGACCCCAGGGTGCGGCATGTTGCCGCAGCGGCCTTGATAAGGTATCTACCACCCATTTTCTCTCTTTGCTCACTTTCCTGGTGGAAGTGCAAAGTGGTAGGAGGAGGGGAGCTCGGTTATCTGAGAGTAGGTCAGCATTCCCGGATGCTGGACGCTCACTTTCAGCTCCTCTGAAAGCATCAGAAAAGACCAGGAGTCTAAAGTGAGGGTGAAAACAGGGCTAGCCTCCAAAAGTGATGCGCTTTTCATTGTGAGATGTTTGGAATGTAGAGAAGAGCACAAAGAAGAACATAGAAATCTCCTTTGGTTCTGCCTCTGGAGACAATCACTGTGAATGTGTTGAGTATAGCCTGTGCATGAGTCTATTCTACAAAATTGGGACCAAGCGTACGTGCAATTCAGTGATCCGATCATTTTCATGTACTATGTTATCGCATCTTCCTGCTATCAGACTCTTCTAAAAAAAAAAAAACAAAAAAAAAACACCTGACTCTGCCAGTGATATCTGGAGCCGCCCCCCGTATTCAGATATGTTTGTATGTTTGCACTGAAGTACATGACGTGTCCTACAGAGTGAGATTGGTGAAGGCCACGCATACTGTTTCAGAAAAAGAAATGTATAGTGAGTGGCCAATGTCTTATTCTGTAGTTGTGATAAACTTTTATGTAAATATTATTTGGTTGGACAGTAAGTTTTCTTTGACTTACATAATGAATAATGCTTGTGAATATTGTTATACACAAATGCTGATATATACATTTTTTTCTGAGAATTCCTGGAAGTTTAGTTACTAGGCCAAGCTTTCTGGTGTTGTGGGTTTTTTTTGTTTTGTTTTGTTTTCAATTTTTCATAGCTTTACTGAAGTATGATTTTGTGTCCCTTCACACTCACCCATTTTAAGTGTACGATTTAGTGATTTGTAGTAAACATAGAGATTTGTGTAACCATCACCACAATCCCAATTTTAGAACATTTCCATGACCCCGTCACCACATGGCTGATATTACTTCCACTCTTGTGGCTACTGTGGATTGTACTGGCTGAACATCTGCCCACAAGACATTGTGTGGACACATGTTCTCATTTCTTTTGGGTCGGTACCTAGAGTGGGTTTTTGTTTTTTTTTTAAAGATTCTATTTATTTATTTGACAGAGTGAGAGGGTACAGTAGGCAGAGCAGAAGGCAGAGGAAGAGGGAGAAGCAGGTTCTCCTGTGAGCAGGGAATCCCACGTGGGGCTTGATCCCAGGCCCCTGAGATCATGACCTGAGCTGAAGGTAGCCACTTTAACCGACTGAGCCACCCAGGTGCCCCTAGAAGTGGATTTTTTTTCTGGGTTTTGGTTCTTCCTGTGAAATTGCTCTCCAGAAACATAGTGGTCTCTTAGTGACCAGAATATGATTGTGCCTGATTCTTCTCACCAAAAAAAGATTAAAAAAAAAAAGTTAAGTATGTATCAATTGTTGAAGCAGAAATTGTTTTTTTTTTTTTTTTTTGTAAGATTTTATTTATTTATTTGATAGAGAGAGTACAGCAGGGGGAGCAGCAGGCAGAGGGAGAGGGAGAAGCAGGCTCACCGAGCAGGGAGCTCAATGTGGGAATTGATCCCAGGACCCTGGGATCATGACCTGAGCCGAAGGCAGACAGATGCTTAACTGACTGAGCCACCCAGGTGTCCTGAAAAATACCTTATCTTTTTGAAGTAATACATGTTTACTTAACAAAGTTTAGGGAAAATATAAAATAGGAAATCAAAATCTCTGTGATCAAATGACTGAAAACCAGGGTTTCATTTTGATGTGTATCTTTTCTGTTTTCAGTGTTGTCGTTTGCGTATTTCTTTGATTACTTGTGAGGTGTACTTTTTCTTGCACTTAACTGGATTAGTATGACTTGCCTACAACGATTTTGGACCTTTCCCTCTTTCTGCAAATGATAGCCATTTATTTTACCTTAGAAAGATGTTGTGCTTATGACCAGGACCCCACAGAAGAGAGATTTTAATTAAAGATACTGGGGTTTGCAGACCAATGTGAGTAGGTAGTTGATTGTTTCTACGAGTTATAAGCCCCGTCCGAAAGCATATGAGCACACTCCTGCAGAACACACACTGCTGATTGCAGAAATGGGCCCTTCTGTTCTCTTAGGAAATGTTGCCTGTTCTGCATTTAAAAAAAATTTTTTTTAAAGATACTATATGTTCATTTGAGAGACGCAGCGGGAGAGGGAACACAAGCAGGGGGAGCGGCAGAGGGAGAAGCAAGCTTCCTGCTCAACAGGGAGCCTAATACGGGGCTCGATCCCAGGACCCTGAGATCATGACCTGAGCCAAAGGCAGATGCCCAATGACTGAGCCCCCCAGGTGCCCCTGTATTCTGCTTTTGAGTGGAGTTTAGATTTGTGAGGGGCTTCTGCTGGAGCTTTGCCATCTGGGAGTGTGTGGGACGGATTTGCAGGCAGAATTGCAAAAACGAGTAGGGGCTGGCCACTGGTGTTCAGATCTGCTCTGTGCTTGGTACTCTCAGTGGATGGGGGAGTCACGTACCTGTTCATCTTGCTCAAGAGGACCAGAAGGAGAACTTGAAATCCGAGCCTTTTATTGTACGTAGAGAAAGCTGCTAAAGTTACGGCAGGCAGAAAGGAAGTGCGGCTCCTGGTTATGGCAGGGGTGGCGTGACTGGTGCGAGGGCGGTTGGTCCTGGGACTGGCAGCCCCCTCCACTGGGCCGGGGGACCCCCCCCCCCCAAGGCAGAAGCTGCTGTTCTGTGGCTGGACCGCATTTCAGGCCTCCCCACCTTGACACAGGAGGGTGGTGCAGCGCAGGTGTGGCTCAGACCCCGTCAGTGAATGCACTCCACTTCTGTGTCAGGCTCGTCCCGAAGCTGTTCTATAAATGTGACCAAGGACAAGCCGACCCCGTCGTGGCTGTGGCGAGAGATCAAAGCAGTGTTTACCTGAAGCTCCTCATGCACGAGACGCAGCCTCCGTCTCACTTCTCCGTCAGCACCATCACCAGGTACGCGCGCTGCGTGCGGGGGTGTCATGGGGGGCTTTCCTGATGCATCGTGCTTTCCAGAGAAGAAGAGTCAGGTGAGGGCATTTGCATAGGTGGTCCCCTTCGGTAGGGTGTCCGTCCTTTCTGGGATTTGCCGCCTGTCTTCATTTAGGAAGCTCTGGCACAGTCACAGCAAGACTTCACGAATCTTCCAGTCCACTCACTACCAGACGAGTTCTCAAAGTGTATTTTTGTGTGTGACACTTAGACTGTGTCTTTTCTAGAAACCTGTCCGGTAACTTTTTCGCTTCATTTGTGTTGCCGGTGAAGAGTATGGTGAGATTGTCATCTCCTCAACTTTCATGGGCCTGGGCCTTGTTATTTAGAACTGTCCACTAGCGTGGATCTCTGCAGTTACTGCTGTTCACGTTGGCTGGGAGATGCTTTTAGTGGCCACTGCCATGGGCGCACACAGCCCGCTCTCTTCAGCTCTTGGACCGGCGTACACACTGTGCAGTCGTTGGCCCAGAAATGCTTTAATGAACCAGTCAGTCTTATGGATCTTAGTTTGCAAAGAAGCTGCAGAAGTGATCGTAAAAGACTGTCATGCAGGTTTAACTCCTTGTGTTTTAAACGTTATTTTAAAAATGAGTTTTACTTGTAGCTCTCCTTTCTATTAGTAGGAATTTTTTTTAAAAGCTGGACATCAGGTCTGAGATGTTTTCTTGATTGCTTTTGTTACGGATTTGGAGCTCAGCCAGTCAGATGTGGAAGTTCTTCCCTCAATAGCTGTCATCTCTTCTCACGTAAAGGTTGCTTTTAAAAAACACACGGAAAAAATTTTCTTAGAGAATTCCCTTTATGTAAACCTAAGAAGCGGTCTTTTCTTCTCTCTGAGAAGATTCGGGCTAAATATTCCTTTAAGATCGCAAAAGCAGTCTGAGAGGATCTCACCCGGAATGGGACAAGCTTAGGGTAAGTCGCTCTTGCTGAGCATCATCTCAGGAAATGCCAGCAGAGATGAGTCTAGCATCGTGTTAGAATTGGTTCCTTGCTCCAACTTTGAAAGTCTCTCCAGTTTACACGCAGGCTGGCCTCTGGCCTTGGGCCGTGTTGCCCTGGTTCTTGCATAGAAAGCTCCGTGGCCAGCCGTGCGGCGCCCTTGGCACCTTAGCCGCCCGCTGTCTGAGAATTGATGTGGGAAGAAAAGAAGTCTTCTGAGTTTTGTTGTTGGGTTCTGAGGATACCTGGAGATTCAGAAGTGATTCCAGCACTAGTTCTGCTTGGGCACCGCTGGTAACCAGGGCCAGGGACTCAGAGTCCATGCAGGACCTCAGCAAGTGGCTGGCATTGGGGTGTGCCGTGAGGGTGATGTTGGGAAGGGCACTTTCATCTTTCAGGGAATCAGGACCAGCTTCAAGGAATTTTTTGACTTAAAGTTTGATAAATGAGTACTTTGGTCGCGTGGAGAGGTGGCTGCGAGGCTGTGGTGGGGGAGCGCTGGGGGGCGCAAGGGGGCGCAAGGCGGCGCCAGGACGTGGGTGTTCAGGGTGGGCCAGGGCCTGGAGGGGACTTCCTGTGACCACTGTAGTGCCCAGGTTCACTTCCTGACTGTCTTTCACATCAAAGTCAAGACTGCTAGGATGCCTCATAGGTCTTAATCTCAAACTTAGAAATGCCCTTTGAATTTTGGAAGTATCATAAGCTTCAATAGTAGATTTTAAGTCTCCATGTTTTTCTCGCTAGAATATACAGAGGCTATAACTTACTGCCAACCATGACAGACGTCACGGTGGAAAACAACCTCTCCAGAGTCATCGCGGCCGTTTCCCGCGAACTGGTCACGTCCACCACGCGCGCACTCACCGTAAGTCTCATTGGGTGGCCTTGGCGAAGTTGACCCTGGGTGGTCGGGCAGTTGGTTCTTCGCGGTGAGCTGCTATGTGAGAGCTCGCATTTGTGGGGCTCGCTAAGAACTGGTGCTTCTGGGAACGGAATCTTGGTGTATTCTAATGGAGAAGTACACTATTTTTTTTCCTGGTTATTAAAGTAATAGTGCTCTTTGTAAAAAAAAAACTCAGCCAGTACAGGAGGACATAAACGTGAGAATAAAAACTGCCATGATCGGAGTTGGTAATGCTTCAGAAGTTCAGAATGCCTCCTCTGTAACTGAGTCCGTGATGTGTGATGGGCCCTGAGGGGAAGAAATCAGAAATACCAGTAAAGGTGTTTGTATAACGTACTCACCTGTGTCATTTCCTGTGACGCTGATGTTGGAAAAGGACCGTGATGTCCAGGAATGCATGATGATTAAGTTCTGATTCTGATGAGACTCTGTGTATGGTAGCATATTTATTACGTAGTAGATGACATGGGCTTCAGGGATGGTGTAGTGCTACAGGGCGGTGGGGTCGGAGTGTGCCTGTGTGTAATCCCATCTCTGTGCGGAAGTCCTAGCCACCCATGTACCCTCCTCACATACTCAAGAGAGTGACTGGCTAAAAATGGCCAGTTTTCCGATTGTGATCTTTGTTTCCTTCTTTATATTTTTGAGATATTTACAAATTTTCTAAAATGAACAAGGGTAACTTTCATAGTCAGAAATAGAGACTGTTGTACAAAGTAGTGTTAATTTGCGGATCACTAGGTTAAACCTTGTTGTTTTATGTGATCGAAGAAATGCTTGCCTGTTGTAGAAAATGCCAACAATTAGGATTAGGCTATCCTCCTAAGTGCCTTTTAAACCTAAATATTATTTGGCCTCTCTGGTTTGGTCTTCCTTTGATTTGTTTAAAATATCATAAACTTCACTTACTGTATCTATTGTGGCTTCACGTGGTGGGCACTGTTTTAGGCTTGGGATGTAAACACATGAGGGTCTCTGCCCTTGTGGTCCTTGCAGTCAGGTCAGGAGATGGATGTCAGTAAGCTGGTGTGGGAGCAGAGCAGGGGCGGGGAGGAAGGTCGCTCAGGTAGGGAGGGGATGCCGGACCATTGCCATTTTGAGCAGAAGGGCTGTGCCCGCTGCGGGCCTGTCTTCATGGCACACGATGGGCCCTCCTTAGAGCCTGTGTTCTGCCTGTCGCACTCTGTCTTGGAAGGATGAATTGGTACCAGGGTAGGACAGATATTGTCAGACACAGACCTCATTTATGTGTTTATTATACTTTTTATAAAGGGTGAAACGTTCAATTTAATAAATGCTTTGTGTGCATGGGTGTGATGTTATTGTCCTTTTCTCCTTTAGTTTGGGTGCTGCGAAGCTCTGTGTCTCCTTTCAACAGCCTTTCCCGTCTGCATTTGGAGTTTAGGTTGGCATTGTGGGTATGTATTTTTCTCAGCATATTGTTATCTATACTCAGGTGATACAGACGTTATGGTTGGAATCCCCTGTTTTCTTTCTTAAATCTTTTATCAGTGTGACCTTTTGGAAAAAAGCACCCAGTGGAATCCTTGATTTTGCCCTGTTAGCTGTATGGGAAACCAGGGATAAAGCTCTCAGGAAGTCTAGATTTGCTGGGATTCTCATGGGTGTCAGATGCTCACTCTTCAGTGCCTGGGAGGGTTTCAGGGTGTCATTTGTAGGTTCATTTTGGAGAATTCACATATGCTGGCGAGATGTTTCCTTTTTTTTTTTTTTTTCTTTAAAGATTTTATTTATTTATTTGACAGAGATCACAGGTAGGCAGAGAGGCAGGCAGAGAGAGAGGGGGAGGCAGGCTCCCTGCTGAGCAGAGAGCCTGAGGCGGGCCTCTATCCCAGGACCCAGGGATCATGACCTGAGCTGAAGGCAGAGGCTTTAACCTACTGAGCCACCCAGGCGCCCCAGGCAAGATGTTTCTGATTGGTTTGATTCTCTCCAAATGTCTACACTACGTACTAGAAACTTAGGAACATTCTTTGTTTGAAATCAGACGTGTCCCGTTGTACAAAATCCTGATGGACTATAGGAATTGTCAGGCTCATCTGAGCAGTTTTTATTTAAAAATGACTTTCTTCCAGTAGATGGCCCTAATAGCATTTGTGAAATAATTTCGAATCTCTTACAGTACTGAGGAGTATGCTTTTATTATGTGTACTGATTTCTGAGAAGCATTTTGGTGACTTACCATCATGTTTGGAAGCATCTGCAGACGTCTTGCATGTGTCAGCGTGTGGTCGGCTAACATTTGCATGGAGCGGCTGGATTGCTGGTCCGGAGTGCTTGCTTCCCTTTGTCCACGGGTGGTTACTGAGCGACTACAGTTTCCAGTCAAAGCTCCAGCACCTGATCTGACTCTGAGCAACTTTGGCATCGGAGTACAATATGCTAAGTCAAAATCCAGAGAAAGCGAAAAAGTTATAAAAAACAGTTTCAGTGGTTTTAATCAGATCTGCTTCCTGGTTTCCTTTGTCAGTGGTTTTCATGGAGCTGTGTTTTACTGACAGAATGTTAGTTAACAATAGTGAAGTCACTTTATGAGCTAGTACAAAACGTACAGTGACATGCCTTCTTCCTGGTTCATTCAAGAAGGCAGGACTGTTTGATTTAAAATTTTTGTCGTTTGATCTGGCACACATCTGCTTCCAGGGTGCCCCCACTGAGCGCCTCCGATGAGTCAAGAAAGAGCTGTACTGTTGGCATGGCCACGATGATCCTCACCTTGCTCTCGTCAGCATGGTTCCCCCTGGATCTCTCAGCCCATCAGGATGCTTTGATTTTAGCCGGAAACTTGCTTGCAGGTACTGGTACTGAGCTGAAACAGGGACTTGTGGTCTAGAGCTTTCGGGTTCCTTCTGGCGGTGGGGTGATGAACACACGGAGGGAAATTACTCCAGCGATGGTTTGATCCTCTAGTTGGAGCATCCAACGTGACCAACTGGTGTGTGCTATGGGCAGCTATTCTGACTGAGTAGTTTGAAGAAGCCTTTCCCTTTGCAGACCCTTAGTTGGCTACAGGTGAACTTATTTCTAATTCCATTTCAGCAGGCCCCATGTGCCAGGCACCACGGCTATAAGATAGCATGCTGTGTGGGCTGTTCTCCAGTCAGCTGTGGGTCAGTGGGGAAACACGTAGTCCAGGGCAGCACCAGGAGGCCATAGCCACTCTCTTGTGGGTGCCCAGCACAGAAGGCAGGTCTTAGGGGCTGGCAGGAAAGGGCACCCCAGGTGGAGGGCATAGCCTATTCGAAGGCATGGAGACATGAAAAGTTGTGTGACATCTGAGGACTGTGAGTCGTCTGGGATGTCAGGTGAGGGCCAGGATGGAGAGTGTGGCCCATGAGGAAGGAGGGCCCTGAACTTGGTGGGTGTGGGGTGCTGCTTCATTACGGAGGACTGTGTGTTTGCTGTGGGAGGTCACAGAATTGCCTCACAGCCTAGCCCAGGGCAGGGTCCCTCCTCGGGCCTGAGTGTGGCTTGGAGGACAAGGTAGGGAAACCCACTTGGAAGGTTCATGGCACGGTCGAGGCGAGAGAGAGAGTCTCAACGAGATCCCAGCTGTGGGCTGGGAGGGGAAGATTCTGAAGGGCAGGAGCAGCAGGCTGTGGCCACCAGTGGAACTTTGGCTGTGAAGGTCCGGAGGGCCTGGGGTGATTGGCACATCCGGGGTGGATATGCATCTGGGGGTGACATTCATGCAAGTATTTGCAGTTGGAGGGAGCAGGTGACCACACAGTGTAGCTGTCCAGCAAACTCAAAGGGGGTGGGTCTTAGTGACTCAGCTTCCCTGGTGATTTCTCTCCCCCTCCTTCTATCGTATCACAGCCAGTGCTCCCAAATCTCTGAGAAGTTCGTGGACCTCCGAAGAAGAGGCCAGTGCAGCAGCCGCCAAGCAGGAAGAGGTCTGGCCAGCTCTGGGTGACCGGACCCTGGTGCCCATGGTGGAACAGCTCTTCTCGCACCTGCTGAAGGTGATTAATATCTGTGCTCACGTCTTGGACGATGTGGCTCCCGGACCAGCAATAAAGGTAACTGCAGGCTGGGCAGTTGCGTCAGTGCATCCTTGGTGACCCCGTGGGCGCCAGACCTGCCTTTGCTCACTCGTCTACCTCTTCCTTACTCTCTTTTGCTCTAAATGAACAAAATTGCTCCCAGGGTGACAGTAAATTTAACACCAAAATGTGTCCTCCAATTTGTAGCTCTTTTGGTACCATCCTTATTTACTGTTGCCTCTAAGAGGGAAAGAACTAGCTGCGTCTATAGGCTTTCAGCAGTGGCTGAGAAAGCTCAGAATTGACGTTACCATGTCCTGGGACGTCCGCAGACCGTTCTGCTTCTCTGAGAAGCACAGTTCCACAGAATGAACTTCAGAACAAATGGCAAACTGTTTGCACAGTGAACTTCAGATAGATGAGTTCACTAATAATCAGACCCGATACTTTGCTCTCCCGTATTTTCCATCTGAAGTTACTTCCACCATGAAAAACCTATATGAACATCACGTTCTCCCTTAGTGGCCATTTGGTCTCCCCATCACTACAGACTTTTCTAAAGAGGCGTGTCTCCCTACTTAACACCTTAGTGCCTCCTGCTGCCCCAGCACCAGCCTGGACACAATCAGCAGCTCCGGCCCCCGATTCTTAAACCCGGCAGGTCGGCTTCCGGCCACCATTCTCCAGAGCTGTGCTTCCTGCCAAGATCAGTCTTTGAGTCTTGTGGGTGCCTCTCGGGTCCTGTCTCAACTGCTGCTCCACACCCTTGGAGCTGCCACGCTGGTCCTGACACGGGTGCTCCTCCTGGCCTCTAGGTTGTCTCTAGTTTTTCTCTACCCTGGTTTCATCTCTCTGCCCACCACAGAGAGCCTCTAGGCTCTGTTCTAGGTTGGCCTCTGTCTCGATACTCCTGGGCAGGTGCCCTCCAATGTGGCTCTGCAGCGATGGGAACGTGGTGTGTCTCAGCCAGCCGGGGCGGCAGCTGCTAACCACACGTGGCGAGTGAGCACTTGAAATGTGGCCAGTATAGCTGAGGTGCTGAGCTGCTAATTTTGTTTGTCATCATGTGGAAGTGACCACGTGTGGACCATGGCTCCAGTACGGGCGGGCAGTGCAGATGGTCACACGTCGGAGGCCCCCACTCTGTCGTGGTGCATCTGCAGAGATGTGTGACGCCTCTGCTGGGATGGCCTGCAGATCTTGAACATGAGTCTGAACTGCTTGGCCTCACCCCTGCCCGCCGCACTCCCCTCACTTTGTGCTCCGTTAGCTGGGAGCATGGCGGTCTCCTAGATCCTCACTGTTCCTTGTCAAGTCCTGAGTTTTCCCTGCTAAACGTCCTGCAGACCCTATGCACGTGCGCACCGGTGTGTACACGGACGCATGCACATGCAGATCACACATAGCTGAGCATGTACACGCGTCTGTGCATGGGATTCCCCATTCTGGTGCCACTTGGCGGCCTGGTGGACATTCCGCCGCCTCTCTTTCCCTCCTCCTGCTTCAGACGGCATTCTTCATATCCTCTGAGTTGCAGCGCAGTTCCTGTTTCCCACAGCTCACCTGTTCGAAGCATAGGATTGCGTGGGTTTTCCTGTGCCCACAGTCACGTGGCCATCACCACAATCCATTGAGAGCCCGGGAAGGAACACTATGCCATTTAGGTGTCACCCCCCCCCAAACCTCCCATGCCCCCCAGCTCCAGGTGGCCACCAGCTGCTTGGTGTTTCTATAGACCTGCTCCTCCCGGACATTTCACAGGAGGGACTGTGCGATCCCTTGCGTCTGTCTCCTCTCCCTTGGCAGGCGCTCCGGATGCAGCAGCCCCTGTCCTGGCTGGTCTGTCTGTCCCTGCTGCCTTCGGTCCGCTCTCCTGTGGCAGCCGTTTGTCCCATTCCATCCGCTTCTCTCAGACCATGGAGAGAGGAGCAGAGCTGGGGCCCGCCGGGAACGTCCCTGCCTGGGGTCCTCACCATGCCCCCATGCCAGCACCCCCACAGCATGTCCTCTGCCCTGTGTACAGGGTCTGTGGACCCTGAACTGGGTGGCTTGTTAGCTTTAATGTTCAAGAAGTTACTTCGTCTCTGAGCCCATTTCCTCATTTGAAGAATGGGTTTACAGCGTTGCTTCGTACATTTATCACGTCCTGGCTCCCGCAGAGTGCCCTGGCTGCTTGTTGCTGGGGGCAGTGGGCCCCACCTGGCTCTCTGAGGGGCCTTGCATCCTTGGTCACTCATAGTGCACCTGTTAGAAGATTCTAGGTCAATACCTGCCAGTGTGATGGCTGTGAGGGCTACAGCAGGTGCTCTGTGGACTGTGTCTGAACTCTGTGAATGAGGACTCACAGAAAAAAATGATCACATGTAGTTGGGCTTAAGATATGGGAAGCCTTTGTGTGACTTTCAGTTTCCGTGTTGGTTGGGCACCCTTCATGGACTCTTGTTTTTATTATAGGCAGCCTTGCCATCTCTGACAAACCCTCCATCTCTGAGTCCCATCCGACGGAAGGGAAAGGAGAAAGAACCCGGAGAGCCAGCCTCTGTGCCCTTGAGCCCCAAGAAAAGCAGTGAAGCCAGTCCAGGTATGAAATGACAACGGGGAGGGCTGGGGCGCCCGCATATCAGCGAGATCACATTCACGCCCAGCTTAATTTAATAGCTTGGTAGTTTTTGGAAATAAAGTTCACGGCAGTGAAGCCAGAGAAGGAGTTTCCCTGGTTTGGTTTCAGATGTTAAATAGTAATTCCTAAATGTGTGTGGACCACATTCCCATCTTGGCGTCACTCTCTGTCACTGGCTGACACATGGCCGTGGTGGTCTGTGGGCCGCTGGCCCCCAGCAAGCCGTCCTGTCTGCCGTCCTCCCTGCCCCGCTTCTCTTCATTTACGATTTCAGTCAGGGAGTTATGTATGGATAGCCAGGAACAGAGCTAGTGGATGAAAGAGTTGGTTCTGATATGTGAAGATTAAAGCCTAAAGTGCCAACGTGGGGAACAATCATCTGAGTGAGAGGAACCCGACAAACTTAGATGTGTGGAGGGGTTGCCACCCCTGGAAAGGGCCGGGGTTTGCTTGGGGCCCTGCGACTTCTGGACCGGCCGTGAATGGGCACGGGAAGGCCTAGGCAGGGTGAGAGGCGACTGACCTGTGCTGTCGTGCTCCCACCAGACCTGTTGGCACATCTCACCGTGCTTGGGGGTCAATCGCGATCCTCCCATGAGACACACGATGTTAAGGCTTTCGAAAAGTGCTCCTTTCTGAGGACTGATGGGGCAGTGCAGGAAGCTTTACCAGCTTTGAAAGCTTCTGAACTTGACAAATGTAGTATGTCATTGATCGTCTTCCGGTGGATTAAAGGGGGGGAGCTGTGAGTCAGTAATCTTTAAAATTAATCTTTAAATTTTGAGAACAGTTTTACTTAGTGCTTGGCATTTTAATATTTACTATGGGTTGCGTGATGGTCTATTTGCCGTCTCCAGTCTGGAAGCACGCTGTTGGCATCCGGGGCTCCTGGTCATCCTGGCCGGGCTCAGCCCCACCGTGCCACTGGGAGCCGCAGGTGCTAGGGGCCATGTGGGGGCTAGAGGCCACCAGCTTGTGGCTCCTCTGATGTGCAGCCAGGTAGCCACACTGTGCCAGATGGTAGCATGCTGCTGCTCTTCTTTCTCATCTCACCTCATTGTTTTGGGGGAGATACTCAGACTCTGTTTATGCTTCTGTCAATTCCTTGTTACTTCTAAATAATTAAAAAGAGGAAGAATTTGAATTTATTCTGTGATCATACGTTTAAAAAATTGTTATTGCCAATAATCTCTTTAACTTGGCAAGTGTGTACTTTTGAGCTCAACGTGTATTTTGTGTGTTTTAAAGCCTCTCGACAATCTGATGCCCCAGGGCCTGTTACAGCAAATAAGTCCTCATCGCTGGGGAGTTTCTGTCACCTTCCTTCGTACCTCAAATTGCACGACGTCCTGAAAGCGACTCACGCCAACTATAAGGTGCGGCTCCTTTTGTGAAAATATGCACATAAATTTCTAATCGATCATGGGTGTCTTTCTTAAGATTGATCGCTTGTGTACGTACAGAGATGGGTGTACAAGGAGGTCCATGCAAATCAGTAGTTTCTTCCAGTTTGTCTTTCAGCTTTGATTATGGTAGCTCTCATCACACAAGCATAGGAGCAGCGATCTCCGGGTCTAGTTGTGCTGTGTCTGGGCGTCCCGGGCTGCCCCACAGTCCAGTACGAGCTGGCAGGCCTCGGGCCTTGGTGTGTACACATTCTCATAGCTGGGATTTTTTTTATCGCCGTGTGGGAAGGACGCACGGGCGTGGTCTGCAGGAATCCAGGTGCAGGCTTGCTGTGCTCTTTCTCCCCCACACTTGTCCCCAGACCACGGAGGCTTCTCTGCCTGACACGAAGCAGAACCACGGGCTCAGAGGAATACAGATGTGCAGCCGAAAACGTGGGCTTCATTGCCATAGTCCAGGCCCAGGGAACCCCGCCAGCAGTGTAGGGCCTGCCGACGGGCCAGGGGTGCAGATGCCCCTGAGGGCCAACCTTACAGACAGGTGTCTGTAGGGAGAGCAGTCTGCTTGTCCACTCTTCTGCACAGGTGTGTTTCGGCTTTCTCATGCTGAGACAATGAAGGAAAAATCTCCCGTGTTTCTCTTAGGGCTTTTCACCGGTGAGCTACCTGCTCAGTTGCCCCTGGCACTGTTTCCCTAGTGAGCCATTTCTCTTGCATTAACTAATCTGAAACACAGCCTTTTCCAGATGCTGAATTCTCGTGGGTCTGTATTTCATCTACTGTTTGGTGACATCAGTCTGTCCATCTGTTCCTCTGTTAGAAGCATGCGTGCCCATTATGTAGTTCTGGAGCACATCTTTGATGCAGTCAGTTCCCCTAGTCTGCCTTAGAATCTTTTCTTGATGTTCCTTTATTTTTGTGTTTGTGCACTAGAATAAGCTCATCTAGATCCAAAGGATCCTGAGAATATTTCCACTGGAGTCATGTTAAATTTATAGATTAATTCAGAGAGAACCAATATTGAGATGCGAAATACACCTGTCCAGAGTGTGGGACGCTTTTTTGTTTATTGAAACGTTCTTGTATGTGCCTCAGATGTACATGAAGTTTAAAGAATTTTAAAAAGAGTTTTTGAAGATTATTTCACATAGATTTTATATATTGATAAATATGTCCCCAGATGGTCATCATCTTTTGTTACTGATCAATATTTCTCCGTTTTTTTGAAAACCGTATATAAACCTCATCTGGCTTTTTTTCTGAAGAATATTGATGATTTTGAAAGGTACGAATCTTCAGCTGTGTTTGCAGCAGATTCAGAGGCTCTCTTTTGTCTGCGTTTCTCCTATCACCCACCCAAGTGGCAGGGGACACGATGGAAATCCTGCAGAGAGAAGGTGTTTTTTCTGCCTGTTTTCAACTCCTGTCTCAGGTCCTGGGACCCTGTTGATGCTCCTGGCATCTACTCCATCCTTATCATTTCCACTCTGGATCGCTTCTCGGCCTTTTGGCTAAGATCAGGTGCATTGCCCTTCTGGGATGTCCTGGGCTTCACGCTATACCCCATGCACCGTGGCCCCCCATTATCTCGGACGCCCACCTCGTTGGCGTGTTTGGAGTGCCTGGCACATGTGAGATTCGTCACAGCGTCTCTTCATTTCCTTCATTCCTCCTCCTGAGTGGCCGTGTCTGTGGCCCTCCATTCTGGCTCCGTTCTCAGCCTTCCATGTCCTGTGGCCTGGTTCTCACCTGTGACCTCTGTTCTTCTTCAAGCTTGGCCTTTCTGTGTGCATGCCCCTCGCCCCCTCGCCCTGCCCTGCCTGCTGGAGGTGAGTGCCTTCTGTCCTGCCCCTGTGGGATGTGGCTCTACTTGTCCTTCCTCAGACTGTTGGAAAGGCCCCTCCTGGTGACACAGAGCAGCCACGGGACTCGGGCCTGCCCAGTGGTTGTCCTCCATGTGTGTCTCACCTGCCGCCCTCCCCCGTGGCCCAGGAGTGCTTTCTCTTTCATCATGAGGGGCTATATTTGAGTTCATGGAGCAGATTCTTTTCTCTGTTGCAGTGTTTTTGCTGGTTTTATTTTCATAGTTGATCTCTCCCCTCCTGGCCCTTGTTCTTCCATGTTTTGTCTTTGGAGCTGACCCCTTCTCTTAGGCTGTTAAATAGGGGAGTTGCATAACTGAATTCAATTGGGCCCGTTAGAATCCTAATTTAATCCTTCTTAAGATGAATTTAATATTTTGCCATAGCCAGGCTGAAAGGCGGTTTCTGGATTTGGTAATGATTCCTCAGGGATACTAATGTATTTAGAACAAGTTGTGTATTTTTTATTTTTTGGTCTCGTGCTTATCAGATACTGGTTATAATGGACATTTACATTTTTTTCCCCTCAGGATAGAAGCTCAGAAATTCTTTCTTTCAATAGCATCGACGTAAGCTGGAAGATGCTTCTGAAAGATGCCGGTTTTATACAGCTATCTGGAAGAGGCGTTTCCTTTCCGAGGCATTTTCCCAGTGCTGGCAGCAAACAGATAGACTGCATGGCATGTGTGTAGGGTTGCACAGCAGGACACTTTGCACCACATGGACGGCGCGTGTCTTTGTTGCACATGACAGACGGGACGGTGCAAGTAATCCTGTGTTCTTTTCCTCCACCTTCCCAAGGTTACCTTGGATCTTCAGAACAGCACTGAAAAGTTTGGGGGCTTTCTGCGCTCTGCCTTGGATGTTCTCTCTCAGATCCTGGAGCTGGCAACGCTGCAGGACATTGGGAAGGTGGGTGTTTGGTTTCTTGTCGTTGAACTGTAGCCACCGACATGAGGGCCTGTGCAGCTGGAATGCCAGTGGTCAGGCACGTTCAGAAGGCAGTAGTGGCTTGAGTCGCTTCTCCGTGTGTCCCCCCAACCCAACCCCCTGCATCATGTTGTAGCCCTGGACTCTGATGCTTGTCTTAGTCTCAGGCTGGAGGTGTTCTGCCTCTCTCCTCTCTTCAGTTGTTTTCTGTGCATTAGCTTAGACCCAGCTTATTCTAGAATATGAGTGGGTTTAAACTGTGCTGACAGTCCCTTTGTGTTCTTATTTGATCTTTGCAAATGGAAAGGGTGACAACAGATGTGGTGAGGGTGCAGGGCTGGCTCCTTTGGGCTGTGGGAAGCCACAGAACAGTGGTAGACGCTCCTTTCCCGCAGCCCCAAGCCCTGTGTGCCCCACCATCGTCTGACAAGCAGGCGCTTGGACACATGAGAGTTCCAGGAGTTGTGTGGTGAGCACCCGTCTCAAGTGTCCACGCCCCAGGGCCTTGACTGTGTATCCACCTACCAGCTCTGGGGGCGTCTTACCTTCTTCTGATGGGTTGCTCCCCCTTTAAACATGTCTGTCAAGCAAAGTATGGTATGCTGGTGAAATTCGTTTGTTTTTATTTCTCTCAGTCTTTCTCTTGGCTCATAAGGACACCTACTTTTTTGTGATTACATACGGTATTCCGTTTCTTTTCAGTTCTCTCTTGTGGTTTTTTCATGTCTGTTTAGTGCATGAACTTGTTTTCTATGGCTAGATAGTGTGCTCTTGCAACTGACGCTCGGTTGTCACTCAGAGTGAGACTTGTCAGAGCTGTTCCTGATCCGGCCTTTCTGGGGAGACCTGCTACGCGTCTGCAGGCATGGGGCTCTTTCCTATAGGGTCCTTGGTCCTGGCGACCCATTGCTTTTCGTCTCTCTTACCGACAGGTATCTTGTAGCCTGTGGTCTGTGTGCAATAATATCTTGTGGCAAAATGGGAAATACAGTACAGTTTAACTTTGAATGTTAGAATGTTAGATATCTAACTTTGAATGATATATATGAGATTTTTAAAATACTGAAACTTTCCTTTTTCTTGGAATTCAGATGACTTTGTAGTTTGTTGTTTTTGTATTTTTTCATTTTCTAGGAGCATGGTTCCTTTTCTCTTGTTATCTTTTTATTATGACTTCCACATACACAGAAATAGTTCTCCTGTGGCAGCCAGTGAATTTATCCCCTGATGCATTCATCCCCAGATGGGAAAGTAAATAATGAAGTCCCAGTCTAGTAAAGGTTGGCATTAGGGGTCCTGATATTCCTGAAAGCAGGGATATGCTTATATTTCTTCTTTTTTAGAGGTGTGTGTAGTAACTTCATCTCCCAACATCCTTGTATCTGGGGCGGGAGTGACCACGCGTTTCCGCTTCTTGCCTTTGTCTTTATGGATAGTGTTTGCTTCCCCGTCCTTGCCTGCTGTTCCACGTTGATCTGTTTTGCTGTTGATGACAAAGGCCTGTTGCAGCCATGGTTTTGGCTTCCCCGAACCCCATCAGTGTTCTGGGAGCCTCTTCTGCTTAAATGCTCAGTCTTCCTTCCTGGTCTTCTCAATTAGAGAGCGTGGTGGAACCCCCCAGGATTTTCTTTGCATGTGGACACCTGTGTGTGAGGAGTCTCCTTGGCCAGTCCCTACACGGGGAGGGCTGGGACCCCCTCTGGCCAGACACGCCGCCCAGCTGGTGGGAAGCCTGTCCAGGGGCCCAGGTGGCAAGATCAGGGTGTAGACCCACGACCTGATGCTTGTGGATTTGTGGCGGGTGCCCCAACCAGACGCAGTCTCGCCGCCATGCACACAAGGGACGTGCAAGGACACGTGCCGTCTCTGGCTCCGGGGGGCCTGAGCCCCACACACAGCTTGGGGAGTGATGCCACCTGCAAAACATACCAGCAGCTTTCCCTCAGATTTCTGTAAGCTCATCTGATTATAGCAAGGGACGGCAAAGACAGACTTAGAATTAAAAATAGAGTTGTTTTCTTCTGTTTTCCTAAATAGTAACGCTGGGGATGAAAAATAATCTCAATTCTAATAATAATGATAATTCAAATAATTCTCCTGATTTTTCCTCTTTTTTGACCTTGTTTATTCCATACTCCATTTTTATGTCCTTGAAATGTGCTGTGATTTGGGTGTTGGTGTTGTTTTGGGGCAGTCCTTTATGCTCATCTCCCATGTAACTCCCTGTGGCTCACCGGATTGTTCCTTTGTTTTCTCTGGCTTCTGGACACTTCATTGGTTTTGAGTGATTTGATTTTAATGTGCCTTAGGGTAACTTTCCTTAGGTTTCTTGTGCTTCATTTTGTTGAACTAAGACCTCTGGCTTAATATTTTCTTAAAGTTTGGGAAATTTGGGGCCACTATTTCCTCAGATATCTTTTCTGGCCCTGCCCGCTGGTTTTTCTTCCCTCCTAAGGGGACTCTAGTTAGCTGCATATTTGGGTGCTTGGGGTGTCCTGTACGGGGCTCCCTGAGGCTCCTCTGGGTGTTTTTCTCATGTTCTATCTGGTCTCACACCGGTCTTGTCTTCAGGCCCTTGAATCTCATCCTCTGCAGTGTCCAGGCTGTCAGCCCAGCTTGCACTCTGTCATCACAACATGGTAGTTTCGTCTCTAAGTCTGACCTGGGTCTCTTTTTGGATCTTCTGTGTCTCTACTTAAGTGTTTGAGCACATGGAATATACCGTTGTGATGAATTCTGATGTCATTCTCTGCTAATTCTAAAATCCTGTCCATTCTAGGTCATTTTTGATCGCCTGGTTATACTCCTCATTATGGATCACAGATTGCTGCCTCTTTGCGTGTCTGGTCATCTTTGACTGGATGCCAGGCACACTGAAATGTTGGGTCCTGGGCCTTTCTGTGCTCCTGTAAATCTTTTTGAGCTTTATTTTGAGATAGGTTTAAATTGTGTGGGAAGTTTACTCTTGGATCTTGCATTTGCGATGTTAGTTGGGTTGGAGTGATGCTCCGTCTTGGGCTAACTGTTCCCATGACAGAGGCAGGGTGCCCCATGAGTTCCTGTTCTCCCTAGTTTGGGGGGAACAGTAACCATCCTTAGCCGTTTGTGGTGCCAAACACTGCCCTGTAACCCTTCCTGCCGATTCTCCCCTGGTCTCCAGGTGGGGTGGGGCTCCCCTCACACGCTGTTGACTGATGCCCTGCCGACTCCCCGAATCTCTAGAGCCCACCCCGGGCAGCTGTCTCTGGCGGGCTGCCCTGTAGACCCCTGCTGCTTCAGCTTCCCTGGACTCACAGCTCCTCCGGACTTGGGGTCTCTCTGCTGTACTGTGCCTCTCTTCCTTGTGCCCTGACCTGGACTGTCTCCCAGGGCAGTGGGCCAGTGTAGTGTTTGTCCCTGCCCCTTAGTTACTCTCCTCCAGTCCCTGCCCTTTGGTGTCTTGTCACTGCAACTGCACCAGGGTCTGACTCTTCTTTTCGTTGTTTGGGTGACAGGTATAAATGGGCCTAGTGCCCTGTTTTGCCAGAAGTGCAAGTATGTATTCCACAGCACATTGGTGCCTGTGCTAGGACGTGCTCCTGGAGCTCCGTGGGTCTCCAAGGCCGCCACGGCTTCCTTCCTCACCAGTTTCCCGCGCCTCTTGAAGGGTTTGGTGCCACAAGTCCTTCATGCATGTTTGTTAGGAGACCTGGTCCTTTGCTAGACACCTCGTGATCTGGAGGCTCGAGCTGTAATTCTTCCAGTTAACATTTATTAGACACCAGCTGTGGGCTCGTAAAACCCGAAAGCAGTGTGTCTCAAATTCAGCCTGCAGAATACAACCTGGAATGCTCAGAGTCTAATTTAATTTAGTAAATCAGAATATTAAAAATATATGGTCCTTGCATTTGAAACCAATGCAAGTCTGTTGTTTTTAGTACTGGAAACTGTCCCTCTCAAGGGAAGTGAGAGGCAGTGTGCCTGCTGTGAAGTCTAGCCCCGCTGACAGAAGCAGCGGCTGCTGACCCTGCAGGCACCAAGGCGTTGGGCCATTGGTGCCAAGTGCCTGGCCTGGCATCATCCTGAGAGCTCATGTCCTTGTCCTTCCCGATGCCCCAGAGGACACTGGGTGTCCTGGGTCTCATGTTTTAGGGTGGTAAAAGTAGTTTGCGAGCAGTCATGTGAAGGCAGTCATTTTGGTCACTTTTGCAAATCCCTTTAAGACCCCTGGGGCGTTCCATAGTAGATCACAGGAGGCCTGGGCCGTGTGTTTGGCTGCCCGTCTGGAGGGCTCCTGACTCCTCCATACTCTGCATCCCTGCCCCGAGCACAGGGGAAGGAAGTACCTGGTGAACAATTAGTGCCCTAGCAGACGAGCAAGTCAGCAAGTGATGGTCACGCCTGGTAGAGAGGCCTCAGGCAACAATGCTGCTGCCCGTGGTTTCCTCTGACTTTGTTCCCAGTGATGGACTGCAGGCTCCCCCGGCCTTGACTGACGCTTACGAGTTTCGTGGATGCTCGCATGTGTCTGCTGTCTGTGTGGGGCTCAAGGCTGGAGAAGGCCACTGCGAGTTGCTCACTTTGGTGTCTCACTACTTCCTGTTCTGCAGTGCGTTGAAGAGATCCTGGGGTATCTGAAATCCTGCTTCAGTCGGGAACCAGTGATGGCAACTGTTTGCGTTCAGCAGGTAAGAAAGTCCTTTCCTGGAAAGGACTTGTCCTGGAGAGCCATAGCTCCGGGCAGGAGGCTGTGATGCTACATGTCCCAGAGAAGTTGGTGCTGGGGGTGTGTTGGTGGCCCCCAGTCCTGTGTTGGCTCACTGTGTTACCGGGCAGAGGGGTCCCTTTCCCAGTCCCCTTCAGGAAGGGGAGGCCCACCACTGGCAAGGGCAGCTGGACTCTTGCCAGTGTCCCCCCAGGGTTTTGTTTGGAATGCTCGGTCTCGTTGAGAGCCACAGTGAAGTTGAGGCTCTGAGGTTCTTTTGTACTACTTACCTTGCCTGGCACCACCTGGTGTCACGTGCTGCTGATGGTGATTCTCAGCAAGGATTTCTGTCTGAATTTTGGCTGACATGCCCCATTAGCTTCAGCTGGGTAGACTCTGCCTGGGAAACGCTTTGTGTATTGTTCACGCTGTGTTCAGTCAGATGCTGATGGCTTCAACTCTCTCACTCTAGCTGTTGAAGACTCTCTTTGGGACCAACTTGGCCTCCCAGTTTGATGGCTTGTCGTCCAACCCCAGCAAGTCTCAGGGCCGAGCACAGCGTCTGGGCTCCTCCAGTGTGAGGCCGGGCTTGTACCACTACTGCTTCATGGCTCCATACACGCACTTCACCCAGGCCTTAGCTGATGCCAGCCTGAGGAACATGGTGCAGGCGGAGCAGGACCACGACCCCTCAGGGTAACCTTCCAGCTGTCCTGGCCGGGGTGCTCGTGTCGGTGGGTGGGGGTGGGGGCAGGACATCTCCAGTAGACACGTGACAGAGCGAGCGACGACAGTTTGTAAAAAGTAGAAAAAAAAATAGCCATGGTCTTCTCATACTCCCCTGTGTCTTTGGAAAGTGTGCTTGTTACCAAGACGCTGGATGCAAGGCCCTGCCTTCTAAGAAGTGTGTGTTCCAGTGAGTAAGATGGCGTATGGGGGACTGTGCGGCCTCGGGGACCAGGCCGGTGTGGGAACACCAGGCCCACTCCCTGGGAGGCTGCCGGGGCTGCGGTGTGGGATGTGGGATGTGAGACATGCTGGCCCCAGGCGCCGGTAGGGGGCACCGCTCAGGTGTGCCCTCAGGTTGGTGCAGTAGTGCTGGCATCTGAAGGTGTCTGAGGGGCACAGGAGTGTCTCCTGTAACAGTACTTGGCGTTTTATAACGTTGTGGCTAGAAGTCTCCATTTAAATTTATGGTTGTGTTTTTGGTGCCTGGAGTAGAGTAGTTGTTGCTAAAATTTCTCTAATTATTAGGAGGTATTTGAGGTACTGTTCAGTGGAGTAACAAGGGGATTCCTGGTTTTTTCCTTTACATGGGTAGCGATAAATAGCTGGTTAACCTACTAGAGTCAGAAGCCCAGGAAAATGCCCCTGTTCCAGGCTTTGCATTGGTGGCTTACCCACAGTATATCCAGTCCCCAGGAATCAGTCTCTTGAAATGCTTTGTTTAATGATATGGGGTATAAATAAGAAAGTAAGAAGCCTCTGTGTGTGTGTGTGTGTGTGTGTATGGTCATCTAACTTTGAATGTGTTTCTTGAAAAGCGTGTCATGATGTGACTATTTAAAGAACTTTCTTCTAAGAAAATCAAGTGAGCTCTTCAGAGTCACTGAATCTTTCCAGTGGGCATCCCCTTTCAGCCTCACTGCAGCCTGGGCTGGGTGGCGGTGGGTTTCCTGCGCCGGGCGAGCTCTCTCCAGGTGCCTGCTGCCCCAGACAAGGCTTGGGACGGCCGCCCCCTGCAGTCCCGCTGCAGTCCCACTGTCCGTGTTGAAAGGAGGGGATCCCACTGTGGGCGTGGCCCCCCAAGCCCTCTGGCTCCGAGTGTGGCTGGGGACACAGGAGAGGATTTAAGGCCACTCTTTGCTCCCGTTTTTCCATTCGGCAGGTGGTTTGATGTCCTTCAGAAGGTGTCTACCCAGTTGAAGACCAACCTCACAAGCGCCACGAAGAACCGCGCAGATAAGGTGAGTGGAGGCGGCAGGCTTGGGTGCTGGAAGGGAGGACGGGGCTTGGCGCCTCCCAGGTCGGGGGCTTCAAGTTTTCAGTTGAAGACTAACTTAAGATTTGTTCTTCCCCTTTTTTCCCTAGAATGCTATTCATAATCACATCCGCTTGTTTGAGCCTCTGGTTATTAAGGCTCTAAAACAGTACACGACCACTACGTCCGTGCAGCTGCAGAGGCAGGTGCTGGACCTACTGGCGCAGCTGGTGCAGTTACGGGTCAATTACTGTCTGCTGGACTCTGATCAGGTTGGTCCCTGGCGGCTTCTTTCTGCCCTAGCTGCTGGCGAGTCAGCACCAGTCACCTGTGAGAACCTGCAGGCTGCCTCCAGGGCACGGGCCTGCGCTGCTGCACCTTCCCGGGTTTTGGGCTAGCCGCCTGGGTGGGACTGGCTCCCGGTGGCCGTTACCCTCCCCACCCCAAGATAAGGGGATTTAAATTTTAAGATACAGTTAAGACTTAGTCTTGGGGGGAGGGGCATTTTTGCAAAATGCAGGGACTTATTTTGAACAGATTATCAATTCTGACATCTAGTTTCAAACAAGCTGACATCAGCGCTGTCTGTAAAGAAGACTTTGGTACAAGGCAGTGGGGGTTGGTGCCACGTCTCAAGAGGCCCTCCTGGCACCTGTCTGGCCAACACAGTGTGGACTTGCCGTGGTCAGCTGGGACTCAGCTGTGGGGAAGTGCTTCCAGAGTCCTAGGCCCCTGGGACGCTACAGATAAAGTTGTCTCTGAGTCATGGAAATGTGACTGTCATTGCTGGGCCATGACCTTGGCCTCCTTTCCTAAGTGAGGCGGGAAACGTTTGGTAGACGTGGTGTGTCTGTAGATCCTGCTACCACCAGCACTCACCTGAGAGGGTCTGTTGCCCAGAGCAACGAGGAAACCCGTTCAGGATGCTCATCTCCCTGTCGGCCTAGTAGGAAGCCGTCCTCTGATGAAGGAGGGCTTAAAGGACCGGCCTCATGGTGGCTGACATTTGGACTCATCCTCCTTTTGCCAGATTATCAGAACATCCTCTGGGAGGCCTGCTGCCGTCCTCGGGCAGATGCTCACTGGAGGGCAGTCAGGGACAACATGCCCTTTCCTCTGACACACGAGTCTTGGCGGGCAGAGGCCTTATCTGAAGCCTCGGGTGGTGGTGGCCCAGGGGGAGGCAGGGGCATGCCAACTGGGGCGTGAGGAATATGGGTACCCTGGGGGCTTTCTGGGCAGAATCTGGGGCCCACAGCAAGGGGTGCACCCCACCATCTCCTTGGCATCCAGTCTTGACTTCTCACGGGCAGAGCTCGATGTTCTCCTGCGGAAGTGAGAGGCTGCTCTCTTCCTGGGCTGGCTTCAGGGTGATCACATTCTCTCTTCAGTCTTCCTGCGTAGACTGTCTTCTTAGAAATGCTGTGATTTTTGGTGCTTCCGTCTGTGTGACTCCCGCCTCCACCTGATGCGTGGACATGGCAAGGGGCCAGCTTCAGAGCTCCTGCACAGCTGCCTCCCAGGCCCCCTCTCCCGGGCTGCTGCTGGTCTTTTCTTGCCATGAGTGCTCTAGACTCATATTTGTTCGGATTTGCTTGTGTCACTCAGGGCCCTTTCTCCCCAGTCCTGAGGGTTTCAGTACAGTGACCATAGGAAGCAAGAACAGGCAGACCATTTAATTCACTTCCCGTCGTGGTCTGCAGAGCGTCTGGTCTGTGTCTGTGTCGTGCCCTGGGGCTGGGAGCAGACTAGTGGTGCGTAAGCTCCAAGCTTGAGGTTGGGAGAGCGTAGGTGCTTGAAACAGAGTTGGACACAGTACTGGCTCTGAGCTAGTCCTGAAGAGCTATCTGTGCTCTCAGGGTCCCCTTCCCTGTCAGACAGCAGCCTTCCTGCATCAGCTCCTTTGAACATCGGGGTGTGGGGGGAGAGGGTGAGTGGACGTGGGCGTCTTCTCACCCAGCTGGTCTCGGGGCATCCGTGCTGCTTGGTGGGGAGCCAGAGCGAGCCAGCCCTGTGTGTGTCTCTGTGGGTCTGTTCCGTGTCTCCCGGGGTGCTCCCACCCGACCGTTCAGTGGGGCGTCCTGAGTCATCTCGTCTGATAGAATACGGCTGAGTTCTTGTGTGCACACACATGTTGGCTGCCAGGAACTGGTTAAAAATGGACAGAAATAAGTAGGGAGAAAAGCAACCTGGTTTGCATGTTGTAATTACTGATGTGAAAATTTTTATTTTCATGTAGGTGTTTATTGGATTCGTGCTGAAGCAGTTTGAATACATTGAAGTGGGACAGTTCAGGTAATGGCCTTTTGTTCTTTTAGACTCTGTGTCCTTATTAATGCACTTACATGGGACTTTAGATTATTAAGATGAACATTTACTTTAAAGAATTATGAACATTTTTGCTAGTTTTTTTTTAAGTGGAACTCTGATTAACATGCTGTGTGTTTTTATTTGTCTGAAAAATTGATAAGTGTCTCAAGACCCATTTAGAAATAGTTGTGCAGCTGGAATTAGACGTGTCCGTTCTCACATTTCAGAGCCTTTAATTATGAGAACAGATGGGTAATGCAGTCCCGTTGGCTGGGACGCTGATCGTTTTCTGAACTTCTTAGAGAGAACATGCTTTAGATGTGGCTTTGTTCAGCAAACGCGGTTACTGTGTACTTACCTGAGAGGGGCCGCAGAGCTCCCTTGCTGGACAGTGAAGCCTTAACATTCTCTCCTGGGCCAGTGACGGGTGTGTGAGTGTAGTTACGAAGATGAGATCTCTCTAGTGTCTGAGCTGAACAACCCAAGTCAGGGGTGTCCACCCCTCTGTGCTCAGAAATCTGCGTTTAGCTTGTGCCTCCCCAAAAAGCTAACTGCCAAGAGCCTGCTGTTCACCAAAAGCCTTACCGATAGCGTCAGCAGTCGGCTAACTTGCATGCTGTGTGTTCTGTGTATCGTGTGTATTCTTACAATAACGTCAGGAAGGCACTATGTGTTTATAGTTCAGTATTGTATTTATGAAAACCGTGCATGTAAGTGGACCCACGCAGCTCAAACCCATGCTGTCGGGGGTCAGCTGGACTAACTTCATGAGTAGTTGGGCTCAGCTGTCCTTTGTAAGTAGGTGAAGACCGATGCGTTCTCAGTGTCCCTTGGGACTAGAGACCCAGTATTTTTTTACTCTAATTAGGTGACATTTTGCCTATATGATTTGAGACCAGTTACTTTTTCTCCTTGGAGTCTAATTTCTTCAATTGAAGAGAAAAGGGGCAAGAAGAGAGCTCAGAAGATCGTACCTCAGGGTGCCCCGTGCTTTCTGGGGGCTCTCCCTCAGCCCTCCCCATTCACCCCTCCCTTCCATCCTCCTTCTCCCCTCATTCCCTGCTCACTCCCTCCCCTCAGTCTCTCCCCACTATCCCCCAGCCCAGCCCCCCTGTTCTGTCACTTTCTCTTTTGCTCTCAATTTGGAATCATGAGTAATTTCATGTTGTTTATATTGATCATGCATCTTAATTTTTAAAAGGAAGTATCTAAATGGATGTTTTTGTTTCTAGGGAATCAGAGGCAATTATTCCAAACATCTTTTTCTTCCTGGTATTACTATCTTATGAACGCTATCATTCAAAACAGATCATTGGAATTCCTAAAATCATTCAGCTGTGTGATGGCATCATGGCCAGTGGGAGGAAGGCTGTGACACATGGTAACGGGACAAACCTTTCCCTGTGGTCGTCAGTAATGATGTGCTGGACAGTGTCAGTCTTCATTACACCAACTTCCAACTGTGTCCATGGCTGCTCTGTGCTTTGTGGCTCTGTGTGCGTGCATGTGTGTATGTGCATGTATGCGTGTGCCTGTGTGTGCCTTGTGTGTGTGCCTCTGTGCGTGTGCATGAATGTGCACGCGCGCGTGCGTGTGTGTGTACACGTATGCATGGCTTAGAGATGTCATAAAAGGGAGAGAGCGCCCCCCCCACCATATCTCAGGAATTTATAATCTTCTAAGGTCAAAACACAAGAAAAGCAGGAAGGTGATCTGAGAGACAGATAGAGCCTGACATAAACACTCTCATCTAATTACACGAAATACAAGAAACTGAGAAATCCACCTTTTGGAAGGACACTTGGTGTGTTGTGTCCTGGTATGGGAAGGTCCTTCTGTGCTGCCTGGCTCTTTTCAGAGACCTCAGTGAGGAGCACAGACAGTGTGCCACTCTCAAGCAGGCCCCACCTGCGCAAGGAGACTGCGGTTCAAAGAATAAACTGTAAATCGTTGAACTTTTCAAACAGATCTTTCAGCGCTTTCCTCTTGACTCCTCTCTGGCTCTACTGTCAGGAACAGTAGGCTTTTGAACCTGGTGGGGGGACTTCCTCAGACCTTTGCAGACCCCACATGTGGGGAGGGCACTGTGACGTGCAGCCTTCTCTGTTCCACATGCTTGTGATAGAGCAGGTAACGTGTTGAGAGGGAGACACTCAGGGCCATCTGATCCTCACAGTCTCTGGAGTCGCCTTTGCCATGGCTTCACAAGGGCTGAGATTCATGCCACAGCAAAAGTTCACACTTGGACACGTATGGAATTTGTTGTCCATGGTGCAAATGTCAAATAGAGGGATGACAAAAGCCCCCTAGATTAGAGGGTCTTTGGATAGAAAATCAGTGGGCAGCCAAACCCTCGTACTTTCTATGGAAGACTTGGTTGGATAAAGACAAAGCTTGGGGGAAAGGCATTATCTAATGAAAGTGAGTTACTACTGAAATCGGCATAGAAACCTAATACTTTAAACACAGTCATCTCTTCAGGTAAATCTTTAAGTGGAGTACACATTAGAATAGGGTGTTGCTACTTTTAGTTAGAAGATTTTAGTTTGAATTTCACTTTTGAATTGTGTCTCTTTTTGTCAGAAGTGATGTTACATGACAGACACCCTAGTTTTTTTTTAAGATCTCATGGAGTTATCAGGAAGTGTCTGAGGAAGACCTGTGGCCTCCGTGGTGGCACACTGATAATTCATAGCACTCAGGGCTAGCCTGAATGCATCCCGTATCAGAAGCTGTGCGCGGATTAGGGTTTTTTATTTTTTGGACACGTTTTGGAGGTGTTAAGCTGTGTCTGCAGTCTCATGGTTTGTGATCCTTCTGACCCTCCTTTTGTGCCCCACAGCCATTCCAGCTCTGCAGCCAATAGTGCATGACCTCTTTGTACTGAGAGGGACCAACAAAGCCGACGCTGGAAAAGAGCTTGAAACCCAAAAAGAGGTGGTGGTGTCGATGCTGCTGAGACTCGTCCAGCATCATCAGGTAAGAGAGGGGGCAGTCCCAGCAGGGGCAGGAGGAAATGACCTGTGGCCCACTGTCCGCTAATTCGCGGGTGATCCTTCATGCTGCCCGGGGCGCTCAGTTTGGGGAGCTGCCAGGGAGGGCTAGGCTTGTGGGGTTTGATTTAAAGCTGTATGGCCACCTAGGGACGTTGACTGCCACCTGGCTGACAGTCACTAGGTCATTCAAGGACGTTAATAAATTGGAGACCCTCTTCTCCAAAATCTGTTAATTGCCATTGATCAGAATGATAGAATTCTAAAAGATGATTTGAAAAATCCCACATCTGAGGGGTGCCTGGGTGGCTCAGTCAGTGAAGCATCTGATTTCAGCTCAGATTGTGATCCTGGGGTCCTGGGATCAAGTCCCTCATCGGGCTTCCTGCTCAGCAGGGAGTTTGTTCCTCTCCCTCGGCCCCTCTCCCATCTTGTGCTCTGTCTCTTTCAAATAAATAAAATCTTTAAAAAAAAAAACCCTCACATCTGAAATAATCTGAAGACTTTAGCTTGTACATCCATCCACGTGTTGAAGCAAGGCAAGGCTGTTCTCCTTTGTGCGGAGTGAGGTTTTGTTTTCCTTAAGGTGGAGCAGTTTCGGGCCGATCAGGGGGCCTCAGTGCAGAGATGTAGCTCACAGTGATGCCGCCACTCTTAGCGTGCACGCTTGCCGGCCCTCGCTGTTGCGTAATTCTTGGTAGCTGTTTTTGAATATTAAAGTCCTAAGCTTTTCTCGTGGAGACACTTTCTTTATGCATTCTCATTTTGGTTAATCTGTGTAATGTTTAGTTAAATGCTTACTGTTTAATTAAATCCCATAATTACAATGAAAAGTACAAAGCACCCTGGGTTGAAGGGAGGCCCGGGGAGTGTACTCGGGGAGCTCGTCATCTGCTTCTTGAGAGGACAGAGAGGGTCGGCTAGGATTTGCCGAGGAGAGTCAGAATGGAGTGCAGATCCCCCCTCTTGTGGGAGAATGCTGCCAAGCGCACTGAGCCGAGGCATGGCTATAGCGGCGCAGGCTTCTTACAGGGTGGGCCTGGATTGGCTTGGCTCTCTCTGTAGTACTCCTGGTGAACAGGCCAGGCCGCCGGGCATTTTCATCAACAAGCAGCTGATAAGTATTTTCAGTTTTGCCTGTTCTTGGGCATTGGTTGCCATAATCCAGGTTGGCTGCTCGGGACAAAAGCTGTCCCAACCAGTGTGCCGATCAAACTTATTTACCAAAACAGATTTAGCTGTCTCTGCTCAGAACTGATCACTCATAAATTCGTGCTCGACCCTGGGTAACTTTTTTCTGACAGTAAGTGCGGCTCAGTAGGAGGTTAGCTTTGCGAAGATCAGGGTTGAAATAAATGTAGACGAAAGTCAGGAGGCATCTGCGGGCTAGTCAGGGCTGTGTTTGCATTTTTTCAAAGGTTAGTATAAATTTGATTTTCTTTTTGTGCCTTTTGTTTGATTGTGAAATCTTGTAAACCCCATAGAAGCATAGAAATATAATGATAGCTCGTGTTCCCAAGGAGTGGGCAGTTGGAGTGTGCCCCTTGCGTTTTCTTCTGGTTTCCCGTGTGTCCCGTGTCCCGTGGGCCAGGCTGGCATTGGGTACATCAGGCCCTCACCAGGGATCGTGTTTGCCTCGTGGAGCCCTCCTGCTGAGCTGGGGTCTGTGCAGCAGGCAGGCACGTGTGATCTGTGAGCACTCTGACCGCACCCCCCCCAACTCCCCCTGCAGGTGCTGGAGATGTTCATCCTGGTCTTGCAGCAGTGCCACAAGGAGAACGAAGACAAATGGAAGCGACTGTCCCGGCAGATCGCCGACGTCATCCTCCCGATGTTAGCCAAGCAGCAGGTTTGTCCCCGTCTGCTTCATTCTGTGGGGTCCCTGGGGCACCTTCCTAAGTGGCAAAGATTCCTGTAGGAGATGGCACTTGGGATTGGCATTTTACTGAGTCGTAACAAACTCAGTTTCTGGTCGTCCTCAGTGCCACTCAACAGGGCAAGGATTTCATTCATTCTCAGTGACCTTCTTGGGTTGCTGTGTCTCCTGCTTCCCAAGAGCGGAGCCCACGCCTGCCCAGAGCTGCATGGCCGGAGATTGCTGGGGCCAAGGCGGAGCCAGCCTGTCTTGGTCCAGAGCCGTGTCCTTTCCCGTCTGGCTGCCCTCCTGCCCTCGTTCTGCTCAGACAGGCATTGGTACTTGATCTTGAGGTGTTTGTTGTCCCTGATCACCTGTGATCCATCATTTAAGCAGAACTTCTGTAATTGAGCAATGTGATCAGGTGTTTCCATAACTGCAGTGGAGTGAGGTGATGGCCATGCTATGGGGCATGGAGCCCACTCGATACAGCTTCTGAACCATGTCTGCCACTGGGTGTCCAAGGATAGGGTGCCCTGTGCAGGTGCAGCAGCACCTTCGTAAATGCAGTGTTGGTGTCCCAGGGCGGCAGGGGGTGCCACTGCTGCCCCGCCAGGAACCTCACCAGTGGTCAGCAGGCCTCTGGGCCTCAAGTGCTTTGGATGCGGCCAGGAGGTACTGTTGGTTCATCCCAATTGTCCCAGTGGAGGAAGCAATTACTCTGGGGGACAGGCAGTGTCCGTGACTGTTGGCAGCTGGTGCAAATGTGTAGACAGGGTGCGGTAGTCATTACTGTCTTCGTAGCTTTAGCTCCATGCTGGGTCCTGATGGACTTGTCATCGAGCAGCCACGTTATAGGGAGGGAGTCTTGACTTCCAGTGACACTGACAGAGGGCAGTTTTGATAAGTTAGTGAATGTGGTGTTTTAACATGGTCTTGGGTTCCATGCCTGTGGATCTGTATTTTTAGAACACTGTTCCAGAAACTTTATTCCAGTCTCTCATTTGTCTTGTACACAATCTAAGGAAGGTGGGGCTGGAAGGCTTGGTGACTGTGCAGGTGACCCCCACCCCCGTGAAGCCGTGTGAACTGCCACACGGGATCCGCTGGGTGGCTTGTGCGGGTGCACGCTGCACGCACAATGGTGGGGGCCCTTTTCAGTACAAGCAGTCAATATGGAATGAACAGAGCTGGCGAAAAGCCTGGCCCCAGGGAGTCACAGTTTCACTGGATGGAGGTGGAGGAGATCCACCACAGAAGTAACTCGGTGACGTGTGTGAGACCCCAGACAGCAGACACTGTGTGGGGTGGGCCAAGGAGAGACAACAGGTGGCAGTGTCCAGGCAGGGCTGTGTTGCTCAGTTTGTGTAAGCTTGACCTGGGTAAGAGCTTTCTAGGCAGAGAAAGCAGCAGTGCAGGCCCTAAGGTATGGGAGCATGCCCACTGTGATCAGAGAATGTTGAGAGGCCGTGCGCGTGGAGCAGGGAGGATGGCCAGGGTCTGGGGGCCGTGGATGGCCTCTCTGGCTGGTGTGGAGGACTTGGAGGAGCCTGTCAGGGGTTTGGTACAAAGCAGTGGCGTGGTGTGCTTTGGGGGCTGAGGATCGCCGCAGGGTGGGACTGAGGGCTGAGCAGGGGCACCGGCCTGTGGCACGGAGGTCGTGGGCCCCAGGGTGAGGAGTGAAGGGGCGAGTAGTAACTGCCTGCCACAGATGGTGTGGAGCAGAGCTGGGAAGTTTGGCCTGACTTCACAGGGATGGGAGGAGGGGCGCTCATGGATGATGGGCCTCCCATCTGCCGAGATGGGGGGATGAGGAGGAGAGATCCTGGTCTGGGTGTGTGTGGCCGGCAACCTGGGAGGCACTCTGGGGAGGCTGAGGTCGGCGTTTGGATGCACGAGTCTGCAGTTGTCAAGATGGAGCTGAGTAGAGGTGAACACTGGGATGGGAAGAGGTAACTGTGGGACCCTGTGTAGCTGGGAAGGAGGGCAAGGTGAGCTCTGAGCTTAGAGGCGGAGCCTGTGGAGGAGGCAGGGAAGGAAGAGCAGGTGAGTGGCAGTGTCGAAGCTAAGAAAGGAAGGCATCTTGTGGAGGAGTCAGCTCTCAGCTGCTCACCGGCTGAGCACATGAGCTGGGAGCCACCCATGCATTTGGCAGACTGGTGGACACCGGGGAGCGGTTTGGATGGGTGTGGAAACCTCGCTCAGGAGTGATGGGAGAGAGGCCTAGGCAAGAAATAGGCTCTGAGAAGGAATAGAAGCGATGTGGCAGCCAGAGGTGGAAAGAGGTCAGGCAGTGCATGTGCGTACACTGAGGCCAAAGGCAGAGGTTACTGCCCTCATAGGGCTGGGCCTGGCCCTGGCTGTGGGTCTCGTGTATGCCTGCTAAAGACCCAGAAGAGGCAGAGCTGGTGGGGCAGGTGCAGGCCGGGGTGGATGCCAGCAGTGTGGAAGCTCTCCAGTGGCTCTCTTGACCATGGAGGTGGGTCCCCTGAGAAGAGCGCATCTCTCCAGACAGGTGAGACGGGCTCCCTGGCTAGGGACGCGCTCTGCGGGAAGAGCGGAGCCCGGCAGGAAGGCATTGCTTCAACACACTGAGGGAGACACTAAGCTCAGAATAGTTTGCATCCGTTAAAAACGTTAGATTTCAAATTCTGTTGCCTTGGGAGTTCTCCATTCCATTCCATTTTTAAGGAAGAAAGCAGAGACGTTCATAACAAGATATTTCAAAATAACTTAAACAAAAACCTCTCTACATGTGTGGATATAGGATTATAGGAACATGGAGAAAGATTAAGAGAAATACAGTTGATCCTTGAACAGCATGAGTTCGAACTGTGCAGACCCACAGTCTGTCATCTATTTCCTCTTCATTATGATTTTCTTAATCACACTTTGTTCTCTTACTTACTGTATTGTAAGAATGCTGTATGTAATCTGTATGCAAAATATGTGTCAATTAGCTGTTTCTGTTACTGGTTAGTTTTTGGTTGTCAGTAAGCTAGTAGTAGTTCGTTTGGGGAAGCCAGTGTTACACAGGAATGTTCAGCTCTGTGGGGGTGGGTGCCTCTGACCCTCATGTTGCTCAAAAGTCAGCTGTACGCCTGTTTATTAACTTTTGGTTTAAGTAGGAATGGGGTGCAAATAAAGCAAAGAAAGGAAAAGAGTGTGTGTGATTTCTCCTATCGGTAAATTCTGTGTGTGTATAGAGAGAGAGGCATGAGAGACGGTCCGGGAGTGTGGGTAGTGCTCATATCAAGTGCTGGGATTCCAGCTGGTTTTTCCATACTGTTAAATGTTTCAATCTTTTACAGAAAATGTACATTGTTTATATAATAAAAATTTAAATGAAAAGATTTCCCTTGTGGGTAAAATGTAGCTGCTACAGTGTTCTAAAAACTGTGTGCCTGGTTCCCTACTAAGGACGCTTTTAAAGGCAGGGGTGGTAAGGCTTGGATGGTCAAGGTCATCTGGCCTACAGGTGCCTAACTTGACGTAGAAATGTTGACCTTTTTTTGGCTTTGTGATGTTTAACTGCAACAGATGCACATTGATTCTCATGAAGCCCTTGGAGTGTTAAATACTTTATTTGAGATTCTGGCCCCTTCCTCCCTCCGTCCCGTGGACATGCTATTACGGAGTATGTTTGTCACTCCAGATACAATGGTGAGTGTCTTGCCTCGTGGTGACCCCTTTGATGTGTGACTGTGCAGTGAAGTGTTCATCAGAGTTAGCTGGGAACTCAGACTGGCAGGGTAGGGTCTGGGAATTTGCATTTTATTTTGTTTTATTTTATTTTTTTAAGATTTTATTTATTTATTTGAGAGAGAGACAGTGAGAGAGAGCATGAGCAAGGAGAAGGTCAGAGGGAGAAGCAGACTCCCAATGGAGCTGGGAGCCTGATGCGGGACTCGATCCCGGGACTCCGGGATCATGACCTGAGCCGAAGGCAGTCGTCCAACCAACTAAGCCACCCAGGCGTCCCGGGAATTTGCATTTTAAACAGGTTCCCAGGTGGTATTGATGCTGCTTATCTGGGACCACATTTTTAAACTGATGATAATTTATTGGCTTTATTGATAAAATGATAAAATAGGGGTAATTTTCATCCATGAGACTGGCACTCAGGAAAAATGTGATTCTCTCGTTTGTTTTTATTGTGATACTAGCTTTATGGTAAGTTTTTTTTTTTTATTATTCTCTTTTTATTTAACTGTCACTTATTTTCTGTCTTTTAGGCATCTGTAAGCACTGTTCAACTGTGGATCTCAGGAATCCTAGCCATTTTGAGGGTTCTGATTTCCCAGTCAACTGAAGATATTGTTCTCTCTCGTATTCAGGAGCTCTCCTTCTCCCCATATTTAATCTGCTGTCCAGTAATTAATAGGTTAAGAGACGGGGACAGTACTTCAACACCGGAAGAACATAGTGAAGGAAGGCAAATCAAGAGTTTGCCAGAGGAAACGTTTTCAAGGTATGCTGTCTATTCAAGTCTTTACCCATCCCATGGCCTTTAGGAAGTCACATTTTGTGAACAGTAAGTCTGCAGTAGCTCCTGATCTTGCTGCAGTGCTGTAATTGGGGGTAAAGTAGTCTGCGTGGGTATGCTTTCTATTCCCGACCTGCCTCATCTGTGGCACTGGGTTCATGTCTTAGAGTTCAGTCCCGTATCCTTGTTAAGGACCACATAGTGGCTCACCATGGCAGTGCAGGCTGAGGCCAGTCTGACCTAGGTGCCAGCAGTAAGGATGCGTGTTGTGTTGCCTGCAAAGAATTTAAAAATCTCTGAAAATCCCCTAAAAGTCTCATTTTTATTCTCATGTGTGCGTGCCATTCTAAACAATCAGTAATAAAATCTTTCCTCCTGCCAGGGTGACTGTTTCCACTGTGTCCCCTTGGTGTACTTGTGGTAGCAAATCGTGTCTACCCTCACAAATTATTTGGAAGCTCCTTGAGGGTAGATCAAAAGTCACGCCTAGTAAATGCTTATTGCCTAGACAAGTGTGTGTCCACCTTCCCTGGATCCGGGGAGTGAGGTAGAGCTGGTGGGATGTCCCATGAGTGTGGTTTATGCAGCTGTGCTCCTTCCAGGCGGGCCCACGGAAAATCCATTCAGCCTTCTGTTTATTGGTCATTGGTGGGGGTGCCTGTGCATTTGTGAAGAGAAATCCGGTAAACCTGCCCAACACCCTTTTGTTTGCAGATTCAGCAAACAGAGGTAGCCTGTGGCTCCCTCTGCCACAGCTAAGCGGGGGGCTGAAGTGGATCATGCACTAAATTCCTACGTGGATTGTTGTCTTGGACTTCTGTGATGCTTCATGGTTTGCAGGGCTTTAAACTAACTGCCCTGCGGGTGATATGTTTACTGCCATCTCATAAGTGAGGCAGGTAATACAGAGAGGGAAAGGGACTTAATACAAAGAGATGGTATTAAATGTTGCACTTTGTTTACTTAGGTTTTTGCTCCAGCTCTGTCTACCGTACATACGTATTTTTACAGTAGACCTCATGTAAGTGCCCTGAAACAGTCACCTAATTGATGTCAGACTTTTCCCTTTCTTTGAAGGTTTCTACTACAACTAGTTGGCATTCTTTTGGAGGATATTGTTACAAAGCAGCTCAAAGTGGAAATGAGTGAACAGCAACATACTTTCTATTGTCAAGAGCTAGGCACGCTGCTAATGTGTCTGATTCACATCTTCAAGTCTGGTAGGTGCTTCAGACTGGTCTTCACAGAGCATCTGTTTTTTCCGCGTCCTGTACTGTATGCTGTCTGAGGTAGGGACTTTGCTGCCTGGTGTAAGCTCTGTGGTGCATAATGTACATTTGAGAAGGTTTTGTTGGGGCACCTGGGTGGCTCAGCCGGTTAAGCATCTGCTTTCGGTTTGGGTCATGATCCCAGGGTCCTGGGATGGAGCCCCATGTCGGCCTCCCTGCTCAGTGGGGAGCCTGCTCCCCCCACCCCCGCTCATGCTCTCTCTCTTTCTCTCTCTTAAATAAATAAAAAGTCATACAATTTTTAAAAATCTTGAAAAGTCATACAATCTTAAAAAGTCATATAATTTTTAAAAAATTGAAAATGTTTTATTGGTGAGAAAAAGTAAACCTGAGGGCTTCCTCCTCTCTTCAACATTTGGAAGCCCAAGATATTTTTGTACTTTCACATGTGATTGTGAATTAAAAAGGACAGTGAACCCAAGAGAGAGGAGTCACAAGAAGGCAGCCTTGCAGCATGCATAGGAAGCACGAAGTCCATATTAGGACAGTCCTTTCTAAAGAGGAATGAGTGTTCTTGAGAAGAATGCCTTGGCTTAGATTAAATGGGTGAGAAGCTGGAAGACTTTAGTTATGGGCTACTGCTCGCTCTTCTTTCAGCAAGAAAAGTGAGAGGCAGTTCTGATCTCCAGGAAAAACAAACAGCAAGGAAGTCATGGTCCAAATACAAAGCAAACCAAAGCATGATGTGATTTTCAACAATCAGTCTGATTGAAAGCCTTGACTTTAAGAAGCTGCTTTAAGTGGCTCAGGGGTCGTGACCAAGGACATATAGGAAATGTTGTTCATGTTTCTTGACTTTGTGGGAAACTATATTCACATAATTATAAATGCTATTTGATTTTTCAATTGAGTTTAAGTCAATGTGTGAATAAAACATTGAAGACTTATCTAATTTTGGTTTCAGAACAGAATGAAAATGTTTTTATTTTTAAGAAAAATAAAAGGGAAACTAACCAACTTAATTTGGGAGTGGAAGATAGAGAAGAAGGTGGAGGGACAGAAGGGTCACTAATCTCATCTTGCATTGTGGGGATTATACAGTCCTATCTAAAGTTGACACAACAGGAAATAGAGGCTACAGAGGTAACTAAGTAGGACAAAAATGGAACTTAAATGGATAGGTGCCATGAGTGAGGTACATCTCATCTCTAATAGGGTAGAATCTGGAACCATCACTCAGGAGGACCCTGTCCTACGCTAGAACAAGAAAAGGAATGACTGCTTAGAGTTCACTGTTCTTGTTAGGTATGACGGCATCAGTCGTGTTCATTCTGTTGCCCTGTCGAGTATTTCCATGTTTCAACTCTGATCTGTGTTGGCTCTGTTCTCTGGTGGGCTCCTTCCCCATGGCAGGAAGGATGACCCCCGGGCACCTGTGGTCTGAGCCCCGGTGTGAGTCCTGTGAGTTCTGGGAGCTGGGCTACGTGGGCCCGGTGAGATATCGGGCAGCACCTGCTGAGAGGGAGCGATGGCCACTTCCTCATGAGGGCAAGAGGAGCAGATAGAATAATAGATGGGCTGCTACAGCTGATAAAAGTATGTCAGATTGAACTTCGGAGGTGACTGTCAGAACTAGAAGCAGGACAGCAGTTGCCTGAAAAGGGATGGGGCAGGGCATTTGTAAAATCAGAAGCCCCTCTCTATTATTGGACTTTTAAGTCGTGTCCATATTACTTGAGTACAAATGAAAACACGCACACGCACCAAGTAGGTCCCGAGGGGAGGAGACTGTGCTTATCTCCAGCCTCTCTTCGCTTGGCAAAGAGGCATCAGGTGAGCCTGCCGCAGGCCGCGCACCAGGGCTATGGTGCTCAGGAGGGCTGGTGTGCCTCTTGCCTTTGTGGAGCTCGCAGGCCAGTGGGGAGGATGATACACAGGCAGGGACTCTTGAGTCTGGAAGTTTCCTGTGAAGGAAGCAAGTAGCGCAGCGATAGGCAGAATGGGGGTGGGGAGGGAGGACAGGGTCCCTGGGAGGCGATGTTAAGCTAAGGCCCAAAGGCGAGATGCCATGCTCTGCCAGATGGCTGCTGAGAGCGCCCAGGTGAGGGTCAGAAGGGTGAGGGTCAGAGGGCGACCGGGGAGGCGGGCAGGGGTGGGGGGCATGTAGAAGGAGGCGTCTTCGTGGCTGCTCATTTAATTGCTATTGCCCTCGGACAGGGGCATGGCCAGAATTTAATTATCAAGTGGACTCAAGAGCTTCAAGCCCTCTTCATTACTAATATTGGAAGAATATTTGTTTTGAAGAACTTTTTGATTTATGCTTCACTGACACACTATAATAAGTTTAAAGTTGAGGAAAGACTTAAGCTACATGAGTAATAGGTCACTTGTATGTCGGTCATTCTGATACTTGGCCGCTGACTGGTCTGGATCTGATAGCAGAAGGACACCGTTCATGTCTAAGGGCTGCTTGCTTCCCTCTTTGGACAGGGGTGACCTCCTGCGCATCCTGTGGAGTTCCATGCCATTCCAGGTGCACGTGGACTCACCCCCTTGCCTCCTCCTGTTCCTCAGCTCAGATATCAGGGGAAGCGTGTGTGGTCCACGGCAGCACCGCCCACGAGGGCTGCCTGCTTCATGGGAACATTCTGTGTCGGCCGTAGTTCAGTTGCCTCCAGCCATGTGTGGTTTTGGGCACTTGGAATGTGGCTAGGGTGGATTAAGGAGCTACTTTTTAATTTTATTTATTTTAATTGACTTAAATTTGAATGGCCCCGTGTGACCAGTGGTCGCTTTATCAGACAGGACAGGGTATGGGGGCAGAGCTCAGGCCTTGGTACTGGCCACATGGCCACGTGGGCTTTGCGCAGTGTCTGTTCCTGCTGTCGTGTGGTTCAGTGTTTGCAGAGAAGGTGTCTGTGTTTCTGAGCGTCTGTCTCTATGTCGTTTATTTTGACCACATTTCCGCTAATGATACTAAGCGGCAGAATTAACTGTTTTTGATTTTGAGGTAAGAGTTTAAGTAAATCATCTTGTACTTCTATGTTAAAGAGGTGCATAGAACATACAAAGTTGGTGATTTTATTTATGCTTTGCCTAAAAAAAAGACAGTGAATTCCAGCCCTCCACTGAAAATTGCGATCTTCGAGAACAGTTCTTCCTGCAGCAGTAAGATTGGCCTTGGTTCAGACTTGGGCAAAGACGAGGATGGCCACCCTGCCGGGAATCACAGTGTTCGCGATGGTACCCCCTATCAGTCCTTAGGACAGATCTGCGAAATAGCCCCCCTTTCCCCTGAAGAGAGGGTTTAGGCTCTAGAAGTTCCCGTGATAAAACCGAGATTGCAAACCAGCCATTGTTTCTTGCCCTTTGTTCGTTCTCTTACGCCACACCGCTGCTCGGTTGCTCATGGTGCAGTCGGTGGCTCCCGTGTGCAGAGCAATTCCTGAGCGACGTGGGGCTGCCACCAGCAGCCCTGCTTCCCATGCTCCTGGTCTCCGGGAGCCTTCCTGGCTCAGGTGCTCATCTGTGCTTTGTCACTGTCCCTTGGCCCCAGGCCCTGTTCCTTCTCCCAGGTCCCAACTCTCCTGGCTTCCCTTGCCTCCCAGTCACATCAGACATCATCTGGACTGTGGGCCCTGCTTTCTTCCTATCTCAGCCTGTGGTCGCTGCTCAGAAGACCGGGAGGCGAGACCTTGCCCCGCGCCTCCTCCCGTCCAGGACCAGTACCCACACTCCCCACCTGTTAATTCAGGTCGTGGAGCAATTTTAACAAGGGGACAGCAGCATTTCAATGGCTTACCACAGCAGAGGGCTGCTTTTGTATCTGTGCCCATGCAGGAGGCTGTTCCTGGTCCCTGCTGGCTCTTCTCCATGTGAAGATTCGAGCCCAGGCCTCTCTCTTTCCTGGGGCTCAGCTGCCTGGGGCAAAGCACCCTGGCCTCGCTGGTTGAGGAGGGGAGGGAAGAGAGAAGAGGCTTCATTGCCTTGGGCTAAAAGTGACCCACATCCCTTTTGCTTGTGTTTCTGTGGTGCAGCTCTTGGCAGCCCCCACCCAGGGGCTCATTCACCCCAGTGGGTGACTGCTTCCCTGCGACAGCCCTGTGGGCGGAGGGGACAGACCTTCGGGGCAAAGCCGTAAGGATGACAGCCAGGAGTTTCCAGGGGATGGACAGCAGAGGCAGGCGTCGGACAGCAGAGGCAGGCGTCATAGCAGGATCAGCTGTGCCATCAGCCATCTGCCAAGGGCACCGGGTGGGCCAGGGGCCTTTCTAGAGCCTTCGCTGCTCTGTGGGCATCCCCACCATCCTCGTGCTCTGCCAGGGGGCAGAGCATCTCCACAGGCGTTGCCCACACCCCTCCCTCACCTGGGGGTTGACTTATCTCTAGACCAAGAGGAACAGCCCTGTGACCCTTCCTCCCATCCCCCCCCCCCCCTGTCTGCTCTTGCCCTGATCATCTCCTGCCAGTTTGCATCTTGAGTCTTCCCTGAGTGTGCTCACCAGTCCCTGTTGCACTGGGGAGCAGCATGCACGTTGGGCTTTCCATCTGGCCTGCTGCCGTGCAGATCAGCCTGTCTCTAATGGGGAACAACCCGTCCTGTCTTACCGTCCTTGCTCTGCGGCTTCCTTTGTTCCCTTGCCCGCGTTTACTACATGGCTTTTCAAAGTCAGTGTCTCTGGAGTTTATTCCTGTTGTTTCTCAAGCTGGGATTTCCCTCTGGATTCTCCCCCCATAGCCCTTTGACCAGGAGTGGCGTGCGAGGCCCCATGTGCTCTGTCCTGCGTCCTCACCTTGAGGGCACCAGGCCTGAGCATGGGGGACTGAGCCTCTCACCTCTTGGCTCGATCATTTTTTTTTCCCAGCCTCCTAGTTACATGCGTCCCTGCCTTCTGTCTGCCCAACCCCGGCTTTACTGATGTAGAACTGAGCACAGAACGCTGTGTTGCCGAAGGGGCACAACAGAGTGAGGGGATGTGTGAGCTTGTTGTGGAATGATCTCCACAGTAAGCTCAGGTACCGTCCATCCCGCATATAGGTAGACATCTTCTTTTTCCTTAGATGAGAACTCTGAAGATCCGCTCTTTCAGCAACATTCAAGAACATCATAGAGCAGAGTTAAGCACGGTCATCATGTTGTACCTGACAGCTCAGAACTTACACCTGGAAATTTGTGCTCTTGACCTCCTTCTCTCCGTTCCCCCCCACCTCCCCGGGCTCTGGCAGCCACCAGTTTGTTCTCTGCATCAGAGTTGGGTGTTTTGAGATTCCCCATGTATGTGAGATCACACAGTATTTGCCTTTTTTTGTCTGACTTATTTCCTATAACATAGTGCCCTCGGGGTCTGTCCATGTTGTCAGAAATGGCAGGATTTCCTTCCTTTTTATGGTAAATAATATTCCATTGTGTGTTTGCCCCCATCTTTATCCGTTCATATGCTGTTGGACACTTAACGTTGTCTCCGTGTCTTGCTATTATACACGGGGATGCGATTTTGTTTCCATCAGGTAAATGCTCAGTAGCGGAATTACTGGATCACGTGGAGGTTCTGTTTTTTAACTTTCTACGGAAGCGCCACACTGTTTTCCATCACGGCTGCCCCAGTTTGTGTGCCGACCAGTAGCACAAAAGGGTTCCCCTTCCTCCATGTCCTTGCCAGCACTTGCCTTTATGATCCTAGCTTTTCTAGCAGGTGGTGGGTGGTATCTCGCTACGGTTGGGATTCCCACTTCCCTGATGAGATGCCCATCATCTTTCCGTGTGCCTCTGGGCCATCTGTGTGTCTTCTTTGGAAAAACGTCTGTGTAGGTCTTTTGCTCATTTATAATTGGATTCTTTAGGGGGTTTTTTTTGCTGTTGAGTTGTAGGAGTTCTTTAGATATTTCGGATACTAGCCTCTTGTCAGGTGTATAATTTATGGGTATTTGGTTCTGTGGGTTGTCTTTTCATTTCATTGGTCATTTCCTCTGCTGTGCAGAAGCTTTCACTTGGAGGCAATCCCCCCGTTCATCTTCATCTTTCCTTCTGTTGCTGGTGGTTTAGGTGACACAGCCAGACAAATTGTTGCCACTACCCAGGTCAGAAGTCTTGCCCTCTGCTTTCTTCCAGGCTCTCTGTGCTTTCAGGTTCCACATTTAAGTCTCACTGATGGTGAGGTAGTTGCTGTTAGTGAAGGAAGGGGTCCAGTTTTATTTTTTTGTCAGTGAATATCCAGTTTTCCTAACACCATTTATTGAAGAGAAGTCTTTTCTTTATCATCGAGTATTCTCTGTCCTGGTTTCCATGCTGATCTGTGTTCTCTCTCTTCCACTGTCTCTGCCTCTGTCCCTCTCCCTGTCCCCCTCCTCTCGCTCAATAGGATTGTCCCCTTAGTGGCCTGGCCCAGTTGTTGCTGCAGAGCCTAGGTCACCACACTGACCTGGCTGCCTTGGGCTCTCATGTCCATTCTCCTTCTAGCCTATGACTTGGTGTCTTGCCAGCCCCTCACACTCGTGATAAAGATTGAACTCGTCACCTAGCATGGCCTCCCAACTCTGGCTTCTTCTGTCCTCCCAACTCTAGCTTCTTCTGGCCAACGTGCTCCACACTATCGTGGATGTTCAAACCCCAACATCGCTGTGGGGACACCTGGGTGGCTCAGTCAGTTGGGTGGCTGCCTTTTGCTCAGGTCATGATCCCAAGGTTCTGGGACCAAGCCCTGCTTCGGGCTCCCTGCTCAGTGGGCAGTCTGCTTCTCCCTCTCCTTCTGGCTGCTGCTCTGCCTACTTGGGATCTCTCTCTAATAAATAAATAAAATTTTTAAAAACAAAACAAAACAAAACAGCGTTGCTGTGGTCTCCCTGCCCCAGCGAACCACCTGACTTCTCGCTGCTCTCGTGGCCCCTCCAGAGGCCATGCAACTGTTCCTCACAGCCCCCCAGCAGCAGCCCTGCTTGCTGGTCCTTGCTTTGCCCAGCACCCTACTGAGCCCTTCACTCCGGTTTTACTCTTGGATCCTATTGCAGCCCTGTGCGCAGTTACTGCTCTTAATTCCATTTTGCAGGTAAGAAAGCTGAGACCCCAGATAATGTAGTGCTAGGGCCAACTAAATGGTAGAGCCATAGCTCTGACCATGATTTTCCATCCTGTTGAGTAATACCCCACAGCAGTACTCTCTCATTCCCTCTGCTCTGTGGCCTGGCTCCCCATTCCTTCATGGCAGCACCTGCCTGCCTCTTCCCTTGGGTCCATTGGCCCTACAAGGAGCCCACACAGTAATGAGGGGTACAGAGAAGGACCGGGCCCAGGCTGGGTGGGCCAGAGGTGGGTGATGCTGTCCACACAGCACCCAGAGAAGACCCTGGAAAATGGGGCCAGAGACCAGGCGAGCAGTGGACATCTTCTCATTGGAACTACTGTTCTGAATATGTGTGTTCTGCTCCCTGGTTATCCCAGGAGGCCATCCTGGTGTTGTGGGCCGTGACTGTCCTGCTTTTGTTAGCTCTCTTTCTCCGCCTCAGATCAGAAGCATAACCAGTCACAAAGTAGTAGGGAATAGGTCTGTCGTCTGTCTTTGCCTCTGTTAGGACCCCTTTGCATTTGGGATGTGTTGAAACCTAAATTAGAAATAAGATTCTGACTTCCCAGCTGTGGTGCCAGGAGGGTGAAGATGCAGAGGGCGGGGAGCCCTCGGCCTGCTCTCATCCATGCCCTGTCTTCCCTGATGTGCTGTGCAGCGTTTATCTGTCTCGGGGTCCTTGCAGTGAGGGCCAGCTATCATGATGCCGCGGCCAGTGATGGGAGAGGCGTGTTGAGCTGACTTTGTATTGATCCAAAGGAAGGGACAGAAGGAAATGGTGAATTCCTGGAAGGGATTTGTCTAGGTTCCTAGGAGGAGGACACAGGCTGTGGGCAGAATGCTGTTGGGTGTGCCCCTGACGCGCCCAAGACGATTGTGGCTGGCTGACTGTGGGCTTGCCCTGCCCCGGGCCGCCCCACACTGGGTGCACAGAGCGCATGGCCCTCCGCTCTCAGACAGTGGCCCGTGGACCGTGAGGTGGGGCCTGGCGGGCCGCACCGCCTGCCTTCTTCCTCTGGCACATGCTGTGGCCCACGAGGCCCCCCGTACGTCTTTGGAAGCCAAGGAAATGTTTGTTATGGCAGGAGGAGGGTGTGGAGAGGCTCCTGCCGGAGAGAACTGGCCCTATGGAGGCCTTGCTGTCCCGGGGGCCGAGTGCGGGCCGCCTGCTCTCCATGGAGCTGGGTCCCCTGTCACATGCAGGCACGGCTTTTGGCGTGGAGCTCCTGGACAGTTTGCTAACAACAGTAGGGAGAGTACCCAGGAGAGTGAGAATGTTAGTGTCCTTGGCTGTTCCATTAGATAAGCAGCCTATCTGGCTTTTGCTTCGAAAGCCTGATTTTCTAAGTGCCAAATGCTTTGAATGTGCGAGTATAGGAAAGAGCCGAGGGTGTATCTTTTTCTGGAAGATCTTCCTGTGGCCACAATGAGCAGCAAAGATGTTTCCCTCTTAGTTCTCCTTCTGGTTTGTTTGTAGGAATGTTCCGAAGAATCACAGCCGCTGCCTCCAGACTCTTCACGGTAGACAGCGCCGACAGCAGTTTCTACGGCCTGGAGAGGCTGAACGCGCGGGTGCGCGCCATGGTGCCCACGCACCCGGCCCTGGTGCTGCTCTGGTGCCAGATCCTGCTGCTGGTCAGCCACACCGACTACCGCTGGTGGTCAGAGGTGCAGCAGACCCCCAGGTACGTCTGGCCTGTGGCCTGAAGGCCAGCCCGCCCTCGCACTGGGGCAGCCCAAGCTCTGGCCCGGATTCTTCAAGGCTTCGTGCAGACTGTGCCATGGCTCTGCCTTCCTCCCGTGGGCGCTGCACAGCAGGGGAGATGTGGTCGGGCTGAAGGCACTCAGTGTGCCGCAGCTTTCCAAATACAGTTTCTGTGACAATCTCTTTGACAGGACTTCTCTTGAGGGTCGTTCTTGTCATGCCATATCCCTCCGGTTAGGCTCTCGTCCTTAAATTGCTTTCAGAGCCAGACATGTTGCAACGTCTTAACTTCATTATAAGTTAAATGTGGTTCTGGTTATTCTTAGATAATGAAGTAATTACTGAGCAACATTTCAAAACTGCTTGGAAATACACTATTTTTCATCATTCACAAAGACTTGTGAAGTATCTGATTGGGGGTGACCCCTTTTTGCAAAAAGTTTTCAGGGTTCAGCCTTTATTTCTTGGCACTGTCCTGCTCAGACCTTAACACACATGTGGGAATAGAACCTTTGATGCCCATCCGCTGAACTGAGTCCTCAGTGCCAAGTTTCTGGAAGGCTCGCGAGCCCCCAGTGAGGAGAGAAGGCAAGGGCAGCAGGGTGGGGGTCAGTTCCTTTCTGCTCATTGTGGAAAGGCTGAGCTGTGTGAGGCCTGGGGGCCTAGTTGGGCCACTCCATTGCTTTCAGCTGGAAAACCCAGTGTTAGTAGGCATCTTTCAGTGTCTGTGCTATATGCTGTGGTATGTGCAAAGAAAAATAATATGTTTTCTGCTCTCTGCGTGCTTACGGTTTAGTTGGGAGAGACAGACCAGTGAGAACATTGGAAATGCTTCAAGAACATGACGTGCCGTAAGAGTCAGGAACAGAAATGAGTGTCTGCTTCAGTGCTTCTTTGCTGTACATATAAATCCCCCAGCGAGCTTATTAAAATCGGGTTCTGGTTTAGCAGATCACTAGTTGGACCTGGGACTCTGCCTTTCTGCTAGGGTCCCGGGTACTGCCAATGCTCAGGTCCATGGAACCCAGGAATCCAGGCCAGGTCCTGAGTCCTTAGGGACTGTGCCTCAGAGCCACTGGGGCCTTGTTCCAGGGACCAGGACTGCGACCCAGCTCACTGCTGGACCAGGCAGCTGGGTACCTTGGGAATTAGGATCCTGGGCTTTCGTGTTCTCACAGTCTCCCCAGGAAACTCCCCTGGGCACCCAAGGTTGAGTTGTGTGGGGAGGACTTGGTGGGCTGGGGCTTGAGTTAGCTGCTGACGCTAGCAGGTGTGTGCAGGTAGACAGAAGGTGAGAAATTGTCTGTCACCACCGTGAGTGTGTGAGTCACTGAGTTTCCTTGCCCCTCCCACCTCCCCTCTACTTCTCCCACCTTCTCTTCCTCCTTCTCCTTGTCCTCCTTTTGTTGGCTGATGGGTGGTGAGGGCAGAGGGACCTAGAGTGGGGTCAAGAGGAAGTGGGAGGGTGGACACCAGTCTGATTAGGAAGGGCCTTCCACAGATCTGGGGTGTAAAACATCCAGAAAGAACACTGTTGGGATAATGGAGGGAATTTAAATGTGAGTTCTAGGAGACCTGTTGTTTTGTGGTGATGAGTTCTCAGGAACTCCTGCTGGAGTACTTTGGGTTGAAGTGTCTTCACCCACGTGAATACTCTCAGGTGGTGCAGGCCAGAAAGTGTGTGTATGTGTGAGTGCACGTGTGGCGTGTGCTTGTGTATGTGCAGAGTGCATGTGTGTGTGTGGAGTGTGTGCGTATGTGTGAGTGTGTATGTGTGAGGTGTGCACATATGTGTAGAGTGTGGGTGTGTGTGGAGCATGCGTATAGAGTCATATGTGTGAGTGCACATGCGTGGGGTGTGCATGTGTGCGTGAAGGTGGCAACATAGTGGTTGAATCTAGGTGGAGAGGGTGTGACATCATCGAATTCATCTTTCAGCTTTTCTGTTGGCTTCAAAGTTTTCCAAGTAAAAGTTGAGGAAGAGGGATCACAGAAGTGGTCACATTTTGGAGCAGACAGCTCTGGATAGTCCCCAGGAAGAGGTTTGCTCCAGAGGGGAGGACACGTGGGAGATGGGGCGTGAGGCCCTCACCGAAACTCGGTGCCTGAGAGCTTTCCCTGCGTGCCCTCGGAGCGGCTACAGAGGCTTCTCGGGGTCCCTGTTTGCATTTCACTGCTTGCGAGTAAAGGTGGTCACGTTTTCGTGTGCTTATTGACTGTTTGTGGATCTTGTCGTAAAGCATGTGTTCAGATACTCGCCGGTTGTTTGAAATTAGGCTGTTTGCTATCTTGTTGTTGAGTTGTAAGTTCTTTATATATTCTGGATCTAAGTAAATGTTTTCTCTCAATTTGTGGTTTGCCATTTTAATTTTTTAATGGTTTCTTTTCAAGAGCAGAATTTTTAAGTTTTTATTAAAACAAATGCATCAGTTTTTCTTTTTCATTCTTTTTCTGTTCAATCCAAGAAATGTTTGCCTACCCCAGGGTCACGATTTTCTTCTATGATTTCTTCCGGAAATTGTGTAGCTTTGCTGTTTTCCATTCTGAATTAATTTTTGTGGGTGACAAAGCATGAGGGTGAAGAGTCCTCTCCCCACCTCGTCCCCCGAAGGGTGGTCTTTCACTCTTTTTTGCGAAAAGACCGCACTTTCTCTCGTGAGTTCCCTGGGCACTTTCTCAGTGTGCGGTGCAGTTTAGACTCACGGACCTGCCTGTGGGCTCCACTCATACCCCTCAACTGGCGCCTCCCCCGCCGACACAGTGTCGTTGCCTCGGCTACCCTGCCAGGTCCCCTGCTCTCTTGACTTCCAAAATAGTTTTGGCTCCTGTAGGTTCTTTGCGTTTCCATGACACGTTTTAGAGTTGGCTTGGCAGTGTCCACAAGAGCCCGCAGGCCTCTTGCCGGAGCTTGTAGCTGAGGGAGCACTGGCGTCCAGTGTCCAGACGCTCAGTCTTCCAGCATGGTCTCTCTTTGGGTATTTCAGTCTCAAATTTGCCACAGCAGCATCTCGTAGTGTGTCATGTACAAGCATTTCTCATATTTAATGCATTTCATGTTTTGGAATGCTGTTTAAATGGTACCGTGGTGTGCTGCTGGCTTGTAGAAGTGCGGCTGGTATTGTCCTGACCTCCTGTCCTGAGAGCTGGCCTGGCTCACGCATCGGCCCCAGGATGCTTTCCGTGGGCTCTGGACGGTGCTCTGTGACCACATGAGTATCATCCCCAGGTCAGACTTCCCTTCTTCCTTTCCCACCCGTGTTCCTCTTTTTTGTCTTTTCTGTCTCAGAACACTGACCAGGCCCTCCCTACAGGGCTGGCCTCCGTTTTTCTGTATCTGGAGACTCAGTAGATAGATGTGGTCCCACACGACAGTGACCTCCCCAGCTCGGAGGCAGGCTCTTGGGCGAATGGAGAGGCCGTGCTCTGACCACTTCTTGTTTGGAGGGCTCTGTCTTCACTGATTTGTTTTCCAGTCTGCCTGGCCTTCTGGTGGCCTGTTATGGTCTTGCATGTGCCATGGCACTGGGGGTGTGGCGTGGCCCCCTGGAATGAACGGCGTTCATTCCCCGTCAGTGTCTGGCTGCATCTGTCCTGAGGTCTCCAGGGCTGCCCACTACAAGCTGGGACTCAGTTTGGATTGCCATGGGTTGACATTCAAATTGAATTGCAGGCTCTGCCCCCTTCCCCGCAGAGGCTCCCCTGTAGCCGTACCATCGTGAAATGGGGGCTGGCCGGAGGGCTGAGAAGAGGAGGCGTTTCTGTTGGTGGGTTTTTCATTGACCTATGACGTAAACGCTACACGGAAACACACTCTTTTGTACCAAATATTGTTAGGTGAACACCGCCATAGTCACAATATAGGATCTTTCTATAACTTCAGAATGTCCCCTTTGTCCTCTGTGGTCACCCTTGGCCCCCTGTCCCCCAGTTACTGGTCCGTGCTCCATCCCTGTGTTCAGCCTGTTGCAGAATGCCGTATGGATCGATTTCTGCAGTCTGTAGCTTTTTGAGTCTGGCTTTGTCACTTAGCGCAGGAGATATAAAGCTCATTTATGGCCTTGCACGGTTCAGTGGTGCATTCTTCGAACAAGTGAATAGTATTCACTCGGACCAGTGAATAGTATTCCATTGTACAGATAATAGTCGTGGCGCATCCACTCACCAGCTGAGGACAGGGAAATTGCAGTTGGAACATTTTTTTTAACCTACAGACTATTTTATACCAATTCTCTTGTAAATTTTGAGGTGTTGTAGGAAAAGTTGAGAAATTTCAGAATATTCTTGTCCTCATGTGACCTCTGTCCCTGCTAAGCCTCAGCAGAGATGCATAGGCTCTTTGTTGCTGAGGGAGGGGTATCATCCCTGGTTAGGCTCTGCAGTCAGGGGCTGTTCACAGGTGTGGCGACATGTGCGTCTGAGGGCTTGTGGCAGCATTGGGGAATCCCAAGGGTGTAATCCCATCGACTGAGAAGTGAAGTAACCTTCGCAAGTGGGGAGCGAGTTTTGCAGAAGTGCTCTCTGACAGTGGCGTGGCGGCACGTCCCCTGTGGGCCGGTGAGGGTGGCAGCATCTCGCCATTCGTCCTGTGGTCAAGTCCAGTCGCATGAGGGCTCTGTCCTGGCAGATGGGTGTGGCGATCACACAGATCCGCGCTGGGAATCGTGGACGGTCAGGGGGAGCCCAGTGCCTGAGCAGCAGTGGAAAGTGCGGCTTCATGGCAGATTCTGCCTTAAGTCGAGCATTGGACTGTTCACGCATGAGATCTCCATGTTCTTGGGACACCCACACGTGCTTTGCCACGGTTCAGAAGTTGGTCGCTAAGAGTGTGCGGCAGCGCTGAAACCCCGTCTGCTCCAGCGCAGGAACTGAGCTTCTGGTCGTCTTCTGCTTTGAAGAGAAGCTTGTTTTCATCCCAGAAACATGGTCAGTGCATCTGTTGCTCCTTACAGGAGACGCAGTCTGTCCAGTACGAAGTCACTCAGCCCCCAGATGCCTGGAGAGGAGGAGGACCCCGGTGTGGCCTGCAAGCTTGGGATGTGCAATAGAGAGATAGTGCGAAGGGGAGCTCTCATTCTCTTCTGCGATTATGTCGTAAGTCAGGACACGGGTCCCGGCGGGCAGGGGGCCGGAGAGCCCCAGTGTGGGGGACTCTCCTGCAGACCGACCTCCCGCTGTCGCCTCGGGGCCACAGCAGGTGTCCCGTTCTTCTCCGGCCAGTCACGGATGTGGAGGTTTGTCTATGGAAGGTTTCACTCCGCTGTCACCGCCTCGGCAAGAGTGACTTGGAGTGGGGTTCTGCGTTAAACGTCCCATCTGTGCAGAGGAGGTTGGTGCCCATTGTTGCATTTTAAAATGAATTCTTGTTAGAATCATCCATTTTTTTAAAAATAACTTTTGTAGAGCTTTTGACCATAAAACTAGCAACACGTTTTAACATAGAAAATTGATAAAAACCAATAAACAAGAAAAAACAGCCTCCTTGTAACTGCACTACTCAAAAAACCTGTTGTGGCATTTTGGCTGGGATTTGGTGCTTTTTCTCCACTGGTTACAGCATGTGTGTTTCTTTGACACAAACACGGCGCCATGTTCATACTGTTTTCACACAGCAAAGCATGTGACGTTCTCAATTGGAAAGGAAGGGCACTCCTTCCAGCAAGTGGTGGTTGTCATACAGATTTTTTTTTATTGTTACTCATTTTTTGATTAACATTCTTTATGTTGAATTAGTTTTTCTATCTTGTTTTACTTCTGAGAAATAATTTAGTATAATTGTATAATGTCTTTCACAGAAATGTAAAGAAAATACTAGTTTTATAAACTAATACTATCAAATTATACCACATGGAAAATATTAATCATTAACCAGATGTCAAAGAATTGGTCTCATTTTATAATTTCTGCCTAGGACGATTATGAATTAAGATGAAAAGGCAACATATATACTCAAAGATGGATATTTATTTCCTTATAATCTTAAATTTCTCCCCTTAATGTCCATTTGATTCATGGAATCTATTCATATTTTGGATTCAGGAATTCTGTCAAAACTGTGGCAGTTACTGGGAACCCATTTTCCCCACTGGCCTGTCACAGAGCCGGAGAAGGAGAACTGGGGAGCACTCTCTGTTGGCCAGACAAAGCCTGGACAGACCAGGCTGTGGCACCTGCTCTCACATCACGGCATGGGTTGTCACTTGGGGGCAGGGCAGCACTGCCCCTATCGGTCCTCTGCCATGGGGTCGCCGGTCCTTGGCAGGTGCCCGTGTGGCAGGTGGGGTCCAACCACCAACCGATTCAGCCCCAGTGGAGGGTAGAAGGTACCAGAGGCTGTGAGGTCAGTTCCGACCCTGATGATCATTGGTGGTCAGACACTAGATAGCTTCAGTGAGGATTATACTTTGGAATTTGTTTTCCCCTTCCCGCCTCTTCTGGCCTTTTCTGGGGCATCCACGTCTGTTCTGTCCTTGTCTACTTGAGAACGAGTCTTGTCATTCCTTCTCTGCAGTGTCAGAACCTGCACGATTCAGAGCACCTAACGTGGCTCATCGTGAATCATATCCAGGACCTCATCAGTCTGTCCCATGAGCCTCCCGTGCAGGATTTCATTAGCGCTGTTCACCGGAACTCCGCCGCCAGTGGCCTCTTCATCCAAGCAATTCAGTCCCGCTGTGAAAATCTTTCCACCGTAAGTCTCCCTTGTACTGGCAGAACCAGTCAGGGGCTTTTTCCCCACCATAGAAATGTACTACTGGAATTTTTAAACTGCTGATTCCTGTTGGCCCATCGTGTGCTCTCTCTGCTTTCCTGCACCCCCCCGCCAGCCGACCACCCTGAAGAAGACACTTCAGTGCTTGGAAGGGATACACCTCAGCCAGTCAGGTGCTGTGCTGACGCTGTACGTGGACAAGCTGTTGTGCACTCCGTTCCGTGTGCTGGCTCGCATGGTCGACACGCTGGCTTGTCGCCGGGTGGAAATGCTTCTGGCCGCAAATTTACAGGTACCAGAAAAACACTGACGCTGATTTTTACTGAGAACTTTGCAGGGCTGGCAGAGCCCTTGCCTGGTTTTCTCCTCCCTGGGCATGTTCTTCACGCACCCCTGGGAGAAGCTCGTCTGAGGTGCACGAGTCAGTCATTCCTTGTGTGCCCGACAGGAGTACTTCTCGTACTTTCCGCCCATGTGCCTCTGCTACAACAAACTGTACACTGTGGTCTTTCCCTCTGAAGTGAACGCAAGGTTATTCTGACTCCTTCCATGGCACACACTTGGCTGATGTGTTGTTGTCTCCTTCAGAGCAGTGCGGCCCAGCTGCCCGCAGAGGAGCTGAGCAGGATCCAGGAGTACCTTCAGAGCAGCGGGCTGGCGCAGAGGTAATGCTCCCTCCAGGTGTCCCTTCCTTCTCTATAGAAACACTTAGATTTGTAAGGGAATGAACTCAGGATGGGAGACCGATGTGCTTTCTAGACCAGTTCGCTGCAGAAAGGCCCTAATAGAAAACCTTCCTAAATTCAACAAAGTGGGCTCTCACTTTATGAAAATGGGAGTTGAACGGGCAGCACCACCTATCACCTGTGGTGACAGGGACATGCCGGCATCCTGTTGGCTGGCTGAGGCCCGTGTGTGTCCAGGTTGCCCGTGTCTACCACCTGTGATACGGGAGAATGGGAGTGACTGGTTTGATTGTAGCCAAGTCAGTGCACGTAACTAGCTGCCACATGAAGGCAGGTGAGTCTAAAAGACGTTACCTGGCTCCTGGCATGCAAAAATGACATCTGCATCTCATTAAAATGTGATCTCGCTCTAATGTTTGTCACTTAATTCCGCTGCCTAGTCTTCTAGAAACCTTTATCAGAGATCGTGACATCTATATCTGTTTGCACAAGTAAATAAAATACATTTTACCTTTGAATTTCACCTTTTTCCCCTCCACATGGGGGAAGGTGTGTGTGCTCTCACAGGAGGGCACGCAGGAGAGCAAGAACAGAGCAGAATTGCCTCACGGGAGCTCGTTGCCAGCGCCCTTGTTCGGGCGGGCACCCAGCCTGCCCAGCAGCACACAGTTTTCATGACTTTCCAGTTTGCTGGGCCCAGTCGTGTTGTGATTTGCATCATGAAGTTGTTGCTTTCATAGCAGATGGTAGAAGGTCGGACTCTTATTTTTTGACTCCAGACTTAGTATTCCGCACAGATGAAGAAGACTATAAATATCTTTTGCCAGATGCCGTGCTTCCTCTATGAAGTGAACACAGATTGGTATACATTGTATCACGTTGGGAGAATCAATGGGAGATTTTGTTTGCTTGGATCTTAGAATAGATGATCTCTTCTGCATTTGTAAAGAATGCTTTTATTAGCTGTTAAACCATGTATTGCCTGCTACAGTGTTTGAGTCTAAATGAAATGTCTGCAGAACATTTGTGGGGCATGAACTGTGGTTATTAAAAATAATCTAGAGCCTGAATTTGCATCATGCCATGTCTGAGTGTTGTTGAGACAGCTCTGAAGAGAAAGTGTCAAACATGTTGCATCTCGCTTTAAGAAGCCACTGTCACCTCATAACCTGGGAGACTGTGCTCTAACCCCATGTGTGATCGGATTCCAGACACCAGAGGCTCTACTCCCTGCTGGACAGGCTTCGTCTCGCCACTGCACCTGGCTCACGCGGCCCTTCTCCTCCGGTCACGTCCCACCCGCTGGACGGGGATGGGCCCCTGGCACTGGAGACCGTGGTTCCAGACAAAGTACGTGTCCAGCCCGTGTGCATGTGGCATGAGGGGCCCACTCTGCACACCAGCCATTCCTATGCGTCTTCTACATCTTTGGCAAATCCGGAGCATGTGGCGGGGCAGCGCAGGCAGCAGGACATCTGGCACCCGGTGTGGTCCCTGGGGGCTCCCAGCCTGCCATTCTTTGCCAGCAGTGGAGAGGGTCCCATCACTTATAGGACGCCTGAGGCCCAGCCTAGGTCATGAACAGGAACTGTGGGGTGAAAAAGGAAAGGCTGGCTTGGCATCTTGGCATCAGGGAGATGGGAGAGTCAGGAAAGCAGTGGCCGTAGCCTGCATAGGGTTGTGCTCACCCACTTGGCCTGTCTGCCTCTTCTTAAACCTGCTGACCTCCTGTTTGGTGACTGCGCCTTCCCATGGACCCTGGTACGTGGTCACGACCCTTGCTACTCATCTCAGAGCTGGGGACTGTTTGGGGCCTTGGCTGATCCTTGATACCCTGCTTTCTGGAGGGAGGTCATTGTAGACCTGAGCTTGGAGTTTGGAAATCCATAGTCTGGGCACAGAACGGTAGTGCTAGGGTGAATGCTGCACTGTCCTTGGGGAGAGAGGAGCACTGCAAACACCCCAGTAGAAGACGTTGGGAGCAGCACCAGGCAAAGGGTGGACAGAGGACGAGGGCACAGAGTGGAGGGCCTGCTGCCCTAGTACTTGAACTGAGTTAGGAGGATACGTGGGTGTTCACCAGGGGAGGGGAGAAGCAGAGGCTGTCCAGGTGGGAACAGCAAGTCCCAAGATATAGCCTTTGTAGCGGTTCCTATGGAAAAGGCCAGTGGTTTGGTGAGTGGCCGCATCGCCACCTAGAATCCAGCTGGAATCCAGTTTCACGGAAGCCACATTCTTAGTTCCCAGGAGGCCACTGGTCCTTTGGTCTAGGGCCATAGGATGTGAGGGGCAGTGGGTAAAGAAACAGCACACATCAGTAGAGTTGAAGCCCCTTAAAAGCCACGCCAAATTTCACTGGGTTATCCACCTTTTTCTTCTTCTCAGGACTGGTACCTGCGTCTAGTCAAATCCCAGTGCTGGACTAGGTCAGATTCTGCGCTGCTGGAAGGGGCAGAATTGGTGAATCGGCTTCCTCCCAGTGACATGAGCACATTCATGATGAACTCGGTATGGCGGAGAACAGCAGGGTGCTGGCAGGGTGCCTGATTTGTTTTATCCTCCTGTGACTAGCTTAGGACATGGGCCACTCACTTTTCTGCCTTAATGGCAGAGACTGATACAGGCTGGAGCCTGGGAGACTCCAGTCTAGATGGGACAGGACGCAGGGTAAGTGTAATCCAGGTGGGATGATGTTATTTCAGCTGCATTAGAGTCCAAAAGGAGGTAAATTGTGTCTAATTCAGCTTCCCATGCATTTGAAGAAAAGAGGTTCTCTTAGATTGCAGTCTGTTCTCGCCGTATGTCCTCATCATCATGAGGACGGGTATGAAAATGGTGTCATGCTAGATGATTTAACTGACCCTCGTGGTATTCTGGAAGTTGATTTTAGTAAGACCCCTCCCATTGTTTTTTGTGGTGAGGTCCCCGTACCCCTACATCATCCAGTGAGGCCCACTCCCTGTTACCTATGGTGTATGTAACCATCCATGATGTGTAGTTAGGCTTACACCCTACAGATCATGAGGTCCCCATCCCCACCCTTGATGTCATGCAGGAACGCAGGCTGGGAGGCCTTGCAGAGCCTTGTGTCCCTGCCCTTAGCTCCTGGGCAGGTCCTGTGGGGACTGGAGACCCCGGTTGCAACCAGCCGCAGCCTTGGCAGCTTTTGTCCCAGACCTCCAAGGACGAGCAGCTGGCTAAACCCTCAGGTGTTTAGTGCAGCCTTGATGGACCACGTGGGAATGGGGAGCAGCAGGGCCCTGGGGGGCGGGCAGCAAAGGAGGGACCGGGCGTGGGTAAAGGGACTTGGGGCAGAGGCACACAGCCGTATGTTCCCAAGTACTGATTCTTTATCACTTTGACAGCAGGAGCTGTGTTGAAAAAACTGCATTGGCTCAAACTCAGCTTGCTAAAATCAATTTAAGCTCCATTTAGTGAAAGCTGATTTGCTGAATGATAAATTTGCTTAACGATCCAGTTACTGAATTTCTCAAATTCAGTAATTGGACTTTTTAATAGCTTAAAAGTTCTGGCTGTAGCAGAAAGGTTCAGTTTTGGTTACTGATGATGTCATAGGCTTTTCTGAATGTTACCTAAATTGAGATGAATATTCTACCTGAAAATTGGCCCAAAAAATCCTTCATTAATTTTTAAAAGTTGGCAAAACCCAGTACAACTGGATCCACTGTTTCTCACCAACAGTTGTGGCCATTTTGGTTTATTTTGGCTGCCTTTGGACATAACTTATCTTTCTCAAACTCGGGGAGTGTTTGGTGTTTCACCGGATTTCTTGGGTGGCATGTCAGCTTCATTTTGTATTTTCATCACTTATAAATCACATATGTTCAGTTTCTTATTTCAAACAAATCTGAAGGCATAGAAAAATTTAAAATCTTTCTTTAATACCAAAGTACCCCAAAGAGACCAGAAATATGCTTCACAGAGCATATGGTATTTATTCTGGGAAGTAGAATATTCTTCAAAATACATTGCTATGGTTTACTCGTCTGTGCTTTCTCCGAAATGTTTGCATTATCCTTTCTTCTGTTGTCTTTTTCTTGCCTGGTTGAAAGTGTGTAATTGTTGAACTTTTAACATCCTAATTCAGGAATTCAACTTAAGCCTGCTGGCCCCATGCCTGGGCCTGGGCATGCGCGAAGTCTCTGGGGGCCAGAGGAGCCCCCTTTTTGAAGCAGCTCGCCTAGTGACCCTGGACCGTTTGACCAGCCTGGTTGAGCAGCTTCCTGCTGCCCATCATGTCTTCCAGCCGTTCCTGCCTGTGGAGCCCATTGCCTACTGGAACAAGTTGAATGATCTATTTGGTAGTTAAAATTAAAACTTCTTTTATTTTTAAAAAAATGACCTAGAACAGTATTGTACTTTGCACTGAGTAAAGGTACAATAAATTCTGTTGATAAACTGAAAGCATGTACAGAGATGACCGAGAGACAGGGCTGGGGACCCTTGGTCCAGTTGTCTTTTGGTGTGTTTGCCCCTTTGCCGTTCCTCTGCCTCCCCCTGGAGGAACACTAGCATAGGCCTCAGAGGACAACGTGTCCCGAGTCACACGCACAATCTCGTAGATTCTCCGAGAATGGACTGACTGCCTTTCCCGGGTCATGAGCTCCTGCTGGAATTGTGTTCACCCGCAGTCTTGTGTTTCAGGGGATGCCATGTTGTATCGGTCCTTGACCACTCTGGCCCGGGCCCTGGCCCAGTACCTGCTGGTGTTCCCCAAACTGCCCAGCCATTTGCACCTCCCCCCTGAGAAGGAGAGGGACACTGTGAAGTTTGTGGTCATGACCCTCGAGGTAAGTCTGTGCTTCTGTGCCGAGAGACTGTCACTGGAGAAGTAGGAAACCCAGGAGCTGTGCAGTCGGGCACCTTCTCTCCTCACTGGGGGGGTAACTGCGAGGGGTCAAGCACTGCATCCGTCCCCTACTTTCCTGAGCCCATTCACCCCTCTGGCTGTGGGGCTCCTCACAGGTGCCTTGTGATGTTGGCCACACAGCACTTCCTGTGCCTACTTTCCAGCTGGCCTGGGACCTGGGCTCCCACCCATGCCTTCTCCCCAAGGCGTGTCTGGGCGAGGGCACGGGTCTTAGAGGAGGGTCTGGTGGGGAGAAGCCAGGATGACTGGAGAGGTGAACAGAAACCTTCCGGGGTTTCCCAAACAGTGGGCAGAGTCCTGTGATTATGTGTGGTTCTCTTTCCTTGATTCTAAGATGCCTTTGATTTCCGGATAGACATCCATTAAAATATGTTTTCTCTAAGGAAAAGGAAACACTGCGAATGTAGTTTGGATCCTGATTTTAGATAATTAAAGAAATTAGTCTGGGAAAATTATTATGTTTTAAATAGAGTAAAAACCTGGATGTTTCAGGCATGGGAAATTAAGCACTCTGTGTTAGCACTTATGATCACCCCCCAAATGTGTACATACTGTGGGTGCATCGCCTTTCTATACAACTTGTGGCAAACAGTCTAGCCTGCATCCTTGCAGCCAGAGGGCCTGAGCTGTTCATCAGCCTGAGCAGGACATGGCTGACTCAGCCTTAGCTCTACCTGTCACTTCCCAGCGGACAGAGAGGTAGGTGTGAGAAGGGCGCGCAACCAACAGGCCCTGGTCTGGACCCGGGCCAAGTTAGATGGCCGCTGACACTGGTCCTGGAGGTTTTGGTGTGGTGCTCAGGCCAGCCGGCAAGTGGATAGTTCTGGTACAGCATGGTCACTGCCAGCAGCAGTCCCATGCCTTCCGTGTGCAGGGCGAGATGGGCTCTGTTGTCCCATTTCACAGACGAGGAAAGCAGGGCTTAGGTTTGGTGGGTTGTCCGGGTTTCACCCACTAAGATGTAGCCCATGGGCATTTGAACCCAAGCCTGGCTGTCTCCAGGCCCCATGCTCTCTGATTCAGGCTCTGACTCTGACCAAGGCAGGGCCTGCCTGCACTCTGGGAGCCCTGAGAAGCTTGGCCTGGAGGCCATGTGGCCAGGGAAGGACTTCTAGAGGAGTCCATGAAGCTGCAGGAAGGAGGAGCAGTGAGATCAGGGTGGCCATCCTGGCAGAGAAGCAAGCCCCGGCACCCTTGGCAGCGGGGGTCAGGCTTGAATGTAAGGGAGTTGGTAACAGGGTCCCGTCCCTCTGGGAGTGCAGTCAGTCCCGCCAGCCTCTCGTGTTAGGGCCAGTTCCCGGAGATCTGGGGGTGGTTTGCTTCCCCGACAGCCTGAAGACAGGAAGGAAATGGGCCTGAGCCTTTGGTAACGCCAACCCTCCCCTTTAGGCCCTGGCGTGGCATTTGATCCATGAGCAGATCCCGCTGAGTCTGGACCTTCAGGCGGGCCTGGACTGCTGCTGCCTGGCCCTGCAGCTCCCCAGCCTCTGGAGCACACTCTCCTCCCCGGAGATGGTGACCCATGCCTGCTCTCTCATTCACTGTGTCCGCTTCGTTCTGGAAGCTGGTGAGTCCATGGCCACAGCACGTTTTTCTCCTCTGTCACTGGCACCAGCACTCAGCTTTGCAGATTGGAGCACATGCCTTTATTTCATGCCACCTGTTTACTGGGGGCCGAACCAGGAACCGGGGGTGACTTGGTGGATAAAACATGGGCCTCGTGTACATCTCCAAGGGCTTGGATTCTGCACTGGAATTGGATTTAAATTTGCTTTTGTAGTCATTTTGCTTAGATTTTGGAGTTCCAGCTTTCATAAAAAATACTCCTAATTTTATGTCCCTTTGATCCCTGGTCCTACTTGACTGTTTCATGCTTTTAGTCCCACATGACCATAAGATTTAATAAGATTACATTAGGAAGATTGTTTTCTGTTATAGTCAAAATGCTTGTTTCTATAATGCATTGTAATAGTAATATATTATAAAATAAAATGACTTATTCTTTTCAAGGGACAGTGTCCTTAACAAGGGTCATTAGCCAGAATTTCCCCAAAATTGGACATTATAGTTTACATGTTAGAGGGTGTTTTGAAGTTTCATTGTTTAAATTGTTTTCATCTGTGCATTTGTAGTCAGCTTGAAAACGAAGATCTAGGGAGTAATTTTTCAAAGCCGGACTTCTTGGGGATTGCAGTGATGCTTTTAGCAGTAATGAGTCACGAGCTGTCTGATAAAGACCTCCAGGGCAGGAGGTGACAAGCAGCAGGCAGTGGAGAGCCGTGGAAATCTCAATGTAGAAGTCAAGTCCTGTGGCTTTCAGACTAGCCCAGACACTGATGCCCATGTCTGATACTATCTAAAACTGACTATAGGAAATCTGTACCTCATTTGACTTAGTCTGTCATCTTGAAATCTTTGCATGAATGTGAAAATTTGAATAATAAGGAATAGTAAAAGTGTTTGGAAATTGTGTGTTCTGTTGTGATTTTTAGTTGTGGTGCAGCCTGGGGACCAGCTTCTTAGTCCAGAAAGAAGGATGAGCACCCCGAAGGCTTCCAGAGAGAACGAAATAGATTTAGACACACAAAGTAAGTCTCAAGATTCATTCCATCCATCCTTCCTTCCTTCCTTCCTCCCTTTTTTTTTTTTTTTTAAAGATTTTATTTATTTATTTGAGAGAGCGAGGGAGAGAGCACAACAGGCAGGGGCAAGAAGAGTGGACTAGGGAGAAGCAGGCTCCCCTCTGAGCAGGGAGCCTGATGCAGGGCTAGATCCCAGGACCCTGAGATCATGACCTGAACTGAAGGCAGATGCTTAACTGAGCCACTCAGGTGTCCCAAGACCCATTCTTTCTTACCTGGCTTTTCTGAGGGCTTGAAATTATTCATAAAAGAGACTTTTAAAAGGGTCAGTGTGGACACTTGAAAGCTTACTTAATTTAGCTACGTTTTGTTGCTTACCTCCAGAGTTGAGGGCAATTTGAGTACGTCACCTCCCGTGTGCTCCCCACCCCCTGGACACAGCTGTTCTCCACCCTTGGGCTCTAGGCCTCACCCCCAGACTCGGCTCCCTGAGCTCCCGGGGGGCACAGGCTGCGCTCCTGCCCTGTGTGCTCGCTGTCGTAAGTGCTTGCCAATGAATGTTTGTCGAGTGATGAATGAGTGCATGGAAATACTGAGGGACTTGAAGTTCGTGTACCTGCCCACACAAATGTTAGGTGACCTGAGTGCCTATTTCAGCCTCTGTTTTGGTGGATTTTTAAATGAAAGTTACTGCTCTTCCTGCAGAATAAACATCCACATCCCACCCACTTAAACCCCTTCCAGCTCCCCGGGGCTTCCAGACTTAGACGTGTGCCATGGCCGTGCATGTTCTTTCCTGATTCAGGTCTTTCGCTGGCAGTGTGGCAAGGCAGGGCGGGAAGAGAGCTCTTGGCCAAGTGACTGCTTGTTCCTGGGGGCCTCCCGGCATCTTCACCGGGGGTGCGGCTGGAGTGCCAGCCTGCGGCCTGTCCAGAGACGAGAAGCACGTGCCCCCGGCAGTTCTTGGCTGCCTCTTTTATGGAACGCTCTTCCTTGGAATCATGGAGTCTTCGCCATGCTCTGGTGGCTTAGGAAACGTGCCTTTTTTCAGAACAAGTACATACATGCTTTGTCCTTTCACCGGCACATGTGCCAGCTGGGGATGGACAGCGTCTTCCTGTCATTCGTAGTCAGCATGGTGATTTTTCTTCTGGTCGCCTGCTGAGGGTTCTGTGATCAGATCACTGTCCAGGAGCAGTGTGTTTCACGACCCAGCCAAGCTCCTCTGCAGGTGTTTTCCTCGAAGCTCTCTGGTTCCGCCAGCCCCCAGTTTGTGATTTCATGACTTCTTGTTGAGACGGGAGGGCTGTGCAGACACTCACCTTCCTGCTGGGCCACGTTCTAGCCGAATGGCCTTGGCAAGTTATTATCCGGTGCTTCTGCCGTAGAGATATGGATGGCACTGACCCCGGGTTGGTGTGAGGATCACAGACATGAGACCCCCGAGAACACGTGCCAATCTTGTTACGCTCAGCAGACTAATTTTAGTCATAATGTGAATTTCCATTCCTCTGAAAAGAGTTCAGGCATTTCAAGGGGTCGAGTCGGAGCAGACAGGCCCCAGACAGGAATGTGTCTAGTTATGCCAATCCTGTGTATTCCCTGTGGCCCAGTGAAGACCGTCTGATTTCTTCCCGGCCCTAGGAGGGAGCTTGCTGTTTTTATCACCTGGACAGGATGATAGCTTTTACAGAGTGCCCCTTTGGGGTACCTGTCTGGCTCAGTCAGTAGAGCATGTGACTCTCGATCTTGTTATCAGAAGCTTGAGCCCCAGGCACAGAGTTTACTTAAAAAAAGTATTATCGAAGGCAGCTTCGTTGGGACTTAACTCCATAAGCCCATTAAGAGCCTCCTCTCCATATGATGATGTTGCTTATCCTGTCGAATCCCTGAACCATGGGTTATACTCGTGCACGACCCAGAACATTTTGTCAACTCAGCCAGTTATGTTCTGGCTCATACTTGTGTCAGACTCCGCGTGACTGCAAAGCGGTCCCTGCCCTTGGCATGCTGTGGCTCTTGTCTAAGGCTGTGGGCTGTTCCTCAGTGTTCTGTCTCAGGACTTCTAGGGGAGACTTGGCACCCTGTCAGAATCCCACCAGCAACTCGGGAGAGCCCCTGATCTCAGGAAACATGGAGCCAGAGATGGGCAACCGAGTTTTCTGCACACTGGCAGAGAGAGCAGCGCAGGGTCCCAGGGGAACTGGGGAAGGTCGGAGCACGATGGCTCCTGGGTGTTGGCCAGTGGGTGCTGCCACACGGTGCAGGGCGGGCAGGGGGCTGGGATGGGGTATGGGAGATGGGCTCAAGACCGCAGTTCTGGCCAGCACAGAGAGGATGGCCAGTTTCGGTATCCTGGGCGGAGATAAAACTTGCAGGCCCTTGGTACCGCCTGGGAGTCTAGGGGGCTCTGCGGCTGCGGCTGAGCAGCTGGCTGTAGGCCTGGGCCTTTGCCTCGGCAGGGGTGGGAAGAGCAGGAGCAGAAGTGGCGGCTTCGCTGTGTGTCTCAACAGAACAGGCCTCGGAACCCCGGTGTTTGTTTTTAGACCCGGCATACATCACCACAGCCTGTGCGATGGTGGCAGAGATGGTGGAGTCTTTGCCATCGGTGTTAGCCTTGGGGCACAAAAGGAACAGCAACACCCCCGCGTTTCTCACATCGGTGCTCAGGAACATCATCATCAGCTTGGCTCGCTTACCCCTCGTCAACAGCTACACGCGCGTGCCCCCCTTGGTGAGTCTGCTCATTGCTTTGCACAGAAACCGGAATAACAGAGATGTGTGGGCTGGCCCTGGGCTGGGGGGCTCCCGGCAGGGAGAGCAGGAGCTCACCACTTAGGTTCCTCTCCCGGGTGGCCAGAGCCTTGCATGGTGCATGGGCCAGGCCTCCATCTGGCTTCCCTAGGCATAAGGTCCAGCGGTCATTGGTAGAAGTGCTGGGTTTTGCAGCACGGGGTGACACACTGCATGTCGGAGTGAGGGTTAATCTCCTGCTAGTTGGTCCTCGGGGTTAGACGCGATTAGAGGGTAAGGCTGCGCCCTTGGTTAACAATGGATGGAAATCGTGACCCTGGGATATTTGCCTCTGGGCTCAGGCACCGTCTGATACCATTTGGCCATCTGGGCACAACCACTTTTTAAACTCCTGATTCCCGATTGTTCTTGGAATCAGTTTCAAGTCGGCATGCATCCACATTCTGTCTCAGGTAGCAGGAAGGGCTTAGTGTGAGTGGGTTGGGGGTCAGTGGTGGCCGGACAGCCTCTCCCCAGGGAAGCTGCAGAGACAAGGAGTAGGGGCACCGGGTGAACACGGCATGGCCTCAGGTCAAGGTGAGCAGGGACCAAGAGGAAAGGGGCTTGCATCTGCCTCGAAAGGACCTGTGCCTGCCTCTGGGCACAGCCTCTGTGCCGGTGTGTGAGAGGGAGACATGGGGCAGGCTGCCCCCCTGGAACAGGCCTCCTCAGACTGGCATGTAGCTGGTGCCCCCGCCCCCGGAGATCTGGCGCCGAGCAGCGGCTGTAGCCTAGTGTGCTGAGCTGGCACGTCTGCAGTCCCAAGCCTGCAGGAGAAACAGGGTCGCCCCCGTACACGCAGGGCGTCTCTGTAGGTCTGGAGCCAGCTTGCTCCTCTAGAAGGGTGTGGGGAGCCGCTGTGTGAAAGCCCTGTCCTAGAGGTCTCAGTGCCTGGACCAGACGCGACGGCACGTGGTCTGGGGCCTGGGCTGTAGGGGGTGCTCCTCCAGCCGGGGTCTTCACCGGTGGAGCAGCCTACGCCAGGGCCCCACCAGGAGGGCACCCTGTCAGGGTGTGCGGAGCAGGTCTGTGACGCTGTGAGAGACCTTGTGTCTTCCTGAGCCGACTGAGAGGCAGTGGCACTGTGGAGGTGGGCTGGCCGTGTCTCCGAGGCCCCCATGGGTGCGCCTGGGGCATCGGGAGCTGATGGGTCTGCTCCGCTGGCTGGAGGGATGGCTTCTAGGACCACCTCGGTTCTGCCTCGGGTCAGCCCCGTGTTGGTGGAGGTGACAAGCGTGGATGGCGCGGCTTTCTGTGCCCACCCGCCAGGGACTCTTTCTGCGCACAGCCAAACCTCACCTGATGCCCATCTTCATCTAACACACCAGCTGCTGTTTGGGGGCGGGGCTGCTCCTGGCTGCGTCCCGGGGTCTGCCAACATGGACTTTGGAGAACCAACTGGGGAACAGCCAGCTGGGGAGGTGCAGGATGGGTCGTGGCGGTCAGGAAAGTGGGAGGGTAGGAGATCTCGGGCAGCGCATGGAAGATGTTTTTTGGAAGGATGGTGTGCTTGCTTTCAGGAATATCTGTGTGAGCTGTCGGTAGGCACGTGGCCTCCAGAGAGAGACCGTAGGTAGAGAAAGGATGCTTCATGGTGTCCTCAAAGTGTGGCTGTCCTGTCTTGACTGGGATCACTCTGTTTCTTTTTTGTCTTCTCAGGTTTGGAAGCTCGGATGGTCGCCCAAGCCAGGAGGGGACTTTGGCACAGCCTTCCCTGAGATCCCAGTGGAGTTCCTCCAGGAGAAGGAAGTCTTTAAAGAGTTCATCTACCGCATCAATGCACTAGGTAGCCTGGGTTTTTCTTCCAGAATTGTTAGTCCTCAGAGTGCCTAGTTCTTCTCATTTGTTCCACAGGGGATATAGGGCCTGATACGATCATGTGTGAGTACATTCCGAGGTGAATACCAACTGTCACCGTGAAAAATGCTCCCCAGGTTGGTGTGGTGTTTGGGGGTGTGAGAGAGATGGGTGTTTAACACCACATCTTCACACAGCAGGCCTGTCTGAAGTCAGGACAGGCCCCTGGTGACAGATCACACACAGCCCAGCTCAGCTGCTCTTATTTCCTTGGGTGCAGGGTGAGCAGGTGGAGGGAGCAGGGGAAGGGGGCTTCATTGTGTGAGACAGCGCTTGCCCCGGGCGGTGGGGACAGGCATCTTAGGCTCTAGAACTCCCAGTGTCAGGCCTTTAGCATCATTAATAGATTCAGAAGCCAAATGAGACGAGACTGGCGCCGTCATCAGTAAAGGACAACCTCTGTGGTTTCCTGCAGCCCAGAGTGCCTTGCCTTTTTGTCCTCATTTCATGGCTGGAGGCCCGGTCCTGTGGGAGGGCTGTAGCTGGTAGGTTCCGAGTGGCTGTGTCCGGCTGTGGTGTTTCCTGGAGCATTTGGAGTGGGCACCCCACCTGCCCATGAGGTCTGCCCTTTGTCCTCGTGACCCCATGCTCTCAGGCTTCTGCAGAATTTGTGCTCCTCTCGATCCCAGAAGGTTCAGGTAGCCAGATCTGTCTTGCCTCTCCTTTTCCTTTGAGTGAAGCAGGCAGTTGGTTACCGTGTCTGAAGTGCAGTCTCAGCAGTGACCCAAGACTATCTCAGGCAGCTTCGTTTCTCTCCCGTCCTCGAGGTGGTTCCCAGGCAGTCTCCTGGCTGGCCCTTGCGTGCGGTCCCTCCCTTCCTTGCTCAGGCACCCTAGTGCTCGAATCCTTACTCAGACCTGCAGGAGGGACCCCGGGCAGCTCCACAGTCTCTTTCTCTTATCGCCTTCGCCCTTTGCCTTTGTCTTTGTCTGTTCCTCTCCTTTCCCCTAAATAAACTATGTAAACATCTGCCTGCTGCACCTAATCCCTCCGCATCCAGTTTAAAAGAAGATCCTCAAGTTTGTTGCTCTGGTTTTCCGGCCTTCAGTACCCCCTCCTGTCCCTCGTAGCCCGAGTGCAAGTGGCATGGCCACGGCCACCTCCCAGGCCATGCGTGGGAATAGGAAGCATGGCACTCAGCCCTCCCCTTGAGTGGCGCTGGTGGTGACGGTGCTTGAGGGTGACCTATAGGCACACCTCTGCCAGACACGAGTACCCGCACTGGGTCACACTCTTTTGATCTGTTCTTTAGACAGAATCAGAGAAACCATCGCCTTAAGTTCTTTATTTTCAGCAGCTTCTCTGAGAATTCACAGCACATGCATGGCTCCCCCTCCAAGCGTGCAGTCTAGGGGCTTGCTGTCTGCACATGGCTGTGCAGCTTGCAGCTTCAGACTGCGCTCTGTCTTTGGGGAGGACCTGGGAGCCTTCCAGTGAGCAGCGCAGGAACAGCTCAGACCAGCTTATATGTGGCCTGCTGCTGGGACGTCCCTTCCCTTCACTGTGTCTCCACAGCAGGGGAGGAGATGGTGCCCCTTGCTTGTCGTGTGGCCTCAGACGTGTGTTCTTCTGTTTCTTCGTGGGTGGAGTGGAGCTGGCAGTGTGGCTGCATCTCCGAACCGGCATGTGGCCCAAGGGGGCAGCTGCGTGTCGACCCCAGGGGCGGGGCCTATTCCAGCTACAGTCATGCAGCCCAGCTGCCACATCACATCGAGGCTGAGGAGTGGGTGACTCTGTCTCACATAACATTTGCATTCCTAGGCTGGACCAGCCGCACCCAGTTCGAGGAGACGTGGGCCACCCTCCTTGGTGTTCTGGTGACTCAGCCACTGGTGATGGAGCAGGAGGAGAGCCCACCAGAGGTAAGGCCACGTGCGGGCCCACACAGCCACTGGCTGGCACCTGGGCAGTTGAGGCAGCTGATGACCTATTTGTGGGGGACAGAAGAAGGGCAGAAGGCTCGTTGTTTTGGTCTTGAGTTAGGTTTACAAGGGTGGCCAGTCTAGCCTAGACTAATGTTGCAGAGCAGTAGCAAATCCCCTTGAAGCTGCAGTGGCCTTGATGGCCAGCGGCTACCACATTCCACATTCAGGGTCAGTAGGGTTACACCCTCTCTGGGAAGTATGTTTGAGTTCTGCCTATCAAGAGTTCACATACAGCATGTAGGTTGGATTAGAATGAAAAGGCACGTGGTAAAGGCCGTGGATACGGGTACCTCCCTGTGTTCCTTTGACTGGCGGGCCTTCTCAGAATGTTCAGGTGCGTCACATTCCTGTACTGTCAGTACAAGCCATGTTCTGATAAGGCAAAAGCCTGAGATACTGAAAGCCATTGGATAGAAGTGTGGCACAAACTCATAGAAATGTCAGTTCAAAGAGTAAACATATGTCAGAAATCATGAGTGTCTTTAAATTCATGTGTAGACCTAACAGGTTGTCATATGCAGAGTTCCTAAAATGAGGGAGGAAATTGAAGGGCAATTTCTTAAAAAGTAATTTGCATTTGGAGATTTGTGCCGGTAGGTGACCTTGCCTTGAAAGGCAGACATCAGCCATCAGATTTATTTCAAGTCACAGATGTGGGGAACTTAGGCAGACAAAACAGGATCCTTGGGACGCCTCGGTGGCTCAGTGGTTAAAGCCTCTGCCTTTGGCTCAGGTCATGATTCCAGGGTCCTGGAATCGAGCCCTGCATTGGGCTCTCTGATCAGCAGGGAGCCTGCTTCCCACTCTCTCTTTGCCTGCCGCTCTGCTTACTTGTTATCTCTGTCTGTCAAATAAATAAATAAAATCTTAAAAACAAAAAAAAAAACAAGAAAACAGGATCCTTGCTGGGAAGGTGTGTCCCTCTACAGCACTCGAGGCTCCCCATAAGACCCTGCGACCTGAGAACCACGGCCTTCGGGTTCTGTGTGCAGGTAGGGGCAGAAGTGGTTTCTGGTGTCTGGACGCTCGTGACTTGATGAAGTGTGGGCTCTCCTTCCAGGAAGACACAGAGAGGACCCAGATCAATGTCCTGGCTGTGCAGGCCATCACGTCGCTGGTGCTGAGTGCAATGACCGTGCCTGTGGCCGGCAACCCCGCTGTGAGCTGCTTGGAGCAGCAGCCCCGGAACAAGCCCCTGAAAGCCCTCGACACCAGGTGGGAACAGTGAGGCGCCTGTCCGCCCTGCCCAGAGTGACCAGCGCCTTCACCCCGGGCCCTTTGGTCTGTTTCCAGAATGACAAACAGCACACTTGTGCAGGTAGCATATAGCCTCACCATACGGAGTGCAAATCCAGAAGGGATTCGGTGATCTGTGACAGTTGAGATCGCTGAGTGTTTAGGGCAGACTTGCAGAGCAAGAACTAGACAAGGCCACGTGGACAGGAGTCCCCTCAGAGGGAGTGTCCTTTCTGATCACAGGGGCTTCTGTTTCCTGTAGGCAAAGCTGGAGGAAGCCCTGAGGTTTTTGCTTTTAAGATTTTGAAAGGAAGCAAGATATTCTGTAACCTTTGTTCTGAATTTTAGGTTTGGGAGGAAGCTGAGTATTATCCGAGGAATTGTAGAGCAGGAAATCCAAGCAATGGTTTCAAAGAGAGAGAACATCGCCACCCATCACTTATACCAGGCGTGGGACCCCGTCCCTTCTCTGTCTCCAGCTACAACAGGTACCTGTGGGAAGAGGGGCCATTTGTCCCTGGGCCAGAACTACAATGTGACCAAGATAATAACACCACCGGTCAGGCAGAAGACTGGAGGTATCTTTGGAGGCTGTGGTACTCACTGCACAGCTCTAATTTATGAGTACCTGTCTCACTCAGGGCTAGGCGAGCATAGTGGTCTTGAGGAGCTCGAGTCTGGAACTGAACTGGAATGCTGTCTCTCACAAGTCAGGCCATGGGGAGCAGAGCAGCTCTCAGCCTGAGACAGGCAATGCTTCTGGGAGGGTAGAAGTTGAACTAGTCGCTCCCGGGAAAAATCAGCAGAGTTCCTCAGTGACTCCTGTGACTCTCCAGCTTCAGAGCAGAGAGCACTATGGCGAGAGACCCTCGGGGCTGGGCATCTCTGGGGCTGAGCTCCCTGCCCCCAGCTGTCCTCCCCTTCCCCGCCCTACACCTGCCACTGGCCCGCACCTGTTCTGTCTGGGCCTGCAGGCTGTGTGCCTGCCGTGTAATGGGCACTGGAGTTTGTCACTCGGGCTTAAAAGAAGGAACTTTGGTGGGTTTTTTTTTTTTTTTTTAATACACGGGTTTTTTGTTGAACAGACAGTGTTTTTTTGATTACCTAGTCTATTTTAGGGCTTGTTAGGTCCTGTGATTGTAAGCATCCTGAGGGCTTTACCTAGAGAGCATTCTTTGTGGCTGTGCAGACACTAGACATTTACTGGAGCGCTGGACCATGCTCAGGAGCGTGTACTCGATGGCCCTGGGTCCCTTGAGCAGCTTATGCCCCTGGGAGAGAGATGTGGCCTCACTCACTATCACAGGAGCTGGGGCAAGTGGGTGCCTGGAGAGGTGCGAACACCCCAGGGGCATGGGGGCAGGAGTCTCTTGGGACGGGGCACATGGTCACTGGATCTGGTGGAGGGTTAGCCAGGGACCTCTGGCTGGGGGTTGTTTAGGGTGCAGAGTGTGTGGAAGACGGCGGTTGTAGAGAAGATGGGTTGAATGGGGGTATCTGGTGGGCGCAGCTGGACAGCCTGGACACAGGGCAGGGTCCCAGGAGGTGCTGCCCACGGACATTGTCGTCAGGGCCCCCAGAGTGCAGACCTGCTGGGCCACAGCCCCACCTGCAGCTACTGACCGACGTCTTGGCTGCTCACCCCCAGCGGGTTCCCGGGCAGTTGGCCGCTGCTGTGTTACAGAGGGACCCAACTCAGCATGGCCTCGCTGGCCTGCCCGAGAAGGCCCCAGAGGCCCTCGGGGCTCTGCAGATCTGTCCTCCTTGGCTCCCGGGGTGGGTGCTGCTGGACAGGCTCCACGCAGGATGGCCTTCACGGTGTTGTCGCCCCCCAGGTGCCCTCATCAGTCACGACAAGCTCCTGCTACAGATCAACCCCGAGCGGGAGCTGGGGAACATGAGCTACAAGCTTGGACAGGTCAGTGTGGGCGGCGGCTTCCCCTCCCTCGAGCAGCCAGGGCATGTCCCCTTGCTATCCTCACTTGCTCTTGTCTGCCCTGAATTTGGGCTATTGGATGCATCCAGAAAAATTACATGCATTTTTTAAATAAAAGGAGGGTTTTTCTTTTATTTGTTCTCATTTATGTTCTCTTCTCCGAGGATGATTTAAGGATCTTGTGTCCATAGTGATGTGAGTGTGTATAAGTGCAGTGAGGTGGTATGAGTCAGGCGTCAGACCGCCAGGCTCAGATGTGGTGAACACACAGTAGGGCCCTTGCTCTGGTGGGCCACGGTTTGGGCCCCAGGCATCCCTGCTGCCAGCTCAGAGGGAAGTGGGGTCACACAACCCAGTGCAGCAGATGGGGTGGCTCTGGGCACCAGGGCGACGGCTTCCTGGACGGGTCACTTTGAGCTGTGTGCTTTGCATCCTTGTGAGAAAGGCAGGTCAGTGACACACATGATAGTGCAGGCCAAGGAGCCAGAGGACATGTGTACGGGTGGAGAGGACACCCATGGGTGGCCCGCCGGCTGCCCTGTCCACGTCTGTGTTCTCTCACACCTTACTGGTTTACTTAAGAGAGCAGTTACACAGGACTGTTTCCTCTTTAGCTTTTGTTTCAGGGGACATTGGCCAGAGCAGGGGTCGGAAACACGATTGTCCCGAGAGCATCCCCAGTGGCCCCGGGCACAGACTCATGGCAGAGCCCCCAGGCCCACTCGGTCTTGCCTTCTCGGGCTCACACACACTCCTCCAGGAGCAGGGAGCCACAGCCAGGCTCTCCATGCTGTCCTTGCTGAGACGTTTCTGCCTGAGATAAATCCGGGTGATGGGGCTCAGTATCGGTTCTACAGAAGTAGGTTTCTGAGGCTCAGGCTTCGAGGGAGCTACCCGTGGCTCTCTGGGGGCACCTGACCTCCTGGATCCAGAAGCAGTAGCCCCACTGCCTCCCTTCTTGAGCTTCTGTGTTTATGCACAGCCACCAGGAGTGGAGCCCCAACCGCAGGCTGCCTGCCCCAAAGACTAGACGACCAGGTGGCTCCTGCGTCCCTCCGTGCCGAGCCATCACTGGCTGCCAGGGAGGGAAGGGAGCAGAAGGGCCGCCCTCCCTCGAGGCCCAAAGCTGGCTCTGAGGCTTCGTGGTTCCCAGTCCGTCTATGGGAGCCTTCAGGCAGCTGCCTCCAAACTGCCCGCGCCCATGCCAGGACCCCCACGGCTGATGGGATCTGAGGGGGAAATGGTGTTTGTGCTGAGTGGGAGTTGGGCTGGTGTATGGACGGGGCTGCATACCAGAGTACTTCCATGCCAACAGACGTGTGGGAGCACAGGGCCTGTGTGAACTGGGTGCATGAGGAGGTGCCCTGGTGGACGGGAGGACTCCTGTCCCAGCACTCTGCCACCATCTCCAGAAGCAAGAGGAGGCTGGGGGCCTGCAGCTCGGGATGGCCCCACGCCTGAGCACTGAGCCCACGGCCTTGTCTCCCGAAGGTGTCCATTCATTCCGTGTGGCTGGGGAACAGCATCACGCCCCTGAGAGAGGAGGAGTGGGAGGAAGAGGAAGAGGAGGAAGCTGATGTCCCTGCCCCGGCATCACCACCCACGTCACCGGTCAACTCCAGGTCTCCCATCTGCCCTTCATTTCTATAATTTGAGGTTTCTTCTGGGTTATTTGATTTGTTTGGGGTACTGTTTGACATGAGCGTCTCATCTGTGTGTGGGGCGGTTGCCCCTCTGGTTTCACTCTGCAGGAAGCACCGGGCGGGGGTCGATATCCACTCCTGCTCCCAGTTTCTGCTCGAGTTGTATAGTCGCTGGATCCTGCCGTCAGGTTCAGCCCGAAGGACGCCCATCATCCTGATCAGTGAAGTGGTTCGATCCGTAAGTCCGCCTTCCCTGCTCCCCCACAGGCACGGCGCTCCGGTGGTTGGCGTGCACGCACTCACACGTCCACAGCAGTACAGATGCTGCGCACAGTCGCATAGTCCGCGGTCTCTGGGAACCTGGGAGGGCGCTCTTAGTGGCTCGCAGGTGCAGGAGGGTGAAGTATTTCTCCAGCCCAGGGAGGGGCCACTTTGTATGTTTCTGATCTATGGCCAGTGAGAGTGCCGTGTGCATCATGACATGAGGAGGCTCTGAAGGCCCCCCTGCTTAGCCACGTCCACCTTAAGGGCCCATCTCGTAACCGTTTGCTTTATTAGATGGGAGCTGGACTCTCAGTCCTGCCTCCACACTCCCTTTGAGAAGCTCCTGTGCGGGCAGTTGTTCTCTCTGTGGACTCGGCCTCCTGCACAATCGAAGACCCCAAAGGGCATTTGTGCGAGGACTGGGTCTACGTTGTTCACCGAATTGGGAGTGGAGTTGTGTGGTTTACAAATAGTTCCTTGTGAGCCACCATCTTCGCCTCCATATCATCACGTGGCAGGAAGTGAGCGAGACTTTGGAGCCCACGACTTCAGTCCCTGCTTCCTGCCCATGGACCAGCCGGCTAGAGGCATCTGCACGGTCTCTGCCATGGAGGGCTCCAGCCCCGACATGCCTCCATCCGGTAATGGCAGGCGACGACTTTGAGCCTGGTTCTTGCCAGTACACAGCTTTTACGGTTCTTAAATCATTAGATACCTCATCAAGGGGAGATGCCCAAAACCTCATTTTTAATGTGTAGTGAAAGTTTACAACCTGATTTTTTTTAAAAATCAATAAATAGTAGGCACCTGTAATAAGGGTTTTTTTTTTAATTTATCCATTTAAAATAACAATGATTTTTATTTTAAAGTAACACTTCTTAATTAGTAAGAAGAGCCTTATTTTACATTTCTGCAAATCTCTTGACTGATTTTTTTAAAAGAGAGTTAGAGGGGCACCTGGGTGGCTCAGTGGGTTAAAGCCTCTGCCTTCGGCTCGGGTTGTAATCTCAGGGCCCTGGGATTGAGCCCCACATCAGGCTCTCTGCTCGGCGGGGAGCCTGCTTCCCCCTCTCTCTCTGCCTGCCTCTCTGCCTACTTGTGATCTTTGTCTGTCTGTCAAATAAATAAATAAAATCTTAAAAAAAAAAAAAAAAGAGAAAACCTCTGTTGAGCAGAGAGCCCGATGTGGGGCTCAATTCCAGGACCCTGGGATCATGACCTGAGCCGAAGGCAGAGGCTTTAACCCACTGAGCCACCCAGGCACCCCGAAAGTTGGATTCTTATGTCTGCTCTGACTTCAGTCTAATATCAAAGGATTTCTAGAAAAGTTCTCTCTATGGTCAGAAGAGAGTAGAAAGGCAGACAGGGTCTCTGTGTTACCACGGAAGCAGTTCCGAACTCCAGAGGCCTGGGAGGCACCCCAGTGTCTGCTGTGTCTGCCTTCGGCACTGCTGCTCCCAGGGGCTCACTGAGCCCCATGTGGCCTGTGCCTGGGCCTCTGAGGAGGGCAGCGCTTCTGCCTGCGCGCCAAGTGACACGGGAAGAAGTGAGCCTCCAAGAACTCAACGTTTTGGGGAGTTGGAATCATCCAAGCATCTATTTCTGAAATGGTGGCCCATTTCTCTGTCCAGGGCTTTGGAGAGCCTGTCCCCCAGTGCTATGGGGCAGGGGGGCTGGGGGTGTCTGGTGTTTTGCAGAAGAGCAGTTGGAGGGCTTCTCAGTGGCGCTGCGGCTGTGACAGATCCAGGCGTGGGCTCTCGCTGGACATTGTAGACACAGAAGCATTCTTCAGAGGCTACTCGGTGACCAGTCCTTCGCCTGGTCTGTTCACGCCTCTGTTGTAGGTTTCCATGGGGGCCACTTGTGTACCTGGCCAGGACTCCTTTGAGTACCCAGCATGTGCATTTTGGACGTTGTTGCTTACTTGCTATCTGAATGCCCTGTGCCCCCAGCTCCTGGTGGTGTCGGACTTGTTCACGGAGCGCACCCAGTTTGAGATGATGTACTCGGCGCTCACAGAGCTGCGGAGGGTGCATCCTGCCGAAGACGAGATTCTTACCCAGTACCTGGTGCCTGCCACCTGCAAGGCGGCTGCTGTCCTCGGGATGGTAAGCGAGGGCTGCTGTGGGGGCCACCTGGTGTCGGCCGCCTGGTGTCAGCCACGGGTGTAGCCTCGGCCTTGGACGACCTGGCACGGGCTGGAGGTCATCTGCTTCTCCGTGGGTCATGGTGAAGTGTGTTGTGTGGGCGAACCTCGGCTTGGGGCTCTAGTACCCCTTAGGTCCGTGATGTGATGACCCATCTCCCCCAGGAGCCAGGGGTGCAGGCGGTGGAAACGTGATGGCTCCTCCTCCAATAGCCCACGCCCCCCGCCCACAGAACCCTGTGCTTCCTCTCACTGGAGCTTCCCTCCTGGGGGCCGTGTTACCCTAGAAACCCTGCATTTCCTCCCCCATAGTCTGGGTGCTCTGGTCTCTTCTTGGCAGGAGGGCACACGATCTACTGGTGAGTCCTTTCTTACTCCGCAGCTAACTGACGAGAACTGGGCCGGTGGGGTGCACGCCGTTCTCTGTGCGCCCTCACATAGTGTCCGCTCACCAGATAGGCTGTGGGCACATGAACGTGCTTGTGCACAGGCCCTGCCTTTGTTAGCTGGTCAGGGACTAAAGCTCGGCCTCCAGACAGCGCCAAGCTGGCTTGTGCTCTCGGCTATGTAGCTGCCACCGTTGACCCTGGGGCCCAGCCTCCTGTTGACAGCAGGGACTCCTCCATCTACCCCACATGTGGGGGCTGCCTCCTCCACATCCCCATGAGGTTCTTTCTGTCCTGGTGCTGCGGCAGGTCTCCCCCACCCAGCCCGTTGTGGAGAAGGCCAAGACCAGGTCACACAGGACGTGGCAGAGGTGTGGGCCCACATCTGTGGCCTGCAGCCCTGCTTCTTGCCCCTTCCTGGCTGTGGCCCCTGTTGAATTTGTGCCTCTGACCCCAAGTGCCCGGGCAGGTACCCTGCATCCTGGGTGGCTGTCAGCCGTGGAGCCACCATCCAGGAGCAGGAACAATGAACCCATCAGCTTGCCCCCGTGAGCACATCACTTCAAAGTGTGTGCTCTCCGGGTGTCGAGAGACACGTGAAAGCTGGACTTGAAAGCGTCTTTTTTGTCTTTGTGGGGGATTTCAGCTGCTGGCTGCATTTTCATCCTAATTGTGTTTTTGTGCTCAGGCCCAGATCCCCCTAGACAAATGTCGTGTTGTCGATAAATTGAATAACTAAAAAGCATTTTTCAGAAGACCCTGAGGCAAACACTGCATGTTCACACTGTCCCCGTCCTGACGTGCTCGCAGATGTCCCCATGAAGGTGGGGGCTCTATAGCCAAATATTTCCACAGCGTTGGGGACCATGCCTCTCTCATGGCAGGTCCTGCTGGGGCTTGCAGAGGCGGGGGCTGGCCTCTGGTGGTGGGGGTTCTTGGGAAGGCAGCACCCCACCCTGGCGTATGCACATTGGCTCACAGGAACCCTTGGCGAGAGCCACCTTTCCCCCCAGGTGGGTCGCCCCACCCCCACGCTGCTTTCTGTGGCCACTTCTTCCCCAAGAAGGTGTGAGTCTGGAGGGAGGAGTGTGGCATGCTTGGTTTCTGCGGCGCCCCACTAGGTCTCGGGCACTGAAAGAACACAGGTAACATTTTGGTCCAGGTCGGTGTAGACTACTGTCCAGGGTCCCCAAGACCACCCTGGGTTTTTGCTGGGAAGATTCACATATACTCACAGCTGGAGGTTTATCCTGTGAACACAGACAAGGCAAAATCAGTGAAGGGAACAGGTACGGGGTGGGGGGCCTTGGAGGGACAAAGTCCAGAGGAAACAGACGCCAGCAGCCAGCATCCTCTCCCGGGGAGTCAGGTGGGACACACTCTGTTCCCAGCAGCGCTGTGTGACAACACGTGTGGAGTCCCTTCTCCTGGGGAAGCTCGTGAGAGACGCAGAGCAGGGCTGTCACCGGTGCTAGTCCTTTAGGCCCCTCTCCCTGGCTCAGCCCCGACCGCAAAGCTGTTGGCGCTGACTGCAACATGGGAAGGGGACAGGAGGAAGGGGTGTCGGCACCGACTGCAGAGTGGGTGCAGACAGGGTGGGGGGCATGTTTGAGGAGCTGAGAAGGCTCCCAATGGCCAGGACCCCAGGCGCCTGCCTAGGGCCAGCACTGTGCGGGTGTCTCCAGCAAAGTCCCCGCAGCATACTGTCTTCCTCTATAGCATGAGGTCAGCCCCTCCTCGGTCTCTCCCATTGTGGTGGGCTAACCTCTGCCCCTGTGCCCATGCCCTAGGACAAGGCTGTGGCAGAGCCGGTCAGCCGGCTGCTGGAGAGCACACTGAGGAGCAGCCACCTGCCCAGCAAGGTTGGGGCCCTGCACGGTGCGCTTTATGTGCTGGAGTGCGACCTCCTGGATGAGACGGCAAAGCAGCTCGTCCCGGTCATCAGCGACTATCTCCTCTCCAACCTCAAGGGGGTGGCCCAGTGAGTATGAGTGGCCTTGTGGGGTCTCCATGTGGGATAGGGTGGGGTAGATCACACATCAGGTGGTGGGGCCAAGGGTGGCACCCTTCCGTGGGGACGGGGCCCGAGGTCCCTGAGACACAGGTACAGCACACACCGTCAGCTTGGTCCTCACCTCGTGGTTTCAGCTGCGTGAACATTCACAGCCAGCAGCACGTGCTGGTCATGTGCGCCACCGCCTTCTACCTGATCGAGAACTATCCCCTGGACGTGGGCCCAGAGTTCTCAGCCTCAATCATACAGGTGAGCGGTCTGGGGCAGCCTGCTCTGGAACAGGAGTGGGCGTGCACACACGGTCACCTGTGGGGGGGCACGGTCAGATCATTTTGATTTGGGGAGTAGGCATGAGCCACAGAGGCCTGACCCAGAAGTGTTTCTTCTCGGTCAGATGTGTGGGGTGATGCTGTCCGGAAGTGAGGAATCCACCCCATCCATCATCTACCACTGTGTTCTGCGGGGCCTAGAGCGCCTCCTGCTCTCTGAACAACTCTGCCGGCTGGATGCGGAGTCCCTGGTCAAGCTGAGTGTGGACAGAGTGAATGTGCACAGCCCACACCGGGCCATGGCTGCCCTGGGCCTGATGCTTACCTGCATGTACACAGGTGAGCTGCGGGACCCCAGAGACTGGCCCAGGCCCACCTGGGCCCGGCAGGTTAGTGACCCCGAGCTCCAGGCCACACGGGCCTCCTGTCTCTGTGAGAGAGAAGCATTCTCATTCTTGGGACACAGACCACGGGGCCTCACTGGCACTTGGGGGAGATCTAGAGTCTGGGATCATGGGGTAACGGGCTCAAGGTCACATTGTTGTATAGGCTTCATTCAGAGCTGGGCCTGGGGAGCAGGTCTGCAGACTGACCGCCGAGCCCCGTGTACCTGGGTCGGGCCCTGGGCTGCTGAGAGTTCCCTTCAGCTGGCTTCACAGCATCTCCCAGGGTTTGTTGAACTGCTGTGAGTTCAAGGCACAGTCTTCAAGACATAACAGTACCCAACGATTTGTTTCAGGAAAGGAGAAACTCAGTCCGGGCAGAAGCTCAGACCCCAGCCCTGCCACCCCAGATAGCGAGTCAGTGATTGTGGCAATGGAGCGTGTGTCTGTTCTTTTTGACAGGTAAGAAATGAAGCCCACCTTTGCCCTGAGCTGCCCTGGCGTGTTTGCTGGAGGCAGTGGCCTTCCCTTGCACCTGCTTTCCTCTCAGCCTTGCCCCTGTGGTCCTCTAGCTTCCTACTTGTGTCCCGACCTGGCACACACCACATTCAGGGCTCTGCAGCAGTGGGCCATCCTTGGAGCCCAGTACCCGGGAGTCTGGGGTTGACCAGCTTTGAGGCAAGTCCGAGCGCTCACCCCTCTCTCGTGAAGGTAGCGGGCAGCACCTGTCAGTGTGGAGGCATTAGGAGGGGCTTGTTAATGAGACAAGTCCTGCTCATGGAGTTCTGAGCAGTCCTGAAGACATCCATCACACGCTGCTGCCTTCATGGGAGAAGAGCCTCATGGTCAGAGCGGGCTCGGCTGCCTACCCCTGGGGCATGGGGGCCTGGCCTTTGAGCAGCATTAGTGGTAACTTCGGGGCTAGTGTTGAGTGGACTATGACAAACATTTAGACAGTAAACAGAAGTGCTTCTGGGAGCTTGTAGTTAATCCCCTCCTTCCCCTACTGCATGCGCTTGTGTCCAGGGTTGGCTCGGCTTGCCAATTCTGGAAAATGGGTTAGGCATCTTGCCAGGCTCTTTCCCCAGGACAGGGTCCCCGGTTCTGATCCAGGCCTCCCAGCCCAGGCGACATGATGCATCTGTGGCCTTGGGAGGCCCATTGTGTGCCGCTCAGCCTGTCCTGTCCCTTCAACTAGGTCTGCCAGAAGCATCTGGCTTTCACTGGAGCACACTGAGCAAGGTTGTTCCTGTGTCCACTTGGGCTGTGAGGTATTATGGAAAGCCGAGCACTGCAGTCTATTTCTGTGTTGAAATTTAAAATGAGTATTTATAGCCATTCTTCCATTCCACACAGATCTGTCAAGCTGGGCCACAGCCAGGTGGCAGGCAGGGGAGCCCACATTCAGGTCCCCGTCTTCATGGACTTTGTGCCCCAGTGCTAACCAAATAGACCAGTGTTTTAGTGAGTTCCCTCAGGTGTGCTACTTGGTCACGCTCCAGACACGAGGTGGGGACAACCGTGGGCATCACCTGGAGCAGCAGCCTCACATGTGCCAGGCTGTAGCCGGCATCTGCAGCAGGGGGATCTGTGCACACCTAGAAGGGGGCACGGGTCCAGCTTCTGGGTCAGTTCTGGTGCTTTCCGCAGTGTATGGCTCTCCATACATAAAAGAGCGTGGCCACCCTCGGGGTGCAGACTGAAGTCTCGGGGGTGAGGGGCGTCAGCAGGAGTGTGTGCGGGCCCAGTCAAGGAAGAAGAAAGGTCCTTGCTGACTGCAGTGCTGTGGCAGCAGAATGGGGGGCTGAGAAGAGGTCATAAAGCATTTGGACGTGGAAATGAATGTAACATGGACAGGGTTCTTAGGAGCTTTTGGTTTTTACTCTCCAATGGCACCATCTGAAACCCTTTCTGCTTATTACTTGGCATGACTTGGAAGCCCCTCTCCGAGTCATTGGCTCCCCATGGGGTGGGGCACTGGGTCTGTGCGCTCACCTGCAGGTCCCCAGCGAGGTAGCAGGGGTGGGGGAGCTTCGCCTGTTTGCTCTTGCAGGTCATGTCCTAGGACCCAGGCCATCTCTCAACCGGTTTCAGACATGAGGCCTTCTCAGGCTGGGGCCAGACTCTGACCTGTGTCCCCTCCTTTTAGGGTCAGGAAAGGGTTCCCCTGTGAAGCCAGAGTGGTGGCACGGATCCTTCCTCAGTTTTTAGATGACTTCTTCCCACCCCAGGACGTCATGAACAAAGTCATTGGAGAATTTCTGTCCAACCAGCAGCCGTACCCACAGTTCATGGCCACTGTTGTGTACAAGGTGAGGGCATGGGGTCATGGAGCCGGGGGCCCTGAGGTTGACTCACCCAGACTTTTCAGACTGAATGCCTTTTACTATCTGAGTGTGCTGACCCAGTAGACTTGCCCGTGGGCCTACTTCCTCACCTTTGAGAACCAGAAGCATGCCATGACCCAGCCTCTCATCTTTCTCAGGTTTTCCAGACTCTACACACCACTGGGCAGTCGTCCATGGTCCGGGACTGGGTCATGCTGTCCCTCTCCAACTTCACGCAGAGGACCCCAGTGGCCATGGCCGTGTGGAGCCTCTCCTGCTTCTTCGTCAGTGCTTCCACCAGCCCATGGGTCTCGGCTGTGTATCCTTCCCTGGGTCCAGGCCGCCACGCGGTAGTTTCTGTTTGTCAGTCCTGCAGACTCCTCTCGCAGCGTCTGGGTTCCTGTTTTCTGTTAGAGTTTTTGCAAGGAACCCAGCTGTCAAATGACGTTTATCTTAAGCCTCGAGAGAGTGCAGCATTGGTAAGGGAACAGAAAGGCGAATGTTTACCACACTGACCAGTACCACTGGGAGAGGCGGGGCGGGAGGGGTGCCCCGGGCAGCAGGAGGTCCCCGTGGACTCCTCCCGCCTGCCCTCGGGCCCTGTGCAGTTGGCTGTGTGGCTGATCCTGGTTTTCATTATTCCTGGTCCATTGTGCCTCGTGTCAACCTCGCGGGTGAAAGGCTTAAGTAAAGATCCAGTTCCCACCCCAAAAATGCTGGCTGCCAAAAGGGGATGTTCTTCTCTGGCAGCCTTCCCCCAAGACAGACCAGAGCCTCTGAGCAGACAGCGGTCCTGGTGCTGGCGGCTGGCCTCGCTCAGCATTGCCAGGGAGGGCCCGGGCTCGGGGGCCATGGCTCTGGCCTGCCTCTGTGGGAGCAGGGCCCGTGGGAGCATCAGCAGCCAGAACTGTGCAGGGAGTCAGGCCAGGTAAGTGCTGAGGAGTGGAGCACCCCCGCCTCTGGGTTCCCCTCCCCACCGGGCAGAGCCAGGCTTGCAGCTGCTGCAGCAGCGTCATTGGCCGTTCCCAGCTTGGCTAGCAGGAACGAGGTGGGAGGCAGCTGCTGCTGCTGTCCAGGTGCCCCGCCTCTGCTCCAGGCGGCCTGTGTGTAGACCTGTGTTGGGGAAGGACAGCCTGGTGAGGCCGGAGAGGCGTGGACGGGAGACCATTCATTCTTCCCTCACTTGAGCCTTGCTCCCTTGACTCATCTGCCAGCCTTCCCCACGTCATCAGCAGGATGGGCAAGCTGGAGCAAGTGGACATTAACCTCTTCTGCCTGGTGGCCACGGACTTTTATAGACACCAGATAGAAGAGGAGCTGGACCGCCGGGCCTTTCAGTCCGTGTTCGAGGTGGTCGCGGCACCAGGAAACCCGTATCATCGACTGCTGACTTGTTTGCAGAATGTCCACAAGGTCGCCGCGTGCTGAGCGCCCACGTGGGGCAGTGGCCCTGGAGCTGGGGATCCCGCCCATGTCGGCGCGGTTCTGCACGCAGGCCTCCCCCCTCCCCCATGTCGCATTGTGGCCGGGCAGGCGGTGTCCAGCTCTGCCATGTGACGGAGGAGCTCTGTGGCAGTGAGGCTGCTTGCAGGGAACATATGCAGTAACGTGGGGTTGAGCCTGAGTCCTTGCGGAGGGCAGGGCAGCTGTGTCACTAACCCTCTGTGCCGCGGCTAGTGCGAGATGCCAGCTAACCAGCCGTTCCCGTCCTCCCCGTGCCCAGTCAGCTCGAGGCCGCTGGGCCACAGCTGCTGTTGCATCCAGGGCGGAGTCCTTGCGCTTGCAGGGTGGCCCGGGCCCCTCTGCTGTCCCACAGGCAGGAGGTGGTGCCAGCGGGCTGTGGGGAGCACTCCCCCGGGCTCTGCGGTGTGTGCGGGTCCGGGGTGGGGGTTGCTGGGTACGCGACACCCAGCGCCGTACTTCCCTTTCTCTGTTTTCTTCTCAGGATTTAAAGTTTAATTATATCAGTAAAGAGATTAATTTTAAGGTAACTTTCTCTGCCCGTGTAGAGTATGTACATTGCCAAGTCTTTGCCGCACGCAGCAGCACCGGTGGAGGCTTCCCTGAACTGGGGTGCTCCCGCCGCCACCTGTTCTCCGTCCCGCAGCTCCTCCTGCCGGACACCTGCCTTTCGTATTAACACGCCAGCCGCGCTCGGTGGCGCACTTCACCCTTTCTCATGCGTTCACAACTAGTAAGAATTTAGCTGTTTAATGTTGAGGTGTCTGCGTCAGGAACGCACACAGCCTCTCCGGGGATTGGAAAGTGCCAGCCCCTGACCCGTGCACAGGTGGGGTCTCTCCTCCCACCTGGACGGCTCCAGAGCTTCCACCCCAGTGAAGGACTGCTGTACTGGTCCCTCACTAACAAAGCCAGCCCACCCGGCTCTGACAGTCTGTCGTGTTCAGTGACGCCGGACCGGTTGGCCTGCAGTCCCGTCCTGAGCGGAGTCTGGGTGGCCGTCTGCCCAGGGGCCGACTGGCCGCTCTTGGGGTCTGGTTCCCATGCGGTCCCTCTTGTGTGTTAAGGCCCAAGCTCTTGGTCAAGGGCAAAGCTTGGCACCTTGGCAGCCATTCAAGAAGGACCCCAACACCTCCTCGGCGCCCTTCCCAGCTCAGCCTGTACACTGGGCCTCCTTTCGGGAGGGTGCAGATCTGTACCCAGTGGACTCAGGATGGGGCTCGATTGGAAGGAGCAGGAAGGAGACAGGACTGGGCAGCAGTTGGCTGGCCGATGGCCCCTCAGAGCCGCTGCTTCTTCCCAGACCCAGGCCACAGGACCAGCTTTCTGTTTCCAGCCCCAAAGTAGCCAAATTGTCCAGTGCAGAAGAGGCCTGGCCGTTTGGGTGGACCTCTGCTGGACAGAGCTGTGGTGTGCCTACAAGTGGGCCCGTGCTTGCTGTCTGACTAGGCTGGCGGGCTCTCTGCCCTCTTGGCCTCCAGAGATGGGCACATGGTCACATGGTGACCGCCACACCATTCAGCTTGGTTGTGATTTCAAGTGCAGGTAGTGTTTGGGGTGTTTCATGGGGTAAGTGGAAGAGAACATTGAAGCCCTTTTCCAGAGTCTGCAGAGGAGGAGTATTGGTACATGGTTAGTTACCCTGACGTCTGGCCAGCATGGGCCTGATGTCCCACCATAACACACGCAGCCAAACTGCCTGGAGGCTCCTGAGCTGACTGCCCCAGAGCTCCTGTTTCCTTCTGCCCTTTCCTGCTGCTGTGGTTTGGGACCTACTGGGGTGCAAGGTTTTCCCGCCAGCCTCCACAGAGGCCCCACCGAGCCAGGGCGTGAGTGGTAGACATGGGTCCCATGTCTGAGCAGGACCGGAAGGGAACCGGGAAAGTAAGGAAAGTAAGTCACCATTGTCCCCGGCCCCGCTGGGCTCCCATTTCTTGACCTGCCATTTCCCATAAAAAGCCTGCTGGGATGTTTGTGAGTGCGGGAAAGTGTCCCCGCACCCCCATCTGCCCCATCACCTCCACGGCCCTGAGATGGAAGCACCATGGGCCACGTGCTCTTCCTGCTGAGGCGTTGACATTGTAGGCCGTAGCACTATGAATGGGAGGTTTGGAGCTGTTCCCCTTAGGAGCCATATCACTGGGCTCACCTGTAGGCATCCCCCATCTTCCCTTGTTTGTCACCGACCCGAGATCATCATCTCTTAACAAGGGGGCCTAGAGCCCCGCCCTGCCCATGGGCAACGACCCAGACTGGGCCGTGTGCTCAGAGACGGACAGGAATTGGCGAGCGCAGGTCTTAGCCATGGAGAGCAGCAACGTGGGTGCCTGCGCAGACCTGTGAGTGTATGTATGTCTCCGTATGCAAATGTGCAAGGCTACCCAGGATGGTTGAGGCAGTTCTCAGAATTCGGCTTTTCTTAGCTGGCCACGTGGAGTTGGCTGCAAGGCTGAGACATCTAGGAACCGTGTCATTGCTCGTTAAAATCCTGAGAAAAGGGTCCGCTTTTCCAGCTCTCTGCACAAGGAATTAAAACTCTATCAAGTTCCTAGAAGTCTGTGGCAAGCAGCAGTCATCAATCCACATGTTGTTGAAAATGTTAATTTGGCAGGTCTGTTTGCAGTGGGGGGAGTTGTTTTCCTGCCGACACTTTGAACACAGACTTGAATGAAACCAGGGCGATGTCCTTCTGCCTGCCTTCCCCAGAAACGTGCCTCCCCTCCCCGCTGCCCCACTGTGGGCTGCCAGTGCCCGCGTCTCCTGCCCTGTCCTATTTTTGCCAGCAAATGGATCCGGAGGATGAATGAAGCTGACCCTTCCAGACACCCCAAATGTAGCATCAGAAGGCCCTGCCTCTTAGAGGACCCCCACCGCACCCAGCTCCCCCCCATTGCAGATGTCACTTCCAAGGCCCCAGGGCCCCAGGGCAGCTTCTCCCCGGGGAGCTGCAGTGAGCCCTTGTTGTGGGTTCTTTTGGAACAGACTCTGAGGAAGCTTTCTTCGGTAGGGGTGGGACGGTGTCTCTGGTATTGTGGGGAGTGGAGTTCAGATACTGTGAGCACCTTCCCAGTCCTCACTTTCCGTTGCGTCCTTCCCTCTGCAGTGAGCCCTTGAAGCCATGGCTCCCGGTCAGGGTGACTGTGGGGTGGTTCTTTGTCGGGGGCGGGGGCAGCAGCAGGGGAGCTGCCTTGCTGCAGAGCTCAGGAGGGCTGTGCTGCTGCTGCTGGCCTGGAAGATTCAGGGGTCACTTTCCCCCGTGCACCCGTCACTTTCAATGCAGTCGAAGGAAGCCCCTCCCCTCCCCCGAGTGCTTCTGGGAGCACCTGGCCCTGTACAGTCCCTGCTGTTTCCTGGTGCAAAATGGGTGGTGACCACTGGTGCTGGAGGATCGTGGCCGTCATGGATGCAGGTGGTTGAGCTCTGAGCTGAGCGGGGCCCCCTGTCCACGCTCGCCGCTACGTGCCACGGTGCGGTGCCAGTCAGCGGGCTGTGCGCTCCTGCCACGCAGCCACCACCATCCCCCCGACGTGGGGAGCCAGCGAGGCTGTGAGGGGCACGTCCCGGAGCCCTGACCTGGACCTGACTGTCCGCTTCCAAGAAGAGAGGGAAGGACTGACATGCTATATGTATTTAAAATTTTTTAAACTGCTGCAAACGTTGTGTATCTGAATTAAAGGGAAATAACACCACATGCTACTGTGCGAAGCATGCTTGCTCCTGGAGAACCCCTGCCAGGGACGCTGGCTCGCGCCCGGGGTGAGGGAGTGGGCTGGGTGCGGGCTGACCGGGTGTGTCCAAGAGGGCCCCACAGATGTGAGCCACTTGGGACGTTGCGATCTGGCCATCCCAGGGCCACGTGGCTTGGGCATTGTATCTGGCTCCGCGTGTGTTTGGGGCCCTGCAGGGTCATCAGGGCTGGCGCAGGGCTAGAGCCCTCACATGGGCTGGGACCTGGCCGCTGAGCTCCCCTCAAGGCCCTGTCGGCAACCAAGCTCCTGGCCTGCCTATTTGCACTTTGAAGTCTCGCCTGGGAAGGCCTCACAGGTCCCCAAAGTCTTGCCTACTCCGCTGAGTGGGGAGCCGCACTTCTTAGCTCTGGGTGCTAAGCTCCTTGGGAGCCGTGGCAGTGGGTGTTGTAATCTTGGGGTGCAGCTGTCCTACCCCCAGCTTGCACTAACCACACCTCCAGGCTGATCTGGCAGGGTACCATGTCTATGTTCACTCCAGTCCCGTGGGTTCCTGCCTGTCAGCAGTGTGGCCCCACATCCTGTACCACAGTGGGTTCCAGACAGACAACACAGGCAGCTTAGTCCCTGCCCTCAGGGTGGCAGTGTGGCTGAATGCACAGACCTCCCCAGGCTCCGTGGCAGCCCCACGCACCGCCTTGCCCTGCACTGGGACCATGCTGGAGCACTGGACAGCAGGTACTGGCTCCTCATTCCAGCGGCCCTACACATTTGATGGGGCGACTTCAGCTCCCTAGATCTGACTGCTCAGTGATCCAGTTCCAAGGCCTCTGACGGGCCCTGTGAGCTTCCAAGACTCTCTCCCCCTTCCTGGTCCAAGCACAGACACTGCCTGGGGCACCTGAGCACACCTGGCCTACTGTTCTTTCCAGAAAGAAGGGTCCCAGAGCCTCTGGGGTGAGTGGATTTGCTGTTGCCCACACCCCTGTAGCAGAGGCATCCTCCTCTGAGCCTCTGGAGCTCTGCCGGGCATGATGGAGGCCTCTGGTCTCCCCCGCTAGGCAGCCTGGTGGGATGCAACACCGTGGGAGGAAGCATTCTACCTGGGCCGCTGGGCGAGACGTGGTCCTACTTTGTGGCATCCCCACGACTCCTCTTGGAAAGCCATGAGCACGTTTCCTGCAGTTTCCACTGATCTAGGCTTCAACAGCCCGGCCCCTGTCTGCCTGGATGGCACTTCCCCACCAGCCTCCCAAGCAGGAAACCTGGAGGCCACTCCCAATGGCCTGCTACTTGCCGGCCATGTCCTCTAGGGAGCTTGGGACTCCCAGGCCAAGGGGCATTTGGGATGTGGGTGGGCCCAGGGGAGCCATTGGTACAGGGTTGGGGCCTGCCCACCGAGGCAGAGGGCTGACAGGTAAGGGTCTGGGCTCCCCAGGGATGTAGGGAAAAGGGCAATGGTACTAGCCTGGTGAGCTGGGCCTACAGCACCCCGCCGCCCCCCCCACACACACACACAACGCACCCACCCACACAGCGCTGGACCGCAGCTTGGAGCTTCCTCCCACTGTGAGCTGGGCCATCTGAGGCAATCGTTGCCCCCTTCCAGTGGGACAGCCCCCACCTTCTGGCCCCGCCCTCCAGGGCTCAACCCTGCCACCCCCATCCCCCCCCCGCCCCCCGCCATACTTTGCCACATTCCTCGAGCTTCCCTGCATTTGCCCAGGATGGAGTGTTTCCACTGCTGAACTCACCTGCCCACTGTGATGGGCTCGGCTCTTGGGTGTCCGGTCCTGGCAGGCGCCGGAGGCTTGTGGGCACATCTGCTTCCTACCCTGGGCCTGCCTGGCTGGGCCCCCAGCATTCGGAGTAAGTCCTACCGAGCAACAGTTCACAGGGCCCACAGCATGTGGCCACACAGGTGCCCTGGCTTCCCGCTGAGGCTTGACCACCCTTCTTCCCGCAGGTGCTGCCGGATGCCCAGCCCCTGGCCCTTTGCCTCCCCGTCCCTCAGAGACTGAGGCCATGCAGCTGTGCCAAGGTATGAAGCCCTTCCCAGCACAGGACAGACAGGGCCCCCCCCACCTAGCCAAGGCTGTGCTTGGAGGCCCCCCGAGCACTCCCCTCTTTGGGGGGTTCCAGTGCCCCCTGAAACCCAAAAAGACATTTGGACTCCAGCCTCTTGCCCGGACCCCTCTGGATGCACTGGCTGGAGGGAAAGCAGGACACGCCAACCCCTCCTCAAGGGCCCCTGTTTGCCGGAGTGCTGAGCACAGTGATGACTGTGTACCAGCGGCTGCCCCTCAGCAGCAATGGGACCAGCTAGCCTGCAAGCTGGGGGCCTCGGGGCAGCAGCTTCCTGACGTGGCTTCACTGTCCGCAGCCAGGCCAGCTTGCCTTGTCTCTGTCCTCTTCAGTGCTCTTCTGGCCTCTCCCTCGGGCCCCCACCCGTCTCAGGAGGTGCCTGGGAGCCATGGGGGAAAGCCCTCGAGGGAGGGAGCGCTGAGAGCCTCTGCCTGAGCACTGGGGGCTTCCTGGAGGGTACATCAGCCCTGAGCCTTCCTGGGGGGTGCTGCCTGGCCAGGTAGCTGTGTCCCTGCGACCCCAGGTGAGCCCAGTGGCCCGGAGAGGAAGAAGCTCCTACAGGGAGGTGATGGCAGGGCTAGGCCTTGAACCAAGAACCCGCTGAAGGCGGGGCAGAGGCTCCTCTGTGCCCACACATGTGCCCCTGCTGCCCTCGCCCAATGCACTTCCAGTTCTGACCCAGCCTGGGCATCTCCTGCCCTTCCACCTGACAGTTCCCCATTCCAACCTCAGCTCTTGGGTGCACGGCTGGGTCTGAGGAGGACTTCTGTTAACCGTGGTAAAGCCTGGACTTCAGGAGTCCCTCCCCTGGGTTCAGGCCACCGCCAGAACCCCACAAATGCCAAGCAGCCTCATTGACGGCCCGTGGATACCAGAGCCTGGCTGGGCGCCTATGCCTGGGGGACAGGGTTGGGGCCTGTCCAGCAGGTGCGGCAGGCCCCTGCACATAAGCCAACTGGGGTTTTACCTTTTAATTTTGAATGTTGGTGCCTTTAGGTGGCGCTTTTTCTCCATAGTCCCATGGGTTCTATGGCCTTGGTCTCCTGCCCTGGCAGACCCCAGGGAGCACCTCAGCCCACCCCCTGCCTGGCTTTCAAGCCCACCTTTACTCCCACCCCTCTCCCCACACTCCTCCAGGGATGGTCACGCTGTCTCCCTGCCGGCTCCCCTTTGTGTTCCTGCAAGCCAGCCTTGCTGCCGATGTGAGCCTGGTTCTTTCCCGCAGCGCCCTCTGCCTTCCTGGTGAGCCGGGCCCCTGGTGAGCACCCCTGTGTCGCCATGCAGAGCTCACTTTTGTCCTGCAGTGTGCCCTCCCAGCCCGCTGATGCTGGCAATCCGTGGCCCCGGCCCTCAAGACATCGGGATGAGCCTTTGTCAAGCCCTGGTGGAGACCTGCTGAGGGATGGTGAGGGTCCCACGGCCAAGGACCCCAGCCATGGCCAGTAGCCACCTTGTCAGCACTGGGGGGCCTCCCAGGAGACCCCAGGAAATGCTGGGGAAATTGGCCAGGCACACAGCAGTTTGCACTGGCTATGTCCTGTGTGCCCTTCCCAGGACCATGGGCACATAGGAGGAGTGACAGGTGTTTTTTACTGGGAGCCTGGCAGCCTGGGCTCCTTCAGGAGACAGCACAGCACGGGGTCAGACGCAGTTCCAAGCCAGCCCCTTGCCCATAGGCTGACTTCACCTCTCCACCCCTTGGGCTTTTCATGGGTAAAAAGGGAATAACCATGAGGATCAAAGTGGGAGATATTATCTATAGCTCTTTTTTTTTTTTTAAGATTTTATTTATTTATTTGACAGAGATCACAAGTAGGCAGAGAGAGAAGGAAGAAGGCTGCCCACTGAGCAGAGAGCCCGATGCGGGGCTCGACTCCAGGACCCTGTGATCATGACCTGAGCTGAAGGCAGGGGCTTTAACCCACTGAGCCACCCAGGTGCCCCTTATCTATAGCTCTTAAAACAGTGCCCAGGATCCAGAGAATACTCAAATTATTATGTTCTCACTTTTGCAAGTATTCTGAACCCAGGATCACACAGCTAGAGTAGAAAATAAAATGGCCTGGCTCGATGTAGATCCAATTGTCATGAGGGAAAAAGGGAAGAAAGACCAAAACCAAGTAGGAAGACTACAGAGAGGAGGTGATGTCAGAATAGGGCTTTGAAGAATGAGTAGGAGTTTGCCGGTAAGTCCAAAGGCCAAGTCTAGGTGATCTCTTGGGAAGGGAGGGGCTACCTGAGATTGGTCCCTTTGTTTGCTCACGTAGTTACCCAGCAAGACTTTAGCAAATCCTTTTCCGTGAGGTACTGGGGTTGCAAGGAGCACGCCACCCACTGGGCGGAAGCAGGTCAAGGGCAGATGGCGCTGAGCAGGATGAGGTTAGGGCTGCCCAGGATGGGAGGGTCAGATAGACACAGCCACCTGCTGCCTACCACTCCCTGGCCTTGAGAACTGCCCTGACTTCTCCACTCACCCCACATCACCAGTCACACCTTCACGGAGGGAGACAGGCCATCCTGCCTGGCCTGGCCTTGGTGCATTTCCCATAATGAAGTGGGAGTGTGTTGGCCAGGGTCACACTGGGTGTGGAGCATGTTGTGGGTAGGCGAGGGTCTGTGTGTGTGTGTGTGTGTGTGTGTGTGTGTGTGTGTGTGTCGCCGCGGGTCTCCCGCAGCTTCTGCTCCTCTATGTCTCCCCTAGGCATCCGCCTCGCTGCCCATCCTCCTCTGCGTCTCTGCATCTCCCTCTTCATTTGCCCCGGGCCCTCATTTTGTCCCTCCCTGACTCCCCCCATCATGGGCCCTTCCCGGGTCCCTGGCCTGTGTGAGTGGGGCGGGGCAGGGCGGGGGGCCGTGGCATGGTCCCCAGTTCCCAAGTCCAGGGAGCCCACTGCACGCCAGGCTCCCAACGGGCCGGGCTGGGAGGCGGGGCCGGCGCCGGGCAGCCCGATTTGGGTCTGGCCCGCTTGCTGCAATATTGATGGCCCGTCAGGGCAGCCCTGATTCCTGCGCTTTCAGTTAAAAGGTTTCTGTTGTTGTAGCTTATGCAGTTGCTCTGTTGCTATGGAAACGTGACATCAAAATGACGTTTCCCGTTTAAAAGCTTTTAACTAAATTCCTGCCTGTCAGATGTAGGCCCCATTTTGAGCGCCGAGCTGCCTTCCAGGAGTGGGGCTCCCGCCCTGGTGTGCAGGCCACGGGCCGCCTGAGCGCCCTCTTTTAACCCCGCAGGTGCCTCCAGCATGGCGGCGGCCGAAGTGCCCGGCTACCTGGTATCCCCGCAGACGGAGAAACACCGGCGCGCCCGCAACTGGACGGACGCCGAGATGCGCGGCCTCATGCTCGTCTGGGAGGAGTTCTTCGAGGAGCTGAAGCAGACCAAGCGCAACGCCAAGGTGTACGAGAAGATGGCCAGCAAGCTGCTGGAGATGACAGGGGAGCGCCGGCTGGGCGAGGAGATCAAGATCAAAATCACCAACATGACCTTCCAGTACAGGTGGGCTCTGCGCGCCACGTGCCTGTGCGCCCCGCGCCCCGCGCCCCAGCCCCGCACTGGCCCAGCCCTGGCCCCACATCGGCGGGCTGCCACAGGCCCCTCGGAGCTGAGTCAGGAAGGCCCTGTGTGGGCAGAGCCTGGCCGCAACACGGGGCCTGCATGAACCGCTGGCTCCTGTCACCGAGGTGGGAAAGCTGAGGCCCAGCAAGACGGGCGGTTGCCTGGCAGCACCCCACCCGAGACCCCTGCCCAAGCCACCCACAGGCAGCTCCCACTCGGTGAGACTGCGTGCCGGTCGCCCAGGCATGGCTCGGCTAAGTAGGGAAACTGAGGCCAGGGGCGAGAAGGAGGCTCCACTCCCAGGCCTGTAGATCCCGCCTGGTGCTCACACTCTGTCCTTTCCGGCAGCCACCAAGCCCAGCTGTGAGCGCAGCCAGCATGGTCCATGATTGGTGAGCCAGGTGTGTTGTCGGGCTGATGCTGGGGTACCCAGTAGGCCCCCACTCGTGGAAGGGGCCTTATTTGTGGAAAGAAGCCGTGGGGACCCAGGCCTGGCCCCACATCTGCCTCTACCCTTCCTGCTGTGGCCACTTTGCCCTGGCAGTCTGAGGGAGGCTGCTCGGTCGGGGCTGTGGACAGGGTTCCCAGGCGGGTGCACTGTGGCACCCCGTGGGGAGATAGCCCCGGGCCCACAGGCCTAGCACCTCGGGGGTGGGGGTGGGATCCAGGCCTGTCTGCAGACAGTCACTGTGTGCAGAGGGTCCTGGGCGTGGCCAGGGTCACAGGTGTGGACTGGGTCATGGCTGTGGCAAGGGTCATGGGCAGGGCTAGGGTTGTAGTCAGGCCAGGGTCCTACTGGGGGGAAGGTTGCCCCAGAGCTAGGGGCTGTGGGGGGAACTAGCAGCAGTGAGAGTGGGTGGGGGGCTTAGGGCAGAGGTGGACCTGTCAGTGTCCCTGAGAGGGGCGCTGTCCCCGGAGCACATGCAGGTACCCAGCAGCTCCCAGCCCCAGTGTCCTCCTGCTGCTCCTAGGGACTGCTGTGAGCAGAGGGGAGAGGCGTTGTCAGGGCTGGGTGTAGACAGGGCCTGCAGGCTTGCCCTAGGCACCTTGAGGGGATCTGCCCTACCAACAGTAGACAGGGGGCCACCCCTTGCCCCTCCTGGCCTGCAGCTCCCAGCCCGTCTGGGGCCTGGATGCATGCAGAGGCTTCCCAGGGCCTCTGACATCCAGTTGGCCATTTTCAGTTGTTAACTTTTCATGGCCCTTGAAGGAGTAGTTCCAGAGTGTGGACCCGCCGGAAGGCCCATCTCCACCTGCAGCCCCAGCTCCCAGGCAGGCCCAGGGGCCAGAAATGAGGCAGCCACTAAGGCCACAGTCACAACATAAACAATGTCCTGTTCCAGCCACCAGCTTGAGGGCTGAGTTGTCCGTAGACATGTGTGTCCCTGTCCCCCCCTCCTCCATGCACACGGCGCACCCCTCTATGCCTGGTGGGGGTTTGCCCATCTGACTCACAAATTCATGGGCTCTGATTGGTGTCTGGCCAAGTTATTAATTATTTATCCTGAGAGCCTTCTGCAGAGTCCCAGGGGAGGTGTTGTGTTCCGTTCCTGGAGGTGGGGGCTGTGGGCCAAGGAGGCCATAGGAGAGGAGGGTACAGCAGAGCTAGGGCCTGGGCCCTCCAGTCGGGCCCCATTCCAGATGCTGCTGGGGGTAAGGGTTGCACGCATATATAACATTATTTTCCCATTCCCTGAGGGGGAAACTGAGGCCTAGAGCAGAGGAGGGACTTGCCCAAGCCTTTAACAGGCTGATGCTTTCATTAGTTGACTAGTTCTTTATCTCTTTCCTCCCATCCACACCCAGAAAGCCTCCCACAGCAAAGTCTTTTCTTATTTTTTCACTATAGCTCTTTACATATTAAGGTTGTCAAGGTAAGGAAGACTGAGTAGCTGCATTCCTTGGAGCATGGTTTCTTGGAATACCCTTCCGGGGTCTCCTGTGTCAGAGGCAGCCCTTCCTTCATTTCTCCAAGGAGTAGCCTGGCCCATGGTCAGAACAAGCACAGGGGGGCCTCCGGAGGGGCTGGAGGGGAGCCTAGGCAGAGGCTGGATGTGGGCCCCAGGCACAGTCCTCTACTTCCTGCACCTGGAATCTGTGTAGGCCTCCAGGGTGATGGGTGGTCCTGGGGTCAGGAGACGAAGCAGCCATGCCTTTTCTTCTATGGCCTATGCCTGGCTTTTTGCTGAGGACATTCTGCTCAGCGGATGCTGTTCCTAAGGCCAGCTCCTGCCGTGGCTGGCCTTGGCTTACTGCCCTGAGCCACAGACCCCCGTGCTGTCCAGGTGGGTCCATTTGCTGAAAGCAACTAGTTCAGATGGTCAGCTCAGTATTTCCAGTGACCAGTGTGACCAGGGGCCCATGCTGGCAGGAACCCCACATCAGGAGGCAGGAGCCATCCGGCCACAAGGGTTTCTGTAGCTTGAGGGCCTCCCTACTTGGGAGGGCCATAGACTAATGCTGGGTCAGAAGGGGCAGACAGCAACCCCCCTCCCCCAAATTGTGGCCTCCTTCCAGGCCTGGCCAGGGCTGCCCAGCTCTCCTGTAGCTGGGTCTCCCTTTCCTGAGCTCCCAGAATTCAGCCAAGGCACAGGGACCTACAAGGTCTGTCTGCAGGGAAGAGTAGGATGCAGGGCTGGGTAGGTGCCCAGCTCACAATGGGCAGAGCTGTGCTGTGCATACCCTTGGCCCCTGAGTCTAAGTAGGAATGGGGGATGTCAGGCCCAGCCCTGCTGCCTCCTGGTAGCTTCAGTCAGGAATGTTATCTGGTCGGTTTGCTGTTTGCCAGAACTGGGCATTGTCTTATTAAATTCTCCCTAAACCTTGTGAGGAGTTTACTTTGCTCATGCCCATTTTACTGATGTGAAAATGGAGGCTCAGAGAGGTTAATGAACCTGTCTAATGTCACACAGCAAAGTGGTGGAGATAAGCTACAGCTCAGGTCTGTTGGACACTGAAGCCTGCGTTCTTTACTCTGTGGATCTCGCTTCTCAGGTGTTCTCTTTAGAAAAACACATTCCTTCTATCATTGTCTTACGTTTGCTTTATATGATAGTTATCAGAAGATTTTATTCCTATGTTTGTATGATGTATTTTATTATTGCTGGTTAACTTAAAAGCAGGATTTGTTCCTTGTAGGGAGTTTAGAAACTACAGACCAGCAAGGACAGAAACAGTACAGCATAACCCCGGGCCCCGGCGCTCACGGACGACCTTATTCATGTTTGGGGTACATGATTCTAGTGCCCACCATGGGGTAGGTCCCCAGCCTGACTTTTTTCCCTGTCTCATGTCCCCTTGGCCCTGGAGCCTGGCCAGTTTTTCTGGGGAGGTTGTCTGGCCAAGAGTGGTTCCCTGGGGCCCCAGCGCCCCCAAGCACCCCTCAGCCGAGGGCCAGGTGGAACAGGCCGGGAGCAGCTCCGTTTCTCATCCTTGGCTCTTGTGTCTCTCGTTTCAGGAAATTAAAATGCATGACAGATAGCGAGTCCGTCCCGCCCGACTGGCCCTATTACCTAGCCATTGATAGGATTCTGGCCAAGGTCCCCGAGTCCTGTGATGGCAAACTGCCGGACGGCCAGCAGCCGGGGCCCTCCACGTCCCAGACCGAGGCGTCCCTGTCGCCGTCTGCTAAGTCCACCCCTCTGTACTTACCGTATAACCAGTGCTCCTACGAAGGCCGCTTCCAAGACGATCGCTCCGACAGCTCCTCCAGCTTACTGTCCCTTAAGTTCAGGTAGTGTGTGTCTTCCTTCCCTGCCTCCACCTCCAGCAGGGCCAGGAGCCTGGCGGCCAGAGAGGGGGCTGGGAGAGGAGAGGGGTGGCGGCTCTGGGGCGGTGGCATCCTCTGCCATCCCTGGCTGGCTGCCAAGGCCTAGGTGGTATGCAAGGGCGCCCAGGACAGGGAGGCTGCAGATGGGGGGCCTCAAACAGGGGACCCTCAGACCAGAGGGCCTTAGATGGGAGGCCACAGACCGGGGGGCCTCAGACGGGGGGACCTCAAACAGGGGGCCCTCAGACGGGGAGCCATGGGTGAGGGCCCTCAGATGGGGAGCCTCAGATGGGGGTGCCACAGCTGGGGGGCCTCAGACGGAGGACCTCAGACAGGGGGCGCCTCAGAGGGGGTGGCCTCAGACGGGGGACCTCAGATGGGGGGCCGCAGATGGGGTTGCTGCAGACAGGGGGCCTCAGACAGGGGGACCTCAGACAGGGGGACCTCAGACGGGGGTGCCTCAGATGGGGAGGCCTCAGACAGGGGGCCTCAGACGTGGGACCTCAGATGGGGGGCCTCAGATGAGGGCCTTCAAATGGGGGACCACAGATGGGGTACCACAGACGGGGTGCCACAGATGGGGCACCTCAGAAGGAGGCCTCAGACGGGGGGCCTCAGACGGAGGGCCTCAGATGGGGGGCCTCAGACGGGGGGAGCTCAGACAAGGGACCTTGGACGGGAGGCCTCAGATTGGGGGGCCTCAGATGGGGGGAGCTCAGATGGGGGCGCTGCAGACAGGGGCCCTCAGACGGGGAAGCCTCAAAGAGGGAGGTTTCAGACAGGCTGGTCAGACTGGGAGGCAGGAGATACTGAAGTTCAGGCTGTCATGTCCATAGTCTGGTTTCGTCTCCTGGCTCCATTACTTTCTAGCTGTGTGGAAAGTCCTTGACCTCTCTGGGCCTCAGTCTCCTTCTGTAAAATGGGGATAAATCAGCACTTAGTCTGAGGATGGCTGGGAGTGTCACAAGAGAGAAGGGTGGGGACTGGCACATGGAGGAAGACCAAGTGCTCCCCCACCAACCCCCCAGTTTCTGGCTCCTGGGCTCCCCATCACCCCCAGCAGACCCTGACCCAGGGTCTTCCTCCTCCCTGCCCTGGCAAGGCTGGCTGGGAGGGGAATTGGGCTGAACCCCCAGAGCATGCTCCTCAGCTAAGACCAGCGGGCATTCCTGTCCCCTCTGCTGTCCTTCATAAACGTCCTGCTTGGCCAGCCCCAGCCACATGAACCTGCCCTCGGGAGGCCCACAGACAGGTGCACAGGAAGCACAGCTCCGGGGTATGGAGGCCTGGGGAACCAGAGGGACACTTGGGGCCGGCTTTCAGGGGTGATTAGGAGTTGGCTGGTTGGGGAAGAGAAGGCATAGAGCAGATTTGAGTGTGGCCCTGTTTCTTCCTCAGCCGTGGGCTGTAGGTCTGTCAGATGGGGGTGAGATGAGAAGGGTCTTGGGGAGTGTGAAATCTGGGGCTGCCGCTCATTTTGTCTGGTGCCCCTTCCTTGCGGTGGATTTCTCAGCAAAGACCCCAAACAAAAATGCCTTTGTGATGGCCAGACGGAATCGGCTGGAAACTTGAGGGTTATGGCCAGGTGTTTCCATGGGCTGACCCAGTTCCCAGACCCACAGCTGCCCCCAGGCACCGCACCAGGGCTGGGACATGGGAGCTGCTGTCCTGCCTCTGAGGTTGGCTGGGGCGCTGCTCTGCTTCAAAGCACAGGGCCCAGAGAAGGGGACTGGCCAAGGCCTTGGGGGGTCTGGTGGGAGGTGGCCTGTTAGACCGGGGTGCTCACTGCCCCCCAGCAGAGAGCACAGGGCCTGGCTGCAGCACCAGCTGCCTTTGCCTCCCTGGAACCGCCAGAGGTTCCAGTCCCCATGGGAGAAGCCACAGCGCCCCTGGCCACCCAGTCCTTCTCGTCTCTCCCCTGGTGTGGCCACTGCCCTCCCTTCCACTGAGCCCCACACCAGGCCTGTGCCCCCCGACCGGTCCAGGGGTTTGGGGCTGCTCCTGTGGCAAGGTGTACCCTGTCCAGTCGGGCTATGGGGGTTTGGATGGCCCTGGGACCCAGGACTGGGGTCTGGGACTGCCTTGGGTCCCACAGAGTGGCGGTGCCCACAGTCCCTCCTTGCTGGCTGCCCGGGGCCACCGCGGGGTAGGGGTGGGGCGGTGCTGGGCACGTCAGGTGGGCGGAGCCACAACCTTGCGGCCCGCCATCCCCACGCGGCACTGTCCTTCCAGGTCGGATGAGCGGCCCGTGAAGAAGCGCAAGGTGCAGAGCGGCCACTTGCAGAAGAAGAAGCTGCGGCTGCTGGAGGCCATGTTGGAGGAGCAGCGGAGGCTGAGCCGCGCCGTGGAGGAGACGTGCCGCGAGGTGCGCCGCGTGCTGGACCAGCAGAACCTGCTGCAGGTGCAGAGCCTCCAGCTGCAGGAGCGCATGATGAGCCTGCTGGAGAAGATGATCGCTAAGTCCAGCGCATAGGGCCGGCGACACCGTGCAGGCCAGCTGCTCCAGGCCGGGGCCCGGGGTCGGGATGGACGGCCTTCCGTCCGCCCTGGGGCTGCTCTGGGGAAGGGAGGCCGCGGCTGCCAGTCTTGCTCCGGCCAGGTACTTCAGAAGAACTCCTGGCATCTGTCCTCCAACACCATCACCGTCGGTGGTACTCACAATGGCTTTTGATACTCGCTATGTGATTTCTTGTGACTCCCTGGAAGCAGAGCTCATGTTCTCAGCTCACAGGTTGGTCAGTTCCAAACACGAACACGAACAGGGACAGGCCGGTGACAGCTTCATGCCCGGAGCAGAAACCCTCCCGTGGGGGAGACAGCAGTCTCGTCTGACCCCGGGCCGAAGCCCAGAAAGCCCGCCGCCCTCTTCTCGGAGCGCTGAGTCCTCCGAAGGCCTCCCCGTGAGGACACTAACAGAGCAAGGCCTGGTGCCCACGTTTCGGTTCTCTGGGCCCAGGGGGAGGTGGCACTGATGAAACAGAGACCTGGCCTCATGCACTCACACTCTGGCTGGGGAGGCAGCTGAGCAAGGAGGGCAAAGTCATGATAGCAGGCTGTGGTCGGCGCCGCAGGAGGAGGGAAGGGCAGGGACGAGAAGGGACAAGCTCATCTCCCCGCCTCTGTTCTGTCACCAGGAGGAAAACCTTTCCAGACTGTTCTCTGCTGGCTTCCTCCTAAGTCTTGTTGGCCACTGGGGCTTTGGTTCCCAACTGCCAGGGATGCAGGGCTCCCCGCCTGGGACTGGCATATTGCTGCCCACACAGCAGGGTTCTGAGACCACCCGGCCGGTGATATGGTTTGACTTACGATCCAGGAAAGCACCTTCTGGGTGAAGGCAGATGTCCTGCCAAGAGTCCTTCCCAGCCATCCTGGTGTGATAGCAGCCAGCTCATCTGATGCTGCTGTGCTTGCCCAGGGGGTGTGAGGCCAGCCCCAGGCCTGGCTGCGGTGGGCAAGAGACTAGGCAGCCGTGGAGCCCAGAGCAGCCAGACGTCCCCCAGCTCGGCCGCCTTGGGGACCCCCCCCAGCACACACGCCAGGGACTCCAACCACACTGCTTTGGGACCAAAGGCAGTGGTGCAGTGAAGGTGTGACCAGTGGTTCTGCTGAAGTGTGAACTTGCCAATTTCTGCCAAAATAGCCAGTGTGCCCACCAAGGCCCATCTTGGCTAGCAGCACGTCCGTGAACCTGTGCTGGGGAGGTGGGCACAGGACAAGCCTCAGCAACCGCTGCAAGGAGACCTCAGGGGCATCGTGTGCTGCTGACCTGAGCTGGGGGCTGGTTTTAGGCTGTGCCTGAGCATCACCTAGGTGGCGACAGACTGCGGCTCTGCATGACCGTCCTGGCGCTCCTGGGGCCATGGCTGTGGCGCGCCAGTGTTCCCATAGCTGCGGAAGGCGGCGGGCACATGTGTTATGTAGCATTTCTGCCTTTGTACTTAGGGGTCATTTGCACTGTTTTATTTTCCCAGCTGTCTCGCTGAGCATGGGGTCCATGCTCACTCTCTCCACATCTCGCTGAATTGGTGCTGCCACGTGCTCCATTGGGCTGGAGCAGGGCAGGCGCAGTCTGGCGGAGGTCAGTAGTGCAACTGCCCACGTGGCTCCCTCCATAAACTGTATCTGTCGCGAGTCTCTGATTTCTTCTATAGTTACAGAAGGATGTTGTGCAGGGTGATGTGGCCATATTGGTAAATGCTAAGCTATTTGATAAGATCCAGCAAGCCGCCTGTTAATACCAAAAACTGAAATCAGGAACCAGACGAACGTGCATCCTTTCACCTTTATTATTATTTAACATTGGCATTTTTAGCTAATGCATTAAGACAAACAAAAAAAAAGCAGGATAAAAGAAATGAAAATTACCTTTATTTTCAGATGATATTTTTCTATTCCCAGAAAGCAGATACACAAGAGATCAAGAGCTCTTTAAACCACCCTGAACGTGTGGATTATGAGAACGGAATATTCCGCGCGTAGTCGTGATTGAGAACTGCAGGGAATCTATGAGCAGGTTTAAGCAGAACGCTCCAGGATCGACACAAAGGAAACTGGGGTTTCACTGTAAAATCTAAATCAATCCCTGAGCGTGTGTGGAAACCACATACCCCTCAACGCTCCCAAGTAGTGTCATCATTTTATTAATGTAATTCCAACAATATTCTCAGTATCATTGTGGGGTTTTGTTTTAAAATGGAAGAAAGCTTTTTGTTTTCTTTTTTAAAGTGGGCCCCACATACTCAGGGCAGAGCCTGATGGGGCTTGAACTCATGACCCTGAGATCATGACCTGAGCTGAGATCGCAAGTCAGGTGCTTCACCGACTGAGCTGCCCCAGCAAGCCCTGAAGAAAGTATTTGTAAGTTCAGATGAAAAAGGAATGGGGCAAAGAGTCTGAGGCCAAAGGATGGAAGGAGACCAGCCAGACCTCATGTAGCACCCGGAAGGCCGTGTCTGAACCAGAAAAATGTCAAGAGACAGGATCCCAGACGCTGCAAGGGGCGGTGGGCCCTGTCATGAGCAGGTGGGTGCAGGGCCCCTCCATGCTCTGGGGGGGACTGAAGATGTCACCGCTTGTGTTCCTGTGTACCCTCACGACCAACACTGACGCCCAACAGACGACTGTATGAGAAATTAAACCTAAGACGTAAAAATTGTACTCATTTCAAAATAACAATAAACCCATTATATGTTGACATCAACGACAACTGCCTGAAAAGTACATTTTCTCAAACAAAAGGTTTTCGCGAGAAGAGGGGCGTTGTGTTACACGTCCCCCAATCTCTGGCTGGAGAGACGGCAGCAGGCTGCCCCCAGCGCTGCCCCAAGCAGCTCCTGATTCTGTGGGCCACAGGATGTGCAACCGTCCACAGAAGATCCCACGCCTCACGGATAGGTATTTGGAAAAGAAAGGGATCTTTCACTGACACGTGCGGGCCACTGCGCACACCCCTCCTGGAGGACTCCCCTGTCGTGCAGGCAGGTCGCCACATGAACTCAGTCCGTATGGTGCCCTGGGGAGCCCCGCCATGCACTGGGCACATGGATCCCACTGCACCGAGTCAGGCCCGTCTCTGTGCCCACAGCATGCAGACCCCCACAGAAATGCGCTCTCAACACTCTCCCGGCTGCTAACCAGCAGAGCCGTTGCCGGGGCAGGTGGTCAGGCTCAGGGCTGTGGGGGCAGCTCTTTTCCTTCTAATCTCAGCGCGAAAGTGGGAATTTTGGCTCTGGTCACTATGACCACATGAGTTGTTCTCCCGGTGGGGACGGCTGTCTGTTTCCAAGAGGCACAAGTCCCTTCAGGTGAAAAGTGTGTTCCCGTGAAGAATGTGTCCTGCTGTCCAACAAGAGCTCCCTGGTGTCCAGCAGGAGTCCCCGTGCTGACCGACCCTGCACTAGCTGCCTTCTCCAGGACTCCGAGCCCAGACACTCACACCACATGCAGGCCTTGCCCCTGTCCGCCTCGGGTGGGCCCAGTGGGACCCCACACGCCCCCCTCAGGTCATCTACCTATTTCCTGAAGGTGTAACTAGACCAAAGCATGGTCCCATCCCCTGAATGGCTCCGGAGACGCCTTCCCTTCTAGGAATGTGTTTTCCTGGCACATCTCGGCTTGGCTTCCGAAACACAGATGCGTCATTGAGAGCAACGGGGGACTCTCCAGCTCTGTCGATGGGGGACACCATTTGCAGCCACTGTCCCATACTGGAGCAGACCCACAGGCCCCGGAAGCAGCGGTCCCCCACGCACCTTGTAGGGCACTAGGTCACCATCACTGCTGTCTTCCCAGGCAATATCACTGCTCCATGCCACTGCTGGTCTTCAGGGAGCCCCCCACCATGTCCTGTTTATCCAGAGTGGTGACCCCACCACCGGTCAGGGCAGGGGAAGAGGAGGGAGCAGGTGCAGGGGCCCCAAGGTGAACCATGCATGTGTGTTGGAAGAGGAGGGAGGAGAGAATCCCAGAAATGCAGAGGTCATCTCCCCAGGAGTGCTGTGGGACTTCGGCAGCCTCCAGAGCCACGGCCACTCCCTGGGACGAGGGTGAGGGCGTGCTGGCCTCTGTGGGCCGGGCAGCCACATGCACCTCATTGGACATCCTGTGGATGTTCTGACCACAGTTGCGAGTAGGCCGGGGCAGGAGAAGATGCTGGCTGACCCTTGCCAGGACAGGTGGAGGACACCCGGGTTTGGGAGCGGGCCACGCCGTCTTTGGCAGGTTACCGCTCTCCTTTTGGAAAACAGCCTTTGGTGCCAGGTTTTCTGGCCTCAGGCGACCAGGGATCGCCTGGTCTCCAGTGAGCCCTTCCTGGGTACCCTGGTGTGCATGTGTGATACGCTTGGGGAGTGGGCATGTGCATCTGTCTCCACATCGAGCCTCTGTGCCTGCCCTGATTAGGGTCACAGACACCTTCCCCGGGGGCCGTCCGTGGGGCCGCTCCCCTGCCAAGGGACAGATCCTTCCGGGCGCTTGGGAGTGGCGTGTTGGACATCCCTGTGTGAACTGTGCTCGCTAGCAGGCGTTCTTAAAACAGACAAGACAGGTCTAGGGGAACTCAAAGTTGACCAGGAAAGTCCCCACGTTATGCTCCATGGCTCCCAGGTGAGGGAGGGGTCCAGTGTCACAGCACCGTCCGCGGACAAGGCTGGCCCTCCACTGCCGAATGGTTTTGGAATCTTGTTAAAAATAAATTGCCCAGGGACCCCTGGCTGGATCAGTGGGTGGAGTGAATGGCTCTTGATCTCGGGGTTGTGAGTTCAAGCCCCACACTGGGTGGAGAGATTACTAAAAAATAAACTTTAAAAATCAACAAATAAATTGCCCCCGATGTGTGTGTCTCCATCCAGTCTGCCTTCTGTCTGTGAGGGATGATTTCTGTTCTTGTGTCAACACATAACTGTCGTAACTACGGTAAGTCTTGAAATCTGACATTGTCCATCTTTCAATCTTGTTATTCTTTTTACAAACTACTTGAATATTTTAAGTCCTTAGCATTTCCACATAATTTTTTAAAATATAGTAAATGACACACAGTGTAAAATCTACTGTTTTAACCAGTTCTGTGAACCAGCAAGTCTGTTCCCACGGTGGCAAGCACGCCTGCCCTCCACCCTCCCTGACTGACCCTGTGTCCCAGGGGAGCAGCATCCTGCCCTTCTCCACTCCTGGCCCTTGACACCTGGTACCTGACTTTCTGCCTCCAGGCACTTGACTCTCCCAGGCCAGGCTGTCATGAGAGGGTCGCACATCTGGATGTATCCTCCATGTTCACCCGTGTGGCAGCAGGCCCACCAGCCTACGTGCCCACCAGTGGAGCACGTGGGTCCCCTTTTCCCACATCCTCCCCAACACTGGTTCTTTCTGGTCTTTCCGATGAGGGCCATCCTAACGGGGTGAAGTTCTGCTTGGCATTTCCCTGATGTGAGTGCTGCTAAGTGTCTTTTCATGTTGGCCTCTGTGTGTCTTCTTTGGAAAAACATCTGTTCAGATCCTCTGCCCGTTTTTTTAATTTTTTCTTTTTAAAAAGGTTTTATTTATTTATTTGACAGACAGAGATCATAAGTAGGCAGAGAGGCAGGCAGAGAGAGAGGGGGAAGCAGGCTCCCTGCTGAGACCCTAGGATCATGACCTGAGCCAAAGGCAGAGGCTTTAACCCACTGAGCCACCCAGGTGCCCCGTCTGCCCACTTTTTAATTAGCTTTTTTTTCTATGTGAGTTGTAACTAGCTCATATATATTATGCAGTCAATTCCTATGTGCAGGATCGCAGGATCGGAAGGATAAGAATTGTCAAAATGCCTTCCCAAGATGCTGTCTGAACTATTGCAAACCCTAAAAAATGTGAAAATGTCCCAGTTCATGTCTGAACCAACCAAAGCCTTAATACCAACCTGATTCTTTATTTTTCTAAGTTTTTTTTTAAAGATTTTATTTATTTATTTGACAGAGAGAGAGATCAGGCAGAGTCAGCAGAGAGGCAGACAGAGAGAGGGGGAAGCAGGCTCCCCGCTGAGCAGAGAGCCCAACGCAGGGCTCGATCCCAGGACCCTGAGATCATGACCTGAGTACTGAGCCACCCAGGTGCCCCCAAACTGATTCTTTAAAAAAAAAAAAAAAAGAACAGCAAAATAAAGTGAAAGTCTAAATAAAATACAAGCAAACATAACATACCACAACCAAGTAAGGCTTCTTTGAGAAAAGTGAGGGCCTTTGCAGTCGGAGAACCTCCAGCAGAATTATCAAATTCACCAAGTCAGTGTGAGGGACTCCATCAGACTGTAGCACACAGATGGTCCCTTGAAAAGCCCCCAGCATAACAGGACTTGCCGGGAAAGGGACACAGGTGACACTACCCCCTGCCCCCACCAGCAAACAAGTGAGAGCCACACCCAGTAGGACTGCCACTGTGGGTCAGCAGCAGCCAGGGACAAAATCATGGTGCAAATGTTGGAAAAGGAGAGGCAACGATTATCTGTTTTTGCTAATGCTATGATCGTAACACCAGTAACAAACCCTACGGGGTTAATAAGAGAGAAGTATATAGAATTAGTACATAAGATTCCTTTTTTCTACATTATTAATAACTTGTTAGAAACAGGAAAACTTCCATTCATAACAACCAAAGCTATGAAGTGCTTATGGATAAATGGAAACAGAGGGGATTGTAATCAGAGTGAAGAACAAGGGACACTCGGACAAAAGATGTGAGGCTGTATCCCTGGGGGTGGGGAAATCCTCCCGGGGTCGGGGGGCGGGGGGCGGGGGAAGAACGTCCCTGGGGGGAGGGATGTCCCAGGGGGACTAAGATGTCCCTGGGGGTAGGACGTTTCTCTGGAGGATGTCCCTTGGTGAGGAGGACGTTCCTGAAGGGGAGATGTTCCTTGGGGGAGGACATCCCTGGGGAGGAGAGAATGTCTCTGGGTGGGGGAGGATGTCCTTGGTCGGGGGAGGACATCCCTGGGTGGGGGAGGATGTCTCTGGCGGGAGTCTTGCCTGACACAGCACATTCTTTCCTGTCTCCCCACTTCGGCCTGCAGATGGCTTCCATTTTGTGCATCTCCTTGGACCCTTTCCTAAGACGAGACACTGTCTGGTTCATGAATCATTATGTGAAGCCAGTTAGATCTTCAAACGTACTCAGCTGAATTCCATTTTTTCGTAGATAAAACCCAGCACTCAGGGCCACGTGGACTTGCCTCGGGGAGATACCAGTGTTGGTGGCGAAAGATCCAGAATGAGCCAACTCATCCAGCCTTGGGATTTGACAGACGTAGGGGCCGAGACGTGCACACCCAATATTCAGGGATCTACAGTTGTTTGTGACTGGCAAGGAGACAGGGACAATCATCTTCTGATCGCCCACAAGGGTCTTCTTGGATGGATTAAAGACGTAAATGTTAAGAGTGGAAAACTTTTAGAAGAAATTTTGGAAGAACACGACCTTGGGGCCAAGACCTCTCTGATGAGACAAACTATAAAAGGATAAAATGGCCTAATTTGATTAATAAAATTCCAAAATGGTGTATGACAAAGAGCTTCAAAAACTCTTGAGATGTGCAATAGATGGTGGGGCCTCTAGGAGGCAGGATGGACAAAGGAGCTCACTCCTTGTAAGCCCGTGTGCAGGGGCTGGGGGCCTGGCCCAGCCAGCTGAGACTGGGGGGGTGGTGCAGGTGGGGAGGGGCGCGGGAGGGGCAGCCCCACTCACCCCACACAGGGCTGGGCTTCCTCCCCAGCTGCCCGAGGCCACCTCTGCCCCTCAAGAGCGGGTAGGGCTGCCTCTCTCAGGGCCTGCCCTCTCTCTTCTGCAGCAGGCCCCTCAAAGGGCCCGAGGTAGATATCTGACACTGTGTGTTCTGGAATGTTCTATCCATGCTCTCTATGTTGGGAGCCGTGTTTCCCAGGATCCTTCCCTGCACGGTTCCAGAATAGATGGGGTCCAAGATGAGCTCTGAGTGAGGCTTAGGAGGCGGAAGTGAAGGAGACACCATGTAGCGCTAAAGTCTGCAGGTGGTTAGGGGCTGGGTGTCAGGGCAGGGATCAGAACTGGGGTTAGGCTGGGGGTCAGGGCTCTGAGTCAGGGCTGGGAGTCAGGACTGGGGTCAGGTGGGGGTGGTCAGGGCTGGGGTCAGGGCTCTGGGTCAGGGCTGGAATCAGGGCTGTGGGTTGCCTGGGCTGTGGGGTGGTTAGGGCTGGGGGTCAAGGGTATAATGTTAGGGGTTTCAGTGTACGATCCTGTACCCAATTCTGATGTGTTTTCCCCCAGACATCATCAAACAAGTGTCTGACACCAACTGAGATCCCCCCCAGTCTAACTCAGCCCTGACCTGCTCCTCCTGGAGGTGCCGTCAGGCCCCACGGAGAAAGGCTCAGTCCCATGAGGCCGCCCCCCAACTTCAGACCCCACAGTCACCCACATTCTGACCACCTGCCCGCGGATCCAGAGGTCCCACAGCCCCCTCCTCGGGTTCGACTGTTGGCTGGAGAGGCTTGCGGAGCCCGGGAGAGTGTGTTGTGCGTGCGGTCACAGATTTGTGATAAGAGGACGTTGCTCAGAGCCCCAGGTGGGAGAGAGACTCCCCATGTAAGCGCCCTCCCGCCCCTGCACGCCCTCGGTCACCGGCCCCTATGCTCACCCACGTGCCCACCGGCCTGACGAATCCGATCCCAGGCCTTGCTCCTGGGCCTCAGTCTCTCCAGCCCCTGTGCCCTCGAGACCTGGGGGTGGGGGCGTCTAGGGGAAGGCGTCCCCAGGCTCCTCCTGGAGCTCTGTGGGGCTCCCCCCAGAATCATGGCAGTGTGGGAGGCGCCGTGAGGCCCACGTACCCGCCAGCAGGGCAGGGGTGATGTGGGCGTACTGGGAGGCAGCTGGGGGGAGCTCAGGAGAGGTCAGGACCCAACAGGGGAAGAGGAGCGGGCGTTGTGCAGGACCTGATGGCCGATGCCCCCCACACCCTGTATAAATGGAACCTGAAGCAGAAGGGAGGCAGGAGGGCCACTGGGTGTGGGGGAGAGCCCTGGAGAAGCCAGGGATCTGGAGCCCCAGACTGGCTCTGCCCCTCCTCGGGGGAGGCCCACAGTCAGCCCTTCCCCTCCCGGGCTCTGTCCTTCTGGAGCCGGGGCTGGGCGCAGAGGCCGTGGTCGGCAGCCAGCACCCCCCGAGGCCTTGTTCCAGGGGTGGGCAGAGGGCGGCATGGGCCCCCCCCCTCCGTACAGGGGAGCACTGTGGAGGGCTGCCCTGGGCTCCCAGACACACTGCCCTCCTGTTCTAGCTGTCGCCTTAGGTCCCTTCCCCAGCATACCCTCGAGCCCGCCTCTCTCTGCCGCCTCCAGACACCCCCTGCATTTTTGTACCTGCCTGGGTTCCTCGACCCCCAGGGTCAGCGTCCAAATTAACCCCAGGTCTAGCCCATGCTTGCGGGGAGCACCACCCCTCAGTCCGGCTGTGGGGCTGGGAGCAGCCTGCCTGCTGCGGGGGCTCTGGTCCCAGGAGCCCAGAACATGGAAATTCAGATTCCAACCGCGTGCCTGACCCCCCACCTCCCTCATTTTCAGACCACCCTTTGTCTTTTCCTGTTCTGAGAACTTTCCAGAGACTTTCCAAGCTCTGCCTGGGAACAGTGCGGGGCCCCGGGTTGCCAGCTGCCGTCGCCGGTAATCATCCTTAAAGCAAAGGGACAATTTTAATTTCACAATAATTGGAAATATCAACTGCAGCTCAAGCCGTCGAAACTCATGGAATTTTAATGGGCAGCTGGCTTAGGTTACAGCCAAGAATAGTAGCTCTGCGCCCAGCCTGCATCCATGAGCCCGGGGCAGCACTGGCTTCTGGGAGGAGCGGGTGGGGGGGTCGGCGGGGGACTGTCCCTGATGAACGTTCTGGTACCCGAGGGGAGGGGAGTGAGACTTGGAGGCTGTGGGACTCCTCAATCCTGTGGAGCAGAGGACCACACGTCCAGCGCATGTCCCCCTGGAGATGCAGCCTCCTTGCTTGGGTCTGAGCTCTCCCGCTGCCACACTTCCTGGGGGGCCAGAGCCCCCCCCGCAATCCCTGGCTCCCACAGCCTGTGCCCACAGAAGTCTTCCTTGGAGCGGGGTTGCACGTCTGGAGTGTCCCCACCACACCTTGGGGCCGTGCTGACCTCCTGTCCTGTCTCGGAGGCACAGTCCCAAGTCTGAAAACAGCCCTTTGACACATTCTGTCTGGTTTTCAGTTTGCAGTGGGCAGAGTGGCAAGTCTGTCATCATTTCCTCCATGATCACCCAGTTACTCCAAGACTAGATACAAGACTTTCCTTTCCCCCATTGAGTTTCTCTGAGGCCATTGTCAAAAATCAATTCACTGAACAAGAGAGGATCTATTTCTAGACCTGGTTCCACTGGTCTGTACAACTACGTTCCCCTCACGACTGTAGACTCTTTTCCTTTATAGAAAGTCTTGAGGTCAGAAAGTACAAATCTTCCAACTTTGTTCTTCTTTTCCAAAATTGCTTTGGTTATCACAGATCTCTTACTTTTGTATATAAGTTTTAAATCAGTGTGTCAATTTGAACCCCCTCCTCAAAAACCTGCTAAAATTTTTATTGAGATGGCATTGAATCTATAGACCAACTTGAAGAGAATTGATGGGTTACCAACTAATATCGAGTCCTGCAATTATGAACATGTGATATGTCTTCCTTTGGCAAAGTCTAGTACATCCTCTGTTAAATTTATTCCTCAGTATATTATTTTTTTAGTTGTTTCTTGGTGTTTGTATCTGTAACCTACAACTCTTAAAACTCATCAGTCCCATAGCTTCTTAAATAAATTCCTTAGTGTTTTCTAGGTTCGCAATCATGTTTTCCGTGAATCATGCCTTAACTTCTTGTTCTCAATTTGTATGCCTTTTATTCCTTTTTTGTGTTTTATTCCTCTGGCTAGGACCTCCAGTACCATGTCAAAAGAAGCTAGGAGAGCCCCATCATTGCCACGTTCTTGATCTTAGGGGAAAATACTCAGATTTTTGCCATTGAGTAGAATGTTAACTGTCGGTTTTTCACAGACACAATCTATCAAGTTGAGGAAGTTCCTATTTTTAGTTTGTTCATTTAGAAATTTTCATCATAAATGGGTGTTGAATTTTGACAAATGCTCTCTCGGCATTAACTGAGATAAGTACAAGGTTTTACTCTTTTATTTTGTTGATGTTATGAATAACAAGGAACAATCGCATTTTATTTATTTTATTTTATTTTAGAGAGAGAGAGAGAGAGAGAAAGTGGAAGGGCAGAGGGAGAGGGAGAGAGAGAATCCCAACAGAACTGCACTGACCATGAAGCGCAATGCGGGGCTGGAACTCAGGACCCCGAGACCATGACCTGAGCTGAAATCAAGAGTCAGGAGCTCAGCCAGCTGAGCCACCAGGTGTCCCAAGAATTACTTTTTTAAGTGTTAAGTCAACCTTGCATTCCTGGGATAAACTGTACTTGTTCATGGTGTGTTATTCAATGTAGTACTATTTTGCTAAGGATTGTTGTGCTCATGTTAATGAGGACATGAGTCTACGATTTCTTTTTCTCATGATGTCTTTGTCAGGTTTTGGTATCAGAGTTATGCAGGTCTCATTAAATGAGTACTAAAGTAGTCCATCTTTCTCTGTTTTCTGAGAAAAAGTGTGTAAGGATGATATTTCTTTCTTAAGTGGTTTTACTCACTCCAACACCATATGGTCCTGGGGATTTACCTATGGGTTAATTTCTTTACGGAATTTTTTTTTTTTTTTACCTAAAATTTCATTATGAAAAGTTTAAACCACTCAGAAAAAAAAGAATGGATAATGACAGTCATTTCCATTTCTTAGATTAACATGTTGTTTTGCTTTCCTAATCAAATGTCCTTCTCTGTATCCATCAGTTAGTCTTACTTTCTGGTGCATTCCTAAAGTGAAGTTGTAGACAGCAGCACTTTCTCCTTCAAGTTCTTAATTATTCAATTTCTTTAACCAATATAGGGCTAAAATTTCTATTTCCTCTTATGTAATTTTGTTGTGTTCTTAAAGAAATGTTTCCACTTTATGTGTTGTCATATCTGTTGTGACAAAGTTATTCATATTATTTTCTTAATGTCCTAAATATCTGTGGTCTCTGTAATGATATTCCTAGTATTGGTCATTTGTTTCTTCTGTCTCCTTTTCGATGGTCTTACTGGGGGATGGTAAATTTCATTAATTTTTTTGAAAAACCAACATTCACCTCGCAGTGTTTTACTATGGTTTGCCTCTCTATTTCATTAATTTCCACTCTTTTACTATTTTCTTCCTCCTATTTAATTTGCTCTGTATTTGTTGGCTTCTTAATATGGAGGCTTAGATCATTTTAAACCATCTCTAGTATCAGCATTTCAAATTATGAATTTATTTCCATAAGACTATATATTCCACAAATTTTTGATATATTGTATTCTCATTACTATTCAATTAAAAACATTTTTATGGGGCGCCTGGGTGGCTCAGTGGGTTAAAGCCTCTGTCTTCGGCTCAGGTCATGATCTCAGGGTCCTGGGATCGAGCCCCACATTGGGCTCTCTGCTCTCCCCGCTGAGCAGAAAGCATGCTTCCCTCTCTCTCTCTGCCTGCCTCTCTGCCTACTTGTGATCTCTCTGTCAAATAAATAAATAAAATCTTAAAATTTTTTTTTCTAATTCCCCCTTGTGTTTGACTTGTGAATTATTTAGAAGCTTGTTACTTGTCAAAAGTTGAATGCTTTTCTAGATATCACTATTGATTTCTGTTGTTGACAGAAAACATATACTGGATGACTTCAATCCTTTAAAATTAATAAGATTCATTTCATGGCCCAGCATATGTTCTCTCTTGGTAAATATTCCCTATGCACTTGAAAAGGGTCTATATTTTGTAGTTGATGGATGTGGTCTTCTTTTCATGTTAATTAGGTTAGATTGTTTAATGATGTTCAAATCTTTTAAATCCTTATTGGTTATTTTGTCTGATTTTCTCATCAACTTTGATATAAAAATGTTAAAATATTCAACTATAAGTGTGCTTTTGTCTATTATTATTTGTCTCCTTTTAGTTCTCATAATTTTTGTTTCAAATATTTGAAGATACAGATGCTCCAGCTTTCTTTCTTTCTTTTTTTTTTTAAGATTTTATTTATTTATTTATTTGAGAGAAAGAGAGAACATGAGATAGGTCAGCAAGAGAAGACTCCCTGCCGAACAGGGAGCCTGATGTGTGACTCGATCCTGGGACTCCAGGATCATGATCTGAGCCGAAGGCAGTCGCTTATCCAACTGAGCCATCCAGGCGCCCCACTCCAGCTTTCTTAAGGTTATTTTTTCCCATGGTATTTCTTTCTCTATCCTTTTATTTCCAATATAAATGTGTTTTTATATTTAAAGTGTGTCTTTGTTAAACAGAATGTAAGTGTATATTTTAAATCCTGCCCGACATGCTCTGCCTTTTAATTTGGGTGTTTAGCCCATTTATATGTAATATACTAATTGATATGGGGCGCCTGGATGACTCAGTTGATTAAGCATCTACCTTCGGCTCAGGTCATGATCCCAAGGTCCTGGGATTGAGCCCCACATCAGGCTCCCTGCTCAGCAGGAAGCCTGCTTCTCCCTCTCCTCCCCTGCTGCTTGTGTTCCCTTTCTCACTGTGTCTCTCTCTGTCAAATAAATAAATAAAATCTTTAAAAATATATGTGTGTGTATATATATATAAAATAATTGATATAGTTAGGTCTATATCTACCTATATTCTTGCAAATTGTTCTCTATTTGTCCTGTTTGTTCTTTGCTCTTTTGTTCCTTCTTTCCCTCTTTCTTTTAGATTAACTGATTTTAAAATTTAAAAGTCTTATCTCCTCTATTGCGTTTTTTGCTGCAATACCCTTTTATTATTTTCTAGAGTTCATTCGGGGAGTTCCAATACGTATCATTTGCCTCAAAATCATTTGAAATTACACTATTCTATTTCATGTATAAATAAAGACCTTTCAACATATAGTTCTATTTCCTTTCCAAATGGAAATTATAATTTACATGTACTTATAAAAATAAACATAGACTACATTGTTACTATTTTTGCTTCAATGTCCAACTGTCTTGGGGCTTCTGGGTGGCACAGTTGGTTAAATGTCTGACTTTGGGTTTCAGCTTGGGTAATGATATCAGGGTCATGAAATCAAGCCCTGAGTTTGGCTCCATGCTCAGTGCAGAGTCTGCTTAAGAATCTCTATCCCTCTCCCTCTGTCCCTCCCCATTGGTCACTCTCTCTCTCAAATAAATAAATCTTTAAAATATGTTCAACTGTCAAATAAAATAAAATAAAAAATGTTCAGCTGTCTTTAAAGAAATGAAGAAAATAGAAGTGTAGTCTTCCATATTTACAGATGTATTTACCATTTCTAGTGCTCTTCATTCCTTTGCATAGATCCAAGTTTCCATCTGGTGTCATTTCCTTTCAGCTTAAACAGCTTCTTTTGGCATTTCTTGCAACGTGCATATACTAGCAATGGATTCAATAAGCTTTTGTTTATCTGTAATTACCTTTATTTTGCCTTTCCTTTTCAAGTGTATTTTCACTGGATGTAGAATTCACAGTTGACAGTTTTTCTTCCCAGTCCTTTAAAGATGTTTTTCTTTTGTCTTTGGTTCCCTATTATTCCTGATAAAAACTCAGCCATTTTTATTATCATACTAATGTATATAATGTCTCTTTTCCCCTTTGGTTGCTTCTAAGATATTAGTTTTTTGTTTTCAATAATTTGTGACTCGGTGTGTTTTCTTTGTATTTATCCTGCTTGGGGTTTGTTGAATTTGGGGGTCTATGCATTGATTTTTTAAAATAAAATTTGAGAAAAATTTGGCCACTATTTCTTCAAATATATTTTCCCCATGTTACCTTTCTGGGATTTGACTTACACATATGTCACATTCCTTGATGTTATCCTATAGGTCACAAGTGCTCTCTTTATTTTATTCAATCTTTTCTTCTCTGTGATTTAGTTTGGAATATTCATACTTATCTGCCTTCAAGTTCACTGGAAGTTTCTTCTGCAGTGTCCAGAAACCTAGCCAATACATTTTTATTTCAGATGTGATATTGTGATGTTCAGTTCTTGAAATTCCTTTGCAATTTTGGAGTTCCCATTTATATTCCAAAATATCCCATTCCTTTATCCATTATAGCTATCCTTATCTGCAGATTCTTCTACATATTTGTATTATTTTTCACATTATGTGTCTGCTAATTTCAATTACTAAGACATCTAGGGTCTATATATTTTGATTGTGTTTTCTCTTGACATGGGCCAAATTTTTCTGCTTCTTCACATATCTTGTACTTTTTAAAAAGATTTATTTATTTATTAGAGAGAGAAAGAGAGAGAGAGAGAGGATGCCTGTGCAAGCAGGGGGAGGGGCAAAGGGAGAGGAGAGAATCTCAAGTAGGCTCCCCACTGAAGATGGAGCCCAATGCAGGGTTTGATCCCACAACCCTGAGATCATGATCTGAGCCAAAATCAAGAGTTGGATGCTAAACCGACTGAGACACCCAGATGCCCCCACATGTCTTGTAATTTTTTATCCCATTCCAGACATCATGTGTAGATGAATGGTGGAGATTGTTATGTAATGTTTTATTTTTATTTTGTTCCTATTTCCCCCCAAATGCAAGCCATTTCCCGAGTTTGGGTAAGGGGCTTACCATTCAGATTCTTCTAAGAGTCAAGCTGACTCTGGAGCTGGGACACAGCTTTAATTATACTGCGTTCATGTACATTCAGCCCAGCCCTCTTCCTCTATTCCACTGCACCTTTTTGATCTTGTCAGAATTTGATCAGATATATTTAGTTCACCTTAGAGTTAATCCTGGTGTGGCCTGGGGTCTCAGCACTTCCAGAATGTGGAGGACGAAGTGCTCACTTTGCCGTTCACTCTATTTTCTACTTTCTTTGCAAAATCTGAGTCCAGGTGGGAGAAAATAGATTAATGGGGCTGACATATCATCTAAGACTGTGTTTGTTTCTCTTCCTCTCTGCTCCTCCTTCTGCCAATGTGAGAACCAGACTTCTGCTCCAGGCATGGATGTTGCTACCGCATTCTGTTCTCTATGAAGAGCTTATCATTCTCAGGAATTCAGTTCATTAAAATGTCTGTATTGGCCTACTAACTCCATAGAAAAGTACAATTTTTTCCCCATTTTCTTCATTGCACTATGGGAATGGAAGTCTTTTGCATCCACATCCCAGGTGGAAGGAGACGTCCTATTTTTTTTTATTCATTATTCTCCCCATTGAAAGTGCTTCAGCTGATGGAAAAGACAAAATAGTACATCTGTTAAATCCTCCCTCTCAGGTGGAGTGAATGTCATAGATTCTCATAACCTAAAATACTGTTTCTGCATGGCGCCATTTGTCTTGCCTTTCTTCATATTTCTATTTGTGACTGTTTCCAGAGGTTCTCAGAAATCAGGAGAACACTCATCACAGTTTCAATAGCACCTGAGGATCGGTTTTGCACTATTGAGCACTCATACTACTCTTCTGTTCCCATGTGTGTTGGGCTGCACTGAATGGTGAAGTGGCCTACCTCTACTGGGCACTGGCATTGAATGTGGAGGTTGTGAATCATTTTACTTAAAGAAGAGTCCATTAAACTTTAAAAAATCAAATGAAACAGTTTTGCCTTCATTTAATACTTTAAAAACTGCCAAGAGAAGACTAATAATGGTGCTATCACAATGCATAAAGGAAAAAGTAAACAAGCTCAAATTTTGGCCAGAAACCCAGAAGCCTTCTTTGTGCCAGCTATGGCACAGAATCTGAATTTGTTATACGTGACTTTGAGGATGCCAACAATGATGATATGCTTTGGAATAATTCAAGGGTCCTAGCTGATAGTTTCTACATCTGCCCAAAGATGGAAACGCTTGATGGGACATGTATCATATTTGACCTTATAATAGCCCTCAGAAACACAAAAATAATGTCAACTAGATGGTGTTAAAACAGTTAGATTTAATTTACCCAAGATTCCAGCTGCATGGAAGAGTTAAGTAAAATAGTAGATTAACCTCAGATGAGGAGGAACCGTGGTCGTCAGAGGAAAGTGAATTGTTTGCTCTGTCGCGGTCATTTGGTGTGTCCATCGCTATTGATAATATTAAGAAAAGCTTGCTAAAAAAGAAAAAAAAAACAGGTTGACCACTTAATGTTTTTAAAAATTAAGCCTTTTTTTTTTTTAAATTGGAGAGATAACTTCTCTCAAAAAACACCACAAAAAACTAAAAACAAACCATCTGTGAAATAAGCAATAAAAATAGCGTTCTAGAAAATGTAAGGAAATCAGAACAAGGAAATGAAATCATTTGCATGAAGTTGAAGGAGATGATTCACCTAAAAATAATCTTAACCAATTCCATAGAGAATAGTTACTGTCAGTTTAGGTGAAGACATGATCTTGACTGACGAGAGATTTGAATAAACTGGAAAACATTTGGGTATTTCTGAAACAATGTCTCAGTGTTAACAAATTGGAAGGAAGAACTTTAGAAATATTGCACGAATTTAGCTATTGCTTTAAGGTCTGGTGAAAATCTTGCTGTTAATAATGATTTCTACGATGAGATTAGTTTGCCGAATTTTTTGTGATAACGTTTCATGTACAATCCCATAACAATGTTTGAACATGATATATAAAATCTGTGGTTCTTTTCCCACTATAAATATTTGCTCTAAGAATTTTATGGATGGCCCTGTTTCTTCTGCCTCAGGGAATTGCAAGTCAGAACCACACTGATGGGGCTCAGGTCCTGATCTCAACGTCCTAGGATTGAGTCCTGCATCAGGCTCTCTGCTCAGCGGGGAGCTTGCTTCTCCCTCTCCCTCTGCCCTTCTCACCTGCTCATGCTCTTGCATAGGTACGTCCCCCAAAAATTGAATGCAGGAATGGGACATGCGTAGGTCCACCCATATTCTCAGCAGCATTATTCACAGTAGTTAGAGTGTCTGAGGACAGATGGATGGATGGGAAGCAGAACGTGACCCATCCACACGATGGAAGGTTAGTCAGCCCTAACCGGGAGGGAGACACTGACACCTGCCGCCACGTGAATGAACTTGGAGGACATTAGACATTATGTTCAGTGAATGAAGCCAGTCCCCTAGGGACAAATGCGGGGTGGCCCTGTGTTCAGGAGGCCCCCGCCATCAAAGCACAGAGAGGTCGATGGTGGTGTCAGGCGTGGGCAGGGCCAGAGAGTGTGTTAATGGGGACAAAAGCTCAGTTTTGCCGGATGGAGGGAGTTCTGGGCTGGAGGGTGGGACGGCTGCCATTATGCATGTACTTAAAGACAGTTAACAATAGTTGTGGTAAACTTTGTGTGTCCCTCTTACCACATTAAAAATAATTGGGGAAAAAGACTTCGTCGCCTCATCTCGTCTTTTCAATTTTGTGGTTTTATAGGAATTTTTGTCCAGGACATTTTACTGTCTAGTTTATTCAGTTTGGGACCTTGGGACAGACCTCAGAGGAGGGGGCCTCCTGGGGCCTTCCTGCCGGGTGGTCGGGCGAGGGTGTTCCGAGTGTAGGGCCAGCAGCACCCTGTGCCTGAGGCCTCATCCCTCCTGGGTCCGGGAGATAGTGTGGTCCTGCCGCCCAGGGAACACCCCTGGGAGCCTGTCTCTCATTGTGGATCTGAGAGGGGGTGAGGCAGAAAGTGTGTGAGGTCTGCTCTTGGGATCACTGGGGCCCAGGGCTTGGTAGAATTCTCCAGTCTCCCAGGAGGAGGATGGAAGCTTCCCTGGACAGAGACCATGTGTTCCAGGCTGGAAAGGGTCCTGTAGGGCCTGGCCTGGCACTGTGGCCGTCCATGCTGGCTGTCCCCACCAGGTGCTAGGTAGGTGGCCTGCTGGGGCAGCTTTATCAGGAGCAGAAGACCCGGGGTGTGGAGAAGGGTCCTGCTTCCTCCAGGCATGAAGGACGGGTGTCCTGCTAGCCATGAAGGGCATGGAGGCAGGGCACTGGGCTGGTGGCTCTGGGGACACAGGACTTCCACCGCCCAAATCCAGCAAGGCCCAGCCACACCTGGATGAGGGGCCCCCCCAAAAGGGAAAGGTCACACTTTCACCCCAAAGAGCTCCCAAACCCTCCTCTGTCCTTAGCAGTGCGTGAGAGGGCAGGGGATGGTGGGAGACCCCTGCCCGCCTGCCTGCCCCCTGCCACCGGCGAGGCAGCTGTGGGGAAGGCTGGGCAGTGGTATGTCCACGGCTGGCCTCAGTCTCTACACCTGTAAATGGGCACGTGCAGGGCTGCATGGGGATGAGGAGGCCACTGTGGGGAAAGCACCCAGTGCCACCTCACTGGCTGTGGCTGAAGGCCATTCTGTGCCCAGCTTGGAACCCCTTCCTCTGGGACGTGGCCTTGACCTGGGTCGTGCTGAGTGAGGGCTGGATTGGTACCTTGCCGTGTCAGTGACTCAGAAAGAGGAATCCACCATTTTTATTAAAAAGAACACTCATCTCTCCTCATCTAAGCATTCACATCCGAAGGCTGACCTCTGGGTGATGCCTGCTCACGGTGAGGGGAAAAAAAGTGAGCCGTAGGCAGTAGCCACTGCGTCCCCTGGGAGCAACGTGCCAGGGGCCTGTGGTCACCGTGGAGTCACTGGGGGCCAGGGCTCAAAGCGCAACATTTAGAAATGTCTCCCGCTGTCAACGTCCTATTTGGAGGTGATGCTCCCTGAATTACTTCATGCCTATTTTCTTTCTCCAAAGACACGTTTCCCCCAAAGAAGAGGAGACATCACTAAGCCAGGTCTGTCTAGGAGGGCAGTGTTTACACCATGCTGGGGACTCCCTTTCCTTCCGGTGACCGTGCACAAGGTGGGCCTCCCTGGGGGGCCTCCCTGTCCCCGGCCCTCGGCGGCCCTGTGTGGTCCTCCCAGGGGCCCCAGGGAAATAAAGTCCAGTGCGTGCAGGGACAGTGGGTTCCGGGTCATTAGTGTGGGTTCTGTTCGGGAACGATGTGGTCCTATGTAGTTAATGCATATTCTATTTGGTAACAATGTCCCTAATTAATACAAGTTCCATTTAGTAACAATATGCTTTATTTAATTAATTTCATATGTTCTGGGTAAAAACATCAGGCTTCATGTGACTTATCCCCTGTTCACTGGCCCTAATGAATTCCAGAGCCTGCCGAGGGCGGGGTCGGTGGGCATTCGGGGAAGGGGTGGCTTGTCCCCCAGAAGGATAGAGAGGGCCTTGGGGGGGACCTAGAGCCAGAGTGATTCAGCGGGGTAGGTGTGAGTTGGGCTGGGCTGGGACACCGAAGTCCTGCGTGCATCTCCCTGGTGTCCCTTCTGGCTCCCGCACGGGCCCTATCATTCTCGGGTTCTACTTGTCCCCTTGGTTCCTGTGCCGGGAGCCCCACTTCTCCCTGGCCCCCAGATCCCCTACTGCTGCTCCCCCAGGTGCTGTCGGTCTCTGAGGCTTGGTCACTGTCCCCGCTTCCCAGCATCAGGGCCGCTCCCTTCTGGAAACGCAAATCCGCCCGGTCTCCTAGGTATGGTTCCCAAACTCTGAGTGTGTGGCCCTGCAGGCTGACATACCTGCAGGGCTCATCTGCTGGGACATCCTGGAGTGTCCTGCTCTCCAGCTCTGGACAGTGTCCCCAGGCCTGGCGGGCACCCGGGGTTAGGTGGGTGATTGGGATCTACCCTTTGGATGGTGGTCCGTGGTCCTCCCAATCCAGGAGCACTGGGGGCAGGGGTGGCATGGGACAGATGGGAGCTTGACCCTTTTATGAAGCGACAGGATGGTGACAAGTGGGGTGGGGGTCTGATGGGGGCACGAATGATCCTCCCTTCCCCCTGGGCGGGGTGTTTGGGCTGACACCCCTGAGGTGAGCCCTGACAGGTGAGGAGGAAGGCCCCCAAGGTGACCGACCAGCAGGCCCGTGAGGACAGGCCCACAGGAAGAGCCCAGCTGGAGATAGAGCAGAGGACTTGGGCCTGTGGCTCAGCTTGGTCTGCTGGGTGCTAGACCCCAGGCCCCCAATCCAGCCTCATCTGTCCCAGCCGGGGCCCCACAGTCCCATCTTGGGAAGCGCAAAGGGGCCCCGTGCCGGGGAAGCTGGAGCACCGGCCTCGGGAATTGGACTGTCAGCTTTCTTCCTGCAGCCGAGGCCACCTTGGGACTGTGAGTAGGGATCAGGGATTGACAGCAGGGACTGCACAGCAAAGGCAGGCTTGGGGGGGCGGGCCAGGCCATGTGTGGGGTTGGCCTCAGGCGGTGACCCAGGCGCAAGGGAGCAGCTGTGTCAGGCTTTGGATATCATGTAGTGCTGACCTCTTGCAGAGCCTGTCCAGCCTCAGTACCCCGTCTGTAGAATGGGCTGGTGCTCATACCCAGCACACAGGGAGGTGAGCGGTTCTGATGCGAGCAATGCGAGCAATGCGAGCAACCTGGGCACACTGACCTCGGTTTCATGGTGACCAGTGAGCCAGAGGGGACAGTGAGGGGGGACAGTCAAGGGGACAGTGAGGGGATGGGGGACAGTGAGGTGAGCAGTGAGGGGGGACAGTGAGGGGCAGCAAGGGGGACAGTGAAGAGGACAGTGGGAGGGGACAGTGAGGGGGTGTTAGGGTCCGTAATCAAAGGAGCGAGACTGATACAAAGTGAAGGTCAAGCAAAGCTTTATTTGGCGCCAAGCATCGAGAATCAAACTGACTGGTCAGGGCCATCTCTTGCAAAGAGGCGACCCCTCCCAGCCTCACAGACTAACTTTTTATAGAGGTAGTTTAGCCGGGCTATACACAGGTGGCCAATTGAATTTCAACTCACCCTAGTGGATATACTCGTGCCCCACTGATTGGATGTCTTTATCCGGCCTGCCCCGCCCTTGTATCTAGGCTTTGTAAGCAAATTTCTCTGGGAGGGGCAGGGTCAATACAAGTTCACCGCAACAAAATGGCTCCCTCTGGCCAACCAGGCCCTTACATTCCCCCCTTTTCTTTGGAGATTAGTCAAATCCTTGACTTTTCAGCTAGTTCTATGTTATATTGAGCATGTAAGACTACCATTTTATTGCTCTAATTTTCTTTGGTACAAATGACATTAGTGCACAGTCGGCTCATTTTTCCCAATTCCTTTCATCTAATTTCCCACCTATACTTTACATAAACAGGTAAAAATAGGAGCAACAATAAACTCACAGTTTTTTAGTCTTAGCTTTAGTCCATGGTCAGCGGGGTCTGTTGGCTGCAGCTTCCATCTCTGGGGGGCGTCCTTACTCTCGGCTCGTTTGACGTGACCCGCATGAACCCAGGCCCTAGTGCCTTCTACTTTTACTGCTGTGGGGGTGGTTAGGATAACAGTAAATGGTCCCTTCCAGCAGGGCTCCAAGTTCCTCACTTGATAGCGATGTATCCAAACCAAGTCCCCAGGTTGGTAAGGATGTGGTTCCACCACCGTCTCTGTCCCAGTGTGGGCAGTTTGGAACCCTGCGTGGGCTTTTTTTAAGACAGACTGTAATGCCTGCAGTGACTGGAGTACAGACTGATCAGTCATTTCTGCTAGGGCAACCTCCTGTAGCCGAGGACAGAGCGGGGGGGGGGG